>NW_026575117.1:14148893-14828710 GCF_905146905.1 Nyctereutes procyonoides
TAGGAATCCCATTTTATATGTCTTTTATTTATTTTCTTCACTGCAATTTATTTACTGCATACTATCTCATGCATGCCTAACAGTTTTGGTGACAAAGATGGACAGATACAAAAATAGAAGGAACAACAAGACTTTGTTGAGGTATTTTCGATTACTAATCACTTCTTGACACAAAACTATGAAGAATGTAAGGCAGGAATCATTACCTGTTTTATAAATGAAGAGGCAAACGCTTGAAGAAGAGTTATATCCTCCACAAAGGGATACTGTTAAACTTTGCTATATTTTAACACAAAAATGTTAATGGAATCCATAAAAGTTGCAGCCTAAATTTTATTTTATTTTTTTAATATAAATTTATTTTTTATTGGTGTTCAATTTGCCAACATGTAGAATAACACCCAGTGCTCATCCCAAAGGAGCCTTGGTGTCCATTGAAAGATGATGGATAAAGAAGCCGTGGTCTATGTATACAATGGAATATTACTCAGCCATTAGAAATGACAAATACCTACCATTTGCTTTGACGTGGATGGAACTGGAGGGTATTATGCTGAGTGCAGCCTAAATTTTATCAGAGCCCACTCATGGAATTTTATTGCCCTTCTCTCTAATTATGACCTGCTTTTGTTTCTCAGATGTGCTCATGGCAAATGCAAACTTCCCTTTACATTACCTTCTATTAGTAAGTATATTGATTCAATGTGGGCAACTACGTCAAGTGAATACTTAGTCATGGACATAACTCTTACTTTGGAGAGGATAGAATTACTGACCCCCAAAGAAATGTGTGTGTGTGTGTGTGTGTGTGTGTAAGTATACATTACAAATATAGAAATATATACTTTAATACCAATATGCACATACATTTATGAAATACTTGTTAGATTTTTTTCCAAAATGTACCTGCTGAGAGAACTGTAAGACTTTATTTCATAGTGCAGGACAGTTTTATACTGCAACAATATGACAGCTCTGATTCTCTCTCCCTCCCCTGTGTGTGTATGTGTATCCCTGGTATTTAGGCATAATTAAAGATTAATTCTGAGAAATTTCCCCAATAATTTCTGATTTATCAAAGTTCATCCAAAATAGAATTCCTACACATTAACAATGTCGGTACTCTTGGATATGGCCTGATTGGAGAAGTCATTTCTAATAACCAAAGGAAATATACTTCCTTGGAGAATTTGAAAAAGCCATGGTAAAATTTGGAGACAAATATAATAAATGAAATTTTCGTTATACTATTTATATTTTCTTTTCTGTAAATGTCCTTTTTCGAAGTAGTATATGTATTCCAGATACACCATAAAATTCCTAACATTCATTGCTGAATTAAATCAAAGCCAAATGACCATATGGTTAAACTATTCACCATGGAATACTGCTTTTTAAAATTCTTTTTACTTTAGCTACGGCAGTCCCCAGCCAATCCTGATGCATTAAGAATGTCTGACATATTAGCATATTTTATAATTGAGCTGTGAAATGATGTTACTATTAATTTATTTTTGAAATATTAACTTGCTTTTAAAGTAAGTATAATGAATAAATGTCAGAAATATTTATGACAACATATTGTTATATCAGGTATGCCCTTGAAATTCCAAGCTACATTAACATGAAGATTACTGTGTCTTTGAAGAAAGTTCTCATTGTATCCAGGCAAATTGTGGTTTGAATCATGCCATGGAGCAGTCCAGTATGAGTAAATAATGAATGACATGGACTCAAAATAATTAACCATTACTATATTAGTAATGATTCAGAAGAATTGGTAAATATTGAAGTTTATACTGATACTGACTTTCTATGAAATTGTAGTACACTTCTATTTTGTAGACTGATGCTTAGCACTTAGGCACTGTAACTTCTGTGGCTTCATACTTTCACACAAATCTTGTTTTTCTCTAAAATTTCAAATTATTCCTGGTGAGAAAGTGAGCTACATCCAACATTCCTCATAGCATTTATGTTTTTAAATATTTTTTAAATTATCTTTTACGTCACTTAAATAAATTTTGAAATGGCTGAGATAATAGTTGATTATCTGACCGTAACCACAAAAATACTAGTACCTTGGATATATTCTATGCCAATAAATAATTGGTCAATTAATATGTTTTTATAATAATTACAGGCAAGCAGGTGGACTTAATATAAACTTGTCATGCTTGATATATTGGATTACACGTACGGAAGTTACAGAAGAATGGTATTTGAGATATTAAGTCATATCATTAATGAAATTTGCTTGAATCATAATATTTGCGTACCAACAGCAGCACTTTCCAAAGTATAGAGAACTCATTATATATTTTTACACATATGCATTCATTTATAAATCTTTGTTAAAGTAAGTGAGAGAAATACAAAATAAAAACAACATGTAAGAAAAAATTAAAGTTTATTAGGTTTTCACATTGCATTGTGAATACATAAGCAAGAATTGAGATAATGATATGAGGGGAAATATAGCATCTCTTGTAGTCTCTTACTTTACTCAATTCTAAGAGCTCTACAAGGACTAGAGTTTCCATAAAGCATAATTTAGGAAATAATGACCAAGAGGATCTCTAGTGCTTCTCTGTCATTTGGAAAAATCCATACTTTTATTTCTTCTGCTCCTTCAATTACATGTTTAATGCTTGCCACAAAAAAAAGGGTGGGGAGAGCTTATTAGTTTAAATTGACTTGGTCACTAGATAGATGATATATGGAAAGGTGGATAGAAAGGCTTTGGAATGTTATATGTCAATCAGAGGACTTTACCTTGTTTTAGCCATAGTATTTTTTAAAGATTTTATTTATTTATTTATTCATTCATTCATTCACTCATTCATTCACTAGAGACCCAGAGAGAGGCAGGGAGACAGACAGAGGGAAAAGCGGGCTCCTCACAGGGAACCTGATGCAGGACTCAATCCCCAGGCTGGGATCACACGCTGAGCCAAGCACAGATACTCAACCACTGAGGCACTCAGGTGTCCCTAGCCATAGTACTTTTATACATTCTATTTTTTCCATTTATCAGTGATCATTCTAATGATATCAAATGATTTTTTAAAATAGCAATTCATGATAATTTACAATTGAATGCAAAGTGTATTCACTTATTTAACTTTGATTCTAACATCATTAAAACACCATGTAAAGATGAGAACATTTTTTTCCCTCCTTTAGAGGCGTATGATACTTTTAGAAAGTATCAAAGGACACATCTGTATTTAGAAGGGTGTCTGATGTGCCAAAAGGTGTCTTAATTTGAATTATTGGAGAAGCCATCCCTACAACAAGAATTCTGATGAAAACATTTTATTTGAGAGAGCAAGATACAATGGTAGGGATATCTGAAAGAAGGGAAGCAATTATCAAAGGATGTGTTATTCAATCAATATCCATAGTGGCTGACTAGAATTTAAACTCATAGGGAAACTTCAGGATATGGTATAAATTATATTGTGTCAGAATTATCCCACTGGATGGATGAAGAAGCTAACTTGTATACATCAATCCCTTTTGATCAACAGTTGAGGATGATCCCAAGGCTATTCATTTCCAGGCATTTAATGTCTGCCATGAGCTGATAGTGGTCTTCAATAGTTGACAAAAGCCCTGAGGCACAGAGAAAAAGACACTGGCAACTGGAAATATGCTGAATCCCACTGAAATTTGTGAGGTGTTTGAGTCTGGCACTATCAGCTTCTGATATAGTAGAATTTTTTCATCACTCAGATCCATTTGTGCTCCATAGTAAATTCCTTCCATATTAATTACCCAGCCAGGAGAGTAATCAGAATTAATTAATTCAAAGTATGTTCTATAACAATACTCCTACCATCAATCTTGGCTTCTCAGTGATGCCCATGCTCCTATAACATAGACATTATTATATGTTTTATGGAGAAGAATGTCTCTAGTGCTTCTTGGGAGAAACATAGCTATCTGTTCTCTGGTTTTATGTAATATACTCATATTGGCATGTTTACCTCACTGAACCTTTGATTTAATACTCTACCAAGTTAATATTGTAATTTTTGCTTCGTTAATTATGTCATTTATTTTTTCATGTGTCAAATAGCAATTCTAGTTGTGCATCAGTACTAACTCCAGATGTGTTTGTCAGTCTGTAAATCCTGAGACACATGAGAGGTACACCTCAAGAAGGAATTCTCTAACGTTTACCTTTATTAAAGCCTTACATGAGTAATTCCTAAAGGGTTGTGTATTTTTAAGTACCCAATGCTGTGTAATTGATGCAAAGGAATACCATTAAAGTAAAAAGTGAGTTCCAGAAGGAATGAAATTGTAATGCATATATCCAACAAAAGACTCATATTCAGAATATATAAACCAAAACAAAGGAAAAAAGCAGACACTCAAATAAAAAATAGGTAAAGGACTTGAATGAAATTTCACATTGTTGATTTTACAATGGCTAATAATCATGAAAAGGTGATTAATTTCATTAAATATTAGGGAAATTAAAAATAAAACCAAAATACATTGCTGTTTCCTACTTAACCACGATTGCTTAAAGTTTCAGATAAGACCAAAAGCATATCGGGGCACCTGGGTGACTCACATATATATGTTAGCCTTTGAAAGTCTCCAGGGATGTTAATACCAGTACTTTAAGCTTTCAGTACTCATAAAAGCAAAGTGGCTTTCCACAGGGTTGGAAAATAACTCAGGCTCAGAGATGGCAGTTTCTGACAACTGAATGTTGTATCTAATTCTAAATAACTTCTTGTAAATATGTCCCGCTGCTACTTATAAACTGAGTTGCATGGAAAAAAATGTTTTTCTTCATAAAAGTATTACATAAGATGTATTTTTCTCTAAAACATCTATCCTGGGGTGCCTGACCATTTCAGTTAGTGGAACATCTGACTCTTGATCTCAGGGTTGTAAATTTGAACCCCATGTTAGGTGTAGAGATTACTTAAAAATAAAATCATTAGGGCTGTGGGTGGCTCAGTTGGTTAAGTGTCCAACTTTTGATTTCAGCTCAGGTGATGATCTCAGGGTTGAGATCAGTATGGGGCTCCCTGCTGGGTGTGGAGCCTACTTGAGATTTTCTCTCTTCCTCTATCCCTCCCCACCTCTAAAAAAAGAAAAATTAAAAAATTAAATCTTTAAAAAAATTGTTATTTTTTATATATATTTTATAGACTTTATAAAGTCTATTCTCAAAAATTATTTCTTGTTGAATTTAAGTGCTAGGTAGGTAGGTAGATAGATGTATCTATCTTATGGTTTTTGTAAAGAATATGTAAGGGATCCCTGGGTGGCACAATTGGTTAAGCATCTGACTCTTGGTTTTGGATAAAGTCATGATCTCAGGGTCATGAGATTGAGCTCTCAGGGTCATAAGATTGAGCTCCACAACAGGCTCCATTCTCAGCAGGGAGTTTGCTTCAGACTCCTTCTCCCTCTCCCTCTGTCCCTACCCCCAAACTTTCTCTGTAAAATAAATCAATAACACTTAAAAAAAAGAATATGTACATATATAATCTTAAAAAACAATACTATTTTCAACAACCATCATTTTTATAAGGAGATATATTTACCTATAAAATTATATAATTATTACACTTATAACTACAAAGTAGAGATAGAATACAATTTCTGGTATTTCTTTTACAGAGCCTTACAACACACACACAAATTCATACATATTTAGGGATATTTTGCTCTAATCTTTATTTTCTTTGTGCTGAGGTAAAATTAGAATAAAATTTCATTCTCATTGAAAAAAATCAGATACATTTAAAAAGAAACATTTATTATATCTGAACTTTTAATTATATCAAGATTTCTTAGAACTAACAGAAAAGAAAGAAGAAACTAAAACCTTTCTAACCCTTGGCATGTGTTAAAAGTGTTCCAATACATTACAGCATTTAAACACACAATTTCCAAATCCTAGGCACTTTCTTTTGTTTCAAATTTCAGTTCCTTAAGATACGATATCTGGGAACATTTTGAAGATAAACACACAGGCAATTGAATGATTGTGACTCCTTTTTACACAGTGGAACTATCTTTCAAAGATTTTATTCTAAAATGCCTTCTTTATTGATGTCCTTAAGCATTTCAGTTCTTGTAAGGTTTAGATTCTTATTTTTTAAAAATGAAGAAATGCTGTTATTTGACCTTGAGCTTATTCTACTGTTGCAATAGACGAATCTCATTTTTTTGAAGCTTTAATACTTTTTAAGGCAAAATGACCTTGGGACAAATCTTATGAATGTTCACAATTTTTTTTTGAATGTTCCCATTTCTACTATCATGCTCATCTACCAGGTAATGTTGGCTTCTAAGGAATTCACACAAAAAATCATAAATGTGATATGTTGCTCTGATATCTTCTACTATATAGGATTTGTATTGCAATTTAATAAAGAAAAATAATTTCTTAGATTCCATTTCTATATATTACTCATTGATATGTGTTTCAGTCCTCTCCAAAGATGTAAGCATGTTTCTTGAATATTCAATTATTAGCTTTCTAAAATGTAAAGTTTTCAGAGAGGAGAGAATAACAGGTTGCAGAAAAATTTTTAAAATATATACATACCAGTTACTATTTTTAAAACTGAGATTTCTTTAGTAAAGAAAAATCTTGACTATATGAAAGGAGCATACCCTTTCTATATGTTCAAGAGTTAAAATAAAATTAGAGAATTTGTTGTTAATTTTTTTCTTTTTTTAAGATTTTATTTATTTATTCATGAGAGACGGAGAGAGAGAGAGGCAGAGACACAGGCAGAGGGAGAAGCAGGCTCCATGCAGGAAGCCCGATATGGGACTCGATCTGGGGTCTCCAGGATCATGCCCTGGGCTGAAGGCAGAACTAAACTGCTGAGCCACCCACGCAGCCCTTGTTAAATTTTTCTTGATATAATGAGTCAAATTTTCCTTTTTTTTTTGAATTTCTTTGGGTAATTATTACATATATACATATGTGATATATTACACATATGCATATAAACATTACATGTATATAATTTATATATACATAGAACAAATGCTATTATCATCTTGTGAAGATAATGAATCACTAATCAAAGGTCTTTGTCCACATCCATGTCCTTCCTGACTTCTAACATTCTTTGATATTTGATTCTGAGTTGGATCTGACTAGATAGCATTCCTAAGACTTTTGAAAGCAGAAGGGAGGGAAAATCCTTCTAGCTGTGGGCCACTCCAGCGGTGTCAATGACAGTGGCCCCAGTATCATTTTTCATAACGCCACAGCAATGTTACTAACAATGGAAGTGGCTCATACAGCAGCAATTTTAATTTCATGAATCTAGCCTACGGGGAAGTAGCAGCTTCTTATATTCTAGATGACATCATGTTCCCACTTTTGCCCCTTTGTGACTATTTTTTGAATTAAATTTTCCTCTTTTTTCTTGACACTGACTGAACAGGCAGGTTGAGAAAAATTTTAATGGTTGCTTTAAAAGAATAAAGTTTTTTTCTTTCTTGCTTTCCTTCCTCCTTTATTTCTAAATTGGCGGAATATCATATAGGAAACACACTAGCTTTCAAAGAAACAAAATGAACCATACGTGGTCTACTCTAGAGTAGAGTGTAGCACCCCACTCAAGTTGTAAGAACAAACATTGCCAAATATCCCCAGGGAAGCAAAACCATCCCTGGTTGAGAATGACTAATTTAGAAAATTGCTGGAGATTTCAACAAGATTTAATGAATTCTAAAATTATAGATTATATACCAGGAGATACTGGTTTAAAAAATATAAATACATATATTATTTTTCTAACATATTACCCTCAAGTAAAGTATTACTAGTACAAATTAAATTTAATGTATTAACAAAGAAGTTTTGTCTTTGAATAATACATTGTTGCTTCTGGAAAAATGTCATTCTATTGTATGCATGTCAATTCATTCTGAATTCATTAAGATATTATCCTTTCAGAACAGAAATGAAATGCCTGGGATCTCCAATTTGATATCCAAATTACTTTTAAGTGTTTGTCTATAATTGGACCTTATAAACCTCAAGCAACTATTTTAGTAACTGATTGATAAACTCACATTGAGTTAAAATGTACTTTAAATTCTAGTGATTCTCTGGCTTTACCTAATTTGGTCAACCAAAATGAGACAGCAGGCAATTTAACAAGGCTTCCAATAAGATAATACAATGGCTTGCTCTGCTTTCTCAAATCTTCTTTACTGTCTCCAACATTTCTGCAGGAATAAACTCCTCCTCCTAAAAGCATGCACATGTCAGTGAATTAATAAATAGGCAAAAACATTCAAAATAATCATTCATGTACATAATAGATTAATTTGAATAAATGGATATAAATTAAGAAATGGCAAAAGTTCTACACCTTAAAATTGAACAACTAATCCAACAATTCCTACCAGAGAAAATCCTAGGAGTAATATGTATTCTGATAAAGAAGTTAAGCAAAACAGGGGCACTTGGGTGGCTCAGCCAGTTAAGCTTCTCACTCTTGATTTTGGCTCACGTATGATCTCAAGGTCAAGGGATGAGCTCTGCACTCAGTGGGGAGTCTGTTTTTCTTCCTATCCCTCCCCCTACTCATGCTTTCTCTTTCTCCAAAATAAATAAATAAATCTTAAAAAAAAAAAAAAAAGAAAGTTAACTGAGCATATAGAAAGCTGTATTTTCAAACTTAACTGGTGAACCTTAATAAGGAGGATGAATGAATGAATGAATGAATGAACAAAAAACCACTGCTTGAGCAAGAGTTTAGCTTTACACCTTGTATCAAAGCAATTGCTATCTGTTCCTATCCTTGCTTCTTGATTGTCTTTGTTCTGCTAATCCCATCAGCCAGAAAGATCAGAAAATAAAGAAAAAGGTTCAGCTAAAGATGCAAAACAATATATAAAAATTCACTTAGTTATAAGCTGCCTTCCTAGTAACCAAAGGCTGGCTGACTCCTTAAGAAATGTATCATTGTTATTAGTAGCATCGTCCTATTTATGTCCAGGAACTTTTTTTTTTAACGTAAAGTCTATACAGTGTCATGTTAGTGTAGCCATTCCAGGCTTATTATAGTGGTTATTTGCATGATATATTTTTTCCCATCCTGGTAACATAAAATTTGCTTTATTGAATTTTGGCTAAGGAGTTAGAGAAACAATTTAAAATAGAGGAAAAAATAATGTCCTTAGAGATCTAGAACGGACTGAATTGCAGAAGATTCTGAGATTACAGGTAAATGGATTACTTTGGAGAACAAACAGGTAATAAAAAAGGAAGGATTTTTATTCAGTAGGGAAATGGTCTCTCAGTCATGCTTAAACACAAATTCCTACTTTACTTAAGTGCCAAAAATATACATCATGACGTGACCAAAGAAGGGGGCATCCTGGTACAGAGTATTAAATGAAGGCAGAATAGGAAAAAAATATGGGAATAATCACTTTTCATATAGTGTCAGAAACAGAAGTCATTGCCTTGCATGCTAATAACTGACTTACTTTTTTGACAGCTGTAGTGGCATAAAGTACCCTCATTAAGAGGAGGGTTTGTGTCCTACGCTTCTTATTTCCAACAGCTAGTATGGTCAATGTTTACTACATATGGGATGTTACTAAAATTGAAATTATAGAAAAAGGAAGGGAGAAGAAAGAAAGTATAAGAGAGAAAATACATTATATATAAAATTATATACATCTATAAACTTTCCTGAGGGAAATAATTACAAGCTTTTTTATACATTTTATACAGGTGACCTATGAATATGACTCATTATGTGGCAAAAAATTATTTTACCTTTCTGGGCTTAAGTTTCCTTATCAGTAAAATGAAGAGGCTGGACTGGACTATCTTTAAATTTTCTTCAGCTCTATGGCATTCTGTCTTCAGAATTCATTTTCAACATCCCACTTCAATGATTCTGAAATTCAATTACGTTTACTGAAGTTTTTTCACCACAAAAGGTAAATTTCTGTGTATTCATGCCCAATCTTAAAAGTTGTGTGAATGGGACAGCCTGGGTGGCTCAGCGGTTTAGCGCTACCTTAGGCGCAGGGTGTGATCCTGGAGACCCAGGAACAAGTCCCATGTCGGGCTCCCTACATGGAGCCTGCTTCTCTCTCTGCTTGTGTCTCTGCCTCTCTGTGTGTCTCTTCTGAATAAATAAATAAAATCTTAAAAAAAAAAGTTATGTGAATGAATGAGCACTCTGAATAAGTTCTGGAAACCTAATGTGCAGTGTTGTAATTATAGTCAACAATAGTATATTATATACTTCAAAGTTGCTAAAACACTAGATTGCAAATGTTCTTGACACAAAATAAAATGGTAATTATATGATGTGATGGAGGTATTAGCTAATTCTATGGTGGTGATGATATTGCAATATGTAAATGTATCTAATCAACACAGTGCACCTTACATTTACATGAAGTATATGTCAATTATATTTCAATAAAAAATAATTCCATTCACAATAGCATCAAAAAATAAGTACTTAGGAATAAATTTAACCAAGGAGGCAGAAAACTTGTATACTGAACACTATACAATGTTGCCTAAAGGAATTAAAGAAGACACTAATAAATGGAAAGGCATTCTGTGTTCATGAACTGGAAGACATAATAATGTTAAAATATAGGTACTACCCACAGTGATCTACAGATTTAATGCAATCTCTATCAGAATCCCAAAGACATTTTTTTTTTTCAGAAGTAGATTCACTCAGATTCATATAGAATCTCAAGGGACTCTGAATAGCCAAAACAATTAAAAAAAAAGATATCTCACATTCATGATTTCAAAACTTATTGCAAAGTTACAGTAATCAAAACATTGTGGTACTTACATAAACACAGACATTTAAAACAATACAATAACATAGAGAACCCAAAAATAAGCCGTTACATATATAGTCAAATGCTTTTTGACAAGGGCGCCAAGACCATTCAGTGGGGAAAGAATGGTCTTTTATCCTTTTTTAAAGATTTATTTATTTATTCATGAGAGACACAGAGAGAGGGAGAGGCAGAGACACAGGCAGAGAGAGAAGCAGGCTCCTGGCAGGGAGCCCAGTGCGGGATTCTGGGATCTGGGATCACGACCTGAGCTGAATGAAGGCTGATGCTCAACCACTGAACCACCCAGGCATCCCAAGAATGGTCTTTTAAACAAGTGGTGTTGGGGAAACTGGAAATCCACATGCAAAACAATGAAGCTGGACCCGTATCTTATAGCACATAAAAAATTAACTCAAAATGGATCAAAAACCTAATATATGAGCTAAAACATACAAGAAAACATAGGGGAGATCCTTCATGAATTTGGATTTCAATGGTTTCTTCAATATGACACCAAAAGTACAGCCAACAAAAGAAAACATAGGAAATTAGACTATATCAAAAACAAACAAACAAAAAAAAAAAAAACAAAAACTCCATGCATCAAAGGACAATCAACAGAGTAACACGGCAACCTACGGAATGGGAGAAAATATTTGCAAACCATATATCTGAGAAGAGGTTGATATCCAGGATATATAAAAAACTCCTGTAACTCTACAACAAAATAAATGACTTGCTTAAAAACAGGCAAAGGACTTTAACTGACATTTGTACAAAGAAAATACACAAATGGTAAACAACCACATGAAAAGGTACTCAAAATCACTAATCATGAGTGAAATGCAAATCAAAACCACAAGATAACACCTCACACCCATTAGTGGAGCAAGTATAAAACAAAAACAAAACAAAACAAAACAAAACAAAAAAACCACCACCACCACCACCAACAAAAAAACCCCAAAAGCATAACTCTCAAAATCCCAGAAAATATCAAGTGTTATGAGGATGTGGAGAAGTGGAGAAATTGGAATCCTTGTGTACTGTTGGTGGGAATGTATGATGGTCTAGCCACTATGAAAATAGTATAATCCTTCCTCAAAAACTTAGATATAGATTACCATATGGTCTAGCAATTCCACTTCTAAATATATACCTAAAAGAATTAACAGCAGGATCTCAAAAATATATTTGTACATCCATGTACATGCTAGCACTACGCACAACAGCAAAAAGGTGAAAGAGACCCAAGTGTCCATTGATGGCTGAATGGATAAAAAAAATGTGGTATATACACACCATAGAGTAGTATTCAGCCTTAAAAAGGAAGGAAATTCTGACACATGCTACAACATAGATGAACTTGAATTTATGATAAATGAAATAAAGCCAGGAACCAAAAGATAAATATCACTAAATGATTTGACTAATATGTTATGAACCCACTCTATGAATTCACCCTTCAAATAGGAAAAGTGATTGAACAGATCAGCATGAGAGAAAAAAAGCAGAATGGTGGCTGCCAGGGACTAGCTGGAGGGGAGAATGGGAATTGCTCAACAGATACTGAGTTTCAGTTTTGCATAATAAAACGTGTTACTGGAATCCCTGGGTGGCTCAGGGGTTAAGCACCTGCCTTCAGCCCAGGACTTGATCCTGGAGTCCCAGGATTGAGTCCCGCGTCCGGCTCCCTGCATGGAGCCTGCCTCTCTCTCTGCCTGTGTCTCTGTCATTCTCTCTCTGTGTGTTTCTCATGAATAAATAAAATCTTTAAAATAAATAAATAGATAGATAAATAGATAGATAAATAAATAATAAAATGTGTTACTGAGATTGGTTGCACAATAATGTGAATGAATTTAATGTTATTGAACTGTATACTCGAAAAATGGTTCAGAAGTTAAATGTTAAGTTCTGTGTATTTTACCGCAATTAAAAATATTTTTTAAAGGCTTCATTTAAAAAAGAAAGTTGTGTGAACATATTTCTACCTTTTCTTATCAGCTTCACATATTTTTAACCAACTCCAAATATAATTTAAAATGAATGAGATACTTTAATCTATTTAGACCTTTGTGCAAATGACAATCTGCTCACAGTTCTTCTGCCCCTTTTCTAATTTATGCCTGAACAGTGCGTGCTAGCTTAAGTTGCGGGTAAATTATGATTTGTTTGGTTTTCTCCTTGGAAGGGCGAATTCATATAGTGGAGAGAGGCACAAACACTGGTAGTATATGCTTGTTCATTTATTTTGCTGAGCACGGTGAAAACACAGGCAGCTCTTCTACCAGTGCAGAGATGAGTCTGGACAATCTGCTTCTGTGGGGGTTCAAAGAGCATCAGAGGCAACGCATTCTCTTATGTCTTGGATTGACAGTTGAAATACGTGACAGAGATTCCCTGGAGAAGCTGTGATTCCAGCTGAAAACTCCTCAAAAGACTTCACTGAGTAGAGGAGAGAATTTAGATCCTTCTCATTACTTTCACTTGACTTGTGTTATTGATAAGGTTTTTCTGATCAGCTTCTTGGGTAAGGACTAGGCTGCTATGTCCTTCCTCCTCACCTATACTTTCTGGATTAGTTTTGGTCTTAAAAACACCACCCCTGGCATCTGGTTTGATTTTCTCTTCCTTAAGATGCAAGTTGCTCACTACTTGGCTGACAATTCCTGCTCATCTACCTCCAGGGCTCTAAAGTAGATGGCTTTGGGGAAGGTTGAAGGGTTGCTGTTGGGACTTTCCCTTCAGTGAACTTGCCACCTAACTCTGTAAGATTAAGTGCTCCAGGAGTCAATGAGAAAGACCCAGTGAAATAATTGTTACATTAAATCGCTAATAATGCTTATTGTTTCCACTTATAAGTTAATAGATTTGTTTTTTTTTTTTTTCTTGGCTGACTATAAAAAAAAAAAAATGTTCCCTCTGAGGTTTTCAAAGGAAAGAGCTGCTAACGAGTAGTCCCTGCAGGGGACATGTTTTCTAGTAGGGTCCTCACTCTTCTCATCTACCTCCCAGGGCCACCTTAGCATCTTTAAATGAGTAATTAGCACTCTCCCTGCTGACTTGGAACAATGAAAATCTCATCTAAAGAAGGTCAGAATTTCAGAACAGATCATATTAGTTTCTAATCTTTTTTTGGAAAACCTTTATTCTTTAATTTACACTAGCCTATGAAGAAATTAATCATTCTCATTTCCAGTGTGCATACATCAGTACACAATGAGACTAAAAGAAGATTAAATTCACAATTAATTTTCTGTGAATGGTGGCATTTGTTGCAAAATTTGCACACTCCCAAATTTTCAAGCCTTAAATACTTGTGTAAATAATATTTAAATAAAACATAACTGATTTTATTATGCAAAATATTATCTGATTTTCATTAAAAAGTATTTTGTATATGTTTAAAAACATTACATAATGTTGTATATATTATATATATCCAGAAAAATATAAGATTATCTTATATTATGAAACCAAAGATGATACAAAACAATTTATTTACTTTAAATATATTAACATTTAGCATCAAAAGTACCATGTGGGAGGGGCAAGGGGTGTGTGAGGGGGGTATCCGGGAGCACCCCAGTGGTTGTGTCTGCCTTTGGCTCAAGTCATGATCCCAGAGTCCTGGGATCGAGTCCCTCATCAGGCTCCCTCCAAGGAGCCGGCTTCTCCTTCTGTCTATGTCTCTGCCTCTCTCTGTGTGTCTCTCATGAATAAATAAATAAAATATTTTTTTTTTAAAAAGTACTGAGCAACTAATTTACTCCTTCATGTAATTTTTTCCAAGTATTGATCATGTATAGAAATGTACACTGAAAGAAAAATAAAGTTGATCTTTTGATGGTCAGCCAGGATTCTGTATAGTATTTTTCACTATCATAGAACATATTTGTATTTCTTTTCATTTTTCTCACAGTAAATTATTACTATTTACTGACACATTTCTTGTATATAATATGCATTTAATGTTTTTATCAAGTATGTACCAAAGTATACGTTAGGATTTTAGATTGCTGTGACATGTAATGATATAGTTCTTTTTTTTTAAGTCTTTTCTTGACCCAGGATAAATGCTAATTTTATTTCAATAAGATCTTAAAGCATGTAGTCTTATAACAATCAAGAGAGGCACATATTATTTCCTCATCTTACAGATATGGAGACCAATACACTGATGGGTGAAGTAACTTAACTAAATTATAAGATAATAGAACTTAAGTCCAGAAACTGCTCTTCCTCTCTGTTCTGTCTTGCTTCTACAAGCAAGAGCTAGGAAATTTAAGAATATAGACAACAGTCTTCTAGATAAAATAAAAAGCAAACTAGAAGTTCTGAACGTGGAAAAATCCTTAGTTAAGTTAACGTAGTAAGTAATGTGAAAAGAACTACAAGTTGAATCCAGGTTCAGAATACAGACATTGTAACATTAAGATTTGATTTCAGCTTTACAGCAGCAGCGGTTGGGGGGCGGTGGGGAGAAAGCATTTTATGCTCTGTGCCAGTAAGAAAGGAAATGTGATATTAAAAAAAAAAGCTACAAACAGGGTTCATGTTTGGTAAAATACTGTTCAAGTATCCAGATGTGACAGGATGGTGGCTTTGACCTTGGAAATTACAGTGGAAAGGGAGGAAGTAAATGGATGTAAGGTCTTGATGAGGTGGAATTTAGGGACTTGATACATTGGATATAGGGATGGAGGGAGGGGCAGTAAAAAGTCATTCTGCTTTATTAGAATTTGTTAACTTAGTTAACAATAGTGAAGGGATGCAGGAGGAGAAACAAGTTGCAATTATTATGAAATAGTCTATTAAATAGTTCAGATTTATATCGAATTAGGTATCTAGCTTATACGTACTGAAGAGTTTAAGTATGTACTTTGCGTATGACTGTCTCTCTCTGTACACTCACTGCAGGTAAGGTATTGCTGTTTTACATGCAGTATCACTATGGTAAAAGTTTAGAGCAGACATAAATAACTCATTCTCTGGTTAATTCAGATCTGAGTTCTAATCTCAGGTAAGTTGCTTTGGCAAGTTATTCGAGTTCTTAGCTGTATGATGTTATGTTACTAAGGATGATATAATGTTAAAGTGAGAATTGAAATAGAGCTTTATTTAAAGTACAGGAGGGATCCCTGGGTGGCGCAGCGGTTTGGCGCCTGCCTTTGGCCCAGGGCGCGATCCTGGAGACCCAGGATCGAATCCCACATCGGGCTCCCGGTGCATAGAGCCTGCTTCTCCCTCTGCCTATGTCTCTGCCTCTCTCTCTCTCACTGTGTGCCTATCATAAATAAAAAAAATAATAATAAATAAAAAAATAAAGTACAGGATATAGTATGGTTTATACAGTGAATGGTAGTGATATTATTATGATTATTATTTTATAGAAAAAATAAAATTAGGGCTTAGCAAATTACTAGATTAATGTAAAAGTTAGTTGCAAAGCAAATACTTGAATCCATATCTGTCTGAAATCAGTGTGTGAATTCTGTCTTGACAAATGCTAGTTTAAGATCAAATATTATACAAGTCTTTGGCATTAATACAATTGTTAAAAAAATGCACTATATAGTAAAAAATGAATGAGTGAGGGCCCAGGACAGAAACCTGAAGAAAATTAAAATTTGGGAGATGAGAGGAAGAAAATAAAATACAAAGCATAGTAATGTGTATTCAGTTATATATAAGGAAGTCTAGACTCTTTATAGATTCTGAAACACAGAGAGTTTCATGAGGAAGAGTCATCAGTGTCAAAGGTGACTGGGATGACAAGAAAGATAAGTTTTGAAAAATGTCCACTGGGCTTAAGAAAGAGCCTTGATAATTTTGGGGAAAATACAATAAGATATCAAAAATGGGTACAAAAAGCTTTCTGAATAATAATGTAGTACTTAAAAGCAATGGTGTCTATTATTTCAGAGACCAGGGTTTTTGTCAAGTAGACAATCTTTAATTATAATGGAGAAAGAGCACTTGAGAAATGATTGTGCCCATGTCCAAGAGCAAGTGCAACAATTTTATTCACAAAAGCATTAAAATGCTAATGTTTCATCCTTATTATAAAGCTTCTAATGAAAAACTGAAAATGAAATAACAAGACTTCATTCCAATTATAATGACTGAAGCTAGAATGAGACATAGTGATATCACATTTCCAATTCAAGTTTCTACAAATTAATATTACACTTTTGCAGCCTTCCACAGGAGTTGAGTAGCTTAACTTAATAGACTTCATTGTAATGTGTTGTACATATTCAGAACTTCAGCTAACCACTTCACTACATTTAAACATTATTGTCAAAATACAACACTTTTAGAAAGTCCATTATTAAATTAATTTTCTAGGACTTACATATGGTCAGAGATTGACATTCTTGGAGATAGAGATTATTATTTATTTACCAAATTTTTGCAGCCTTGTTTATCTTAATTTGTTTCTCTTTGTTTCCACCTCAATGTTTATTTGCTCCTTACCCAAGGCTGTCACCTGTAGCAGAATACATTGAGTCTTTCTCACTAGACGTTTAAATTCTAGATGAAATACTGTCACTGTTTTATAGTTTTCTAGCTATGTTTCAGATATTTCTGTGGACCAGAATCTGGGACTCTTCCTGTGAAGATAATTTAGTATAAAGTTTTTCGTGAGATACTGGGTGGACTTACTTTGGAACAACTATGATTAGACCAATAAAGACTGGTATGGGGATCCCTGGGTGGCGCAGTGGTTTAGCGCCTGCCTTTGGCCCAGGGTGCGATCCTGGAGACCCGGGGACCTCTCTCTCTCTCACTGTGTGCCTATCATAAATAAATAAAAAAAATTAAAAAAAAGATTGGTATGATGCAGATGTTAAAAATTAAGTCAGATTACCTTTCAAACAGCTTTAGATTTGCAGAAATACTGAGAAGATAGTACAGAGAATCCCCTTCTGCCCCACACCCAGTTACTCCCATTAATATCTTACATTAACATGGTACAGTTGTTATTCTTAAACAACGTTGACACACTATTTTTTTTTTAGGTTTTATTTATTTATTCATGAGAGACATACACAGAGAGAGAGGCAGAGACCCAGGCAGAGGGAGAAGCAGTCTCCACGCTGGGAGCCTGATGTGGGACTCAATTCCGGAACTGCAGGACCACGCCCTGGGCTGAATGCAGGAGCTAAACCACTGAGCCACCCAGGGATCCGCGACACACTATTATTAATAAAAGTTCATATTTTGTTCAGATGTATTTGGTTTTTACCTGTTGTTCATTATCTGCTTCAGGATGCCTTCTGGGAAACTGGGGAAACTGCTACATTACACTGATCATCATGTTTCCTTAAGATCTTCTTGACTGTGAGAGGTTCTTAGACTTTTTTTTTTTTTTAAATAATCTTGGCAACTTTAAGGACTAGCAGTCAGGTATTTTACAGAATGCTCTAATTGGCATGTGTCTAACAGTGTTCTGAATATCTTCAAGTTTTGGGTTTGGAGATAAAGTGCCATTTTCATCAAATATTACAGGTATATGCCAACAACATGACATCCCTGTTGATGTTGACCTTGAGCTAATGTTACCATATTTTTCCATTGTAAATTTACTCTTCTCTACACCTTTTCCATGTTGTACTCTCAGGAAGGAAATTACTATGAGGAGCCAAAACTTAAGTAGCAAGAAGTTCTGTTTGACTTCCTTGAGTGTTCTCTACAGCAGTTATTTATAATTCTTCCATGGAGGAAATCAGTTTTTTCTTTTCCATTCATTCAATTTTTTTTCAAATTTTATGTATTCATTTGAGAGAGAGAGAGAGACAGAACACAAGCAGGGGGAGGTGCATGGACAAGCAGACTCCCCACTAAGCTGGGAGCCCAACACAAGGCTCTGTCCCAGAACCCTGAGATCATGGCCTGAGTCCAAGGCAGATGCTTAACCATCTAAGCTACCCAGGTGCTTCTCCATGTATTTATTTATTGAATCACTTATCTATATCAATATAGACTCATATTATCTAATATTTTGTGTTATAATCTAATACTACTCAATTATTTCATGATTCAAATTCTTCTAGCTTTGACCACTAGGAGCTCTTTCTGAGTTGGTCCCTTGATCCCATTGGCATACATCACTGTGACTATTTTTCAATATTTCCTCATATTCTGGATCATGCTGTGTATTTTCTATACTAGTCCTATAATCAGCCATTTCTACAAAAAGCATTGGCTCCTTTTATTAGAGAACACTATTGGAAACTAAGATCTGAGTGCCAAGTGTTTACATTCCTCTGGGATTTTGTTGCTTCTAGGCCCTTTCAGTTGACAGATGAAGTAAATATAAATATGTATACTAACCTATTTACATACACATTTCTGTACATACTTCTAGATGATACCACATGTATCTTAATCATCTAAAACATGATTTTGTAACTATATCCACTTGGTTAACCAAATGATAATCTGTTATTACATGGATCATTCTATCCTTCTACCCTTGTCTATAGACGCCAACTCAAACAGTGAGAAGCCTGTTTGCAACCATCCATCATCCATTTACTTAATTTTTAAATTCAATTTTATACAGGCTGTTACCATAATTGATAGCCAGTAGTACTCTCATGGAAAATAATTTTATCCACTAGAATACAGTGCTTCTGTATAGTTTCTTTTACTAACTTATATACTTCACTAATTTCCAAAGTTAATTAAATCAACAATTCTTTCTCTTATCCCCTTTCTGAGGCTGTTCTGTATGTACATTTGTAATGCAGTTAAATTCTTTCTTCACATTCTGCATTCCATCTTGAGACCCCTTGACCTCCTGAGTTTTTATACATTAAAAGTCACTATTCATTAAGTAAAGTTCTGTGGGCTTCAACAAATGCTTTGTGTCAAATGCAGTATCATGAGAATAGTATCCCCACACTAAACTGTTCCTGTGCTTCATTTATTTAAATTTCTCCCTTCCCCCTGAGTCTCTGTCAAACTCTAATTTTTCTATATCTCTTCTTATGTCTTTTGCAAAACATCATATAATTGGAATTATACAATAAGTATAACTCAGACTTACTTCTTTCACTTAGCTATATGTATTTGTTTTACCTATGTATTTTTGCAACTTCATGGTTTATTTTCTTTTACTGAAGAATAATCCTATTCTACGATGTGCACAGTTTATCCATTCCTCTACCAAGGAGCATTTTGTTATTTTTCCAGTTTGGTGTAATTATAAATAAAGCTACTTTAAACACTGATATGCATGTTTATGTGAGGACATATGTTTTCAAAGCATTGGATAAAACTGAGATTTTTCCTCCGAGTTATTTTAAAATAATGGGAGCTTCAAGAGAAACCAACTAATAAGAATATGTGCTTGAAAACAGCCCTTGGAGTAGGTTTTTAAGCCAAGACTCATATACTGGTTATGAGTGCTCTCAATGTATCTAAGGTAAGGGTGTTTGAGATCCAAGGAACAAATACAAAAAAAAAAAAAAAAAAAAAAAACAGGAAAAAGCCAGGGAAAAAACAATCTGGTAATTCTTTCAACAATTTTGTATGAAGCCAATGGATCTGATACTTCTTTTGCTCCCTTCTTAAGCAAAACAAAGCAAAACAAACACAAAAGCAAGGAGGAAAAGTAAAAGTCAAGATATTTTGAACAGTAACCAAAATTTGTGAATTACTTTCTAAAACAATTCATGATTTTAATGGAAGGAAGACAGATACTCAGAAAAAGGACCTCTTATGATGTGAAATATACTACATTATTTCTAGAGAAAAATCTATCCTTTCATGAAAATTTGTCCTTAGCAAAGTTTCAATTTTCCAAATAAGGCCTTTAGAAATGCTTGCCTTCAAAGCATATCCAGATACTTACCAATAAAATGAGGTGCCCTCTAAGGAAAAGACCTACACAAAGACAAAGAAAATAAACCATAGCTGACTATACTTAAAAAGAAATTTCTTTCATGTGTAAGTTTATAACAATTACATCCGTGGGGAAAATATATTTTATGTCTGTAGTGTAAGCTCTGACAGTTGGCTTTTCTTTTTGTAATGCAAGTGCTGGTTTAAGCTTTGATAGTGGAAACATTGGCTTCAAAGACTCTGGCATTTCAAAGAGTCCTCCATTTCACCAAAGGCTATCTAAAATAAACATTTTGTCAACCACACTACTAGATAAAGATTCAAGCCACTTTCTCCACCCCACCCCCTCCCACCCCACCCCCCACCCCCAGCTCCTTTGCTTTAGAGATCTTGGTTGATTTCTATAACTGATCATTTGGTCTACTGGATTTTCCTCTTTCCATGTTTCAAATTCCTGCTCTTATGTTTTAAATTCACCAAAGGTAAGCCTGTGAAACCCTAGGCCCCTACCTTTGACCCCAGTAAAAGCAGAAACCTAGGCCTGTCTGTATATGTGATCTCTCTCTCTCCCTCTTTCTCCCTCCCCCCCAATCTCTTTCTACCTGTGGTCTCACATATGTGTCCCCTGGTATGCTTTTTACTTACTCTCCAGGGCTTGTAAGTAATAAACACTATTTTTTTCTTCAAAATTTCCTAATGGTTCTGGCTGAAGGACATCTTCTAATCATAAAAAGAACCACAAAGGTGGGTTTAGTTTTAACACTGATTTAAAAGGGGAAATGTCTGAGAGTAGCTCACTGGGGCTCATGCGAGTATGCCCAGGCATTTCTAGTCCACAGCATTACTACTGATAGGCTAAGACCAGCACAAAACAATGTTCAATTAGATCTCTAAATAGTGTCAAAAGAATTTTGTATTTAGAAAAAGAGTATCTGTTCAAAGTACTCACAGAACCATAAGTTTAGACTTATACACTACAAAATAAAACTTTGGTTGCTACATTAAATAAGATAATGCATGCTTAAACATAAATTTTTGATCTTTCTCAAATCTGCAAAACATTATTTCCAATGTATTTATTGGAAAAAAAATCCACATAAAGTGCACCCATGAGTTCAAACCTGTGTTATTCAAGTGTCAACCTTACAGGACATTCTTGGAAAGGCAAAACTATGAAGATAATGAAAAGATCAATGGTTGCCAGGGGTGTGGGGGGGGAGCAGGGAAGGGGTTGGGGGGAGGTGAATAGGCAGGAGCACAGAGGATGCTTACGACAGTGAAATACTCTATATGATCTCATAATGATGGATGCATGTCATTATACTTTTGTCCAAACCCATGGAATGTACAACATCACGAGTGAACTGAATGTAATCTATGGGTTTGTGGTGATTAGATATGTGGTGATAAGATATGTCCATGTAATTTAATGCTTGGTAAAAATACCCTACTTGGGTGACCATTGTTCATACTGGGAGATGCTATGTAGATGTATGAAAAATCTCCATATCTTCTTCTCAATTTTGTTGTAAACATAAAACTGCTTTTAAAAATAAAGTCTTTAAAATAAAACAAGAGTTACATGGTATTGTTCTTTTTCTTCCAAATTGCTTTGAATATTCTTGGTTAATTTGTATGTATTTCGATATAACTTTTTGAATCAACATACAATTTCAACAGAAATGCACTCTGGATTATTAATAACACATAGAATCTATCAATTAGTTTGGGGAAATTTCAATTCTTTCCAAGGTAAATACTTCCAGTCCATGAAAATATATTTTCGGCATCAACAATAATGTGATGAGCAAACAAATAAAATTATTTTTCCTTTCTAATTATTTTATTTTAAAATTTATTTATTTATTTATTTATTGGGAGGAAGAAGAAGAAGGAGAGAGAAAATCTTAAGAAGGCTCCACACCCAGCACAGAGTCTGACATGGGGTTTGATCTCACAACCCTGAGATCATGACCTGAGCCAAAATCAAGAATCACTTTTTTTTTTTAAAGATTTTATTTATCCATTCATGAGAAACACAGAGAAGAGAGAGAGAGAGAGAGAGAGAGGCAGAGACACAGGCAGAGGGAGAAGCAGGCTCCATGCAGGGAGCCCGACGTGGGACTGGATCTCGGGTCTCCAGGATCAGGCCCTGGGCCGCAGTCAGTGCTAAGCCGCTGAGCCACCCGGGCTGCCCAAGAGTCAGACACTTAACTGAGCCACCCAGGCACACCCCTATTTCTTATTTTGGGATTTATTGTTCTTTTTTTTTTGTTTTATTTATTTATGATAGGCACAGAGTGAGAGAGAGAGAGAGAGAGGCAGAGACACAGACAGAGGGAGAAGCAGGCTCCATGCACCGGGAGCCTGACGTGGGATTCGATCCCGGGTCTCCAGGATCGCGCCCTGGGCCAAAGGCAGTCGCCAAACCGCTGAGCCACCCAGGGATCCCGGGATTTATTGTTCTAATGTTTTAAAATAGATTGAAATGTAATTCACATATCATATAAACCACTTAAAGTATACAACTCGCTGATGTTTAGTGTCGTTACAGATTTGTGAAACTATTACTTCAATCTAATTTTGAATATTACATTATGTATTAGCAATCACTCCCCATTCCTTCCAACCTCCTACTCAGTCCTGCATAATCTTATATACTTTCTCTATATAATTGCCCATTCTACACATTTCCTATCAATGGAATGACAGAAATGTGTTCTTTTTTATTGCTTCTTCCATTTGAGTTAGTACTTTCAATGTTCATCTATATTTCTGTGTATTTCTATTTTTTATAATTCCTAAATAATATCACATTGAATGATGTACAACATCTTACTTTTCCATTCATCAGTTGCTGGAAATGTGAGTTGTTTCTATTTTGGGGCTTTTACAAATAATGCTGCTATAGACTTTATGTGGGCACATTTTTAATTTTCCTAGATTATATAAGAAGGAAGAGAACTCCTGTGTCCTACAGAACCTCTGTGTTTAAGAATTTTGCCATTCTGATTTCCAGAATTACTGTTATCATTTTATATTCCTACAAGGAGTATATGTGAATTCTAATGTCTCAACCTCCTCAAAATAATTGTTACTGTCTTTTTTATTACAGCCATCCTAGTGGGTGCTGAGCAGTATTTGAATGAGAGTTTCGGTTTGTATTTCCTTAATGACTAATGATGCTGTACATCTAATTTCAGCCAATTTTGTATCTTTTTGGAGAAACAGCTCCTCAGATCCTTTGCCTGATTTTTAAAAACTTAGTTTGTCTTTTGAATATTGAGTTTTATATATTCTTGATGCAAATCCCTTAACATTATATAATTTGCAAGTATTTTTTTCCATTCATTGGGTTAGCATTTCACTTTCTTGAATGTATTATTGTACAAAACTTAGTTTTGTTCATTTGTTTCTTTGTTTGGTCATATCTAAGGAATTATTGCCTAATACAAGATCAGGAAAATCTTTTCCTCCATTCTCATCTAATCCATTTATAGTATTTTAATTTACATTTTAGCTTCATAAGTTATTTTTTTTAATTTTTGCATATGGTGTATAGTAGGGTCACAAATTCCATTCTTTTGTTTAAAGTAGATTTCCACTTATCCCAGAACCATTTGTTAAAAACACTATTTTCCCACTGACTTGTGTTGACATCCTTGTCAAATAGTAATTGGCAATAAACAGGAGTTTATTTTTGACTCTGTATATATCAATGAATCTAATGGCCAGGCAATAAAATTTAAGATTTCAGATCTCTTGGTAGGACAAGTTCTAAGTTGCTTAAATGTAAATGAATATGGATGTTAACCAATTTTTAGAGTAGTAAGAACAGAGTTTCCATCCAATTTGAATAAGAAAATGTCACAAAATTTCATATCATTGTTGGAGATGACTAGAATTCTACTCGTGAAATCAGTTATATCTCTTGTGAGACCTGAGAATAGAAATAATCATCAGAATTGAGATGAGTTCACTGGTAAAATATAGGAGCCCAAAAGTCTGTGGATATTTAAAACATTTTTGAATCAGTGTGGTTCTTCCATTCGTTCTTTATGATATTCCCCATACTGGTGCATCACACCAGTCTGCATTTTTAGTTATGGCTGAACCCATAATTCTCCTATTATGTTCACTGGTCAGGACCAGCATTAGGACCAAAGGTGAAACAGAAATGCAAATTATCAGGCCCCAGGCCACACCTACTAAATCAGAGTGTCTGGTGGGTTGGAACCTTCAATTTATTTATCAACAAGTTTTCTAGATGACTTTGATGGAGGATACAGTGTGGTAATCCCTAAGAAATGATTTGAGAAAAGGATATTCTAAATTTGCCATATCTGATTTAACACACATTTCACCTTCTTTTCTTACTTCCTCTCCTGGGTTCTGTGTTTATAATGTTACTTTAAAATTTTGGTTAGCACCTTTTGTAAAGTAACATCCTGCATGCCTTTATTTATGGTTAGTGTATTACTATCTATGGGCCTTTCATGGAGAGGGTAATTACATGTTGTATTTAGAATATAGTTAAACAGTTAAAGTAATTTTTTGACCTTTAAAAATTTTACCTGTTATTTTGTAGTTTTTGTTTATGGTAAGATTTAGTATTTATTACTTGCAAGGCATTACAAACAAGGACTTAATGGGCATAAATACACATGCACATATATATATATATATATATACACACACAAACATATACACACATAACAGAACACTATATATGCATATGTATATTGACACAAATATATTTATATATATGCATGTATAGGTATTAAGTAATTTATATGCATATATATTATTTTAATACTAACAGTTAACTCAGGAGATAAAATTATTAATATCTCCATTATATAAATGAGGACACTGAACAAAAGAGAAGCTAAAGAACTTGTCCAAAATTTGGATCCGTTAAGGGGCAAAAGGGATTTAAAAAGGCAGTCTGGCTCCAAATCATGATGCATGCTGGCTAATATACACTGAATAAGCAGCACATGTTTGCTTTCTCCATTAGGCATGATGTAAAATATTGGCAAAGAACATATCTGTTCCAAATGAATTTGGATTCATAAATCATTCTGCAACTATGTGGGAATGATTTCCTACACACTGGCTCCTTCTATGCTAGTGAAGTTGCCCAGTAGAAAGAAAGCAATTCTGGATATGTGGTGAATATACTTTTAGTAAAATATGGCCATGGTTATATTTCTTACATAATAGGATCAAAGTCAGATTAACAGTAAGAGTATACCCCACAACTAAGATACACTGTGATATCTTCAGCAACACAACAAAAGAAGTCCAAACTCAAGATGATGAAATTTGTTTTCCTTGCATGCTGCTCTACAAGAAGTGATGGTTACCTACCTCTGGTGCGGAGAGCATTGCTTCAGCTGCTGAACACTCCTCCCCAGTCAGAGACAGAGAAATTTGAACAAATAAAATCCTCCATCTGACTTAAATCTGAGATGGCAGAATGATCAGACACAAGGAGGAACAAAGCACACACAGACATCTTTGTCACTGCAGAGACAGATTGTGTCAACAAAGTGGGGATAGATTTACCAACCAGCACATAATAAGTACTAACTAAAGTTTGCTACGGATAAAACTGCATAATAACAGGTAGTTTCTTTTAAAAAAGTCAAAAGAATTCTATTATAACTATCTAATTGTGATTGCAGGAGAATTATGGGGAGGTAGAATTGGAGAAGCAAGTCACAGGATTCATTCAACACTATATGTGACAAAAGAACAAATAAGCTAGATATTATTACAATTGTGTTCCTCTGATTCAGTAATGCTTTGGAATACTTATCTGAACCATGTAATAGAAGCACTTCAATGTGTGTTCATTCCTGGTTTTAGGAAATGATGCAAGGAGTTCTCTATATCTTCTGCAAGTACAACATGCCATTCTCTTGTCCAGTATTAGGTGGAAATTACTATGAATGTGGAAAGTACCACAAAACTTCCCAACACATTTTATGAATCCAGTATTACACAAATGACATGAAATACATAAAAAAGATAAAGGTATTATAAGAAAGGAAAGCCAAAGACCAATATTCCTCATGAAAATCAATATAAAAATCTTCAACAAAATATAGTAAGCTGAACACAATAATTAAAAAAATAATTATACACCATGAATACGTAGGATTCACTCTAGTTATATAAAAATGTTTCAAAACATAAGAATCTAACAATGTATTCTTCCACAGAAAAGATAAAGAAGAAAATCACAGTATGATATTAAATGAAACAAAAGTATTTGGCAAAATACAACACCCATTCATGATAAAAAGTTTCTGCAGTTTACAAATAAAGAGGAACTTTCTCAACTTGATGAAGAACATCTACAAAACAAACACACAAACAAAAAACCTAGAGCTAACTTTATACTTAATGGTGAGCATGGACACTTTCCATCTAATATTGGAAAAAGTAAGGAAGTTCTCTTACACTATATCTATTCAATATTGTACTGGAATTCTTAAATAGTGCGATGAAACATGATAAGAAAAGAAAATGAGTGCAAAGAAAGAAATATAAGTGTCTTTATCCATGGATGACACTATCATCTATGTAGGAAAGCTCCAAGATTCAAATAAAAAATTCCTGGGAAGCAAATGAATATAGCAAGAACATAGGATACAAAACAAAACTTCTGGAGATAAATATATGAAAATCAACATTGATGAGTTTTTATACACAACACAAGGAAACACAGTGCATGATATCAAAAGTGATAAATTGGACTTTAATGAAATTAAAAGCTTCTGCTGTATAAGAGAACCTATTAATAAAATGAAAACACAAACCACAGATTAGAAGAAAATATTTGTAAAATATATATCTCCTATGTGTCTTGTTTACAAAATATACAAATAATTATTAAAACTGAAATATCCTAACCAATTAAAAAATGGCAAAATGATCTGAACAAGTACCTTACCAAAGAAGTTATGTGGACGATAATAATCATATGAAAAGATAAGAAACATAATTTGAAGTTAGGGAATTGCAAATTAAAACAGTAATATACTACTACATAGATGATAGATAGATAGATGATAGATAGATAGATAGATAGATAGATAGATAGATAGATAGAGATAGAAATATAAAGATCCAAAAAAAGTCAAGACCAATTGCTGGCTGTACAGTGGAGCAATTAATTCTCTGCTGGTGGGATTGTAAAATGATAAAACCACTCTGGAAGACAATTTGACATTTCCTAACAAAACTAAATGTAATCTCGCTGTGCGATTCAGCAACAGTGCTCTTAATAATTCACCAAATAATTTGAAACTTATCTCCACATAAAACTTATGTCCACATAAAATCCTGCATGGGAATATTTATAGATATTGTATTCATACATAATAGACAAAGATTGAAAGCAACAAGATGTTCCTCAATAGAGAACTGGATAAATGAGCCACCGTACATCATACAATGGAATATTATTCAGTGATTAAAAAAATGAGCTATAAAGTCACAAAGAGATATGGAGGAAACTTGAATGTATATCTCTAAGTAAAAGAAACCAGTCTGAAAAGGCTATGTACCACACAATTTGACTTATACAACATTTTGGAAAAGGCCAAACTATAGAGACACTACAAAGATCAGTGCTTGTCAGAGGTATGTGGGTTGGGGAAGAAAGATTCAAGTAAGTGAAGCACAGGGAATATTTTAGGGATATGAAACCATTACAATGATACTATAATGATGGATATATGGCACTATGTATGGGCCAAAATCCATAGAACTTTACTGAACAAAGAGTGACCTTTAGTATATAAAAAATAGGAGGTCATGTGATCCCTAGCAGAAATATAAAATGCATAAAAGAAACTATTAGAAATGTATGAAACAACCTTACTTAAAGGAATGGAACAAAAGTTGCTACATAAGTAAGTCTGGAAATAAATGGATTAAGACTAAAGGTAAAACCAAACCAAACCAGGATTCCTGGGTGGCTCAGTGGTTGAGCCTCTGCCTTTGGCTCAAGGCGTGATCCCAGAGTCCTGGGTTGGAGTTCCACATCGGGCTCCCCTTGGGTACCCTGCTTCTCCCCCTGCCTGTGTCTCTGCCTGTCTCTGTGTGTCTCTAATGAATAAACAGATAAAATTAAAAAAAAAACACCAACCTAACAAAAAACTCTATACCTAAGTATTGTATTTCATTTACAGTTATTTCCTGTGGAGTTACATGTTAACAATTCTGATACTGCTACACATATATACTGGAAATGTTAAGTGAATCAACAGTGTTAACAGGAGTCACGTTCCTCACTGATGGAAGTGTCTACAGATAAGCAAGGTTAGGTATCTAAAATGATCCAAGTGATAACGGATTACACCTGTACATACAAGCACAAACTCTTGTTTACTTTATTATAAACTCAGATGGTTACAGATAGAAATATGTATATATGCTGGTTAATATATACACACACACGGAGCTGAGAAAATCTAAACAAATACACCTCAATGGCAATGATCACACCAGGCGTTGAACTTTTGGTTTCTAATATTATTCTCAATTAAAAGAAAGAAAAGCTCCTTGAATAAACATCTTATTCTAGGATTGGACAGGACTTGTACAAGATGAAGCTGGAACATCTACAAATTAAAAAAATGCTAACACACTCACATACACACACACAAATTGAGGTATGTTAAAGGGACAGAGGAGCTAACTGAAGGAACTCCCAATGACCAAAGCTGAAAATACATAAAATAAATAAACTGATATTAAATTATAACTCAAAGTATGAAATAAATACCATAAGCTCATAGTTATATAAATAAATGAATGAATAAATATAGATAGAAGAGATAAATCTCTTCTGAAAAATAACTCCAAGTGATTTATGTTGACACTTTTCCCCCAAGGATGAGAAACACTACTCCAACCCCTTAAGTGTGGACTTCACATAGTGACTTCATTTCAGATAGACAGATATACATATGGATTTATAGATTCAGATCCCTGTGTGCATATATGCATATACACATATGGGGGGGGGAGGAAAGTAACTTTGCATTCGAGAAACACTATTTCAGCCAAATAATCAAGGTTAACATCAACTGTGAAAGGTAATGTTTATATCATGTGCCATTAATAGGATGTGATACAATGCCACTTTATCTGTGTTCTTCCTCCCACAAACATATAACTAGTCTAATGAGAATGATAAATTCAGATAAATCCAAATTAATTCAAAATGCCAGTGTTCCTTAAATCTATCATGGTCATCAAAAACAAGGAAATTCTAACAAATTGTCAAAGCTAAGAGAAGTACCAGAAGATAGGACTATAAAATGCAATATGGTATTTTAGATGGTCAGAACAAAAGGAATCTGAATAAAATATGAACCTTGCTTAAAAACAGCACATCGGTATTTGTTACTTAATTGTGCCAAATATACTATATTACTGTAAGATACTGAAAATAGAGGAAACTGTATGTGGGATATATGGGATATCTATGCACTATCTTGACAATTTTACAGTAAATCTAATCTAAAATCAAATGTGTTTTTTGTAGTGCAATTTTCAAACATGTATTATACTGACAGTTCTTTAATTTTGAACATGAACTTCCCTGACATTTTAGCTTTGAGATATTCAACAGTTATTACATGCTTCTTGAAACCTTTCATTCTCCCAAAGCAATTTATTTACAATGAAAATTTATTATACTAGTTTCATCTTTTAATGGGAGCTATTTTAAGCAAGATCATTTTGATGATGCTGGTAAACTTTCACTACTAAGCAGTTTAAATGTATTTTATACATAATGAAAATGTAAATCAATGAGTATTTTAGAACTAGCGGCCTGTTGACTAATTCTAGGTGACTAAATCATTTAAAAATTAATTAAATCAATTTAAATTAAAATTTTTAATTCAGAATTAATTATATTTAAATCATTAAAAGTTAATAGAATGTCACAAATTATAGGACTGTTGAATCAGCATTTCAAATATTCTTCAATTCAATATCTATTATGAAGTTCCTTTAATAATTACACTGTAGTATATTTCAAAGTGCAATAAATAGAGTATTTTAGTGACCTGGACTAAAAGAGGATTTCCTCTGAAACTTCCTAAAAATATTTCTGAGTTTAAAATACGTATGTAAGTCTCCACTTCTTAAAAAAGTTTATGCTTATTGAGTTTTTTGTTTACTATTTTGCTTTTTCAATATATGCTGTTAGAGCACTCAGGAAAGCAATTTACATGGAAAATAAACAACTGGCTCACTGCAAGGTATAGTGTTCAAGCAAAATGGCAAGTACTCTTTGAATCACAATTCTAGGTTGTGGTTTATTTAATTATAAGTTGTACAGCACAATAATTAATTTATTCCTTTTTATGGTTACTTTTGTGTGCTACCATACATACACACAATTTGCATAATGCAAGCCATTGGAAATTTGACGTTTATGACACATGAGGCTTTTTGAGGGGTTATTTTCAAGCTACTGTTAATAAGGTGCATTTGAAAACAATCAGAACTATCCAATAATGTAGTGCTTTCCAAATATTATTCAGTTAAACACTCTATAGTTTCTAAAATAATTTCCTATAAAATAATTTCATACTTGACACATGGGTTAAGTGTATTTTGAAACTTATAAATATGAAACTTTTCTAGTTATAGTTTTACTAATTGCATTACTATCAGCATGATTTTTATTCCATAAGACTGTATTCTGTTGCTTACATCATCAATTTCTATAAATGTGTCATAAAAAAACACATAAAGTACCTTTTGTTGGTCAAGATGAAAAAAAGTAAGAACTTAAGAATTAAATATATTATAATTTCCATTTGTTTCTATCAACAGTCTGTGCACAAACATTAATAGCTAGTCTGGTGCATGATAATTGTTTAAGATGCAGGAAAAAGAGGACATGAAGGAAAGTCTGTAACCTTTACATTTGAAAAGAGAAAAAAAAGAGTCAAAATAATGGCTCAGTCATCTCAACAAGTGATGAAATGGACATAGCTAGATTGGACTCACCAAGCAGGGCTCCCAGAGAGGGGTTCTGCTCTCTTAATGTTCTGTATATTTATAGAGGAGTAGTAGTAAAGAAATACCTGGTTGTTTATAAGAAAAAGAAAAGATGGAGGTAATCACTGAATAAAATTTCTTCCCTCCAATAAAAAAGAAATGCCTTCACGGATCTGACACTGGCATTAATCTGTTTTTCAGTTGAGCTAAATCAGACTGGCTGAGCTGACTTCTAACGCTACTTGGAAGGAAAAGGGTATGAATCTCCTAGACTTGTGGTTTTTCATAAGAATGATATATCCCAAATGAAAATGGTATTTATTATTGATCTTTTACTGATACAACTTTATCAAGTAAAGAAATTTCTATTCTTCCTTGAACATTTTTTTCAATGAATTGCATATGAATGTAATAAGTCTTACTGGTATTCCGAGTTTGGAAATCTGTGCTGTCTACATTTTCTCGTTATTTTTTCTGATATCTCATTTGATAATCATCACATAAAATATATAAACTAAAAGGATTTTATATGAAGAACTTTGCTTTTATTTATTCTTTCAGCATTCGTTTTGTGCTGAAAGTGAGAATTCTGAAAGTTAACAATTAACTTTCTTTTCTCAAATCTGGACTGTTTTGCTTTTTATGACTTTAATTTTTTTTACAGCAGTTTCAGATATACAATAAAATCAAGAGAAATGTATAGAGATTTCCTAGATATGCCCCATATTTGCACATGCATATCCTCTTCCATTATCAATATCACACACCAGATCCCATTCTGCAATACTATAATCATCCAAAATCCATTGTTTACCTTACTTTATGGGTTTGGACAAACAATAATGATATATACCCAACATTATAATATCATCCAGAGTATTTTCATTGGATATCAGGATATGTGGTTATATTTATAATTCAGTACTTAATGCTTTTGTTGCTAACATAAATAGTATTGTGGTTTTAATTGCATGTTCCACCTGTTTATTGTTGGTATCTAGGAAATCAATTAAATGTTGTACATTAACTTTGTATCTTTCAAACTTGCTATATTGTTTATTTTTATAGGAATTTTTATCTTGATTCTTTTGTATTGTCTACATAGATAATCATATCATCTGAAAACACAGACTTCATGTCTTCCTTTTCACTCATATCATTTAATTCCTTTTCTTCTCTTATTGAATTAGCAAAGACTTGCATTATGATGGTGAAAAGGGAGTGATGAAAGGGGAAAACCTTTCTTTGTACCTGATATTAACAGGAAAGCTTTGAGTTTCCAACCACTGAGTATGATTTTGCTATAGATATTCTGTAGATAGTCTATGAAATTAAAAGTTCCCTTCCAGTTTTAGTTTACTGGGAATTTTTAGCATGAATGGAAGTTGATCTTGTCAAATGCTTTTTTTTTTTTTTGCATCTATTAACATGATTACGTGTTTGGTTTTTTTTTAAGCCAGTTGATGTGGTGGATTACATTAATTGATTTTCGAATGCTGAATCAGTCTTGTATACCTGGGCAAATCCTACTATGTGGTATATAATTCTTTTTATACTCTTTTAGATTTGATTTGATAACATTTAGATGAGGATTTTCAACTCTGTGTACATGAAAGGAGTTTTGTTTTCTAATAACATCTTTATTTTGATATTAGGGTAATATTGACCTTATCAAATGAGTCAGGAAATATTACCTCTATTTCTATTATCTGAAAGAGATTGTAGATTATTGGGATTTTTTTCCCTTAAATATTTGAAAGAATTCACCAGTGAGCCTATTAATCCAGTGATTACTATTCTGGAAGTTTATTAATTATTGATTCAATTTCTTTAATATATACAGGCTTATTCAGATCCTCTATTTTTTCTAAAGTGGTTTAGAGCAGACTATGTCTTCAGGGAATTGGTTCATTTCACCTAGTTATAAAATCTGTGGGCAGAGTTGTTCAACTATGATAGTGTATCTATTTCTCCTTGCAGTTCAATCAGTTGTCTCACATTGGCTGGTTGACATGTGTGTTCAGACACATATTTGTTAGACACTGTTAGGTCTTCTTGGATAATTGCCCCTTTATCAACATGTAATTCCCTTCTTTACTCCTGATAGCTAACCTTATTTTGAAGTCTGTTCAGCCAGATATTAATATAGCTACTTCTGCTTTCCTCTGAATAGCATTAAAATGAAGTATTTTTCTATGTCCATTTACTTTTTAAAATCTATCTGTGTCTTTATATTTATAGATAACATATAGTTAGGTGTTGGCTTTTGATCTACTATGAAAATCCCTATCTTTTAATTGGTACATTTAGACCACTGACATTCAAAGTGATTATTGATATAGTTGGATTAATGGCTTCCATGTTCATTAGTTTTTTACGCTGCTTTTCTTCATTCCTATTTTTATGTTTCACTCTTTTTCTGCCTTTTGCATTTTACATCAAGCATTTCATCTGATTCCCTTTTCTCTCCTTTCTTAGCATATCAGTTATGCTTTTTTTTTCCTTACTTTTTGCAGTGGTTGTCCTAGAGTTTGCAATATACATTTACAAATAAGCGAAGTCCAATTTCAAATAGCACTATATCACTTCCCTGGCAATGTGAGTACCTTATAATAACAAAATATTCCTAATTCTTCTTTCTCCTCCATCATATTATTGCTGTTATTCATTTCCTACATATATAAGCATACATCCATATATATGTACGTAGATGCATACTCATACAAAACCAAATACACTGTTGCCATTATTATTTTGGGTGGAAAATCTGTTGTAAAATGAATTAAAAATAGAGAAATAGAAGATTTTATTTAGTCTTCACTTATTGCTCCTTTAATCCTTTTATTTCCTTTATGTAAATCATATACTATTTTTCATCTCTCTAAAGAAGCTAAGCAGCAAGTTCAATTTTTGTTTGTCTGATAGCCTTTATTTCTCCTATACTTTTCAAGGATATATGTACAGATATTTGAGAAAAATCTATGCAACTTATTTAAATACCTATTACTAACCAACAAGAAAAATGGTGGAAAATCTAACAGAGAAATGGTAAAGTATTAAACAGGAATGTCATAAATATGATATCCAAATGATTGACAAACCAATGAGAAAGTAGTCAATGCTATGAGTCATCAGGGAAATAGAAAAGTTAAAATGCAATGCAGTATCCATCCACACCTGTTATAAGGTCTAAAATTAAAACAAAAGAACAACTTATAGGGGCTATGGAAAAACAGAAACACTCACAAAATGATAGGAATATAAATAAACATCGTCATACATAACCAAACTGAATCTATGAATTTTCTACTACCTAGCAGTTGTACTTCTAGATATATACTCAAAAGAATTGTTCAAAGATGTTCATCAAAAAATATATGTAGTAGGGCTGCCCGGGTGGCTCAGTTGGTTGAATTTCTGATTTTTGATTTTGGCTCAAGTCATGATCCCAAGATGGTGCGGTAGCACCCATTGTCAGGCTCCTTGCTAGACGTGAAGCCTTCTTAGGACTCTCTTTCTCTGTCTCCCTCTGCCCCTTTTCTCTCCCTCTCTGTTTCTCCCTCTATAAAAAGCAACAACAATAGCAAAACAATATATATTAGAATTATATAAAGACATTATTCATAATAGCCTAATCTGGAAAACTCTTAGAAGTTAATATGCAGTAAAGTAGATGAAAATGTGTTATATACTCACTGACTAAAAATCTATATAGTAATAAAAATAATCTGAAATTCAGACAACTAGAAACAGTTTTGATAAATTTTACAAAGATACTGATGGAAGGAAGCCAAGCATAAAATAATGCATTTTGTTTGATATCATGCATATAAAGTTAAAAAAAAAACAGGTAGAACTATTCTAAGGCAAAAATTACAACAGTATCTTTATTAGTCAGGTTTCTCCAGAATGAGTGTGTCAAGTTATAGAATGTGTGTGTTTATATTAATATCTGTCTATAACAACAGACATATGTGTATATAAGAAGATATGTAACATAGATGTTTGTGTATATGTGAGACATACATATGTATATATAAAGAATTTTATACATACATATAAAGAGATTTAAAAATATAAATGTAATAGATTAAAAATATAATATTTTGCATATATTACATAGACAAAATACATATGTAATCAATCTGTGGTTTTAGGACATGCTCATTATTTCAAAAGTCTATAGACAATTCTTGTTTTTATAGTTCATTTTTTGTTATTTTGTTTCCAAAATGCCCAAAATTATTCCCTTCTCTTCATAAGTGTGACTCTCAGGAATCATTTACCATTTCCATATATTTTTTTTTTGCTTTTGAAGCAACCATAAGGACTTTAAATAAGCTTAAATGTTACTGTTTTAGTTAAGACTTTCAAATTGAAATGTCATCAGCACTGTTAGCTTCTAAACTAAATTATCAGAAACACTGGGAAATGAATACTTATTGTGAACATTAAATAAACCAATCCTCATATTTATATATTTGATACCACATTGAGCTGCATGTTATTCTCTGTTTTAATCTTTTTTCTATTATTTTGGATTTTTATAACCCACTTTATTTTTTCATAACCCATTTTAAAGTTCTTTCACCAAAATGAGTTATCATTTTGTAATTCTCTTACAAGATACTCTTATAGGCAATAGAAATGGGTAATATTGAGCTTCACTTCCTTTTTGAAGAAATTAAGAACTGGAGGTCAGGTGACAAAACCAGTATTATGAACTATATATTTTTACTCCCAATTTGAACCTCATTGTGTAATGACACAAACATCCATGTATGATTCATTCCATTGAAATGAACTCCTAGTTCATGAATATTTTGAAAAGTGGTTAGAAATCTTGTTTGTAACCATTTCTTGATTCTGTTATGACAATAAACTAAATTTAGAGGAGTTAACTGGTAGTTCTCTGCCCAATCTCTAAAAGATACCTGAGAAGTGACCTTATACCACAGAGTAATATTGAAAGGAAAATTGAATATCAAGGTTAGGAAGAAGATTCTTCCACTATAAATTATTAAAATCAAAAGATTTACTATCCTAAAATTGCAATCTTTCATATTAGCAATCTATTTCAAACTAATGCTTTCTTCAAGAATTAACAAAAAATAATTTTGATGGGTACATAATTTTTAGTTTTATAAAATGTACCACTTATTTACTGTTAAGTACAATCAAGATATTATTCCCTCATTCAATAAATTTGTATTAAGCATCTTTTATTTCTGATTTGATGGTCTGGTTCACCAAAGTGCTTACAATCTAGGGTTTAAAGTCATATATGCATGTGACTAAATTAACTTTCTTTCTTTCTTCCTTCCTCTCTTATCTTAGACACATGGATGAAAGACTATCCTGGAAGACAGAAAATTACAAACTACTTGCAATCAAAGTGATAGAGAAGATATTTAATTTTACATTCTAAATAAATAAAAAAATAAGTTAAAAGATATAGGAAAGTACTACATGCATACAAAATGTCAAATTCAAAGAATTCTCCTTATTTCAAGTGGTATATAAACTACTGTCTCCTAAAGAGATTCACATTCTCTACCATCTATTCTTTGCAAAATTGATTACCAAAAAGAAGTTAAAATTATATATCAACTACACGAAACACAGCTTATTTTTGCCCACATGTTCAGAGTACATCAGGACATGCTTCTACTTGGTTAAATGGGCTGGAAAATAAAGGGTACTATGCAAATATGCAAGAAGATGCAGTGGTGAGTGATATCAGTGCATGTAAAATGAGTCTATAATAAAGTATATAAAGTATTAACCAGGGTTTGCCAGGAATAGGGTAGCTACTGCTCTTCTGCAGTGAATGTGAAGCAGATGTAAAAATAAATGAAATCCTGACCCCCCAAAAAAAATATAAAGTAAAAAACTATAGTTGAGTCTGTAATTATACTTTTGTCAGTCTTCAGAATGCTGAAGTTTGAATCAAAATATAGATAAGGCAAAGCACAGCAGATGGTCCTTAACAATATATTTACTATTGTCAGAAACATTCTATATCTTACGCTATTTTGAATTATTTGCTATATGTGATCCATAAAGAAAAAAAAACTGATTTTTCACTCATATAACCGTAAAAGATTTTTTTTTTCCCCAAAGGTCTTATTTATTTATTTGAGAGAAAGAGAGCAAGTGAGGGGAAGGGAAGAGGCAGAAGCAAACTCCCTGCTGAGCAGAGAGCCCGACACGGGGCTGGATCCCAAGACCCTGAGATCATGATGTGAGCCAGAGATAGACGCTTAACCAACTGAGCCACACAGGTGCCCTCATATCCAATTTTAATACAAAAAAACAAAACAAAACAAAATATATTTTGTTTACACTGCAGTTGAATGGCTAAGGAGGCTTAGTTGGTTAAGCACCACACTCTTGATTTGGCTCAGGTCATGATCTCAGGGCCTTGAGATCAAGCACCTCATCAGGCTCAGTGCTCAGTGGGAAATCTGCATGAGATTCTTTCTCTCCCTCTCCCTGTGCCCCTCCTTCCACTCTCTCTCTCTATAATAAATAAATCTTAAAAAAATCAGTGAAAAACAATACAAAACACTTTTAAATGTATGCAATATAGTGGTAAAATATACAATTCATAAAGAGAAAGTGTTTGCCAATCAAAAGTGATTTTATCAGATACTTTCAGTTGATCTCTGTCCTTGGGATTTCATGTCATCTTACAGCCCCTTCTCACTACTAATACTGGTCTGAAAATTGACTGTGCCAAGAAATCCTAGAAGCAGCTATTTATACTCTCAAAGAATTTTTTGAAAAGAAGACAAGATTTATGCCTACTAAATGAACTAGACCTTTCAATCTTCTATTCCATTATAAGATTTTTCTACTTTTAATATAATATTTTAGTCTTTTGCCCTACTTTCAAGTGGAAATAAAAAGGATAAATTTAACTAAATAAAGGATAAATTTAACACTCTTAAACTCTAAACAGAAGTATCCAGAGAGACAATTTAAAGCATGAAACTATCTCCTTGGACTGTAATTGTCTAAGGTTAATTTGGAGGCAATTATTAATGGTTTCTTAAACTCTAGGACAACATTGTAGATTACAATTCTCCATAGGCAAAACATCTTCAAACTAACTGTATATAATTTAAGGAATGATTACAAAAGGTAAGAAATTCATTAGCTGGACTTTTTTTTCTAAGTAAGTCTTGAAAATTTATAATTTTAGACCATCAGGCATATTATGAACATAGAACCAAATGTGTTAAAATAACTTTTACAATCTCCTCCAAAAGTGGGAGTTTTGTCTTTTCTTTACACAGGATTAATCAATATTACATATTTTCTTTTTGAACATAACACACTAACCATTGATTAAGACATGTAAGCAACCTTTCACATGATCTCAAGTAGAAATAAAAGTATTCTTTGGCTTCCAATATTAAGAAAGGAAAAATCACAAAATCGAACTGATTACTAAAAGGTTATTTGCAGATAATATGTGTTGGCTCCAAGGAGCAGTGATACAGAATTTCACTGTTGGATTTATTGTCACTGACTGGTTCTTTGCCACTGCAAGGTCATGGTCCTTCTTTGCCTACTGGATCACTCTTCTATTATCTCTTCCTGATATTTCTTCAAGCTCAAGTTCTTGTTTGTTCAAGTAATTGAGTTACTCATGCTTTTGTCTTTTATTATGAAGCACATGATATTTTCAGCATGTATCCTCAAATAAAGAATTTCCACACTATCTTATCTATTTTTTGATCCATAATGACATTCATCCCCCTTTATTAGTGCTAATTTTTTAATCAGAAAAACTTTCCAACATGCAATTGGAGCTCATATTCTTCAGAAATATTTCTTACTTTGTTATTGCCCCAGAAGAAGCAGAAGACCTGATTCTAACACCAACTGGTTGAATTATACTGAATACTGAGCAGCCTTGGAAAGTGTATGAGGACATAACTCTAGGCATTAGTGTAAGGACAGCCACACGTTAATAACTTATGTAAAGTGTGTCTTAACTGAATTATTGATTAGGATGCAGTTCCTGGAAAAAAGTAAACATGTTTTATGTTATAAACTTAGAAATAAACTTAGAGATATATTTAATTGTCACTAGGCTACTATGTTATTAGTAAGTTTTTAAGTTGCTTTGATGAGGATATGACTATTTCTCAATAGATAAAATCACCTGCTAGGGCTTAAGATATAAAGGTAACATCTACTGTATTCATCTTCATTGACTAGAACTCCAAAGGCAGTAAACTAATGGTGTAACACTAGACTCAGAGAACGTTAAGTCATGTCTAAAATAGTCCGCATAAAAGTACAGTCTGCCTCACTAGCATCAAAAAACCCACAATATCACTAAGTTTCCTTAGAGTACACTAAGCTGGCTATGGACCATTTCACGTATGTCATAAGGTCACTCTAACCCCATTACTCTCTTTGCGATAAAGAACACTCATGAACAATGTATTATTTTGATGCACAGACTAGGAATACAGATCAATCAAAGGCATTAGATAGACTATCAAAACATGATAACGTTTCTACTTTTCCTCTGTTGGTTAGTAAAGTCACTGCTTGATGATAAAGTTAGTTAAGCAGCCACATTAATTAAATGAATGGATCCTTGACCTACTTGACTGAAGAGATTATTTGAAAAGCAAGTGTATGGAAATATATATGTCATAAGTAGTAAATGGTTTGTAATTTTCTGGGTTGCCTCTTTCAACAGCATCTTTGAATTTCATCTTTTCTCTATCTCGAATCAAAGCCAAAAATTCAAAGTTTTCAGAAAAATTACAGTAATTAATTGCCAGTTGGCTAAAGTAAAACATAATGCTGAATCTTATCTGGCAGCAGTGATCAAGCAACTGAAAACCTCCCGCTGCTGCTTCCTCCTTTCTCTCCATGGAGTAATCTTAATAGACCTACTGCAGTGAACTTAGAGTTAGACCCCTGACTAAAATTTTCCTTTGCCTTCCAATTTAAAGTAATCAACAACCTCTAGGTTTTCTTCTTGTTATCTACTATTAAGAGCTAAAAGAACCCTTAACAGGCTTCAGGCAGGGAAAAAAAAGAGCAGTTTTCTCTTATTTATCTTGGAATGATGAGCCTTGCTGCAGGAAAGAGAGAAGGATACATCTGAAAGGAAGGAGAATTGCTCAAGATAAACTCCGGTACTACGAGCTGCACAAGATCAATATTGCCCATTTCAGAATGTAAATCATTCTATGATCTTCACATCATGAAGAAAACATAATAATAATACATACTTTGGAAAAGTTGCATGATGCATATTAAGTAACTTGAAATCTTTAAAGGAATGAGAATTATAATCACAAGTACTTTATGTAGTTTTTAACATTTTGATGACTTTTTCATGATTGTATTTTACTTTCACATCTACATTTTCAGAATTATACTTTCCCTATATGCACTATCAAATAAGAAGTAGATATTATTCTAGATATTACATAGTCAGATTTTTAGATTTTTGAGGTTGAACCAAAGGAAATTACCATTTTTGAGGTCAGAAATGGTTCATTTGCCCCTGAGCAATTTTTTTTGCTCAACTTATTTGGATTTGAATATTGAATCACTATCATATACTCACAATGCGGTTATTCTTTTATTCTAACTTTGTTGCTAATTCTAGAAATAAAATAACACATTTTTTCACATTAAGCGCTAAAATGTAATCACACAGTTTCGATGTCATTGTGAAAAAGTAGAATTTATGTTATGTTGTCTACTCTTTTCCTTTTCAAGATATTTAGCAGAGCTGATCTACTGAAATGGTCAACTTCTAAAATCGCCAGATTTTTTTTCTAAAGATTTTATTTATTTATTCATGAGAGACACAGAGAGAGACAGGCAGAGACACAGGCAGGGGGAGAAGCAGGCTCCATGCAGGGAACCTGACGTCAGACTTGATCCCGGGTCTCCAGGATCACACCCTGGGATGAAAATGGCACTAAACCGCTGAGCCACCAGGGCTTCCCTTAAATCACCAGATTTTATCTCAACATATGAACCATAGAGTCTCAGGCAAAATCTACCTTTGAATATGAAACCTGGTTGCTGAAAATTTGCTATGATCTATAATCCAAAATGGACAGTGGTATTAGGTTTTGATTTGTTGGTTTGCTGGATTTAAACTCACACACACACACACACACACCAGTTTTTCTAACCAGATTCTAGCTGAACTAATTTCTAAAACAAACAAAGATAAATACTCAAAAGTTATACCCAAGCCTATCTATGTAAAAAAAGACAGGATAACTTTCTTTATCAGGAAAAGAACAGTAGTAGGTATAAAACTACCTTATACAAGGCAGCTTTTAAATGTATTTTGCAAGTATAAATTTTATGTATCACATTATGTTCCTAAAAATGAGCTTCACTGAAAAGACATTTAAACCCCTGTATTCATAGGCCATATTATCAGGAATTAGATCAGGAAGGGCAAGAAAAATATTCTTATTCTACATTATATTCTTATTCTCCATATGATACATTGTCCTATTAAAATCTTTAATTTTATAAAATAAGTAACATTACACAAACTTGAGCTTACTACAAAAGGCAGAATAACATAGTGATAAAGGCATCACCGGTGTTTGCCTAATGGGAAAGATATGGCCCAGCAAAAAAAAAAAAAAAAAAAAAAAAAAAAACAAAAACAAATCATATGACTTCCTGGTGAATGAGAAGTGTACATATTTCTAGGGATTTTATTTGGAACACTCAAGAAAGTTAAGGGTTATCCAAAATGAGACTTGGCAAGGAATAGGGCATTTTTGTCTCTGAACCCTTATACGTAGCTGGTTAATTCATCCATCATTGATGGCACAGAACAAAAACAAAAACAAAAACAAAAATCAGCTGAAGGCAAATATTTCTATCTCATTATACTTTACTTGCCTTCTTGTTTTCTATTCATATTCTCCTGTCTCTTTGAGCCCTGTTTTAAACTCATATTTCTCAGGATCACCCAAATCCACCCTCACCTCCTCATTTAGGAGACTTATGTTATGTGAAATGCTTATTAGCTAGAAATTCAATATACAAGCACAAAGAATTATAATCATTTTGGGATGAGATGAGAGACTAGATATGATAAACTGCTGAATACAACTATATATATATATATCATAAATCCTCACAATAAACCTGTGAGACAGTATTTTAATAAATAAGGAAGCTACAGCTCAGAAAAGTTATTTTCATGATGTACATCAAATCTGTCACCATATTCTCTATGTTTCAGTTTTAGCATTTATTTAGAACCAGACCACTTCTCCATCATCACCACCCTTGTCAAATCCACCACTGTTGCTCAGCGGGAATACTTCAGTGTTCTGCTGCTTTTGCCCTGGTCTTACATGGTGTCTTAGAATCATAGCAGGATAATATACAATATTTTCAGATATGTCACAACTCACTTATTATAGTCTTCAAGGCTCTATATGATTCTTATTCCCACTCTATTTTCCACCACTCCATCCTTAGATCATTCTGATCCACTGGTCTTTTTCTATTTTCTCAAACAAGCCTCCTCAAAGCTTGGTCCGTACAAGTACTTTTCCCTCTACATGGGAAGTATTTTCCTCAGTATATCCATACAACATAATACTCCATTTCTTACAGGACTCTGAGCAAAGGTGACCAGACCAATCAGGCCCTGACTAAGTCTCCTATACAAAGCAGAAATCCCACTCCCATTCTCTGGCTTTCTGTATCTCTTTTACCAATTTTTTTCCTCAGTAGGATTTATTATTAGTTGTATATTATATATACTTATTTATTTACTGTATGTCCTTCTGACTAAAATGTAAACATCATGAGGGGTAAGACTATTTCATTCACTGCTATGTCTAATTAATGCATGCATATAGTTGGCAAATGATAACTAGCTGTTGAAATAATCCATGATCCATTCCTTACCAGGTGTTCAGTCTAAGGTAGTCATGGTAATATTATCTCCTAGGAAAGTCTGTTTAAGGAATGGTTTTTTTGACAGCAATATAGCCAATGCCACACAAAAGGAGGTTGCTGGGGGACTCTGAAATTTCTCCTGTTCCTTGGATAGCAAGACTTCAGAAAGACTATCCCCTTCTGCCTTTGCTTTTTCTTTGTAGAAAGTGATGTCTGGAACTGCAGTGCCATCATGTTCTAGGCTTTTACATGCCATAAACACCATGAATGTCAGAGAGGAGAGGAAGAAGGACCTAAAAAAACCTTGATGTCATTTTTGAGCCCTCAAATCAATCATCTTGTAGAATACCCTATCTTGGGGCTTTCTGAAACCAAAGATAGCACATTTCCTTGCTGCTTAAACTTGAGTTAGAGCTCTCTCATTTGTGACCAAAGCATAAACGTTGGAATTCAGTCCCTGAATCAGAGGTTGCCATACCATATGACTCATCTTGGTCAATGAGACATTATAATTGTGACCAGGAATTTACAAAGCAGTGGGAAATGGGGGTTTTCATGCTTGCTACTTTTGGAATCCTCTGACAGTACGTAAACAAATCCAAACTAACGTACTCAATGATGAGAGACACTGGATGATGTGAAATGTAAAGTTACTACCACTGAATCAGCTGACAGCCAACAGTCAAACATGTAAGTAGAGCCACTGACTATTAGATGATTGCCAATGCATAAATGAATGAAGCCCAGCAGATGCTGCTTAACTGAACTAAAACCAAATGGCCCCCCAAATTATGAGCTAAGCAAGTAGGTATTACTTACACCACTAAATATTGGGTAGGTTATAGCACACCAAATCTAAAAGAAACAGCATTTTGACTGATATATAGTGACAAAGTAGGATTTGTTTGCTTATACAGCTATCCTTTGCACCTTTGCAATATTAAGAGTATTCAACACTTTCATGTCCTAAACTTAGGGGTCTAGACAAAGGTGAAGTTAAAAATGGGTTACATGGGGGTAATAAAAAAGATTGAAGGAAGCATCTTCTTGTTGGTGATATGTAGACTAGGTTTTAATGCCACAGTGAGGTAATTTTGTCGTAAATGCCACAAATAACAATATGATGAAAATTCAGAAATAACATAAGAATTTAGTTCTAGTCCCAATTTGTATTTCTAAGGCACCTTTCTTCTTTAGAGACAACCGTTATGTCACATCAATCCCAATAGGTTCTGGTCCACTGCTTTCCATTTGCACTGGTACATAAAGAGTAGTTCTTACAGATGATATAGTATCCTCTAAAAGAGGCTGCATATCTGCTAAGCATTTTGCCATTTGGTAACATGCTGATGTGTAACATAATTATAAAAATAAATCTTGGATATTTGGAATAATGACTAGAGTTATTCAGTATGCTGGTCTTGTTTCTTCAATGTGCATAGACAAAGGTAAGCCATAGCCTGATTTGCTCTAGGCAGCCTGGTATTCCTATTTGACTAAACATTTTTTTTACTTCATTTTATAATATTTTTGTTCAGATTAAATCTCAGTTTTTAAGGTTTTGCCTTAGATGGAAAACAAACAAACAACCCCCCCCCAAAACAACTCTTTTTTAAAATTTTTTTGACCTCAGGATGTTATATAGAATATATGGCTTGAGTCAGAACCTATCAATGGCCAAGATCCTTAGATGTTCATTCGGGGGAAATCTGGATATTTTAAATTAAACATCACAAATTCTGGACTTTCTAGTAATAATTATGTCACAGAAATACGTTCTTTAGGATCAGTGAAAAATATGTGAGTAAAGGAACAAATTTATATACATGCTTGGAGTGGACAGAAATATTATCAATATAGCAAAAATGGGATCATTGACTCAGTTTTATTTCTTGATATTTTTATAGTTTCTTCTGTAATTTTCAGTAAATTATTTTCATTCCTTCAGTGAGTCAATAATCTCATCCATAAAATGGGAAAAATAACAGGTGCAAGTAGATTCCTCAACCCAGTGCTGTGGGTGAGGGCTAGGGAGTGAATATGCTCCAACAAAGAGAAGAAACTCCTACTTCGAGCCACTACTCTTGCACTTTTGGCAGAGACAGAAGAATAAAGAAATCAGTCATTCAAGCAGTATATTTCCTCTGTGAAATAATTCTAACTTGAAAAGTAAATTGTGGGGGGGGGGAGTTATTTTGGTGCTGAGAATAAGAGATGAACAAAGACTTATACACACACCCACAGATAGCCATAAAAATAGCCCACAAGCATCTCTACAAACTTGTTCTTAATTTCAATGACTAAAAACAATGTGCAATTTGTGAAATAAGAAATGGAACAACAGGACCACATGAAAAAGGAACTAGACAGCCTATTAAAAATATAACAATATGATGACACAAAAAATTAGCCATAATTAGAAAGAAGTCATATTAACAATGCATTAAAATATAAACAGGAAAAAAATCTTGAAATAAAGGAAGCTGAAATTTACAAAACAAAAGACCCTCTATTTCTAGGTTCTGTTATAAAGGAGTGAAGGGAGGAAGTTAACTACAAAATTAAAATGTTGTGGTGAACTTATTGGACTGTATTAAACAAAGAATCCTGCAATATCCTGGACAGTGAACCAAGGCATCAAATAAAATAATACAAACACACATCAAACAATGCAAAGCAAAGCAAAACAAAACCTGTGTCTACTACCAAATTTCCATTCTAATATCTTATGTGCCAGAAGATGGCAGGGGACAGCTGCAAAAAATTATAATAAATATAATTTTAGAATTCACCAATCATTTTTTGTGTCTTAGAATAATCTAAAGCATTTGCAAATATCCAATACTAAGACTTAGGTGTATGTGCCAATAGTCATACCTACCCACCAGCATTCTTCTCTATACATAGTTGATTCATTGCTTTATGTTATGTATTATTTTCTCTCTCTCTCTCCCACTCCACTTCTAGTTCATTTGTTTTGCTTAAAATAAAACTAGTATTTTCTTCTTCTTTTTTTTTTTTTTAGACTTTTTACTTATCTATTTGACGGGGGGGGGGGGGGAGCGCACAAGTAGGGAAAGTCGCAAGAGGGAGAGGAAGAAGCCAGATCTCCACCGAGCAGGGAACCCAATTCAAGGCTTGATCCCAGGACTCTGGGATGATGACCTGAGCCAAAGGCAGATGCTTAACCGATTGAGCCACCCAGGTGCCCCTATAGTTATAAATAGTATTTTCTAAGTTCTTTTTTCTCCTAATAAGTTGCTAAATACAGCCATTAAAAATTAATACTGTGTTTTTTAAGTTCACAAACTGTCTTTCATACTATCACAAGTGACAGTTTTTACTAAATGTTTTTATAACTATGTAATATAAACTTAATTTCTGTAACTTCCTCACCTCTTCAAGACTTGACATCTAAACCAGTTATCTGCTTATTTTATGCTTGTGTTATGACCTATACTCAACTTCTTGGTCTCAACTAGTGTGTTACTCAGAGAAGCCTCAGGGTTACAACACGACTTCTGTGGGTCCTAGGACTTTTGTGGTTCTTTCTTCCAAAAGAAAAAAGAGAAAGGGAGAGAGAGAGAGAGAGAGTACAGTACAGACTTGATTATTTTTTCTTCTGATTTTAAAGAAATTAGAACATTTTTTCTCAGTCCTCAAACTACAATGGGCCTTAGGTACTGTGTTTGCCATGCTTAATGGATGAATCAGTTTTGAATGAACTGTATTATGAGACAATAGAAAAAGAAATCCCAAATTATTAGGAATTTAAAACTAAACTGTACTTCTTGCTGATTTACACATCTACGTGCAGTGGGCTAGGTCTGTGATATGTAATGTTCTCACTATGAGACTTGGGTGGCTGCCACTATATAAAATACTTCTTGTCAGTGTGGCAGAGAAAGAGCAAGAAGATCAAGAGTGCATGTTGACCTCAAACTTTGGATAGGAAGCAGGTTGAGGACTCCACTATGGAAGTTATTTCTTTATGTTGAAACTCACCATCTTTGTTGCTCTGCCCACTTCTACAATGATCTTTCATTAGTGGCACTGGAAATCAATAACTTGGTATAACTCAGAGGTAATTTCAATGAATTTCATCATCATTCTCTTGGATTAGATTTGAGACATGAGTTTTCTACATCAAAAGTAGTTTAGAGGGCAGCCCTGGTGGCTTGGTGGTTTAGCGCTGCCTGCAGCCCAGGGCGTGATCCTGGAGACCCTGGATCGAGTCCCACTCTGGCTCCCTGCATGGTGCCTGCTTCTCCTTCTGCATGTGTCTCTGCCTCTCTCTGTGTCTCTATGAATAAATAAATAAAATATTTTTTTAAAGAATCTTAAAAAAAAGTAGTTTAGATTATTTTAAAAAATATTTTATTTATTTATTTATTTGGGAGAAAGAAAGTGAGAGCACAAGCAATGGGAAGAGCAGACAGAGAGGGCCAAGGAAACTCCAGGCTTTTTTTTTTTTTTTTTTTTCAGAACTGGGATTTTATTAAACTGGAGATTCTATTAGCCAAGTGCAGGGGGCTCAGGCCACACATGGGCTCCGTTTGTGAGGTCCGCTCCAGCCTCCCGGAGCAGCCGCACCACCTCTGCATCCTTGTGGATGACGCCACGTGAAGTGGAGCCTGATGTGGGACTCGACCCAAGACCCTGATTATGACCTGAGCAGAAATCAAGAGTTGACTATTTAAACTACTTGCCACTTGGTTAATTTGAGGCTGGAGATAACCAGGAATTCGAATTCCAAACATCATAACATCATTGCCAACCATTTTTGTAACTAAGAAATATTCCTTAATTTCCAACAACTCAAACTTTGTGTCTTTTTTTAAAGCAGTGGTAATTTTTTATGCATAGCATTTTTTCCTTCCTTAATTTTCTTTTCTCTCCTATTTACATACATTAACTTTCTTATTTTTGTAGTTATCCACATGTATTTTTCTGCTTCTCTATGGTTTTTTTTTTCCATCTTATTCTAACTTCACAATAATCTGTAATGAAACAAATGTTATGCTGTATTGTGATTTGTTATTTTCTTGTTTATCTCTTACTAAACTGTGAGGGGTTATAATTTATTAATTTATATTCTTTGCTTCTATTACAACATTAAAATACACTAAGTTTTGAATTAAATTTGAACAAGACATCCAGAGATCATCTTTTATTTAAGAGGCTAATTTTGTATCTGTGTATCCTGTGGCAAGTCACATTAAATTGGGGTGATATACTTTTCAGTTTACAATGAAAATAAATGAATACCTTGCCTCTAGTCCTTGCTAGCTAGACTTATATAATCATACTCTCTTACCTTTCCAAACTCATCTTATGCTCCTGACTCCTACTTCAACCTGTGTGCTATCATGTAATGCAGTTTAATGCTCTGAGAACATTCCATGGTTTTAATAAGTAGTTGTGCCTTTAATACAACTTGTTATTCTACCTGGGTTAGCTTTCCTCTCTTGTCTTTTTTTTTTTTTAAGATTTTATTTACTTATTCATGAGAGACAGAGAGAGAGAGGCAGAGACATAGGCAGAGGGAGAAGTAGGCTCTTCACAGGGAGCCCGATGTAGGACTTGATCCCAAGACCCGGATCACAACCTGAGCCAAAGACAGACGCTCAATCGCTGAGCCACCCAGGTGTCCCCTTCTCTTGCCTTCCTGATAAAGTCAATCACCATTTCAAATACTAGTTCAGTATGAGGACTTTTCAGCAGAGTTCTCCATGTTCTTATATAACTTTATTCATGCCTCTACTATAGAATTTAATATACTAAATTGCTGTTAATTTATATGAAAATTCTGAATACCTGGGAATATTCCTCTTTCTAAAGTACTCTGTTCTAATATCTGATATGAGTACATCAAACCCAAAGAAGAGAGTATCAAAGGTCACCAATTGATGAAAGGGTATAGACATCAATGAGCTTAGAGGAAAGAATAAGAGTATCAGCTTTTTGAATTTGGGACCAATAACACCCTCCAAGCCACATCTAATAACTACCTATCAAAGGTAATCCTTATCCTTCCTCCCAAAGCTAGAAGTTAATTTTGCCTCTTCTTGAACTTTATAAAAATGGAATCATATAGAGTTAGTTTTGTACAATGTCTAAAACAAATGATCTTCATTGTTGTTTTATTTTTCATAATTATTTATTACTGTTCTATAGTATTCTATGATCTTAATATAGTACAATGTATCTATAATTGATAGGTTCTCAGGTCTTTCTCAGATTGGGGAAATTAGAATACTAGTTCTAAATAAGCCTTGTGGTAAACATACATACACATTGTATCACGTGAAAGTGCTAGTCATGGTACACAGTCACAGAATTGCCATGCATACAACAGCAACACTGAAGACCTAGGTACCTAATATGGCTTATTTAAAAAAAGATTGACAAGAATACATTTTTCCTCAGTGGTTGATTATACATAGTCATAGATATTTATTTTTATCTTCTTTTTTTCAACTAAGTTTTTTGGTTTTTTGTTTTGTTTTATTTTTAAAGTGGGCTCCACACCCAGAATGGAGCCCAGTATTGGACTTGAATTTATGACCTTAATATCAAGGCTTGAGCCAAGATCAGAGAGTTGGACACTTAACTGAGCCACCCAGGTGCCCCCTTTTAACTAAGTTTTAAATTTAAATTCCAATATAGTTAACATATAGTTTCTGGTGTGCAATATATATATGGTGTGATTTACCAATTCTATACATTACTCAGTGCTCATCATGATAGGTATATTCTTAATCTTTTTCACCTATTTCACCCATCCTCCATCTTACCTTCCCTCTGGTAACCTTCAGCTTGTTCTCTATAGTTAAGAGTCAGCTTTTTGCTTTTCTTTTTTTCTTTGTTCATATATTCTGTCTTAAATTCCACATGAGTGAAATCATACAGCATTTGTCTTTCACTGACTGGCTTACTTCATTTAGCATTATACTTTCTAGATCTATCTATGTTATTGTAAATGGCAAGATATAGTTCATTTTTATAACTGGATAATATTCCAGTGTGTGTGTGTGTGTGTGTGTGTGTATATATAATCTATTATTTATCCTTTCATCTGTCCCTGGGCAATTGGGCTGCTTCTATAATCTGGCTACTGTAAATAATGCTGCAAAAAGCATATGAGTTCATATTATCTTTCCACTTAGTGTTTTCATATTCTTGGGTAAATACCCCATGGTGGAATCACTGGATCATATGGTAATTCTATTTTTAACTTTCATGAGGAACCTCCATGCTGTTTTCCACAGAGGCTGTACCAGTTCACATTCCTGCCAACAGTGCAGGAGGGCTCCTTTTTCTCCACATCCTCACTAACACTTATTTCTGGTGTTTTTGATTTTAGCCATTCTGACAGGTGTGAAGCAATATCTCATTGTGGTTTTCATTTGCATTTCCCTGATGATGAATGATGTTGGCATTTTTTCATGTGTCTGTTGGACATTCATATGTCTTTTTTTGAAGAAATGTCTGTTAATGTCTTCCGTCCATTTTTAATTAGATTGTTTGGTTTTTGGGTGTTGAGTTGTATAAGTTCTTTATATATTTGGATACTAATCCTTTATCAGATATGTCATTTGTGGGATGCCTGGGTGGCTCAGTGGTTGAGTGTCTGCCTCCAGCTCGGGCGTGATCCCGGGACCTGGGATCGAGTTCCACATCTGGCTCCTTGCAGGAAGCCTGCTTCTGCCTCCACCTGTGTCTCTGCCTCTCTCTCTCTCTCTCTCACTCACTCTCTCTCTCTCTTTCTGTCTCTCATGAACAAATATAATCTTTTTTAAAAATATGTCATTTGCAAATATCTATGTTGTCTTTTAGTTTTGATAATTATTTACTTCACTGTCCAGAAGCTTTTTATTTTGATGTAGTCCTAGTAATTTAATTTAGATTTAGCTTCCCTTGCCTCAAGACATATATCCAGAAGGATGTCGCAATGGCTGATGTCAAAGAGGTTGCTTCCTGTGTTCTCCTCTGGGATTTTTATGGTTTCAGGTCTCACATTTAGATCTTTAATCCATTTTCAGTTTATTTTTGTGTATGGTGTAAGAAAGTGGTCCACTTTTATTATTTTGCATGTAGCTGTCTAGTTTTCCCAACACTATTTGTTGAAGAGACTGTCTTCTTTCCCATTTGAGTGGGATACTTTTATGATAAACATGATATTAATTGCTTTGCTGTGTTGTATGAGAGAAGCGGGTGTTCTCTCCACTGCATCTTGTTAAGATTTTTTTTTTAAGATTTATTTTAATAGTAATTAGTAGTGTTCAGTTTCCAAAACCAAATGCTGAAATTCTATTCATGACCACTCAGGATAAAAAAGCCAATCTAAAGCTCAAGATTTGGAATAAAAAGGCACCAAATGGGATGATTAACAAGTAGATATTTAAAAAATATATAGATAGGAAGGATGCTGGGATGATACTGTAAAATAGTTGATGTTAAGTTAAACAAATACCACTATTTAGTTTGAGTAAGAAAATATTAAAGAAAACCTTACCTTATCAGATTAATTTGATAGTTACATGCAGGATAAATTATAAGGAAGAGCTAAAGGCAGTTAGAAAACTTCTAAACCGGGGATCCCTGGGTGGCGCAGTGGTTTAGCGCCGGTCTTTGGCCCAGGGTGCGATCCTGGAGACCCGGATCGAATCCCACGTCAGGCTCCCGGTGCATGGAGCCTGCTCCTCCCTCTGCCTTTGTCTCTGCCTCTCTCTCTCTCTCTCTGTGACTGTCATAAATTAAAAAAAAAAAAAAAGAAGAAAACTTCTAAACCATTTAAAACATGTTTCTAAGGTTTTATTTATTTATTCATGAAAGACACAGAGAGAGGCAGAGACATAGGCAGAGAGAGAAGCAGGATCCCAGGACCCTAGGATCACCACTCAAGCAAATGGCAGATGTTCAACCACTGAGCCACCCAGGTGCCCCTAAAGCATTTAAAATTAGTGGTTACTCAGAGCAGAAGAGAATGGAAATAGTGTGTCTGTATGACTTTGTGTATTGTGAGTAAATAAAGCTAACAGATGCAACAATGTGAAGGAAGAATTCACAAGTCATTACTACAGAGTATAGGTTGCAATGGAGAAGAACACAACAAAAATTATATTTGATACTGGGTAATGGCAAAGCACATAAATCAGACGTTCAGGAGGTGTTCCATTTCACAGGGAGAGTGAACTGGTTTTAGATGCACTGAATTTCATCTGTTCTTGACATCTCGAAATGAAATTAACAACCAAAAGAGAATTGTGGCCCTTCAAATGCAGACTGAGATAGCAACAGGAATAAGTAATGAGAATAATGGAGACTCTCAAGACACCCTACTTAATTTTAAATAAAATTTAAAATGATTGAAAAATAATTTCACAGATGTTCAAAGTGTGTTCTTCCCTTGAGACTGATTTGTAGACTCACTGGCTTAATCACATTACATGTTGAGCTAGTTAATATATAAACAGCATTCCAGCAAGAATTCAAAGCTTTCTTGCTTAAACTCCTAGCAAATAATTGCCAGAATGCAATTAGAGCTTATACTATTGAACTTTGAAGACTGAAGCCAGAAATGTGTAAATGTGTTTAGTTTAAATTTACCCATAGGATGTCAGTACTAGGCAGATGATTTAATTCTTTCTAAACTAGCTTAATATTACTTTCACTTTTCTATATCCTATATTTATGTCTAAGGCTAATTTTACAGAAATATGTATATAAAATGAAACATTTATTTTTATAACTTTCTGTTAATCTTTACTCTTCTAAACTTCTTACTAGTTCACATAATTATCTTTGTATAGGCTCTAATGATATACTTACAATTCAAATATATTTCCATATGAGTTATTAGTACTGTTTTTGTATACAAAATAGATATTTCATTTTAGCATCCTAACCAAAATAATGACTACAGTGACAGATTACTTTTCTTAAGCATGGATTTTAAATTATTAAATTCTTCAGTATTAATATCTTAAAATTTTACATCTGAACTTTAAAAAAAAAAAGATTTGTTTATTTTAGAGACAGAGCACACATAAGTGAGATGGGTAGTGGGGAAGGGAGAATCTCAAGTGGACACCGTGCTGAGCACAGAGCCTGATGCGGAGCTTCATCGCATAGCCCTGAGATCAGGACCTGAGCCAAAACCAAGAGTCAGATACTCAACCGACTGTATCACCCAAGCACCCCAAATTTTTATGTTAATTTTGTATTTAGCCAAAAAGAGGAATATGAATTTGACTAAAAACAAGTAAAACATTAACTACATCTCAAAACATTCCATTCATATGCAACTACAGTAGGCTTTAAAGATTTCCAAAAGATATTAATCCAATTTTTATATTTATATTAACAAAAAGTATATCACAGAAATATAAATAAAAATATTACTATACACAAAAGATCTAAATTAATTAATGTTCTATTTCAAAATTTTCTGATGAATATTTATTTATTTATTTATTTATTTATTTATAAAAATATCTTATTTATTTATTCATGAGAGACACAGAGAAAGAGAGAGAGGCAGAGACATAGGCAGAGGGAGAAGCAGTCTCCATGCAGGGAGCCCAATGTGGGACTCGATTCTGGGACTCCAGGACCACGCCCTGGGCCAAAGGCAGGCGCTAAACCGCTGAGCCATCCAGGGAGTATCTCTGATGAACACTTAAAGGAACAGAATGGAATTCTAATTATTAAAGTACAAACTAAAAAAGATAGTACAAAATGAACTTAATATAAACATATAGGAAATATATTTAAATTAAATAAATTTTTTTTGAAAAAGGATATGTATAAATATTAAAATAAAGGGGTTATGAGACAATATTTCAGAAAAAAGATATCATTCTACTCTAAATTAGCATTATAAAATTGCTAATTAAATACTTCATTTTATTTTATTTATTACTGTTACATTTACATAATTATGAAATGTAAAATCATCTGGGCTTTCTTTTTTTTCAATAATCAACAAATGTTTATTGAATATCATGAACAAATATTTATTGAATATCATGAACTTAGTCAATGACAGGTGATCTTGGATACAAAAATGATAAACCCTCGATGTTTATAATTTAGTCCATAGAAAGATGTAAGAGAAAATTAAGAATGAAATATACTTTTCTGTTTTTTCTATATTGTACCTAACTTAATGTCTTTTAAGAAAGAGGTTTAGGTTATATAAAAAGATGTGAAAAAAGTGAAAGTATAACTATTCCTGCATTGCACTAAAAGGTTGTATAAGTTTTCTAAGCCGTATAACAAAAAAAAAACACAAATTTAGTGGCTTAACACAATATACATTTGTCATCTCATTTTCCTTGGGTCACAAATCCAGGAACAGCTTAACTGGTACCTCTGCTCAGTTTCACAAGACTGACATCAAGATATTTATCTGGACTGGGTTATCATCTAGAGTTTGGGGTACTTTTCTTCATGCTTTAGCAGAAATCAGTTCTTTTTGGTGACAAGACTGAGGTCTTCAGCTCCCACAATTGCCCCTCCCGAGGTAGTTCACCACAGTGATATTTGCTTCTTTAAGGCTGGCAGGAGAGCATTTTTCCAGCTTTGACTATTCTTTCAGATAATTCTTGGACCCCATCTTCCCAAAATATCCCTTTTGAATATCTAAAAATCAACTCAGTGGGACTTTATTTACAGTAGTTTCCCCTCATCTGTGGTCCTGCTTTCCAAAGTATCAGGTATCTATCTGGAAGCAGATGATCCCCTTCTGATTAATCATGAGAAAGTCATTGTATCCTAATGCAACATCATAATGCCTGCATCATTCACCTCATTTCATCTCACCATGTAAGTATTTTATCATCTCACATCACCATGAGAAGAAAGGTGAGTACAGTACAATAAGATATTTTGAGAGAGACCACCTTCACATAACTTTATAACTGTTCTATTTTATTAGAACAAGATTGTTATATTGTTATAACTGTTCTATTTTATTAGTCATTATTAGTTGCTTACTGTGCCAATTAATAAGTTAAACTTTATCACTGGCATATATGTGCAGGAAAATACATAGTATATACAGGGCTGGGTATTACCTGCAGTCTCAAGCATTCACTGGGAATCTTGGAACATATCTCCGGCAGATAAGGGGGGGACTCAGCTACATCTGCAAAATGCTTTGACTTTTGCTATGTCTTGTCATTTAGAAGAAAATCACATCTTCTGTTCACACTCGGGGGAAGGGATTACACAAAAATGTGGATAATTGAGGACAGAAAATCAGCAATTGGGACACTTGGGTAGCTCAGTGGTTGAGCGTCTGCCTTTGGCTCAGGTTGTGATCCCGGGGTCTTGGGACCAAGTCCCACAACGGGCTCGCTACAGGGAGCCTGCTTCTCCCTCTACCCATATCTCTGCCTTTCTCTGCGTGTGTCTCATGAATAAATAAATAAAATCTTAAAAAAGAAAGAAAATCAACAATTTATTTTAGAATTCTCCTAACCATTATAGCAATAGGAATAAGTGCGAAATTTAGATGTTCCAATCAGAGAACTGAAATAAACATGTTTAAACCATGAGTTTTATATTAAATTTCATCCTGAATGATTTATAATTTCAATAATGGTGATTGTACAATGAGGATTAAGAAGAAAACTGTAAGCTATAAATATCTCAGAAACTCAAGCTATATTATGATTTTCAATTTTTAAATTGCATTATTTGAATATTATGATTTTAAAGTCCTGTTTATCACATAAGCAAAACCTAACTTACATGTTTTTGCATTTTCTAACGGGCATTATTTATAGACTCATTCACTTATTCAACAAACATCCTATCTGAAGGATGCCTGAAAATGTATCAAATTCTTAAAAGCAAATATTCCAATATAAGGAGACTAAAGTCCAGCCCCTAAGGGATTCATAATCTAGTACCTATATACTATATAAACACACAATCATATTTCAGTGGAGTAAGCACTAGAGGGTTACTCAAGTCTGGTATAAAGGGGATGGTATGGAAAAGTAAGGTTTCCTTTATCTTGAAGAAACACTCTTTGGATATTGAAAATATATAAAAATTAATACATATAAAGAAACATATATGCACATATATTCTGTAGAAGAAAGGTGAATTTACTTAATATATTATTGTAAAGTTAGGGAATAGTCCCTAAGAACACCCTCACTTCTGATAATAATTGCAAGTCTGGGAGATGTCAAGACCCCTTCAGTTTTGTGATAGTAAATTTTTTTGGCAACAATAGATGAAATTTGCAGAATATTGCCAACCAGGGAAGCTTACATGATCAGGTTTTATTTCAAAAAATGATTATGACTACCACGTGGAGGATGGCAGCAAAAATCTAAGTCTAGAAGTATGAATAAAAGCCAGGGAGAACATAAGAGTCTGAACTAACAACATAGTGCGGTTAGAGAAACACTGATAAACTTCAGATATGTATATTTAGTAAAGTCATTTAAAAAGAATCATAGGAGTAAAGGATGAGGAAGTAGGAGGAGAAGTCACAAATGAAGACAAGATTATGGGGCTGGCATGTTGCAGGGGTTGCAGATGACAGCACATGATGTAGATCAGCTGCAAACTATTTCTAACTCTTCTTTTCCACTTCTCATTCTAGAGTCTGAAAAGTCAAATGCTAATTTTTACACTCCATGATTCACTATATTTAGTTCTCCATCTTATGAATATGTCAGACTTGAGGGCAACATAATAAGATAAAAAAACAGTATTTTAATAGATCTGTGACCTTTATTGAATAATAATTGTTTATTTTATTTTATTTTAATTGTTTTAAATTTATGAGTTACACAGTGATGTATATATTAATAGTTCAATGAACTTACATGGAGTAGAAATAAAATACTGACCTAGTTCATTGACCTTCATAGTTTTGAGGTTATGTGATCTAAACAGCTAAAATTGCTTATAAATATTAAGAATATTACAAAGTTTTAAATGGAATGTTATGGTGGAAAAGGGAAGCTTCAACATCTTAAGAGAGAAGTATTATGAGAAAACACTCTTTGGATATCGGAAAGATATATATATATATATATATATATTTTTTTTTTTTTTCCTAAGTGTCTTTGAATTAAAAATAACTTACATTTTTTAGGGCTTACTATTTATAAGGCCATGGCATTGCTATGGAGTCACGTTACTTTAAGTCTTTTAATCCTTTCAATAAGAAATTAAACTGATACTATAATTATCTCCATTTTAAAGTTGAAGAAATTAATCATAGCCAACAAAGGTTAATCTTACAATTAGTTTGGGGGCAGTTCTGGTACAAGAATCTAAGTCTCTCAGACTCTAAGCCTACAGTCTTAACTTCTAGTTTGCTGCCTTCCAAACCAGCATGCATTTATTCAATAGGTAGGTTTACTAGATTTAGCAAATAAAAATACAGAACATCCAACGAAATTTGAACTTCAGATAAACAGTGAATAATGAATAATTTATAGTATAAGTATCTCCCATGCTAATACTTAGGATACACTTAATAGCCTTCCTCCCAAAATTGTTTATCTAAAATACAATTCAACTGGAATTTTCTATTTTTTCTGCTAACCCTACAAAATAGACTATACTTTTATAGTCAAGGCCTAGAGATCTGATCATGAATACCTGCACCTGAAAGAGAGTTCAGAGAAACCAAAGTCTGTGGGAGATCACAGATCATTTCTCAGCAAGCAGAGTTTCAAATGACTCGGCCATTTATTGTGTCTCATAAATAAGAGAAAACTACACAAAATAATTATTTGAAGGGGGCATGTTTTGTATTCCACTAGACAATGTGCTGTGGTACAATGCATGGTGAGAGCAGTAGTGGTTCTAAAGTCTTTAGTGGATTATATGTGTTTAGTCTTGGGGATCTTCTGGTTGCCTGTCTTGAGTAATTCTATTTTGTTTAGTGCTTATTTTTTTACTTCGGTGTTCTAGTCTTTTACTTTAAAGTTGCAGTATTATGTATTAATGAATCGAGAGTCAAGTTAAATTAAAAAGCTATTTAATTAATTCCTCAACACCATATTTTCACCATTCAGCAAAAAAATGAAAAATATCAATTTTCTCCCTTATATCTTAGGTTATTACATATGTCTAAGAATTGTGGAGGAAGAATACTGGTTAATATGCTAAATTGCTTTCTCCCTTGCTTTGTCTCTCTTGAGACTTTTTAATCTACTTTAATATATCTACACACCAACTTGCTACTCTCCCAATTAACCATTCATTACCTAATTATCTCCTCCAGCTGAGAATTCCACTTCTTTAGAATAATTTTCCCCTTGTTATCATTCTTGTAACAGTATTATTTGTACTCTTTACTGCGTGATTTCTAGTAATTTGAATTACATTCAAATAATTCAGCTAATTTATAGCAGGAATTTTTCAGTTTTTAGATTTTTGTTATTGCAATTGGTATGAAACAAATATACTCCCATTGTAAAGAAGTTTTTTTTTTTTTTTAAGTCTACATCAAATAGCCATACTGGTGTCCACACTAACTCTCCCATTATAAAGGATAACTATTTTCAAGCAATGGAAACAAGCAGCACAAGGCTCTGGTACCCTTACAAAAGGAAACTCAAGAATCTGAGTTATTGGGATCCCTGGGTGGTGCAGCGGTTTGGCGCCTGCCTTTGGCCCAGGGCGCGATTCTGGAGACCCCGGATCGAATCCCACGTCGGGCTCCTGGTGCGTGGAGCCTGCTTCTCCCTCTGCCTATGTCTCTGCCTCTCTCTCTCTCTCTGTGTGTGTGTGTGACTATCATAAAAAAAAAAAAAAAAGAATCTGAGTTATTCCCAGCTATGTATCTGTGGATAATTTCCCACTCAACCACAGCTCAGAACTGGGACTCTATTTAATAGAGAATGAAATAAAAAAAAAAAAACTGAGGAGAGAGTAATTAGTTTGAGGTAGGTTGAAGTGGGTGGAATCTGTGGGGTGAATCATAAGAGAGAGCAGCACTTTGCAAAACGGGAGTTCCATAGGTCAGGTTAAAACCCCTGTCTGTGTACAAGGGCTAAAAAATACACAAAATGAGACCCTCAAGTCTTAACAAATAACAGCCTCTGCAGGGGTGAATAGCAACGGAGCAGTGCTGGTTGGTCATGGGGGAAGTTGTAAAAAAGCAGTGTCTGGGGATATCCTGCCCCACCATTAGAGAGAGAGCTCTCATTAACATATAGCTGAGATGCCAGAAAGGCCTCAGAGTAAGAATCACACCCTAACAAAGGTGAAACCCAAGTCTGAAGAAAATTCTTAGAGGTTATGAAATTTAAGTATTGCTGAGTCGCAGTAGGAAACACCTCCGGCTTCCCTTGGTCCACATCAACAAGGTACGAAAACAAGTCTAAATAAATTCAAAGGATCCATCAATGACTAAACTGCCAGCTTAAACAAACAAAAAAAGTAGAAAAAGGTAACTGAATTCTGCATTTCTACAAGATAGTATCCACAATATCCAGTATTTAATAGAAAACAAGAACAAAAAACAAAACAACTATTATTAATAAGAGCCAAGATGATTCAGTGGGGAAAGAATAGTCTCTTCAACAAATAACGGTGGGCAGCCTGGGTGGCTCAGCGGTTTAGTGCCGCCTTCAGCCCAGGGCCTGATCCTGGAGACCTGGGATCCAGTCTCATGTCAAGCATGGGTCATTACTTTCCATCAAAAGAAACCATGCACCCTTCAGCAGTTAGTCTGTTTTGCTCCATTAATCCACTTTTATTCTCTGCAGATTTTCCTATTCTACACATTTAATACAAATAAAAGCATACAATTCACGTCTTTCATGATTAGCTTTTTTCATTCAGCACAGTCTTTTTAAGGTTCATCCATGTTGTAGTATCAATACTTCATTTGTTATAGGCGTGCTTACAAAAAGGAGATATTCTTTTTTTTTTTAAGGATTTTATTTATTTATTCATGAAAGAGAGAGAGAAAGGCAGAGACACAGGCAGAGGAAGAAGCAGGTTCCATGCAGAGAGCCCGACGTGGGACTCGATCCTGGCTCTCCAGGATCAGACCCTGAGCTGCAGGCAGCGCTAAACCACTGAGGCACCCAGGGATCCCCAAAAAGAGATATTCTTTATTTTGCCAAATAAATTTATTAAATATACCCCAAACCCCCATTATATACATCTTAATTTTACAAAGACATTTTCACACACACACACACACAATTAGAGCATAATCTGTAATAAGGGGTTCCTAAAATTTCCTTAAACTTAGCTCCATGAAAAACAGCATTTCGTACTGTGGGCCACTAAAAACTTCCGGTGACATTGGGAAAACTTATGGCCATTCACACTCTGTGGGGTTCCCCTTTCTTCACCTGTAAACGACAAGCTGCACTAGATGACTCATCGCTTTTTCCATTCAGCCATCCAGGCACCCCTCAAAATCATATTTCTTTTTTTTTTTTTCACAGGCAGGTGAAACAATTTTATTTCACAGTTGTCTTTAAAACCACAAAGACACTATGTTCTTCATATAAAAACATTATACTATAAACTATACTTTCTAGAAAATGATTATATAGACCCTCTCAAAGAAAAATGCACACATTATATGGTTCAGACAAGTTATTTGGGAAAAACACATCTGGGCCGATTCCTAAAACATACCAGGAGACCACGTTGCATCTTTTGGTGCAAAGTATAGATTACTGTCACCAGTAAGGGCTCCTGCATTCTTACATATTTGATAATACACATGTAGACTGGTTTGTGACTTAATGCTCCATTGGTTCATCAGCCTTTTCTGCAGGTTCATCAGCAGGTTGAGCAGGCTGTGCCTTTCTCTGTGGTCTTTCTTCAAGACCTTCCAGGAACGGAGATACATCATCATCATCATAAACCGTAAACTCCAAGTCTTTACCAACAATTCCAATGGAAACATTCTTTGTAGTTAGGTCCTGTTCTGCAGGAAGTGTCTCTCGTAAGGCACGCAGACCATGTTTAACCAGTTCATTCAAACTGCACTCCATAAACCCAGACATATGTCTCTCCAAGTAAGTACGAGCTGATTGAGAACGGGCTCCAATGGACATGGCTCTACAGTCAAAATAGTTGGCAGATGGACAGGTTTGGAAAATGTGAGGGCCCATATCATCATAACCAGCAATAAGCAGTCCAACACCATATGGTCTCCGGCCATACCGTTGTGTTGGTATCTGGGTCTTGCTTCCAATTAGAGATACAAGACGAGACACAGCAAGAGGTCTGTCAAATACAAATCTGGAATCCAAACACTCCTGGTGCATAAAATTACATAACAGTCTCGCATCAGCAGTAAGTCCCGCAATTGAGATACCAATATGGTTATCAACATGAAGAATTTTCTTCTGATGAGCTGCAAGCCCTGACTGTGCTCTCTTCAATGCAACCAACACTGCATGGGTTTTTGATTTCAGACCAACTGTGGCTGAACCTTGTTTGGCAGCTTCCATTGCATATGCAATTTGATGAATCCTGCCCTGAGGGCTCCAAACAGTGACGTCACTGTCATACTGGTTGGGAAACATGGTTTCCCATGGGTCTGGGAAACCCAGACGTGGGTCTGGCTGCGGCCTCCAGCAGAGGTGGCGGCTTCGTATAAATCATATTTCTGATAAGAAACTTGTATCCAGAATGTATAAAGAATTCTTACCACTTAATAAAAAGACGGATCACTCCTTTAAAAAACAAACAAAGGCTCCAAATAGATATTTCTCAAAACATCTCAAAAAGGCCAGCAAGAACAACAACAACAAAAAAGATGCTCAACATCATTAGCCAGCAAATGCAAACCCAAACCACAGTGAGATACAATTTCACATCCACTAGGATGGCCATGATTTAAAAAAAATAATAATAATAAAATAAAAAAAAATAAAAAAAATAAAAAAAAAAAGATGGATAACAAGTGAAGATACGGAGAAGTCGAAACCCTCACACATTGCGGGTAGAAATGTACAATAATGCAGTATCTTTGGCAAAAAGTTTGGCCATTTCTCAAAAATTAAACGTGGAATTATCTTGACCTCGCAATACCACTCCTAGCAATGTACCTAAGAGAAATAAAGTGGAGGTTCAGAGAAACTTACACAGGAAGGCTCATAAATACAACAATTACGAATAACCTTCGCAAAGCAGAAACAACCAAATGTCCACGAACGGAAAAATAAAGAAAATACCGAGAAGAGAGTATCGAGCACCTGCGGAAAGCACACCTGCTCTCAAAAAGGATGCGGGACGAGGCCTCGCGCTTGCGCATCCGGGGCCCCTGAACGGGAGCGGGATCTCGCGGGATCTCAGGCAAGTGTCGAGTTACCCACAAGGCTGTGCTCTCGGGACCGGAAGCGCCGCCGGGACCTGCCGCCGGGCCCCGCCCGGACGCGGTGAGGTGGGCGAGGTGTGATGGCCGGCGTGGCGTGAAGGGACGGTCAGCAGTCCGAGGACAAGAGGTCCGCCCTTTCATGGAGTTCGTGGGGGCACTGAGGGTGCATTCTGCGATCAGTTCTGCCCCGAAACTGCCCGCAGCCCGGCCCGGCCCGGCCCTCGCTTGCAGTGCGGCACCTGTCATCTTAGGGTTTTGCCGACGTCTCGTCTCGTCTCGTCTCGTCTCGTCCTTCTGGTGGCCTCGCGTGTGTCCGCGCCGCTTGGCTCCCTCGGGATGTCTGCTGACGAGCCGGCACAGCAGGCTGGTCTCCAAGGTAAATCCCCCCAACCTTAGCGCGGGACCGCCGTGCAGGTGCCTGGTTCCCAGGTTATCCTTGCCCACCACCTGCCTGGCTGTCGAACCCTTCCAAATGCCACCCCCTTTGAGAAGCCCGGCCCTAAAACACTACGACGTACCCACCCGTCTCTGAGCCCACACGCCCGTCCGCCTTTTTCCTTTTGAACTTTCTTTTGCGACCTCAGCCTAGTCCACTGTTTGGAATTTAACGCAACTAGTAAATGTGAATTTACTGATGAAAGACTATGACGCTGTAGATTGGTTAAAAGCCATAATGCTGAGCCTAGTGCCAGGCACGTAATGGGTGTATTAAAAAAACACATTGTTTTTTTTTTTAATTTAAAACAATTAAATCTAACAATTAAAAAAAAACACAATTTAAAAATACGTAAATGGAAAAAGGGAGGAGTCATCTAGTGCAGCTTGTGGTTTACAGGTGAGGAAAGGGGAACCCCACAGGGTGTGAATGGCCGCAAGTTTTCCAAATGTCACCGGAAGTTTTTAGTGGCCCACGGTATGGAAATGCTGTTTTTCATGGAGCAAAGTTTAAAGAATTCTTAGGAAAGCCCTTATTGTGGATTATGCTCTATTTTTATTTATTTATTTATTTATTTATTTATTTATTTATTTATTTATTTATTTATTTTTTACGTGTGTGAAAATGTCCTTATAAAATTAAGATGTACATAATAGGGGCTTGGGGTGTATTTAAGAACTTCATTTGGCAAAATAAAGAATATCTCCTTTAGTAAGCACCCCCATAACAAATGAAGTATTGATACTACAACATTGGATGGACCTCAAGAATACTAAGCTGAATGAAAAAAAGCTAGTCATAAAAGGCGTGTGTTGTATGGTTCTATTTGTATTAAATGTATAGAATAGGGAAATCTGCAGAGAATAAAAGTGGATTAATGGAGGAAAACAGACTAACTGCTGAAGGGTGCATGGTTTCTTTTGATGAGAAGTGATGAAAATATTCTTAAATTGATCATGGTGATGGCATAACTCTGTAAGTGTACTAAAAACCAAAAACAGTTGTCCTGTTCACTTTAAATAAATGGTTTAATTATATTGTATATTAAATTTAACTCAGTAAAGCTGTTACCCTCCCATCAATGATATTACAAAGAAGCAAAAGAATCCATGTAATCCCTAGACAGGGAAAAGCAGTTAATAAACAACAATCTGAAATGGTACAGAGATAAGACTACACATTTAAAGCATCCATTTTAAGTAACTCAATTAAACGAAAAAAAAATGTCTGGATTAATTATAAGTGCTAATCTCATCAGATAGAAACAATAATATTCAATAGAAAATAAATTCTGGAATTAACTAAAATTATAGAAGAAAGCGCCAGCAGATTGAGGACAATTATCAGTTATCAATTTGAAGAACACAAGGGTAATGAAGAAAAATGAACAGTTTTAGAGACCTGAGTAGGAAAATACCACATAACACATCAGGACAGAGAAAACATTTTGGAAAAAAAAAAAAGTTAAAACTTTAAAATTCTATGAAAATTACATTTGGGTTACAGCAGCTGAGCAAGCCACAAGAGGCATAAATATAATCACCAGGCACATTGAGGAAAGTTAGTCAAACCGTAGAAAATCAATTAAAATCTTAAAACCAACCATAAGGAAAACAAAATTTTGTACAGGCAAACAATGGTAAGAATTATTACTGACTTTTCATCAATAACAGTAGAGCCAGAAATAACCAATGATATGCTTAACACACTGATGAATTTATAATATGTAGAGGTAAAAGATAAGACAACAATAACAAAAAGATATGAGATATTAAATAGAGTACTGTTTAAGTTGATTATATTCGCAAACATGAAAGTGGGAATTTGAAAATAAGGCTATGATATGAGGGAGAGAATATAAACTATTTGTGTGAAGATGACTAAGAATCTTAGAGATTTAATTCTTGGACAGAGTTCTAGTATTATGCGAGGCATTGTGTAGGAAGTACAGACTACATCAGTGAACAAGATAGGCTTTGTCCTTGTTGTAAGTAGAGACAAAAGCAGAAGGCCATACATAGTGAAGAATCTTGTAAGGAAAACAATTATACTGATGTTTGATTAAATAGAGTTGACATAAGTAATACGGAATATTACAGTGCAGAATTTGATAACGATTGTGTGGAGAGTTATTTTTGATAGTGATACAAAGCAAGAGGATGTTCTATAAAATTTAGCAAATTTTTCCATAATGATGTTTATATTTTGTTTTATCCCCAATTTATAGTGAGCTTCTTTGAGGCAGTGACAATCGTATTCACCTTTGGATCTGTTTGCTGTACCTAGCCCTGTGTCTGACACAGCACAGAGTACACCTTCAAAGATCATGTTGTTTTTTGGGACTCCTGGGTGACTCAGCGGTTGAGCATCTGTCTGTGGCTCAGGGCGTGATCCCAGAGTTCCAGGATTGAGTCCCACAGCAGCCTCCCCGCGAGGTGCCTGCTCCTCCCTCTCTTATATCTCTGCCTTCTCTCTGTGTCTCTCATGAAGAAATAAATAAAATCTAAAAAAAAAAAAAAAATCATGATGTTTTCAATAAGAGAAGTAAATTCCATAATACAATAACTCATAGACAGGTTATGGCCTTATGTCAGCTCTTAAATGATAGGGAAGTTAATATTATCTGGATGGAGAATAACGTCCAGGTATATTTTCAAGATACCCAGTTTTGAGGTGAAACCTAGAAACATCATACTTTCTATAGTCCTGGTTCTTAAATGTCCTTTCATGTTAATAACTTTAAGTATTAGGAGAAATTTGATCTCCTAGCATTCAGGAAACTTGATGGTGTTTCTTTGTGAAGAATAGATATTCTTTTTCTTATTTAGCTCAATTTTAATTATTAAGTAACAGTGAATGATATTTAATTTTTCAAAACATGAGAACTAGATGCCTGATTATTGTTTTATGTGTTTTCATTTGGCTACCTTAGCTATATATTTATAATATATAATACTATTTTTTTAAAGATTTTATTTATTTATTCATGAGAGACACACACAGAGAGAGAGAGAGAGGCAGAGGCATAGGCAGAGGGAGGAGCAGGCTCCATGCAGGGATCCCAACATGGGACTCGATCCCAGGACTCCAGGATCACACCCTGAGCCAAAGGCAGATGCTCAACCGCTGAGCCACCCAGGTGTCCCTAAGAGTCCAACTTTTTATGTAATTATATTCTATTTTATTTTATAATGTAGTATAGAGAATAATATAAGGTATATATTACCATACTACTTTTAATTACGCATTCCTTAAATTACCATTGTTTTATAAGATTCTTTTTTCCCCATTGGTCTTTTGAAATTAGATGTTTGGAAGAAAAACAATTTTCATCTCAAAGTTCTCTGTTTCAGATGATTGGCTATTTCTATAGCATAAAGTGATATCAGTAAATTTTTCTGATTCCAATAACTAATTTTAACTAATAAACATAATTTATTTTATTATGTTAACATAGTTAATTTTGGGGTTTTTTGGAACTGTCAGTAGAAAGAAAGGGATTTGTTCAAAAATTTTTTAAATGTTTAAATTGAATCTGTTAACACAACTAGCAAACATATGGCAAAGCAAAATGTTTACATTTCAGCAAAATTCTTTCCTCTTTTCAAATCTTAGCAATGAAATACAGTGTTTAGTTACATAATAGAAAAGTGATTGCCATACATTTGACTGAAAAGTAAATGAATGGCTGGAGGCATTGATATTATATAAAACCAAATCTTTCACATCTGGATTATTTAAATTTATAACAATCAAGTTAGTAGTTTTAATTACTAATCCATAGGCAATAAATCTGTCATATATCCACTAATTTATATAACAGTATTTGTAGAGTCTTTACGATTATACTAGATAATAAAAACTCAAAAGTAAAACAATCCTTGCTCTAAAAATATTTTTATAATTTGGTCTGAAGAATATTCTTTTAAAGAAAGAAAATAATAAAATATGGTAACTGCAGCAGTCGGGTTGTGTGGTGTAAGCTCAAAATAGGTATGGTTTCCTAAATTCATATATTTATAACCAGCAGTGTTGTGTAGTTTGTAATCTGAGGATGGTTGAGAGTTACAGAGATGGCATCAGTATTTTGATTTGGGGCGGTCAAAAGAGTTTAGAAATATCTCTTGATACATAATCATAAAGAATATACATCTCCAGGGATACATCAATCTGAGTGTACATCAATATGAATCATGAAAGAAAAATAATATATTCTATCTATGATGTGATTTCTAACTAAATTGTTTTCTTTTTTGCAAATCTCAAAATTATGAAAAGAAAGCCACATCTTGGTTAGGGTTTATTAGAGAAAACTCATTAGATGTTAACCTTCCTGAAGGTAGAAGCCATGTCTAAACATTCTCTGTCAGGTATCAATAAACTTTTTCCTAAAGGACTTGGTAGTTAATATTTTTGACTTTGTGGGCCATATGTTGTCTATTGCAGCTATTCACTCCTGCCATTGACCAAAAGCAACTGTAGACAAATGAACAAATTGGTGTGTCTGGATTTGGCCCAGTGGCAAGCCAGATTTGATCCACTGACTAACTTTTCCACCTCTATTTGTGTATTCCCACAGCTAGCACTGTGATTGTATTGTGCAATATCACTAAAACATTAGTTTTTCAACTAATAATGAAAAATTAAAAGAAACTTAAAGAAAATAGACACTATAAATCATTGGATTTGCTTCCTGGTGTATTTTCTGGTAAAATTATGTTCTTTAAATAAAAATTAGTAGAGGGATAAAAAAACAGTAAAGTAAAATTGTTTTAGAACAGCCTATCCCAAAAAGTGTCCTATGATCATTTATTCTGCAGAATGCTTAATTAGACATTTTGTCAAAAGGTGGTCCATGTTAAATTCAGTTTAATGAATGTCTCATACTAAACAAAGGTTAAGGTTAGAGGTTAGAGCTTTTGTCAAAATATTCACTGTAATATGGAAGAAATTATGTACTGTGGCATCTAAGAGAGGCCTGGATTACTATAAATGATTGCTCATACCTGTTTTAATGCTACTTACAATTTCCAAAATCTTCTATATAGAAAAAACAGCAAGGATGATATGATATATATGGATAGTTTGGGGCTGCCTTATGTCAGTTAGTTTAAAGCTCATTGATTGATTTATGTACAATCATAAATAATCACTTGAAAGATGGAAAGGAAACACAGTCAGTTGTCTACAAAAGTGTGGTTACTTCTAAAATTATATGTGCACATACCAAATGTTTGATCAAGGAACAAAATACCTATTACATTACTTCTTTTGTCAACAATGAGAATATTTTAACTGGTATTTGCTTTGGGTAGTAGACTATTATGCCATCTTTTTATTGGAAAATAAAATACGTAAATTCTTAATAGTTCATTAAAACATAGCTTCTTTATAATATTTTTAAAAAGTGTTTAGAAGAAGAACATTGGAATATATTTTAGAAAATACATTAAAATTTCTAGTAGTTAAGCAAAACGTGAATCCTCTTTTTAAGCTTGGCATGCATTGTGTGTAAGAGATAAGCTTTGGGGCAGGCCTGGTGGCTCAGCGATTTAGCGCCGCCTTCAGCCCAGGGCGTGATCCTGGAGACCCAGGATTGAGTCCCACGTCAGGCTCCCTGCATGGAGCCTGCTTCTCCCTCTGCCTGTGTCTCTGCCTCTCTCTCTCTCTGTCTCTCATGAATAAATAAAATATTAAAAAGAAAAAAAAGGGATAAGCTTTGTGGTTCACTGCTCTACTGTAATTAAAACAGATGGTAATTCCATGTGCCAAGGGGAGATGGCCTTTTATTTAGACAGCTAAAATATATAAAGAAATAAGATAAAAGTTAATGGAGGAAAATAGAAAACTAAAGAATTAAAGTCTGAGGAAATGTACCTATTGGAAGATGAAATTTTTCACATTCTGTGTGCCCCCAGAGAAATCTGTAGATTCCTCTACTCCAGTATTTCAGTTCAATCTTGTAATTATCTGTATACTTTAGTCTTCACAACTGCACTGAAGAATCCTCCAGGGCAGAAGCCATATTTCTTAGTCTGTATATCCATGGTTTTTAGTATAGTTGCTGACCCATAGCTGGTTCTCAATAAATCTTGGTTGAATGGCTATATTGCCTGCTTACAGAAAGGATGACAGACTGAATGTGTGCTTTCTCTCCTCGGTGGTATTAAAGGCTTTTGGTTTCCCTCCCAGATAATGCCATTAGCATCCTGCCACTGTGCCTATTCTCCAGCTGCAAAGCTTGTGGGCTAATGGTTTACAACTTCACCTTTCTTTAGAGATCTACCCTTAGCTTAAATGTGGCTCAGAAGATGGTATTATGTTTTTACTCTGGACATGAATTTCACCATTTAAAAAAAATGAGGTAATAGTGATTAATTTGCAGTGCTGACAGGATAATTAAAAATAAATTTATAAAACTCACATGCATGTCCAGTGTAATTATGCAATTATGCATAGTAAAATTTCTACAAGTTTGCACAGCATCCCCAAAATAAATACTACATATTCTTTCTAGGGAAAGAAGTGTTCCTAAATTCATGTTGCTTTATTAATGAGTCAGGCACTTAATGAGAAAAAAATCTTGTAATTTTTTCTAAAATTGATGCTCTACTAAGATAAATCTTCAACTTCTGAAAATGTAGGAATTTTATTGACTTGCAAATTTGTTTTATTAGAGAAGGAATATATATTATTTCCTACACAAAGTTTATGAGACCAGTTAATATTTAAAATGTTGGGAAAGTAACATGACAAACTGCAATTTCTTTACTGCTCACCACTCAAAGCAATTTATGTATTCAAATAAGTTAGAAACAACTTTCTGTTATCATTTAAAATATTTCATCATGTCATCTACCTACCATTATAGTTCAAGATGCTGAGACTTACTTGAATGTCTACCCTGAGTTGATAAAGTTCATTTAATTATTTTATTTGACTGTCAGTATGCAACTCATATTTCAAGTTTCTAAGTAGAAAAACAACAACAAACCACAAATCCCTAAATCTAGCTTTTAGAATGTAGTAATGACATTGCTAATTTCCAGGTCAGTCATTGTTAATTTTGGGGCCGCGGGGGGTGGGGGTGGGGGTGGGGTGAGGTTGGTAAGTTAAAAAAACTTAATTAAAAAAATATTATTTAATTTAGAAGCCAAAAGTTACTTTTGATTCAGAAGTAGACAGTTGCTGTTGGGGGCACCATGCACCAAGGCTGCTAAGTATTTTTCACTTTGGGCCTTCAAAATCCACTTCAATATTGCAGATCAATCTTTCTTTCATGAGTGATTCTTAGCAAAGAGGAAACCATGGATTCTCAGAAGAACAAATTGAAAAAGTTTAGACCAACTAAAGTCGTTGACTTAGCAGCATTAAAAAAATCACTGAAAATTAAAACTTAACTATATTATTTAAAAATGCACAGATGTGGGATCCCTGGGTGGCGCAGCGGTTTGGCGCCTGCCTTTGGCCTGGGGCGCGATCCTGGAGACCCGGGATAGAGTCCCACGTCGGGCTCCCGGAGCATGGAGCCTGCTTCTCCCTCTGCCTGTGTCTCTGCCTCTCTCTCTCTCTGTGACTATCATAAATAAATAAAAAAAAAAATTAAAAAAAATGCACAGATGTAATTTTCAGTTATAAAATCAGGCATCTAAAAATTAAAAAAATAAAAATAAAATAAAATCAGGCATCTTTGTGACATTGTTTTAATGTCATAGTGATTATAGTAGAGTATTATAGTATTTTAAAATTCTGTTCAAGAAGAAAATATACAGTGAAATTCATTTAAAAATGCTAGTTCCTGAGACAAACTAATGCTACAAAATATTGAAGCTACTTAAATATAGCAAAGCTAGAGATATAAATAAATGAAGAAAAACATTCAACAAAACCCTTTATCTAACACATCACTTTCCTAGTAGTTAGGTTTTATGAACAATATCTTAAGAGTGATACCTCATATACGGCACCTTTTGGGAAGAAAGAAAAAAATATGAAAGAACCAAATGTATATAATTATTTTCTCACTTTTAGTAAATAATCACATTTCCAAGGTAAATGCAAATGGATAAGCATAAAGACTGAAGAGCAACTTAATATGACAAAGGGCATGAAAAACTTGCAGTAAATCAAACAAGGCAGATTTCCCTGCTCAAGTCCTGGTAATACAAATTCACTTAATGTCAGCAGAGCTAATTCCAGCAGAGCTGACACTAGAGTGATTCAGACCTTAATCCTTTTATGTAGACAACTTGGGAGAGTCAGAGCTTTTGTCATACATAGAAATATGTTTCTTAGACATAGTGTTGTCTCAATTTTGAGGGAAAAATATCAAAGTGTATCTGTGAAGTTTCTATGAAGTTTTGTTAGGTCTGTTTTGTGTTTGCTTGTTTTCTATTTAAAAATAGAAATGAAACAAATGCCAAACTCTTTTATTTTTCTATTGTTTAAAGTTACCTTTAAAAAGGCAATAAAATATGTAGTTGCTATAAAATCCTGAGCAGTCCTTAAAGACATGGGTAATTTTATTCTCCAGATAAAAAAAAATAAACCTATATAATATGATCGAGAATATCATAAAATAGTAACTTAAGATTGCTTTAAAATGAGCAAAGGAGGTGAATAAACATTTCTTCAGAGAAGACATCAAAATAACCAACAGATATATGAAGAGATCACATTGTGTCACCAAACATATTTTTCTATCATTTTTATAGAAACATTTTCAATCATTACTATCTCATCAGTACATACCTAATTCAAGATTAAGTTGTATGTTAGAATGAAAATTTAGATAATATACTCATAAAATGGACAGCCTGCATCATCTCCATCTTTTTTTTTTTTTGTCTTAAATCAGAGAATTCAGAAATAAAGACTACTATTGCCAGAAACTGTCAGAAGAAATAATATAATCTAAGACAATGTAGTTCAAGTTACACAGCATATGAATATGTATCTGAATATATGTGAAAATATATGTATGATCGTTTTGAAATGGCCAGAGGTATTTTGAAATTCCTGTCATCAAGAGGTGGAGTTATTTGTTTTTGGAGTTGAGTTGTAAGAGTTCCTTACATATTTTGAATATTAACCTTTTATTAGATGTATGGTTTGGAAATATATTCTCTGATTTTGTAAGTTCCTTTTTCACTCTGTTGATCATTTCCTTTGCTGTGCAGAAGCTTTTAGTTTGATATTGCCCTACTTTTTATTTTTTGTTTTTGTTGCTTATGCTTTTGGTTGTTGAATCCAAGATACTATCATCAGGCAATGGGCATGGTTTTTCCTGTTTTCTTCTAGTTTTACAGTTTCAGGTCTTATGCTTATTTTTTTTAATTTTATTTATTTTTTTTAAAAGATTTATTTATTTGAGAGAGAGAGAGAGAGAGCACGTGCACACATGAGCGAGCACGAGGTAGGAGGTGGCAGCGGAAGAGAACTGAAGCAGACTCCACACTGAGCTCAGAGCTGAGGCAGGACTGCATCTCACAACCCTGAGATGATGACCTGAGTCTAAACCAAGAGTCAGCCTATTAATGGGCTAGGCCACTCAGGTGCTCCTCTGGTCTTCCGTTTAAATCTTTAAATCATTTGTGTATGGTGTAAGATAAGGGTCCACTAAAATCTTTTGCATGTAGATAATCTAGTTTTCTTAAAATCATTTTTGAAGAAACCATCCTTTGGCATTTGTGTATTCTTGAAATCCTTGTTGACTATCAGTTGACTCTGAGTGAGTGTATTTCTGAGCTTTCTGTTCTGTTCTGTTCCATTGGTCTGTATATCTGGTTTTATTCCAGAATCTTTCAGTTTTAATTATTGTAGTGCAATATATTTTGAATTTTGAAATCAGTAATGTGATATCTCCAGTTTTGTTCTTTCTTAAGATTGCTTTAAAGTGAGCAAAGGACTTGAATAAACATTTCTCCAGAGAAGACATAAAAATAACCAACAGGTATATGAAAAAATGTCCAACATCAGTAACCATCAGAGAAATCAAAAGCACAATGAGAGATTATTTCACACTTGTTTGAATGGCATCATAAAAAAAAAAAGACAACCCCCCCCCCACACACACAATAAGTGTTGGCAAGGATGTGGAGAAATTGGAAATCCTGCACACTTTTTTGAGAATTTAAAATGATGCAGCTGCTATGAAAACTAATTTGGGAGGTCCTCAAAAAAGTTGAAGATACAATTAGCATATGATCTAGCAACCCCACTTCTGGACATATATCCAGAAGAGTTGAAATCAGGATCTTGAAAAGATATCTACACTCCCATGTTTATTACAGAATTATTCATAATAGCCAATGTATGGAAACTAAGTGTTCATTGATAGGTAAATAGAAAAAAAAATGTAATATATAGAATAGTAGTCAGCCTTAAAAAAGAAGAGTCCTTCTATATGTGACAAAATGGATGAACCCAAAGGAAATTATTCTATAAATCAGTTACAGAAGTAAAAATACTGCATGAGTTCATGTATGTGAAGAATCTGAAGTAGTCAAACTCTAGGGATGTGACATTTAATCTGGGACCTGAAACACTGAAAGGAATCGGTTATGCAAAGTTCCTAGAGAAGACAGTTCTAGGTTGAGGCACCCTGAAGCACTCTTGTCTTCTACAAGAAGAAACTTGATCTGTGCCCTGATGGAAGGAAATTAAATAATAGCTTAGTGAACACTAGTTTAATAACCCACTTTACATACTTTCCACATTATCTAAACATCCTTATCTCAAAAGCGACACTCATAATTTTACTAAAGATATGTTCTAAAGAACTGTCAGACTATCAGGATGTTTATAACGTCATTAACATAGGAAATCTATTCTGGCCATTTTATTTATTTATTTATTATTTTTTTAAACTTTTTTTAATAGATTTTATTTATTCATGAGACACACACACACACAGAGAGAGAGAGAGAGAGAGAGAGAGAGAGAGAGGCAGAGACACAGGCAGAGGGAGAAGCAGGATCCATGAAGGGAGCCTGATGTGAGACTGGATCCTGAGTCTCCAGGATCACGCCCTGGGCTGAAGGTGGCCCTAAACTGCTGAGCCACTGGGGCTGCCCTATTCTGGCCATTTTGAATATTGGCTGGGAATTGTTTGTATTGGCTGGTTTTACATTCCAAATAAAACACAGGATTGAAAAAAAAAGTGACATTTTTAATATATCAGTTTGCAATTTACTTATTAGGAAACAAATGTCTACAAAAGGATAGAAAGCTATATGTTAGTAAATTTGTACAGACAATGGTGGCTGCTTCCCTAGGACACTTTTTAATCAACACTAATTGAGAAGGAAGCTTACTGCTGAGAAAAGGGCATCTTTTACTTCAAGCAATCAATTATAGATATTATTATCTATTCACTAGAAAACAAAAATATACCAAATTTTCACTTAAACTTTTTCCTTAAAAGACATGTAAGTTTCTAAAAGTCTGTTTACAACTTGATCAGATATAAAAATGTAATCAATATATTTTAGAATGATCTTAAAAGGGCTATATTTATTCACCTTAAAGGAAACTTCAAAATTCAAGCAAATATAAATTGTTAAATAAAATTACTTTAAAAATTCTGTTGAGGGATCCCTGAGTGGCTCAGTGGTTTAGCACCTGCCTTCGGCCCAGGGCGTGATCCTGGAGTCCCAGGATTGAGTCCCACATCAGGCTTCCTGCATGGAGCCTGCTTCTCCCTCTGCCTGTGTCTCTGCCTCTCTCTCTCTCTTTCTCTTTCTCTCTGTGTGTGTGTGTGTGTGTTTCATGAATAAATAAAAAATAAATCTTAAAAAAAATTCTGTTGAATTAAAAAACATGTTGGAATATGGAACTAAGTCAAGGAAATATTTTTGGATCAAAATGCAATGTGTATATAAAAGTGCTTTGCATACAAGCTCATTTTTAACATTCTTACTGTTAATAGTCTTTTTTTTTGTTAATAGTCTTTAACAATGACAAACCAAAGCATCCTGTATTTTGATAAGTTACTTAAAATTAAAGTTATCTGTAATTACTAGTTACTCTTGTCCCATAATGAACTAATTAATTACTAAGACAAATTGGTTTCTCTTTCTCCCTGTTCCTTAGTCTGTCTTCTGTGTTTCAACATGCATTGTCCCAAGTCTCATGTCTTGATGACCACATTTTTGTTCTTCCTGTCTCCAGTCTTTTCTATACTAATGATTCTTGTCAAATCAATCTTCATAAAATTGCTTGATCCAAGGAATTGAATACTCCTATTCAATAAACCAAAAGAATACCACTGCTATTGAAGCAAGTCTTACCTTAGAGTCCTGCCATCCAGAGACATTATAATATATGCTAAATAACTTCTGTGTTCCAACATGAATTCCACTTTAAGTAGAAATTGATTTGTTATTCTCTTCATTGTCCATGTGTGTGATTAGGAAAGAACAGGAAGTAAATTTTAATTTCTTTTTTTTTTAGAGGAAGACTACAACCCTTACTACTTATTTTTCCTTTTTTCTTTCCAGCAAACATTTAAATGTGTTCTAAATACTCAAAATGAATTTTCCATTTGCATGTATCTTTGACTCTTCCCCTTATCAAATAGAATGTTTAACTGAATGTGAAAAAAAAAGTTCTGATTACTAAAAAGCTTAAACATATTGTTCTTATAAGGTTATAAGGATTCCTCTATTCCATAGTATATATAATTTTCCTTAATTTAATTAAGCCAACTCTAGGAAATCTGGTGTACTTGGAAAATAAAAACATTCAAGCATCTCGAAGTTACTATCATGTAGCCATCCACTTTTTACTTTCTCACCCTACTCTTCTGTGTTTATCTCTTCAGCTTAGAAATGCCGTCTATAATTTTACTGACCCAGTGGATTATCTCTTGGATTTTCAGGTTTTGATATCTCTGTGGACTGTTCAGTGATCTTTATTGTTTGATTTTGATGGTGATTATTGCCTTGATTTACTCATCACTCAAGCTTCAAAAACACCAATAAAACACCAATTTCTAGAGGCTTATATTTGTTGTAATTTGTTATAAAACATAACTGAGTGTGTGAATTTTTGAATAAAGATCTGTAAGACAAAGCAAAGATCCATAAGACATGCTCCTAAGGATGGAACGTACCTAGTGGTGCTCAAAGAATAGTGAGAAGGAGACTGAGATGACTGAAGTAGAATGAACAAGGGTGGATGGAAATAATAGGAGAGATTGTTATGGTAATGGAGAGCCAGGTCAGACAGGGTCTCAGCTACTTTCTTTTTTACCCTGAGGGATATATAATGCCATGAGAGTGTTTTTTGGACCATGTGAGGACAGTATGCAGAGTGAAAATGGTCAGTTCAGATACATTTTGTAGGGTCTTGTCATCTAGTTTTACTAGATTTACACTAGATCTGGAGAATTAAAGAAAAAGAGGAAGAAAGATGACAAGTATATTTTGGCCTAAGCAACTGGCACTGTGTGGTTGGCATTAGCTGAGATACTAGGACTCTAGTAGGAGTTGTATTGGACGATTGGAATATCAAGAGCTCAATGTTTATATGTGGTTTGTATTAGGTATTGAGGTAGGTTAAATATAATACCTAGAGTTTAGGGGGAAGGATTTGTTTAAACTGTAAGGTCACAGTGATTGGAGAAATTATGGGTACATGGTCACTGATGACCTAAAGTATTGATGTGGTAGAAACTTGTAGGATTTAAATCTTGGTGGGGTTAAAAATATTATTACAGCCAAAATACTGGAGAACATTTACTAGAAACATACAATATGGTGGTCAGTAAGTGTGATGTTTGAAATTGAAATTTTGGAGAGCAAGTTGTTACTTGTTATGCCAACACTAAATGCATGCCCTTAGAAGTTAGTCATTAGGGCAAAGTTGGATCTTTAGTAAATATTAAATAATTGTTTTTCTTAAGGTATTTTTAATAGCAAAATTGGGAAAGTGCATTGCTCATCAGTAGGAGATTGCTAAGAAAAAGACAAACGTTATTTTGAATATTACTAAAACAATATAAATAATGATGCAGGAAAATATCTGTTGGAAAATGACCATGGAAAATTTGATAAATAGTAAAGACAGTTTACAAAACAGCATGTATTATCATTTTTTAGGAGATTAATTACATCAATTGAGTATGTTCATTGATTTTGCAAAAATATGTTTGGTAGGCTTTTAAAAGTGAGTCATCAGTGGTTATATCTTTAATTTTTATGAGCACATATATTTTTGAAAAAAACAGTACAATATCTTTGAAAACATTTAATATTCAGATGAATACTGAACACATTTAAAAATAAGTATTCTTTTTTAAAATTATTAGTTTATTTTTTTTCCTTTAAGTAGAAGGATTTTTTTTTTTTATGTAGAACCTCCTCATCATTTAACCTTTTTTAATATTACTAAGTATGTAAATCTAATTATTGTTTCTACTTGGACATGGGCAACTTTACTTCAAGGTACCTCTCTAATTTGTCTCCAAAATGCAAATTTTGATGATTTTATTGTATCATTTAACTGAGATATATTCTATTGTCCCACTGTTGTGTATACTATGAAAATTAATATAACAGTGTTGTCAATCATTAATAATGGATTTTATTTTTCTTTCTCCTCACAGCCACTGGAGCTGACCCTTTCTCCCAGTCTTTAGAACACAGCTTTATTTTATTCTGTATTTGTTCAATAGGAAAAATTCAGTTGCATAGCTTTATTATGCTGTATTATTTCTTTATACTTTAAACTGATCCTAAGCTAGTGACAAAACTTTAAATAAAAACCTATAATTAAAGTAATGCTGAAATATGAAGAGAGATATATTTGTGTATCTCTGCACGTGATTAAATGCTACTGCTTAATCATGATTAATAAACATATGATAGAGCAAGAAAATGTAAATTTTTTTCCTCTGCTCAGAACTGAGAGAATTAGATTGTAAAGCAGGATTTATTGATGATTCATGGAAATCAATTTCTTTAAAAGGCATTTTAAGGACATAAACAAGCATTGTGGTTACCCAGGGCAAAATTAAGCATAAAAACATATTGCCTCTGAGGCAGAACAAAATCGTTTCTTGCAGGGAACAATATTGCATAGTCACAGCATGAGCTTTGCATTCTATTTCATGGAAGAGACTGAGGAAAGGAAAACACATTAATAACAAGCTTCTGTCCATGATCACAAAATCTAAAATTCCTGGCTTGGACATGTGTTGGAATAAGAAAACCATGGTTACTGTATGTAATTTGAAAGTTAATTAGTATCATGTTTAAATTACTTGTTTCTAAATCATTTATTTTCCTTAAAAATAATTAATAATATTATGATTAAGTACGTGGACTGTTTTTTTCATCTCCCCTTGTTAAGTTGGCATAGAGAAAATTTTGTTATTTTACTTTGTTATTTTACTTTATAAGTCATAAAGGAAACAAGCATTTAGTTTTAAGCTTTTTCATGATGCTATTTGGGGTAGTTGATGGCTTCATGGCACAGTCTAGTAACATTTTTGTAATACCAAATAATTCTTTGCTCTTCATTTTTCCTTAAACGTATACCTTGCTTCCCTCTCCTGTCTACTGTATCTGTATTACTTTAACTCAGAATAAGGGTTTGAGTTAGTAGTTTCTCTTCAATCAAGCAGAAATGATATCATATGGCTGAACTGGTGCATGAGCGATTTGGACCGCACCTCAGCTGCTGGAGTGAACTACCCTGGAGTATTTAGTCATCCAACAACATAATCAGTCCTGGGTCTGAAAAGCAGCCCACTTTCCAATATGGGATTTTTACTTTGCTGCACATTTTATTATTGTGTCACCTGGATTCTCTCTTACTGTTTTTCTTTTTCTTTCTTTCTTTCTTTCTTTCTTTCTTTCTTTCTTTCTTTCTTTCTTTCTTTCTTTCTTTCTTTCTTTCTATTTTTTTAATTCTTTAATTTTTTTCTAGTTCCTTAAAAGCAGTCTTTCCTGCTCTCAGATAATGAAAAAAGCAAAAGAATAGCAATATCCAGAAAAAAAAAAACAGCTGAATACACATAATCATCATGAAACTTCACACTGTGATATATTATCTCTGATGCAGTAGAGCAGATGTACTATATTTAGTTTTAATATCTAGGAAACAGCATGGATTCAAAATTGTGCATTCGTCAGTCCCCATAGGAAACTATTTCATTTTCCATAATTTTCTCTTTTCATAGATACCAAGGATGTATTTTCTTTTTTTACTTCTTTTTTTTTTTTTTGGCTATGATTTTCGATAGATGCTAGAAAGATTCCATTGTAACCCTTCTGAAACTCTGGACTCATCTGTCATTTTTTGTTTTGTAAAACCTGTTTAAAGTTTCAGAAATGTAATTTTGTTTTATAATTTTAAAAATGAAATCTTTCTGGGTAAAATTTTACCTTGGTATTATGCAGAATTACCATTCAGATTTTAAACTACTTTCATTTATGCTGGTGCCTTTGATCAAATGGATAAGTAATTTCCCTTAATATCCCTGAAGAGGGATCCTTGTGTGGCTCAGGGGTTTGGCGCCTGCCTTGGGCCCAGGGCGTGATCCTGGAGTCCCGGAATCGAGTTACGCATCAGGCTCCCTGTGAGGAACCTGCTTCTCTCTCTGCCTCTCTCTCTGTGTCTCTCATGAATAAATAAATAAAATCTTAAAAAAATATATATCCCTGAAGATTTCTATGCTCATTATGGTTAGTTGCCGCAGCAGCAACTTTTTGGAAGAACCAATCTTCTGTAGCTTTCCCGATATTGAACTCCCTTAGAAAAGTACATGCCATGACCCTAGCAGGTGTTTTGAGCCTTAGACTACTGTGATGTTGTGTCCCTCTGCCACCTCTTTCTCATGAACAAATGAATTTATTCAGGAACTGACATGTTTAGTTCCAGTACCTGTGTAATATCACTTTCTCATATAATAATAAGACCATATTGTTAGATATGCAGATAAAGTTGATGCTAGATTTCCTTTTAATTTTATACTTTCAAAGTATTCATACTCATAATTATTAAAAATGTGGTATATAGGACAGCCCAGGTGGCTCAGCGTTTTAGAGCCACCTTCAGCCCAAGGCCCAATTCTGGAGACCCAGTATGGAGTCCCACATTAGGCTCCCTGCATGGAGCCTGCTTCTCCCTCTGCCTTTGTCTCTGCCTTTCTCTCTCTCTTTGTGTCTCTCATTAATAAATAAATAAAATCTTTAAAAAAAATGTTATATATGAAATAAGAGGATCTCTAATACTAACAAACTATCCTGAAAGAATAGTTTAGATTTTGAAACTCTTGGGATCCCTGGGTGGCGCAGCGGTTTGGCGCTTGTCTTTGGCCCAGGGCGCGATCCTGGAGACCCGGATCGAATCCCACGTCGGGCTCCCGGTGCATGGAGCCTGTTTCTCCCTCTGCCTATGTCTCTGCCTCTCTCTCTCACTGAAGATTTTGAAACTCTTAAATTCCAGTATTGATAATAGGTATAAAATTCAAGCAGACATTTTCAACATGTAAAACAATATTTCAGCATTAGAATAAGCTAAGATTTTGATTTTAATCTATCCATTGATCAGAATTGTATCAAAACCATAGAAAATATAGGGAAATATGCAAATATTTTCTATTGAAATAATATAAAAGGATTTGATTCCTTGACACTCTCATTAAAGATTCATATTTGTGAAACTTTGTCATTCTCCATTTTATATACTTTGCACAATAGGCAGCACAAATAGACACTCATGTGTGGAAGCAAATGAAAAATTAATCACTGAAGTCTAAATCTCCATTATGTAAAAAGTATTAGCTGCCAAAAGTTGGAAGGTAGAAGGATTTTGTGAAAATGTGGAGATGCTAATGATCTCATTTTACCAAGTGTTTCCTAAAACAATATACAATATTATAGGTGGACATAAATGAAAATATGAGTATATTATTTAATTTCATAAAATATTTCAAAGAGATATCTGTACTCCCATGTTTGTTGCAGCATTATTCACAATAACCAAGATATGGAAATAACCTAAATGTTCATCTACGGGTGAATACTTGTAGAAACAGAGAATGAGTGGCTCTTACCAGGGCCTGGGCTGGGAGGCAATTTGAGAGATGTTGGTTAAAAGGTACAAAAATGCAGTTAGAAAATGAATAAGTTATGGAGGCCTAATACATAGCATTGACACTATAGTTAACAAAAATGTATATTTGAAAGTTGTTAAGAGACTAGATCTTAAATGTTCTCACCACAAAGAGGAAATAATAATGTGACATGATGAAGGTTAGCTAACACTATGATAGCAATCATATTGCATATGTAAATGCATCAAATCAATAATACATCATACACGTTAAACTTACACAAAGTTCTATGGCAACTTTAAAAGAAATTGAATTGTATATATTTTATTCATTCTGATATGGATTACATTTTTAAATGAAATAGATTTTTTACTAATAAAAATATTATAAAAACAAAAAAGTCAGAAATATATATAGAAAAATATGACTAGAAGAGAAATACAGATCTTTTATTTACCTATCGTCTCTCTCTCTCTCTCTATATATATATATACACACACACACACACACACACACTCTCTCTCTCTCTCTCTATACACACACATATACATATATATATATATATATATATATTTTTTTTTTTTTAAGATTTTATTTATTCACGAGAGACAGAGAGGCAAGCTCTTTGCAGGGAGTCCGATGTGGGACTCGATCCCTGGACTCCACGATCAAGCCCTTAGCCGAAGGCAGAGGCTCAACCACTGAGCCACCCAGGTGTCCCACATATATAATGTTTATTGATAATTTAACACATTGAAAGTTTAGGAAATCTTGAAATATCTTATTCTGCTATTTAAAAGATGAAAGTTGTCATTTTTAGCGGAATTGACAGTACTGTTAAAATATAAAATGTATCTTAATTTTTCATTATATTAGTTGCTTTCATGTATCAAAAATTTAATTTATATTGGCACTTTTACTTTGTAATTATTTTAGTCAATGAAGAATGGATTACAATTTTTGGCCTAAAATTAATAATTTTAAGGATATTGCTACTTATTTTTAATATTAATGTTTTGAAATATTCTGTATTGAAAAGTCGTGTGTATTTCAATGAGATATTTATTAAGCTAAGTAACTATAACTCATGATGTATTGAAGAACAGATTTTGAGCCACTGAATTATCTAGAATGTAACAGATAAGGAATGCCTTATATATTTAGTAAATACATTGGTTAAGTTATAAAGCCTCCTAATATTTTTTATTTGTCCAAAACTTTAAGTTTGATACTCTCTCTTTTACATAGTTACAATACGTAGATAGGGGAAGGGGAAGCAAAGCTAGAATGTTTTGATGATACTAAATCATTATTGAAAAGTATGTATCAGCTGAAATTAATTTGTAACATCTGAAAACTTGAACATCTGTTTGGGGTTTTTGGCTTCTATTTACACATAAATTAAATTATAAATATAATTAATGACAGACACCTAATTGACCTGGATTTAAACCCCTCCCCTCCTTTTTATTGTAATAACATGGATGAATGTCAAAACATGCTGAGTGCAAGAATCCAGACATAAAATAGTATTTATAGAATTATTTCATTTATAAGAAATTCTAGGAAAGATAAGTCATATCCATAGTGAAAGATACACACACACACACACACACACACACACACACACACAAAACCACACAAATGTGAATGGCTACCTGGAGATGGAGGTGTGGAGAGTTTGATTGTGATGACACTCAAGGAACTTTTGGAGATAAGGGAATGTTCTGTATTTTAATGTGGTAGTTACACAGGTGTATGAATTTCTCAATGCTTGTTGAAATGTACATCTAAAATGGTTGCATTTTGGGATGCCTGGGTGGCTCAGTGGTTTAGTGTCTGTCTTTGGCCCAGGGCGTGATCCTAGAGACCCAGGTTTAAGTCCCACATCGAGCTCCCTGCATGGAGCCTCCCTCTGCCTATGTCTCTGCCTCTTTCTCTCTTTGTGTTTCTCATGAATAAATAAAAATAAAATCTTGAAAATAGTGTGTTTCAATTAATGTAAATACACCTCAGTCAACTTGTTCTAAAATAAATAGGGAGAACTAGCAATTAGTTTGATTTTTAGCTTTGGCCACACCTGGTATATTTAAGTCAGCTTAAAGTATATTTAAGCTTCATGGTGTTTTATAAAGTGAGGAGGATATAATATTTGAGAAAATTATGGAATATATATATATATATATATATATATATATATATTAACCTGGAGAGGGGATCTGTAATTTCCATAACCTCTATTAAGATCAAAACATGCATTTTGTTAATTTTTTAGGATTTATCATAGAGTCTGTTAAATCATTTTCAAAGCTTTTCATTTAATCTATGTAGTTTATTACCAGTATTCAAAATTGGGGACTGCTGTCTATCCTTTTATTTGGATAATCATTTGATATATGATACTTATTTTTGTTGTTGTTTTTAAATACTGTCTTGATCCAGTTTTGAGGCTCTGGCTGGAAATCAGCATTGCTGATTTCTCATATCCATTTGAAATATCTCCTTAAAATCCCCACCAGTCACAATTTTTTTTTAATTTTTTAAATTTATTTATGATAGTCACACAGAGAGAGAGAGAGAGAGGCAGAGACATAGGCAGAGGGAGAAGCAGGCTCCATGCACCGGGAGCCCGACATGGGATTCGATCCCGGGTCTCCAGGATCGCGCCCTGGGCCAAAGGCAGGCGCTAAACTGCTGCGCCACCCAGGGATCCCTACCAGTCACAAAATTTGTGATCAGTCTATCACTCTCAATACTAGACACACACTTAGAACACAATCCCAGAAATATGAACATGTCAACTTTTGGGGAAAAATGTTTTAACTTTGGATATCATTCATGAATTCAATATTCTCTATTTATTTCCTTATAGCCCTTTATGAGAACAAAATGAAAATAGTGACTGTAGGGATTGTGATAAACAATTTGGAAGTAATATCAATAATATTGTACACCAATCTGATATATTTGGTAACAGAGAAGGAGGATTGAAAAATGCTCCCAGAGTCCTAGAAATTGGTATGGATGATAAAAGTATACATTTAGATCAGCAACCGAGGGAAAGCAAATCTAAGCATGCTGAATTTATTCTTTCTGTGCATATATGTAGAGAGAGTGTATAGCCTTTTCCTAAAATCCTAAAGTCTCCAAAGGAAACCCCTACTTCATCAATCAAAATGTAATCCAATTAATTTTCAGCATTTTTACTAATCTACAAACTTTTTTTACATTCATACTAGTTCTATTAACTTTCCTAACTGTAAAAGATACTCCATTTTTAGTCTTCTTTTTTTTTTACTTTTCTAAAAAAGATTTTATTCATTTATTTGAGAGAGAGAGAGAGAATGAGAGACTGCACAAGCAGTGGGAAGGGGCAGAGGGAGAAGCAGGTTCCCCACTGAGCAGGGAGCCCCATGTGGAGTTCAATCCCAGGACACCAGGACCATGACCTGAGCCAAGGGCAGATGCTTCACCAACTAAGCCATCAAGGCGCCCCTCACCATTTTACAATCTCTTATACCATAATTTGTACATATTTTCCTCTATCAGTAAGCTTACTGATTAAATCACACATTTAATCAGCAAAGACTTCCTTATCAGGAACTCTATGCAGATAACAGGGCTAAATTCTAGGAGTACAAAGATGAATAAGGCAAAGAAGACTCAGACTTCCAGGAGGAGTTCATGGCCTCATCCAAGAAGTAGGGAAGAAAATCTATCATTATAATGGTGTATACCTGCTATAGTGCTCAAGTGTGTATTGTGCGTTCCTGCTTCTGCCTATCAAACAAATGACCTAATGCCTAAGATCTAATGTCATCTTTATTACCTCTTCTGATTACTCAACCTCACAGTGGTTTTTCCCATGTCTAAATATAAGCATTATTATCTGTATCTGTTAGAAATTTTAAATTGAAATTATTATTGAGATAATTGTAAATTCACATACAGTAGTAAGAAATAACGCAAGGAAATCCCTCATTCATTTTGTTCCCCCAATGATAGCATTGTGCAAACTTAAAATAGCTCAACCAGAATATTGGAATTGATGTAATCCACCAATCATTCAAATTCTCCAGATTTACTTGTATTCACATATGTATATGTGTATGTGTGTGTAATAAATTCTGTACAATTTCACCTGTATAGATTTAGGTAGCCCTTTGTCAGTCAAGATACTGAACAGATCCAAGAGAACAATGATCTTTGTGTTGCATTTTTATATCTACCCGTCTCACACCTTCCTGCCCTTGGTCCCTAACCACTGGCAAGCGCTAAACTGTCCTCTATTTCTAAAATGTTTTTCTTTCAAAAAGGCTGCATAAATGGGATCATACAGTATGTAAACTTCTGGGATTTGCATTTTTAAACTCAGCATAAGTCCCTGGAGATTAATATATGTGAGTATGTGTAATAATAGTTCATTTTGTTGTTGCTGCTGACAAGTATTACATGGTTTACTTGTACCAATTTATTTAACCATCCACCTGTTGAGGTCCATCTAAACTGAGCGTTTTCAGGTTTTGGCTTCTACAAATAAAGTTGCTGTAGGTTTTTCTTTGAACATGTTTTTATTTCTCTGAGATAAGTGCTAATGTGTATTTGCCGGATAATATAGTAATTGTAGGTTAAGCTTTATAAGGAAATACTATTTTCCTTTGTGGCTGCACTGTTTTACATTCCTACAAACAATGCATGAGTGATGCAGTTTCTCTTCATCCTGATTTTGGTGTTGCCACCATTTTATATGTAGCCACTATTTTAGCCATATTTAAATCTTATATTTCTTGCATAGGTGGAATAATTACAAATAACTTCAGTGGTTAATTCTGACTTTTTGGACACTAAAGGTATCACTTAGATCCTCCAGTGATAGACTGTTGCCTCAATTGTTGGGGCAGTGTAGGCAGGCAGCCAGAAACCTTCAGCCTTCTTAGGGATAGCCTTAGTTGCAAAGATTGCGTAAGGTAACATCCTTCCTGAAGACAGACCACATTTAATGACAGACTAATTAGAGAGGTTAAAGATGTGGCCATCATGGCCCAACTTGGGACACCAAAGGATAATGCTAGTTCCAGTGCTCGCTCTGGAATTAGCTAAGGGTGTTATCTCCTCAGCTTCTCTCCACCCTCTCCTATTTTCTTTTCCTCCCTTGAACAAGTTTTGATTTGAAGTGTGCTCCTTAACATTTTGTGTGTTAAAGGCCATCTCTGATTCTACTTCTCAGGGAACTCAACCTACAATATTAATATGATTTAATTTTTTATTTTCCAACGTACTTTATATTGTATTATGAACTCCTGAAAATTGATAGATGTTAGAAATCACTACTTGCTTTCTATCTCTACTGCTTATTAACTCCTGTCTCTCAGTTTCAGACCTGTCCTCTGATATTTTTTTTCATGATGCTGGCTTCTTGTTGAGGTTTTGCCGATTGAGGCCTCTAAAGGGACAGTGGTATGCTGGAGAAGGAAGAAACACGTTCCTTTCCCTTTGCCTACTCCTCCATCAGTGCCATCAACACAGTTGATTCCAGTCACCTTCTCTACCAGAATCAACCCCAACACACTCCTCAGACGTACCCGTGCCAAGTACAACTTCCCCCTCAGTAGTCTGAATCTCAGCTCAGTAGGAATGCTCTTTCAAATTGTAGAGTTTTAATAATTTCAAACCATTCTCTATGTTCTCCAGTGCTAGGTGTGATAGCAGCTTCCTGTAATTACTACATGATCCCTCAATATTTCCATTGGGACCTTTTGGTTCTTAAATAGCAGCTCACCAAATTGTAATATTATATTCCATCTGTGCATGCTTCCTGAGATCCTGAATCAGATGCCATCAATTTTGTATAAAAGAAGCCAATAAAATTCACGAGTTAAAAAAGACATCTTTAATTTTCATGAGACTGTAAAATGTTTAGGACGAATAAAAAATGTAAAAGACACGCCCATCAAAACACCAGGTTATTTTTTCCATTAATCTGAATATTTCCTAACAATTTCATATTTTGATTTGGTCATATGAATAGAAGCTTTTCAATACAGGTAGAACTTTTTCTGAAGTTTTCATTTTAATTCCAGCTAGTTAACATGCAATATTACATTAGTTTCAGGTGTGCAATATAGTCATTCAGCAGTTCCACGCATCACCCAGAGCTCATAAGGATAAGTGCACTCTTTAACCCCCATCTTTTTAACCCATCACTCTGCTCACCTCTCCTTTAGTGATCATAAGTTTGTCTCTATAATTGAGAGTCTGTTTCTTGATTTGTCTCTCATTTTTTTCCCTTGTTGTTTCTTAAATTCCACATGTAAATGAAACTATATGGTGTTTGTCCTTCTCTAATTTACTTCATTTAACATGATACTCTTAACGCTTTCATAATTTGGGTATTGTAAATAATGCAGTAAATATAGGGGTGCCACATGTATCTTTTCAAATTAGTGTTTTGGTTTTCTTTCTGTAAATACCTGGTAGTGTAATTACTGGATCATATGGTAGTTCTATTTTTAATTTTTTGAGGGACCTCCATACTGTTTTTCCACAGTGGCTGTATCAGTTTGCATTCCCACCAAAAGTGCAAGAGGGTTCCTTTTTCATTACATCCTAAGACTTTTTTTTGTCTTTTTGATTTTAGACAGTCTAACAGGTATAAAGAGATAACTCATTGTGGGGTTTTTTATTATTATTTTGGTTTCAAGTTTTTATTTAAATTCCAGTTAACATACAGTGCAATACTATTTTAGGTGTAGAATTTAGTGATTCAAGTAATTGGAGCTTCTTCCTGACATGCCCCTCTCCCCGTTTCGTGGAGTTTCCTCACAGCATGGCCCCCAAGCACCAGTCCTCACTCGCACCTCAAATGAAGAAACCGAGGCTGCCTCCTGGCCCCAAGCCGGAGGGGATATCTACCTCTCAGCATTTGCCAAAGGGAGAAAAAGAACAGCAAGAAGCAATAGAACATATTGATGAAGTACAAAATGAAATAGACTTAATGAACAAGCCAGTGAGATTTTGAAAGTAGAACAGAAATATAACAAACTCTGCCAACCATTTTTTCAGAAGAGGCCGGAATTGATCGCCAAAATCCCCAATTTTGGGGTAACAACATTAGTCAACCATCCACAAGTGTCTGCACTGCTGGGGGAGGAGGATGAAGAAGCCCAGCATTATTTGACAAGAGGTGAAGTGACAGAATTTGAAGATATTAAATCAAGTTACAGAATAGATTTTTATTTTGATGAAAACCCTTACTTCAAAAATAAAGAATTTCATCTGAATGAGAGTGGTGATCCATCTTCAAAGTCCACTGAAATCAAATGGAAATCTGGAAAGGATTTGATATAATGTTCAAGTCAAACGCAGAATAAAGCCAGCAGGAAGAGACAGCACGAGGGACCAGAGAGCTTCTTTCCTGGTTTACTGACCATTCTGATGCAGGTGCAGATGATTTAGGAGAGGTCATCAAAGAATCAAAGATAATATTTGGCCAAATCCATTACAGTGGTACTTGGTTCCTGATATAGATGATGGAGAAGGAGAAGAAGGAGATGATGATGATGATGAAGAAGGATTGGAAGATATTGATGAAAAAGGAGATGAAGATGTAGGTGGAGAAGATGACGATGATGATGAGGGGGAGGAAGGAGAGGAGGATGAAGGAGAAGATGACTAATGGAACACTGATGGATTCCAACCTTCCTTTTTTAATTTTCTCCAGTCCCTGGGAGCAAGTTGCGTCTCTTTTCCCCCCCTCCTCTTGTGCTCATTTGCCCTTTTTTGAAGTCTCTTTTCTCTCCCTTTATACCACGGTTCTCAACTTATTTTGAGGGGAAATACCTTGAGCAGAATACAGCGGGAAAAGAATCTCTACACCTTTCTGTTCCAAATTCATTTTTATTACTTCCTGTCTCAACAAAAACTTTATGGAATCAACACCACTGTGCTCTGTGGGAAAAAAGAAAAACCTTCTGCTCCCTTAGCTCTGCTGGAAGCTGGAGGGTGCTAGGTCCCCGTTTAGTAGTGCATAGAATTCTAGCTTTTTTCCTCCTTTCTCTGTATATTGGGCTCAGAGATTGCACTGTGTCTCTATGTGAATATGGACAATTAACATTTACCAACGTGTACCTGTCTACTTTCTCTTGTTTAAAAAAAGAAAAAAAAACTTTAAAAAATGAGGTTATAGAAGGTCAGCAAAGAGTGGGTTTGAGATGTTTGGGTGGGTTAAGTGGGCATTTTGACAACATGGCTTCTCCTTTGGCATGTTTAATTGTGTTTAATGGACATCCTTGCAGTTTAAGATGACACTTTTAAAATAAAACTCTCCTAATGATGACTTGAGCCCTGCCACTCGATGGGAGAATCAGCAGAACCTGTAGGATCTTATTTGGAATTGACATTCTCTATTGTAATTTTGTTCCCGTTTATTTTTAAATTTTCTTTTTGTTTCACTGGAAAGGAAAGATGCTCAGTTTTAAACGTTAAAAGTTAAAAGTACAAGTTGCTTTGTTACAATAAAACTAAATGTGTACACACACAAAAAAAAGAATTTAGTGATTCATTACTTATATACAACATTCAGTGCTTATCATGGGTGGCCTCATTATTTATCTATAAAATTGCTAGGCTGGGTGTAAACTAGACTAAATTTTTGCCTTTTTTAATACTGATATTCTGATGCATTTTATTCTGAGTATTTTTAAGGTATTTATTACCCAAAATAATATTAACACTTATTCAATAGTACTGTTTTTTACATGTCAGGAGGCCCGATGTTTATCTAAGTACACTTTTATTTATTTTTTTAAATTTTTTTAATTATTTATTTATGATAGTCATACAGAGAGAGAGAGGGAGAGAGGCAGAGACAAGGCAGAGACATAGGCAGAGGGAGAAGCAGGCTCCATGCACCGGGAGCCCGATGTGGGATTCGATCCCGGGTCTCCAGGATCGCGCCCTGGGCCAAAGGCAGGCGCCAAACCGCTGCGCCACCCAGGGATCCCCCTAAGTACACTTTTAATCTTATTCTTTGCTGATATTATATTTCAAGCCCTGAAATATAAGGAACCTATTCATGGAAAAAAAATGCGTATCACCCATTTAATCCATTGTCCTGCCCTCCTTCCCTCTAGCAACCCTCAAATTGTTCTCTATAGTTAAAAGTTTGTTTTATGGTTTGCCTTTCTCTCTTTTTTTCTCCCTATGTTCATCTGTTTTGTTTCTCAAATTCCACATATGACTGAAGCCATATGATATTTGTCTTGCTTTGACTGACTTATTTAGTTTAGCATTATACTCTCTAACTCCATCCACTTTGTTTCAAATGGCAAAATTTAATTCTTTTTTATGGCTAAGTAATGTTCCACTGTATGTATATACCACTTCTTTATCCATTCATCAGTCAATGGACATTTGGGCTCTTTCCATAATTTGACTATTCTTGATAATCCTGCTATAAACATTGGGATGCATATATCCCTTTGAATCAGTATTTTTTGTATCCTTAGGGTAGATACCTGGTAATGCAGTCATTGGTTGGTAGGGTAGTTCTGTTTTTAATGTTTTGAGGAACCTCCATAGTATTTTCAGAGTGGCTGCACCCATTTGCATTTCTACCAACAGTGCACAAGTGTTCTTTTTTCTCCATATTCTCACCAACTAGTTTGGCCATCCTGACCAATGTGAGGTGATATCTCATTGTGGTTTTAATTTGTATTTCCCTGATGGTAAGTGATGATAAGCATCTTTTCATGTATGTGTTGGCTATCTGCATGTCTTCTTGGAGAAATATCTGTTCATGTCTTCTGCCCATCTTTTATTAGGATTATTCATTTATGGGGTGTTGAATTGTAGAAGTTCTTTCTGTACTGTGGATACTAACCTTTATTGGATATATCATTTACAAATATCTTCTCCATTCCATAGGTTACCTTTCGGTTTTGTTTATCGTTTCCTTTGCTGTGCAGAGACTTTTTATTTTTATGTATTCCCAATAGTTTATTTTTGCTTCCCTGTCCTCCCTTACTCAGGAAACCTATTTAGGAAAAATTTGCTATGGCATGTGTCAAATAAGTTACTGCTTGTGTTCTCTTCTTGAATTCTTATGGTTTCAAGTCTCACATTTAGGTCTTCAGTCATTTTGAATTTATTTTTGTGTATGATGTAAGGAAGTGGACCAGATTCATTCTTCTGTTTGTTGCTGCCCATTTTTTGTAACACTGTTGAAGAGCCTGTCTTTTTCAATTGAGTATTCTTTCCTGCTTTCTCAAAGATTAATTGACCATGTAATTATGGATTTATTTATAGATTTTCTATTTGTCACATTGATTTGTAAATCCACTTTTGTGCTGGTTCTGAACTGTTTTGATTACTACAGCTTTGTAATGTAAATTTAAGTCCAGTATTGTGATGGCTTCAGCTTTGCTTTGCTTTGCTTTTTTAAGGTTGCTTTGACTATTCTAGGTCTTTCATGGTTCCATACAAATTTTAGGATTGTTTGTTCTAGCTCTGTGAAGATTACTGTTGATATTTTGATAGGGATTGTGTTAAACGAGTAGATTGCTTTGGATGGTATAGACATTATAACAATGTTCATTCTTCCAATCCATCAAGATGGAATGTGTGTGTCATCTTTGATTATTTTAGCAGTGTTTTTATCGTTTTCAAGTAGAGGTTTTTCATCTCTGGTTAGATTTATTCCTAGATATCTTATTATTTTGGGTGCAATTGTAAATAGGTTGTTTCTTAATTTCAGTTTCTTCATTATTGGTGTTTATAAATGCAACAGATTTCTGCAAATTGATTTTGTATTCTGCAACTTCACTGAATTTGTTTATCAGTGCTAGCAGTTTTTTTTGTGGAGTCCATCAAGTTTTCTATATCAGTTTTCTATATATAGTATCATGTTATCTGCAAATAGTGAAAGTTTTACTTCTTCCTTACTGATTTGGATACCTTTTATTTCGTTTAGGACTAGGACTAGGACTTCCAGAACTATGTTGAATAAAAGTGGTGAGAGTGGGCATCTTTGTGTTGTTCCTGACCTTAGGGTAAGAGCTCTCTGGATGATGTTAGCTGTGACTTATATGGCGTTTATTATGTCAAGTTATGTTCCCTCTAAACCTACTTCATTGAGGATTTTTTTTTTAAATCATGAATGGATATTGTACTTCGTCAAATGCTTTTTTCTTCTTTGTCTATTGAAATAATCGTATAGTTCTTAGACCTTTCTCTTATTGCTATGATGTATCACATTGATTGATTTGTGAATATTGAACCACCTTTCCCACCCGAAATATATCCCACTTGATTGTGGTGAATGATCTTTTTAATGTATTTTTGAATTCCATTTGCTAGTATTTTGTTGAGGATTTTTGCATCTATGGTCATCAGGGATATTGCTCTGATGATAAATAATGATAAGCATCTTTTCATGTATATATATGTCTTTAATTGATTTTGATATCAGAGTAATACTGGTCTCGTAGGATGAATTTGGACATTTTCCTTCCTTTTCTATTTTTTGGAATAGTTTAAGAAGAATAAGTATTAATTCTCCTTTAAATGTTGGTAAAATTCACGTGTGAAGTCATATCGTCCTGGACTTTTGTTTGTTGGGAGTTTTTTGATTAATGACTCAATTTCTTTTCTGGTTACTGGTCTATTCAAGTTTTGTTTTTTCCTGTTTTAATTTTAGTAGTTTATATGTTTCCAGAAATTTATCTATTTCTTCTTGGTGTCCAATTTGTTGGCATATAGTTTTTCATAATATTCTCTTATGATTGTTTTGTAAGTAGCAGACTTTTTGATTGACTCAGTTATCCATTTATATGATGACTGTATGTGCCTGTGTCCTTGAGCATACACAGAATGTTTTTTAAAAGACTTCAGTACAAGAGGCTAAGCAAATGATGTTTTAATTCTATAAGGTCTTGATTTATTGATATTAGAAAATTATATATTTTGGTGAACTGAGCTTTCAAAATCTATGATTAAAAACTCAGAAATAAGTACATGTTCTGCATATAAATATAAAATTATTTTCTGGTACAACCATATTTTAGTGATATAACTTACAAATTTACTGAATGAGAATAATTTCCTATAAAAACAGGCCTTAAATATTTTTTTTTAAATTGGAAGGTTGCAGGAAAAGAGTCTGTTACTTGATCCATTTCATTCAGATGTGTGCATGTAATTACTATCATCACCTTCTAAGTAATCTTCTCTTTCTAACCAAAAGTGATATATTGTTTTTTTCAATCAACCCTAGGAAGGTTATAAAATTATTAAGTGTCTGAGTTTGCCATTACAAAATGTATTTTAGAAAATTTCAACCATTGTTGCACCATTTTATCAATTTTGTGTGTTATTAGAGTCATTTGAGATTAATGTACATTTCTCTATGAAAATTATTTCAAAATATTTTCCTGAAGAATTATAATTGATTAGTGTTGTGTGGATTTTAAAATAAGCTTTTTCTTTTTAAAAATAATGCAAGATAAGATATTCATTTCACTCAGAGTACAAAATTTAACTAATTATTAAATCTATGCTTTAAATGTATCTACAAATAAGAGGAAATGTTATTTTAAATGGAAAATAGATTACAAAAATAGAGTGACATAGAGAACCAAGAGACTTCTCTAGGAACATTATGTAATTTGCTTTTCTTACTTATGTTATGCAATGTAAATATTCTTCAAAATACAATCTAAGGAATACTCTAACAATCTGTAATAAAAGAAATTAGGATGATATTATACTTCAATCATGTGTTGCTGCTATAGTTAAACTTTCAAATAATTGAATTGGTTCACATTTTTTTCCTTCTTAAAAGTTACCTACCTTCTTAAAAGTTGCAAATGCCTGTAACATTCTGACTCTCAGTTAGATGTGCTATTCAAAAACTATCAAATGTCTGTAGATAGATATTTAGAGTTTTAGCCATTTGGATTAGATTAATAAATTATGTAATTTTTAGTAGCAATATTGTCATTTATTATTGACCACTCCTCATCAAATTTAGATGAATAGAAATTTTAACTTGTCAAATAGTTATAACAGTTTTACTGTGGGTTTAATTCTCAGAATAAACTAGCTTAAGAAGGAAAAATTAGGACATTTTGTGTACTTCTATCTTCATAAAGTTTTTTTCTACAACTACTCCTTTAAATAGACCAGTGCAAGGTTTAAGTGTACACAGCCTAGTTTCACACTGCTGCATTTTCTCTTTGTAATCTACGTTATTTTCTTGAAAATAAGATACTATTCAAGTTTACTTAATTTTCTTATAGGTCAGCTATCTATGTATGGAAAGCAGACATTTTGAAGAAAGTAAAAATTAGTGTCTGATTAAAATGTGATTTGGTAATTGGATTTTTTTTTTTTTTTTGAAATGAGCACAGAGGGAAGAGACCTATGCAATACAAAAACTGAGAATCAGATACCTCAGCATTGAGAGGATCATCATAAGTACAACAATTAAGTATTTGGTAAATTGTATAACATCTTGTTAACAAGGGGCCTGAGGCAGTCATAAGTGTGAAGGCAGCTGTCCAGAGAGCCTTAAAATTGAGCAGACCTAAACTTATTTATCCATATATATGCACTATTCCAGGTTAGTGTAGTCTCCAGATTTTACCTTAAAGATTTCCCCCTGTATTCTTCTTTGCAGAATTATTGATATTATTAAAATCTACCCCAATGACTTCTCATTACAATTAGAATAAAATCCAGATGTCTCACTATACCCTATTAAGACCCCTTATGAATTGTAGTCTGTTTAACATTCTAACTTCATTTTTTTGTTTGTTTGTTTGGTACAACTTAACCCCTAGTTTAGTTGCTTCTAGCTATATGGTAAAAACTGAGGCCACACATCTTTTCTTAATTCCTGTGTCAATAGAATATCACTGTTTGCACCAGTAAATTGTTGTAAAATAATTTATCTTAATAAATTGATAATCAGCACAGGTGGGATGCATATGAAGAATTACTTCAAGACCCTTGCTTAGCTGTATCCAATAATATAAAACTGTTATTTTACAAGTAATTTTAATACTCCCCGACTGAAATGCTGTGCTTTAATTCACATTATCCCAATAATAAATCCAATATAAAATACCTTTCTCTTACTATCACCACTAAGATAAACACATTAATAAGATTAATGAATTCAGTTTCACTTGGGCAGCTGGATTTTATATGATTTATAGGGGCATCAACAGTCCTAGAGACCCCATCAAGATCCAGTTGAAATTGATCAGTATTACAACTCAGACTTACTCAGAAGCTCTGTGGTCTGTTGGTCCCTTGAGTCTCCTGCCACAAGGGTCTAGCCATTTATGAAGATATGGTTTGTCATGGTGAAATAATTGCAGGATTGAGTCTGGTCTCCAATTTCTTTTCACCACACCCTGTATTTTCTTCCCAAGAAATGAGGGTATTTCTTTTTAGGGATTCTTTGATTATGGGCAGATTTGAAATATCTCTGGTGGAATCTGCCGTAATACTAATGTATTTCTCCTCTTCATTTTTTTGTTGGGAATGTATAAAAGATAGTTCTCAGGAAGGTCAAACCTTGGTTCAGAATGTCCCTGTCTTCATGCAGACCGGAGGGCTAATGGGTAAAAATGTCCTCTTAAACTGATTTCTTACAGGAGAAACTTTGCCTTGAGTTACTTATCAAAACATTAGGAGAACATTCCACAATCTTACTTTGTTTTATCCATGAGAATCTAGTCAGAAAAATCTCTTCTCTATGCTTCTATTCACTGATAGACAACTTTCAGGTTGGGGACCAGAGATAGGAATTCACAACCAGGGTATTTAAATAATGCTTACCAGGGATGCCTGGGTGGTTCAGTGGTTGAGTGTCTGCCTTTGGCTCAGGGCCTGATCCCAGGGTCTTGGGATCGAGTCCCACATCAGGCTCCCCAGAGGGAGCCTGCTTCTACCTCTGCCTAGGTCTCTGCCTCTCTCTGTGTCTCTCATGAATAAATAAATAAAATCTTAGAAAAATAATAATGATTACCAGACTCTCATGGATTTGTCTCAGGTTAAGTCCATACTTTTTCAAAATTTCCCAGAATTCTCTTATGTGTACTTTCATTATAATGTTTTATAACATTATAATCCTTCAAAATGGCATGAGTCCACCTAGTAGTATAGTTAAGAATTACAATGGGCACTCTAGACAACTTTTTATATGAACAAAATTATCCATCTGAGAGCTCCCTAAAAACAAAGGAGACCAAAATTTCAAACATGGAATGGTCGGCATTGTTTGATTAGTATGAGGAATTTCTGAAAGAAACTCAGATATCAAAATTAAATCCTGAATAAACCCTTTGGTGAAGATAAATGCCAGATATGAAAAATGATAAACTTTGTATTTTTGTAGTCCCCCTCAACTTCAACCACCCGGGCTGCCCTTTATTTATTTTTTTTATTTTTCTTTTTTTAATAAATTAATTTTTATTGGTGTTCAATTTACCAACATACAGAATAACACCCAGTGCTCATCCCGTCAAGTGTCCCCCTCAGTGCCCGTCACCCATTCACCCCCAACCCCCGCCCTCCTCCCCCTCCACCACCCCTAGTTCTTTTCCCAGAGTTCGAAGTCTTTATGTTCTGTCTCCCTTTCTGATATTTCCCACACATTTCTTCTCCCTTCCCTTATATTCCCTTTCACTATTATTCATATTCCCTAAATAAATGAGAACATACTCTGTTTGTCCTTCTCCGATTGACTTACTTCACTCAGCATAATACCCTCCAGTTCCATCCACGTTGAAGCAAATGGTGGGTATTTGTCATTTCTAATGGCTGAGTAATATTCCATTGTATACATAAACCACATCTTCTTTATCCATTCATCTTTCGATGGGCACCGAGGCTCCTTCCACAGTTTGGCTATTGTGGACATGGCTGCTAGAAACATCGGGGTGCAGGTGTCCCGGCGTTTCATTGCATCTGAATCTTTGGGGTAAATCCCTAACAGTGCAATTGCTGGGTCGTAGGGCAGGTCTATTTTTAACTCTTTGAGGAACCTCCACACAGTTTTCCAGAGTGGCTGCACCAGTTCACATTCCCACCAACAGTGTAAGAGGGTTCCCTTTTCTCCGCATCCTCTCCAACATTGGTTGTTTCCTGCCTTGTTAATTTTCCCCATTCTCACTGGTGTGAGGTGGTATCTCATTGTGGTTTTGATTTGTATTTCCCTGATGGCAAGTGATGCGGAGCATTTTCTCATGTGCATGTTGGCCATGTCTATGTCTTCCTCTGTGAGATTTCTCTTCATGTCCTTTGCCCATTTCATGATTGGATTGTTTGTTTCTTTGCTGTTGAGTTTAATAAGTTCTTTATAGATTTTGGAAACGAGCCCTTTATCTGGTATGTTATTTGCAAATATCTCCTCCCATTCTGTAGGTTGTCTTTTAGTTTTGTTGACTGTATCCTTTGCTGTGCAAAAGCTTCTTATCTTGATGAAGTCCCAGTAGCTCATTTTTGCTTTTGTTTCTTTTGCTTTCGTGGATGTATCTTGCAAGAAGTTACTGTGGCCAAGTTCAAAAAGGGTGTTGCCTGTGTTCTCCTCTAGGATTTTGATGGAATCTTGTCTCACATTTAGATCTTTCATCCATTTTGAGTTGATCTTTGTGTATGGTGCAAGAGAGTGGTCTAGTTTCATTCTTCTGCATGTGGATGTCCAATTTTCCCAGCACCATTTATTGAAGAGACCGTCTTTCTTCCAGTGGATTGTCTTTCCTCCTTTATCGAATATTAGTTGACCATAAAGTTCAGGGTCCACTTCTGTGTTCTCTATTCTGTTCCATTGATCTATGTGTCTGTTTTTGTGCCAGTACCACACTGTCTTGATGACCACAGCTTTGTAGTACAACCTGAAATCTGGCATTGTGATGCCCCCAGATATGGTTTTCTTTTTTAAAATTCCCCTGGCTATTCGGGGTCTTTTCTGATTCCACACAAATCTTAAAATAATTTGTTCTAACTCTCTGAAGATAGTCCATGGTATGTTGATAGAGATTGCATTAAACGTGTAAATTGCCCTGGGTAGCATTGACATTTTCACAATATTAATTCTGCCAATCCATGAGCATGGGATATTTTTCCATCTCTTTGTGTCTTCCTCAATTTCTTTCAGAAGTGTTCTATAGTTTTTAGGGTATACATCCTTTACCTCTTTGGTTAAATTTATTCCTAGGTATCTTATGCTTTTGGGTGCAATTGTAAATGGGATTGACTCCTTAATTTCTCTTTCTTCAGTCTCATTGTTGGTGTATAGGAATGCCACTGATTTCTGGGCATTGATTTTGTATCCCGCCACGCTACCAAATTGCTGTATGAGTTCTAGCAATCTTGGGGTGGAGGCTTTTGGGTTTTCTATGTAGAGTATCATGTCATCGGCGAAGAGGGAAAGTTTGACTTCTTCTTTGCCAATTTGAATGCCTTTAATGTCTTTTTGTTGTCTGATTGCTGAGGCTAGGACTTCCAATACTATGTTGAATAGCAGTGGTGAGAGTGGACATCCCTGTCTGGTTCCTGATCTTAGGGGAAAGGCTCCCAGTGCTTCCCCATTGAGAATGATATTTGCTGTGGGCTTTTCATAGATGGCTTTTAAGATGTCGAGGAAAGTTCCCTCTATCCCTACACTCTGAAGAGTTTTGATCAGGAATGGATGCTGTATTTTGTCAAATGCTTTCTCTGCATCTAATGAGAGGATCATATGGTTCTTGGTTTTTATCTTGCTGATATGATGAATCACATTGATTGTTTTACGAGTGTTGAACCAGCCTTGGGTCCCGGGGATAAATCCTACTTGGTCATGGTGAATAATTTTCTTAATGTATTGTTGGATCCTATTGGCTAGTATCTTGTTGAGAATTTTTGCATCCATGTTCATCAGGGATATTGGTCTATAAGTCTCCTTTTTAGTGGGGTCTTTGTCTGGTTTTGGAATTAAGGTGATACTGGCCTCATAGAATGAATTTGGAAGTACTCCATCTCTTTCTATCTTTCCAAACAGCTTTAGTAGAATAGGTATGATTTCTTCTTTAAACGTTTGATAGAATTCCCCTGGGAAGCCATCTGGCCCTGGACTCTTGTGTCTTGGGAGGTTTTTGATGACTTCTTCAATTTCCTCCCTGGTTATTGGCCTGTTCAGGTTTTCTATTTCTTCCTGCTCCAGTTTTGGTAGTTTGTGGCTTTCCAGGAATGCGTCCATTTCTTCTAGATTGCCTAATTTATTGGCGTAGAGCTGTTCATAATATGTTTTTAAAATCGTTTGTATTTCCTTGGTGTTGGTAGTGATCTCTCCTTTCTCATTCATGATTTTATTAATTTGAGTCTTCTCTCTCTTCTTTTTAATAAGGTTGGCTAATGGTTTATCTATCTTATTAATTCTTTCAAAGAACCAACTCCTGGTTCTATTGATCTGTTCCACAGTTCTTCTGGTCTCAATTTCATTGAGTTCTGCTCGAATTTTAATTAACTCTCTTCTTCTGCTGGGCGTCGGGTCGATTTGCTGCTTCTTCTCTAGCTCCTTTATTTGTAAGGTTAGCTTTTGTATTTGAGTTCTTTCCAGTTTTTGGATGGATGCTTGTATTGCGATGTATTTCCCCCTCAGGACTGCTTTTGCTGCATCCCAAAGATTTTGAACAGTTGTATCTTCATTCTCATTAGTTTCCATGAATCTTTTTAATTTTTCCTTAATTTCCTGGTTGACCCTTTTATCTTTTAGCAGGATCGTCCTTAACCTCCACGTGTTTGAGGTCCTTCCAAACTTCTTCTTGTGATGGAGTTCTAATTTCAAGGCGTTATGGTCTGAGAATATGCAGGGGACGATCCCAATCTTTTGGTATCGGTTCAGACCCGATTTGTGACCCAGTATGTGGTCTATTCTGGAGAAAGTTCCATGTGCACTTGAGAAGAATGTGTATTCAGTTGAGTTTGGATGTAAAGTTCTGTAGATATCTGTGAAATCCATCTGGTCCAGTGTATCATTTAAAGCTCTCGTTTCTTTGGAAATGTTGTGCTTAGAAGACCTAACGAGGGTAGAGAGAGCTAGATTGAAGTCACCAAGTATAAGTGTATTATTATCTAAGTATTTCTTCACTTTGGTTAATAATTCGTTTAAGTATTTGGCAGCTCCCACATTCGGGGCATATATATTGAGGATTGTTAAGTCCTCTTGCTGGATAGGTCCTTTAAGTATGATACAGTGTCCCTCTTTGTCTCTCACTACTGTCTTCGGGGTAAATTTTAGTTTATCTGATATAAGGATGGCTACCCCTGCTTTCTTTTGAGAACCATTTGAATGGTAAATGGTTCTCCAACCTTTTATTTTCAGGTTGTAGGTGTCCTTCTGTCTAAAATGAGTCTCTTGTAGACAGCAAATAGATGGGTCCTGCTTTTTTATCCAGTCTGAAACCCTGCGCCTTTTGATGGGGTCATTAAGCCCGTTCACGTTCAGAGTTACTATTGACAGATATGAGTTTAGTGTCGTCATGATATCTATTCAGTCCTTGTTTTTGTGGATTGTTCCACTGAACTTCTTCTTAAAGGGGAATTTTAAGAGTCCCCCTTAAAATTTCTTGCAGAGCTGGTTTGGAGGTCACATATTCTTTCAGTTCCTGCCTGTCTTGGAAGCTCTTTATCTCTCCTTCCATTTTGAATGAGAGCCTTGCTGGATAAAGTATTCTTGGTTGTATGTTCTTCTCATTTAGGACCCTGAATACATCCTGCCAGCCCTTTCTGGCCTGCCACGTCTCTGTGGAGAGGTCTACTGTTACCCTAATATTCCTCCCCCTGAAAGTCAGGGACTTCTTGTCTCTTGCTGCTTTAAGGATCTTCTCTTTATCTTTGGAATTTGCAAGCTTCACTATTAAATGTCGAGGTGTTGAACGGTTTTTATTGATTTTAGGGGGGGATCTCTCTATTTCCTGGATCTGAATGCCTGTTTCCCTTCCCAGACTGGGAAAGTTTTCAGCTAGGATTTGTTCAAATACATATTCTGGCCCTCTGTCCCTTTCGGCGCCCTCGGGAACCCCAATTAAACGTAGGTTTTTCTTCCTTAGGCTGTCATTTATTTCCCTTAATCTGTCTTCATGGTCCTTTAATTGTGTGTCTCTTTTTTCCTCAGTTTCCCTCTTTGCCATTAACTTGTCTTCTATGTCACTCACTCGTTCTTCCACCTGGTTAACCCTCATCGTTAGGACTTCTAGTTTGGATTGCATCTCATTCAATTGATTTTTAATTTCTGCCTGACTGGATCTAAATTCTGCAGTCATGAAGTCTCGTGAGTCCTTAATGCTTCTTTCTAGAGCCACCAGTAGCTGTAGAATAGTGCTTCTGAATTGGCTTTCTGACATTGAAGTGTAATCCAGATTTTGTAACTCTATGGGAGAGAGGGCTGTTTCTGATTCTTTTGAGGTGAGGTTTTCCTTCTAGTCATTTTGCTCAGTGCAGAGTGGCCAAAAACAAGTTGTATTGGAACACGGGGGAGTATCACTGGTCCGTCCAGCTGGTCTTCTGGGGGAGGGGCCTGTGTGCTGATTCTCAGGTGTTAGCACTTGGGGGAGCTGCTCTGCCCCCTGCCTGGTGCAGGGCTCAGTGGGGGTTGTTTACCCCGTGAGGCCCCAGGAGGAACAACCCCAGTGGCGGCGGCAGCTCTGCAGCCCTGGAGTCAGCTCCCGCCGTAGCTCCAGAGCTCTCCCGTCTGCAGGGCCTGGAGGCTCCGGGGCGGGGCCGCTGATCTGCTCAGCTCCGGGGCAGGAGCGTCCTTGCTGTCCTGGGCCCTCCCGGCCTCTGCCTGTCCCCGGCGAGGCCGGATCCTGGTCTGTGTCCCCGGGGCCCTGTGCTCCGGGGCCTGCGCTGTTGGATTCCGCTCCCGCGCCCCGCAGCCCCCTCCGCGGAGCTGCGGCCCGAGCCCCTCCGAGCTGCTCCGGGTCCCGCCGTGCGTGCTGCAGCCCTTAGGGACCTCGGTGCACTCTCCCGGGGGCGCAGGTGTCTGTTAGTGTCCCCGGGAGCCCGAGGGCATCCCCGCCCTCCTGGGTCCTGCTCCAACTCCCTGCGGGCCCCTTTCCGCCCGGGAAGGTTGGTGCAGCTCCTGCTCCTCCGGGACGGGGCTCTCCTGTCCTGGGGACACTCGCCCCGGCCTCAGCCCGGCTCCTCGCGGGCTCCTCCCCCTCGGAGGCCTTTTGTTCCTTTATTTCTCTTTCCCCGTCTTCCTACCTTGATAGAAGCGCGAACTCTTCGCACTGCAGCGTTCCAGCTGGTCTCTCTTTAAATCTCAGGCTGAATTCGTCGATTTTCAGGATGATTTGAAGGTTATCTAGGTAATTTGTTGGGGACAGGTGATTTGGGGACCCTACTCTTCTGCCATCTTGCCCCTCCTCCCAGGGCTGCCCTTTAGCAGGTTTATTGATGATTGCCAAAAACTCAAAATAATCAAGATGACTTTTACAGATGAGTATCCAAACAAACCATGGTACATCCATACAATGGAATATTGCTCAAGAGTAAAATAGAATCATCTATTGATTCAAACAACAATACGTATGAATCCTACATGCATTTTGTTAAATGGAAGGAGACAGTCTCAACTAAACACATATTATAGAATCACATTTATATAAAAAACACATCAGTAGTCTTCCGGGGTTGAGGCAGAGGGTGCTGGTTGACTATAAAAGGGAAACACAGGGCAGCCCGCCACCTTCAGCCCAGGGTCTGATCCTGGAGACGCAGGATCAAGTCCCATGTCAGGCTCCCTCCATGGAGCCTGCTTCTCCTTCTGCTTGTGTCTCTGCCTCTCTCTCTCTCTCTCTCTCTCTGTCTCTCTCTCTCTCTTTTTCTCTCTCATGAATAAATAAATAAATTTTTTTAATAAAGGGAAACACAAGGTGTTTCACATAGGGTGAAGGCAGTAATGGTTCTATATGGTACTGAAATATGACTATATCAAAACACATAGAACAGCATATCACAAAAGACAAAACCTCACTTTACACAAACTAAAGAAAAAATGAAATTAATCACTTCAGGATCCTTGGATGGAATGTTATTGTGCCAGATGAATTTAACTGTGCTAAAATGTATGAAAAAAAGTGCACTGAAGGGAGGGGGATAGGAGCTGACCTGAGTAACTAAAAAAAAATAGTGTTTGTTGGGAATTTTAAAGCTAAAGACAAACTGAACATAAATGACATATAGATTCCAAAAGTGCTGTCTTTTATACAATTTAGAAATGAACAATGTACAGTCTAGAATAATAGACATTTGATTTATAAAGGTATTTTATGGAAATATATGGTGATATTAAAGATTAGCTTAAAAGATTTAACGACTTTTCTTTAGAAGGTAATCGTAAAACTAATGTTGTTTATTAGGTAAACATAGTTTATATTAACTAGACATTTTACTGATTTTTTTTTCATATCTCTGATTTAAATAGTAAAATTGGCCAAAGATTTGTTTTTGGAAATATTTCATTGGGAAAATAGAAAATCGTCTTATTTTCAGCATTATTTTATATGTAGGTATGTTTATAGGTATTTGCTTTGGTAATGAAAACCAAACTTTTCATATATAAAACTTTTATGGATTTAGCATAATAGTACTTTAGCCTTTCTTAAGTCTCATTTTCTCAGGAGCTCAGAATTTTTTCTTGTTTATTCAACGAACATTCATTGCGTTATTGCATATTTGATTATAGGACACTACTTAAGGGATATAGCCAATGAACAAAACAGGTAACAATTCTTTTTATGGGAATTGCATTCTTGATTTTACTCTAAAACATCAATTTTATTTAAGTTTTGTGATTTAGAAATATATGTATATCGAGCTTCCTGGGTGGCAGTCAGTTGAGCATCAGACTTTTGGTTTCAACTTAGATCTGATCTCAGGGTCATGAGATTGAGCCCCAGCTCAGCCTAAAGTCTGTTTGGGTTTCTCTGTCCCTCTTCCCCTGCCTCTCCCCACCCATGTGCTCTTTCTCTCTCACTGAAGTAAATAAATAAATCTTTAAAAAAAATAGGTATTTCATAATAGCTCTTTCAAAAAAGATGCAGTGAAATAATTGCATCAGTTCATGTTGCGACTAAACATAGGAAAACAAGTTTATAAAAAAAAAAAGGAAAACAAGTTTATATAGATACATAATTATGACATATTATAAAAACAAAAACCTGTAAGTTTTATTTTGGATTATTATAATTTGACAGTAATGACTAAATATTTATAACATATTAAAACTTTGATTCTGGAAGCTTCATATTACCTCTTCTCTCTATACCCCTAGAATTTGTTATTATAAGCCATTCAATTCCTGTACATAAAATTGCTAGAACAACTTCAATATTGATGATTTCTGGTATGCAGCACAAAAGCTTGTAGATGAAAAAGTTTTGCCAGTATTTATTATGAGGAATTTATCAACAAAGAACTAGACATTTTTATTTGAAAATTCACTGCATTGATAATTTTAGAAATCTTTGCCAAAACAAAGTATTTTTTAAAAAAACTTCTAAAAAATTAAAAAACACCTCTAAAAAGAAGTTTTTTCAAATATATAAGTATATAGTGTTTGCCTTTGAAATATTTGTGAAATAATTTTCTATTTTGTTTTTATTTTATTATATTTTAAGATCAATTGTGATACAAATTTATGGTGTGAAGTTCATTTGCAGAAATAGGAGTCCAGTGTATATTACTGGTTCCACCAGAAAAATAGAATTGAGCTAAACAATTCTTATGTTACCAACACGTAAAATGTAACTACATGATATACCAATGTACCAGCAATGTTTTGGTGATGTAAAAGAAATCCGTGTACATCTTATTGTGTATACACTGAGAGTGAACATACCACGTTTTTTAAGAAAGCATTTTATTTATGTTAATCAAGGAGAAAAGTATAACTAGTTTAAACAAATTCTAATATATATATATAAACAAGGTTTATAAAGAAAATTTTAATGAGCATTAGCAATAAAGCAAAATATTAAAATTTTAATAAATTCTGATATTTTCCTCCCTCAGTGAAATAAAGTGTTATCTGAATATAAATACATAGGTAACAAAAGTAAGTGAATAGCTTCAGGTATCCTTACAGCAATACCTCACTACTTTTAACTATACATTATGTGAGTAATACATTTCAGTTTACAATATTAAAATAACTTAAAATCTACCCTCCATCAACCTTAAACCACAGCTAGGTATTTTTTAAAGGTTGCTAGTAGCATGGGGATATTATGTAAGTGTTGTAATACTTTGTATTAAGGCCTTTTGACCAAATAGAGATCTTTGTCATACATACTTTTCCAGAGCAAATTAGGAATTTTATTTAGTTATTGAATTAGTTAGCTGATTATTATTTGTTCATTCATTTTTCTCTTCCTTTTGAATGGGTGTTATTTGCATCTATAGGTCAAAATTTAAAAGCTACAGTAAGGTATATTTTGAAAAAAATCATTCCTTTTTCTGTGAGATTTTTAATTTCTACTCTTTCTGCATTCTTGCTTTATTAAAGTCTGTTATTAATGTGATTTATGTTTATGTCTTCAAGTATTATTTAGGTACATAAATAATATATATATCTACTTCAGCTCTTAAAAATTTGGAAATTTAGAGTATCTTACATATTATTTTTTTACAGTTCATCATTGTTCTAAAAAGTTACATTATTTTCTGTAACTATAATACCCCCTTTTTCTTTTAGTTCTTATTCAATAAAGCATTTAAATAGATTCAATGCCCCTTGACTGCTCACTTGCCATTTTTCTCTTCTTGGATGATATATGTTTTCTAAGAATTTTTTCGAAATGAACTTACAGTTCAAATGAACTTCCTAGGAACTCTGGTTTCTTGTAAGTTCAAAAATATTGCTCCCTTGTCCCTGTTTCATTCATGTTTGAATGGTAGTTTGGCTATCTATAAATTTATTAGGTCACACTTTCTTTCCTTGAAGATTATATAGGTGGTTTTTCACAATCATTGTAACATTGAGTATTGCTGTGGAAAGTTGAAGGTCAGCCTATTTTTTCACCTGATAGATGAATCAAAAAAATTTTTTTCTAGCTGCCCAAAGCAGTCATATATATATGATATATATATATATATGTATATATATCATATATATATATCATATATTATGAAATTTGAAATTCAGTTAACTTACCAGAGTTTATCTTATAGTAGATAATTTTAAGTCAACTGCTCCTAGAATAAAGCATTTTCTTTAATGAAGTATATTGAAGTGTTCTTTTATATATGAAAGGTTTTTCTATTAACTAAATCTCTAAATGTTTTTTCCATTATTTTGATTGGACCAATTAAGAGATATTAGTTAAGAGTGTATCGGATCTTGCTTAGAAAATCACTATTTTAGTTTTCTTTGTATTTTGTTCAATTTTTTTGTTTATCCTCTTTTTATTTTGCCCAGCTTTTAGTCGTCTTCTCTGTTTTTCTCCTCTGTGATTTTAACAATGTATATTACATTTGTTCTGTTTCCACTTAGCCTTTATTTCTATGAAACATCTAAAAATTTTCATTTTTGATGAAAATGAAAATTAACATTTTATTTTCATTTTACCTTTATTTTTCTCTCGGAAAATATCTATTGCTCTTGTGTAACTAAGATGATGACTTCGATAGTTTTATAATTAACCATGATCTTTTTGTGATGACTTTTAGCAGTTCCACAGCAACATTTTTGTGATGAGTATTTGACAAGTTTTCTTCTTCATTTTTTGGTTCTATTTCCTTATATGCCTTGTTTACATCTATTATTGTTACTTTTGAATTCTTTCTCTTTTTTGAATCCAATGATTCATCATGGGGTGGAATCTAGGTTTGTGTTCCTGGAATTTCCCCCATTATAGAGTTATTCGAGTATGAATTGATATCTCACCAGTCAGTCAAGTTTAGCACCAGAAGGCTGCTGACAACACGGAATATCTCTGCTCCCCTTTGCTGAAACATAATATTCCTTTCTAGACACAAAAACAGCCCATATGTTCGTTCCTGTAGCCCCTGACATCAAGCTACCAACCCAGCAAAATCACACAGCGTCTTTGCACTGCTTTCCATCATCAAAGATGAAAATTGTTGCTTTACACTTCAGAGTGTGCTATTTACTTGATGAAATGTGCTATGGAAGCTTTTTTAAGATCTGTAGCTTTGGATATGCTGATCTGCATTTTTCTGCACACATTATTTGACCTCCAAAAGCTTTTGGAAATAACCTCACCTGTTTTGGGATTCAGAGTTTTAGATACTTTTGGGTTTTTTTGAATTTGTTGTTTTATTTTTGTTTCTCATTTTGCTGTTTTCTTTTGGGTGATTGCCAAGAGAATATAATAATAAATGCAATTTTAAAATGGATGTTTTCCCAGTATTTAAGAGTAAGAAAACAAGTTTATTAGTCAATGTAGTCTTTTTCTAAATCTTATCAGACATAAATCGACATTATAATTATATATTTGTAAATCTAGGCTTGGCTTATAATATAGTGATTTAATTGCTAGAAAATGATACAGTTCCATGTTCTTCCTATTTTTTTCTATTCTAACTCATATTATTTAATTTGTCTTCATCATTTTCGTTTATCACTTTCTTATTCTGTACATACTCTACTTCCATTTTTTCCACTATATATTCCTTTATTTTACAGACTGCCTCTAAATTCCCTAGTTTACATTTTTCTTTCTATGTCTTTATTTGTTACATAGTTTCATCAGGGCAGCCTAATTCTTCCATCTCTTATAAGTGACAGACAAAAAAAATTAGCTCATAAAAGAAATGGAATCAAACTTTATCTTTTTTTTTTAAATTTTTTAAACTTTGTTATTTCTTTAATTTATTCCTGCACACAGATGCACCAATCATACACACATTCACAATTTCTTCAAGTAAAGTCCCTGTTTATTTCCTCACATCTTGATTCCACAACGTACATACAATTCCCACATAATTCCCTTCCTTCCCCTGTTTAATTCAACGGAATTGTGGATTAAGGTCAAATCTAGGCATTTTCCCTATCAAAATAAAATGGACGTCAAATATAAAGATATTGGTGAATAGGTTAAATTTATTTTGCTTGCTGTAGGTTCTTTTTTAGTACTGTTGCCCAATTTATATTAAATTAAGAAAAAAAAACCTCAGACTTTCTTTTCATTTACAGATTTGAAATTATCTCATATTTTTGTTGTTAGTTTTATTTCTTGACAGAATAATGAATCTCTTAAAAAATGAGTCAGTAATGAATTCTAAATTCATCACTGAATGTCAATTGTGATAATGTTTTATCTTATACTTAAAAAGTGGGAGTTAAGCCCCAGATTCCTTTAATAGTTAGGCTATATTGGTTATTATTTTATGATATTTCAGATAGATATATAGTTGCCTTTGGAAAAAATACACTTTTACAAAGTACATAATGTTTGAGAATGGTTTTGATGCTAGTTTTTATGTCTTGGAATTTCAGAAAAGGGGTTGTAGGGCAAAGCAAGGGACAAAACTAAGATTTCTAATTTTGAAGAATGTATCCAGTTTTCCTTTAGGAAGAATATAAAGAATGATTGTAGTGCAACTTCTGAGCCACTTATGCTCAAGATATTGTTACATACTTCTAAAATGTCAGTAGACTGAAGAATGCTGACCAGAGGGAAATGTAGCAACAACCTAGAAACCAGGCAAAAATCTATTGGAAAAGAACTCAACTAAATGTTATCTCTGAACTCAAAGAGAAAAAATATCACAACCATAGAATAAAATAATAGAGCAAAACTTTCAGAAAAATGTAAGATGTACATGAAAAAGTAACTCAAATATTAATCTGATGGATTCCATTCTTTCTATGATACACATTTCAGGAACTTGTTCAGGGAAATTCTGCTTGCATATTAATGTAGTGATTATGAGTATAATTTTATATTAGGGAATTATTAAGATCGATCTATAAAATATGAGCTTTTAGCTGTTAAAATTTAATTCCAAAATCATAAATACTGTAAGTGGCTAACTTTCATATTTGAATGAGCAATGATATTTTCTAGGTTAAAACACTGTGCTAACCCAATTTATAAGAACAAATTAAGGCTATTGTAATAAAACAAAGAGAGTCAAAATACACAATGATTCACATAAAATGAAATTTCATTTCTTGCTCATAAGGCAGTTCAGGTCAGGTTCTTATAGGTCAGATTTTTATGCTGTTGAAAGAACATCAGTTGTCACCCAGCCGAGCCTACAGAGGACAGAAATTGTAAGAGGAATCCATCAGAATAATTGTCACTTAGAAGATGTAAAACACAATTAATCCGTTCTATAAAAAGAAATAGAGGATAGTCATACTTAACTCCATGCTGATTGAAGTCCTGTCATAAAGCAGATGCTTGAGTTATCTTGACAACAGGATATAAAAGAGCATATTAAGTCAAATATTTTCCATGAGAGAGGAGAGTTGTTAAATTTCTAACAGTTCAGGCCTCTAGTGAATGTATAATATATTTTTTTAATTTTAAAATTAAAGTCTTTAAATAGAACATTTGGACACCTTTTTGAGTTTTGAAATTTTAACAAGATGTTTTCAAAAGAAGAGACATTTCTCTACATTAATCCTTGCTTCTACTAAAATGAAGCTTACAAAGGTCAGAAGCAGATGGAGCCTTCCTGCCCCTCCTTTTACTATCATACCTATGGAACAGCAGGGTCCTCCAAACGAAAGGGCAGGAGTGATGTTCCCTATAATGAATAGTGCTATTTTGTTACTTGACCTTCAAGACAGCCTGAAAGTTTCAAGTCAGAGATCAGTGTGGGAAAGCAAATTGATGAGCGGGAACACTGTAATCTTAGCTGATAACTCTTTAAAAGGTAACCAAAGCTATTTCTTTTGCTCCCTGGATAACGGTAAACTTTTCAAAGAACTTAAAAAAAATCTGCTGGAGCATGAGGAAAAGTGAATATTTTGAATGGCCTTTTCAAGACCATGAGTCATGTTAAGAATCTCAAGACAATCATTCTTCACAAATGGCTGTTAAAAATACTGAAAATACCCAAAACTAGAAATGAGAGTAATATAAGACTGCTTGTAAACAAGAGCTTTGAAGGCTTGGAGGAACTTCCAAGAGAAGTTCAGAAAGAAAAAAGAAATAATTGAGAGTGAAAAAAATATATCAGAAAACCATATAAGATAGTATCTAAGCTAGATCTTAATTAGTGGAATTTGGGACTGGTGTCAGAGGGCACATTATCAGATATAGATGTTAGGAAAACACATGGTTTGTTTCTCTCTCTAATTTTACTCAGTTCCCCTCTTTTCTCTTATAATCCCTTCCACTATTTCTTATATTCCACATATGAATGAAGCCATATGATGTACTTTTCATCTGTGTTTTCATAAACAAGTAGCCCCATGTCTTGCTTATTTACTATTTAAGCAATTTACTTTCACTCTTTTAAATGGTAAAGCCCAGTTGTATGGTAGGAATTCAACATGTTATTTTAACCTGCATTAGTGCTTTTATTATTTTTATCAGGATAATTAAAGCATTATTTAACGTTCTTGTTGCACAGTTTCTTGGGACTTTAGTTGGTCTGCTTCACACCTATTTCTCCATATGTATATTGATAATTTCTATGTGCAGATTCTCATCATGCTGTTTTATTAAAAATACATACATTGCATTATTGCAGATTGTAAGTAATAAAGCAATTAGGTAGGACTTGGAAGGGGGCCTATAATCAGTTGACTCCTAGTACAATAGTTGATTATGACTGGCATTATATATAGTAAAATCAGAAAGAGTATATTAAACATCATTGATCATAAATTTTCATTTTTTTGCGCAGTAAAAAATTTCAGTGACAAAATCAATACAGGAAAACACAGTAAAATATGAAATTAAAGTCTATTTATTTTCTGTTATATTCTTATGACTTCTTCAATATAAACTCTTGATTCTTGACAATCAAGTTCTCGTGTAGCTATGAAAGAGGAACTTTGTGCTTAAAGCATATGATAGCCTACCCAGGTTAAAAACTATAGTTATATATTACACTATGCCTCTTAGCACACACAGAAATAATTTTATACTGCAGTCAACTCTACAAAATGTTGCATGCATTCTATCATTGTACTTACAGATACTAGCATTGGCTTTTATTTAAACTGAGATGTCAACAATAAGCACAAGAGATAGAGGAAAATTGTAATTATGAAGGATAACAAAATAAATATCTGTACAAAAGTCACTGGATTTGCTGATCTGGGTACATAGAAAACTATTCTGAGTGAGGGGAAAGCTAACGGAACTGAACACAGTTTGAAAATTCTTTTCCATCTATCACAACCTAACAGCAACATTTAAATGACAAAATTGGACAAACTTGGTTGCTATAACAAGCTCTGCAGTGGCAGAGCTGAGAATGCAACATTCACTCATTTTTTGAAACAGTGTTCTGACAAAAATGATCTGAACTCAATTTATTTCTTACCTGAAAAAGACTTTTAAAAGTTGAAAAGGAACGATACCAATTTTATAGGATTTCAGTATCCACGGAAATCTGTACCTTCTTTTGTCAACATAGGGTCTCCCTTCCGCTCTTGATAAAAAACAAAAAATAAAAAAATAAAATAAAATAAAACCAAAAACTGGTCAATTATTTTCTCCAGAACTGTCAACTGTTTAAACCTTGTTCTTTTAGGTCTTGGAGTTTTTTTTTTCCTTCTTCTAGTTCATGTGTTTAAAATTGAAATTTAGATTTGGAGAAGGGCTGATTAGATATCTACTCTAGTGACACACTGAGTGCTGAGAATATAGAACTGAACTGGTGGTTATAAAGACATAATTATCAGAGTTTTGCTTCTGTAGTGAATCATGTTTAAAAATTTAATCTAATCCCATTAGATTTAGATTTACCGTGGAAGCCAGAATGATTCAGAGCCTTTATTATTAATATTACTTTTCTTTGATCTGATTACTATTTAACTTATAATTCAAGTATATAAATTAAAAGCTCTAGTATTGTATCCATGAAAATTAATAGACGGAAATCTCATTTAGAACTGAGTAGAGAAGCCCTGCAAAGGGGACATTTAGGATTGAACTTTCCATCTCAGTTTATACTTCACATTTCTGGGCAGGGAGAGGTTCACAGTACCCCACAAGGGGAAAGGAATATTTTCTCCTTGCCCAGGGGCAGCCTAGCCACTGAGACGCCACAGCTTTGCCAATGAGAAACCATTGCCACACTGAACTCTAGCTTTCCTCCAGTAGAATTTGTTCAAAACAACCTCTCCCAACTTCCTCCTTTTTCTCTATAAAGTTCTTTTACTTTCTTCTCTAGAATTGCCTGTGATTCGCCATAGTTTGCATGTCCTGAACTGTAATCCCTCTGCTATCCCCAAATAAACTCAGTTTGCTGATGAAATAAATAACTATTTTATTTTTAAGGGTAGTGTCTCTACCTAATTTTACCAGTAACTAATTGGGCAGACATAGGTTCTTATGCATAAAATGAGTATTTTTAAATTCAAGTTTTAAATTATCCATTTCTGTTATTTCATGAAAGAGTTTTTAGATTGTCTCCTCTTCTCTCATTTTAACAGTGAAGATACCAGTTATAATAGATCCTATTTAAGATCTCATAAACCTACACTTTCATTTAGGGCTATGATTCTCTATTTCTATCCTAGGAATCCTTAGATTGATATCTTTAGTTATAGTAGTTGAACCTAGTAAAATATATGCCCCAGGAAACATTTTGAAACTCCAAAAAACTGGTAATATAAACATTCCTTGAGGAAAGGGATGAGAAACTAGAAGTGGATCCTCTACAGAAAGTAGTATTAAAATAATCCAAAAAATTAGCATTACAATAGGTTTAATGCAGCAGTAGTGGTGAGTATTCTTCATGTATTCAAGACAAGTTTTACTTTATTTGCAACAATTAAGACTACTGGCAAACTATACACATAGAATTTATTTGAGCTTTTGAATAAAGAGTACTAGTAGATTTAAGATTAAGGCCAAATCTGACAATTGAAAATGTGCATGTATATTTTCAAAATTTAACATTATTCCAAATATTAAAATGTTTAATGGGAAATCAAATCCCATAAAGCATATTTAAACACAAAGATGTATATAGAGAATTAAATACATTGTAAAAATATGCATAACTTATTTTACATTGATAGGTGTTTGTATGCACATTGCTCAAGTATTAAAGGGACTTCTCTCTTGTATCTAGTTTGTACAAATAAAATTTCAAAGTGCTTTTTACATTGGAATACATTCACATACCATAAAATGTAACAGATTAGGGAAATTTATGCTTTATTCTATCAATTTAAATATTTTATGATTCATGTTTGAATTTTTAGTCTTCAGTGCTGTGACATGACATTTTGCTAGTGAATTAATGTAGTACTTTCTAAACATTTATTTTGCTGGTGGGAGATATGAAAGGAAGACAATGCTTAGTATGTACATTTCTTAGAAACCTTGATTTTTATCTCTGGACTGATTAGTAATAGCAATTGACATAACTAATCACAAACTAGACTAAAATGAATATTGATAAAGCACTGTTCAATTAATTCAAGTGACTGAAAATTAAGCGATGACACAATAACTTGTTTCTAACAGGGTAGGGAAAATACACTTATCAATTCAGAAAATTGCCCTTTTTTTGCACAAAATGAGCTTACATTTTAGAGCTTATTGATCTTACATGATTTTTAAAAAGTAATTTTATAAGGAATCAGGATTGTTTTTGTGTATTACTATTAGTTATGCAGTTGCATGTATAACCTGAAGATTTTGAAAGTTCTACATTGAATCTGTCACTACAGAAGCATTTGTTTTTCATTTTGTAGGAACTTTGATTTTTTTTTACCAAGAGATAGATTTTTGATTGACAAAATTCATTACGGAATAGAAAACTGAACAAAATTTTAGCTTAATTCATCACAATTGTCATTGGAAGAATAAAAGAACCTCTAAATTGAGTTCTTTCATAGACAAATAGCTTTATTTGTTGCTTACACTTATGTACATACTGTTATTCCTGCATAAAAATGCCTCTTTCCCCTGACTTAAAAGAATACTTCTACTCGTATTCTACTCGTATTTGACCAAATGATCCCTTCCGAAGTAGTATTTTTTCACCTTTCTCAAAAAAGATCAATACTCATAATTTCATGAACTTATTTAAACTCTAGTTTGTTGCTTTAATCATTTGTGTATGTATTATCTCCAGTAGGCTATGAATCCTGAAAGGTAGACACTTTATTTATTTTTTAATCTTCACTAAATAGAAACAGTGACTGGCATATAATAAACATTTTATAATAGTTGTAGCAACCTGCCTATGTAGATTATTAAGACAAAAAGGGCAAAATAACCAACATCATCACTGTATTGATTTAACTTGATTTTTTTCCTTCATTTCAGTGAAACAAATTGTATAACATCCTTTATACCTTCCTTCCTGCAGCATCCTTTTCTTGTCTTCTGCACTTAAGTACAAAGTGGAGGGGTTTTATTAATAATTGTGGCAAAGTTACAATGGTCATGTTCTACTGTACTGACAGTTCCATCTCTAATCTTAAACCCAACTTTTGTTTTATTTCCAGCAATCCAGGAACTGTTTCTTGGCTAAGGTTACGCAAAGACAGTCTTCCTGTTTAAATTTAGGTTGTACTGTTTCTTCAATTTCAAATACCTGCCATCTGTGGAGGCCGAGAAAAATTAAAGCCATTCCACCTTAAGTTTAGCATTAGCACAAGCACAGCCATTTAGGCCCCTGTGAATAAGAGCTGAACTTAAAGGAAAAAATACAGAATGTCCTTGGCAGGGAATCCCATATCAGAAAGACACCAGAGCTCAGAATGCCCTTGGCAGAGAAACCCATATCAGATCTTAAGAAACTTTCCCACCCTTCCCCCCATATTGGAATGAAAAAAAATTCCTCCACCCCTTCTGAAAATCCCCTAGACCAGCCCATAAAAAACCCAGCTGTAACCCACTTCAGGGTCCAAGCCCCTGCTCTGTGGCGTGGAGTATACTTGGACCCAAGCTCGAGCTTGTAAATAAACCCTTGTGCACTTGCATCGATGTCGGCTCCTTGGTGGTTTCTCAGATTTGCAGTCTTGGGCACAACACCATCTTAATCTGTATAAAATGTAATAAACATTTGAACAATTTTAGTAACCAGACTCCCCCCAGTATGCTACCTCGTGATTGCTGTTTTGAAAGAGAAATAGGCTACCTGATTAAGTAATAGTCAGGACTGGAATTCCCTTGAAGGAGGATTTATGATCATAAAGCAAGGAAACACAGCTACCAGTAATTTGACTGCAAAATAAAATGCATTTGATTACAATTCCACAATATAAAGGAGAACTTGACTAGAAAATTTGGAGAACTTTGTGGAGGCCGAGAAAATTAAGGCCATTCCACCTTAAGTTCATCTTTAGCACAAGTATAGCCATCTCAGGCCCCTGTGAATAAGAGCTGAGCTTTACCTTCAGTTACAGGAAAAAACCGCTTAACGCCCTTAAAAGCCCCATAGCAGAATAAGAACAGAGCTTAACACCCTTGAAAGCCCCATATCAGAATGTAAACAGAGCTTAAGAAATTCCTCCACCCCTTCTGGAAATCCCCTAGACCAGCCCATAAAAACCCAACTGGAACCCACCTCAGGGTCCAAGTCCCTACTCCTGTGGCTGTGTCCGGTGTACTTGGACCCAAGCTCCAGCTAGTTAATAAACCCTCCTGTACTTGCATCAATGTCGGTTCCTTGGTGGTTTCTCGGATTTGCAATCTTGGGCACAACAAACTTAATTGTTTTTTTATTTTTATTTTTATTTTTTTTAGTTGAAGTTCAGTTTGCCAACATATAGTATAATACCCAGTGCTCATCCCATCGAGTGCCCTCCTCAGTGCCTATTGCCCAATTTCCCCATCCCCCTACCCACCTCCCCTTCAGTGGAAGGGGGGGAAACTATCCTTTGTTCGTTTCCCAGAGTTAGGATGGTTTGTCTCCCTCTCCAATTTTTCCCACTCATTTTCCCTCCTTTCCCTTATAATCCCTTTCTGTATTTCTTATGTTCCTCGTATGAGTGTAAACATATGATGATGGTCCTTCTCCAGTTGACTTACCTGGATGGAACTGGAGGGTATTATGCTGAGTAACTCAATCGGAGATGGAGAACGTAATTCTAATCTCAGTTCTTCCCATTTTATGATCCTAAATAAATCAAATCCTCTTTACTTCATTGGGTGACATAGGCCTAATAGTAAGATGAATGGGTGGATTTTATTAGACTCACTTCTAACTCTAAAATACCATTATATAAATCAGTTAATTTGCATCAGTAAGCTTGCTTGTGTACTTGCCACTTTTAAAACATAGTAGGTAAGGCAGATATGGACACAGTTAACATTTTTTTAATAAATATATATACCATGTACATAGCACATACTTGAAACTGAGTGGTTCTGATATTACACGGTGTGTGACTGCTAAGTCATTTTTGCAGTAACAATAAGAAGATAATAAAATGTCTAGAGGATCCCTGGGTGGCGCAGCGGTTTGGTGCCTGCCTTTGGCCCAGGGCGCGATCCTGGAGACCCGGGATCGAATCCCACGTCGGGCTCCCGGTGCATGGAGCCTGCCTGCTTCTCCCTCTGCCTATGTCTCTGTCTCTCTCTCTCTCTCTCTCTCTCTCTCTGTGACTATCATAAATAAATAAAAATATTTAAAAAAAATAAAATGTCTAAATTTCTATAGGGTTAAAAAATGTGTTTATAGGTGTTATTTAATATGAACCTCTATCAAAAATTGAAGTCAAAATAGGCATTGTTATCCACATGTTAGTAATAAATTGAGATCAAACTTGCTCAAAGGCTTCTAGTTTAAGCAGCATTTTAATTGCAATTACAAGCATGAAAATATATGTTACCACTTTAAACTTTCCTGTCTTTTATTGTTTTAATCCAACTATCACCAAAATAATATGGATAATATCAATAATAAATCTACATATAGTTACTTTAATACTTTTCTCAATGTAATACATTTGTTTGAATATCAAGTGTTGTACATTAAGGTGGTTTCTATTAAAGGCTAAAATTCAAGTTCTTCCCTTTTTCTTACATAGAGCTTTGGAGTTCTGTCATAGCTTGCAGTTGATTTGTTTTCGATTTTGTTTTTTTCATTTCCATTATCCAAGAAAAGTTTGTATACAATAAGAGTAGAATTACTCTTCTCTCTCTGTGTGTGTGTTTTTAAATTTAAATTTGACCATATCACCAAAACCTACAAGAAAATAGTAGGTCAAACACCAAATATTTTCTAAGTCTAATGTTCTTTGGGTGGAATACTTGGTAGAATTCTGATTTACTTTTGTATATGTGGCCATGGACCTGCCAATCACAAAACAGTGATAGCACAGAAATAAATGAACTGTAAATACACTGTTAAACAGGCATTCTGATATCCAACTGAATAAACTCAATCACATTTCAGTAGACAGACTGAGTCATATATCACAACAGATGGATGCACAAAGGTGATCATGGCGATGATTTAAGAATAAAAGACTCAATGTAATTGGAATTATTTTGGAGTAAGTTCCAGAGCATGAGCAAAAATGCACATCTGTAAATGCTGGTTCTTGCATAAATACTATGTAAAACTACTGAGAGTTTTCATGCTATTCAGTTGTATGATATATATCTACCAATATAAACAATATTTCATCATTCAAAACTTACAGGACTTTTGAGGCATTATATAGATGGGTTTTTATCAGTGGGAGCAATGGACAAATAACCCAGTTCAATTGCTGATAATACAAAATTGGCAAATATGAATAATTAAAAGTTATACAATTATGTGTCATATGTAATTATTGACACTGCTAAAGTTTTCTAGTACACAAAAATTTAGTTGGAACACAAGCATATTTTTATAAAAAGGATGTTCAGTCATGGTAGAAATTAGTACATTGATCAAATTCAGAAACTATTCCTTAACCATATCTCAGTTACTGTTGTATATACTTATTTATTCAGTAGACTTAAAGAGCTGGTGCTGTTGATTCATCTACTTATATCTAAAGCGTTTTTACTATAAAGAGATGGGAAACACATTCATGCTGTAATAAATGCTTAAAATAAGCTCTTTATTACTTTAGTCCTCTGTAACTTTAGGATTATAACTTGGAGCTTCTCCTGTGTGTTAAAACAACATATCTTCCATCTCTTCAATTTTAATAAAAATATGTTTAGTTTGATATCCAGAATGGCAAGGATTGGTTTCCCAGATGACAGCCTGATAAACTCCACAAATATACTCCCTAGTAAAACAAGCAGAGCTGGTGAAGACTACTAAAGATAACCATTTAAATAATCCCTGGAAATTGTTCTAAGGAAAAAAAGCAAATAAAGACACATTTAGGGACACCTGGGTGGCTCAGTGGTTGAGTGTCTGCCTTGGCTCAGGTCATGATCCTGGGGTCCCAGGATCAAGTTTGACATCAGGTTCCCTGCAAGGAGCCTGCTTCTCCCTCTGCCTCTCTCTGTGTCTCTCGTGAATAAATAAATAAACAACAAACAAACAAGCAAATATCTTTTTTTAAAAAAAAGATTTATATTTGTTTTTATTCATGAGAGACACAGAGAGAGGCAGAGATGGTAGAGACACAGGCAGAGGAAGGAGAAGCAAGCTCCCCGTAGGGAGCCCAATGTGGGACTCGATCCTGGGACTACAGAATCACATCCTGGGCTGAAGGCAGGTGCTTGACCACTGAACCACCCAGGCATCCTTAAATAAATAAAATCTTTAAAAAATACATTTATTCAGGGAAACCTACAGATTCTGTGGCATTTGAAACATGACCTGCTCCCTTCATCCTCATGTCTCGCAGCTCAGCAAACCACAGAGCTCTACTCCATACAGGTGTAGTAAAAAAGATGGTATCTCTCTCCCATTGGGTCCCACTTAAGAGTAATTGTATTTCACTGGAAGGGGCAGAAATCAGTATTTCTCATCCTCTCCAATTTTAAGTAGAAGAGACAAGATTTCTGGTGAGTGTAGCCAAGAGTCTGGGGCTTCTTTTCTTCATCCAGGGTCTACCCATTGGATGGAGATTCTCCCCTAGGTACACAGGCTGAAAGTACAAGGTCCCCAATTGTCTTGTAGTTCAGTTAGAGAGGAAATCATAATACCTGAGGTATCAACCCACCTAGCACATTAAGGAATGACCCAGAGATTTTGCTAGGAGAAATACACAGAGTAGGAGTACCAATAAGGGAGTAAAGAGAGAAAGAAGTAGGGAAAATATTTGAAAAAAGAATGGCTGAACACTACCTTAGTTTTGCTGGAAAATATCTGTGTACATGTCCAAGAAGCTCAATCAACTCAAAGTACTCAAAGTAGCATAAATGCAAAGAGATCCATGCCCAAACACAGCATAGTTAAACACATGCAAAAGAAAGACAAAGAGTTATAAGAATCTTTGCCTAGATTTTTTTTTCTTTGCCTAGATTAATACCACTGGTGTACTAATGATCACACCTGAATCCTTGCCCATCCAAATTCTCATTCTTAGACTGCTGAACATCACTTATAGTAAAATAATTATAAAATTCTGTTTCCTAAGTCTATCACAGTATAAGCAAATCTCTTTATTCTTTAGTATTTTAAAATTAATTTTATATTGACTTTTACTTATATCCCACAGAAAAGCTTTTCAAATCTTTTTCATGCTCCTTGAGCTTCCAGACAAATTCTGCATTTTTTTCTTATTACTTTTATTGTACTCAAAAGGTTGATGTCATATTGCATAAATTCTTCGATTTATCTGATTACCAACTCAAAATGTATTTTGTGTATCTTTACTCCTTTAATCTTTTATTCTTACAACAAAGTTTTTCTTTTCTCCATGCCAAAGCTATTTTCTCACCTTATACCTTCAATACTGTTTTATCCAGCTTTTTCATATATTTTACCCTGCCAATTTTCTAATCCTTTTCATTTTTTGCTCCCTTGTTTTCTGAGCCCATTTATTGTGTCTTTTTTCTGTTTTATTTTACATATATTTTAGGTGTGCCTTTAAAAAAATATACCTGCAATAACAATGGTTTAAAACAACTATAGAATATTATTATATATATATATATATATATATATATATATATATATATAGAGAGAGAGAGAGAGAGAGAGAGAGAGAGATGTATTTAAGATTTTATTTATTCATGAGAGAGAGAGATGCATGGAGCCTGCTTCTCCCTCTGCCTGTGTCTCTGCCTCTCTGTGTCTCTCATGAGTAAATAAATAAAATCTTTTAAAAAAATTCATTTTCTTACGAATGTCTGGAATTAAGCAAGAGTTTTTCAAGCCTCTATGTTCATTAAATATTTTAATATCAAAAGTCCAGTCAGTGTGGAAGAAGACTACAAAAGGGTATGAATTGTGGAAAGCTTGGTTCTGAAGGAATAGCATTTCAACTGCCGACCACATCCTTCCCCTGGGGATTTTAATGTTTCATTTTCCTTCTACACGCAAAATACACCAACCTACCCCCAATCCTAAAACCATCAAATTTTCATCCAATTTTGATATTTAGACAGTCCTGAAGACCAGGATCTTGTCATCTAAACTAGGACCAGATGCAATTAAGGTATCTTAGATACACGTCCTCCAATACACCATTTCAGGGTTAGTTCTCTCAAAAAGCAAGTTCTAGCACTTCAAAAGGATGAGTCCCACTCTGCAAGCACTTGAAAAACAAAACAAAAAAACCCAATTCTCTTCCTGCCTGATGCCTACTAATCTCCCATTAGCCAAAACCAGCCACATGGAACATCCTAGACAGGGAGGCGTTATACAAGAGAAGGAGCATCAGGAACTGAGATGATTGGCTATGACTATTGAAATTGTCTACCACATGCTTTCTCTAAATCTTACAATTGCTCTTCCCTCTTCTTTCCTCCTGATTATAAGAATATAAAATTTTGCTTCTGCTGAATATTTGTTTCTTCAGCTCTTTCTTTGAGAACCTTGCTTCATCAATCACTACCCAAATTGGACCTTTCAACTACATAATCCACTAACATCTCACATAAATTATTAATGCTTCTGAACCCTTGAAAGCTTATTGTTTCATACTAGACATATAGGTCTCTCAGGTATCTTACTGAAGCAGCTGAGAATCAATACGTACTCTGAACAAACAAGCCGAGAACGAAGTTTTATTTTAAGGTTGTATGATAGTCTTATTTTCTTCTCCTTAAGTAGATATGGTTTACCACATAATGTCCCATTCTGTAGAGAGACTGTTTTACATAAATTGATTCTTAAACAGTTACTTATATTGATTGTAGTTACCTTAGATATTTGTCTCAGTATCATTCATATGTGCACAGTATGAAAAATCATGTGTAAGAGTCAGGTCCAATCATATGTATTTACCCTAATTTTTAACAGAATAAATCTAGAACCATTATTCTAAAATATTTTGTTTTGTGGCCTGATATTTACAATAGAATATGATAATAAGATGATAGGATATTTTATTCTTTATATTGTTTTTATCCTTACATGTATGGTATTCACATTGTCCTTACAATAACATTATAAAATTTCAAGCAATAAACATCACTTGTGAAAGGTTAATTAAAGCATTATATTGGGATATGAGCTCTAAGTGAGCAAGGGGTTTTTGTCAGTTTTGTTCCTGGCTTTCATCTTCATTGCCTAGAAGTAGTGCCTGAACTATAGACAGAAGCTCACAACATAGTGAATAAATAAATGAATGATACAAGTAGAGAGGAAGTAATGCATGCATATCTTCTAAAATCGTATTAGGAAGAAATGTAAGGATAATATCAGAAAATGTAATATGTAAAAATCTGTTCCATAGCAAGAGGAAAAAAAGAATCACATTATCTTAAAACAGTGCCAAAATGCATTTGTATAATAAATTTTAGCAAATGTTTATTGGAAAATTCAAGTTTTTCCAGTCTAATTTTGATTAGTCAAATAATTCGTTTTCCCTTCTTTTATTTTAATACTCACAGGTACAATCATACACAGTTTTCCATCAATTAAGGTATTTCAATCAGAGAGCAGTAAATCCTTTGCCTACTATTCCTTTAATTTTTAAATTTGCTGTGTAATTTATATTTAAGGTTGATTAATTTGGATGAATGTCATTTTGCAAAAAAGAACAAATAATGTTTTGTGTTTTCCTAATTGTCATTTCTGAGAACTCTCAAAATATTTTAACCGTATGTTTATAATATCTCATAGTATACATTGATAAAGCAAAATTAATTTTCATTTTTAGAACTTTGAATTCCATTATAGTTAATATAGAGTGTTATAGTAATTTCAGGTGCGCAATATAGTGATTCAACAATTCTATACATTACTCAGTGCTCATCATGATAAATGTGCTCTTACCACTTTCATCTATTTCACCCATCCCTCCACCCATTTTCCCTCTAGTAACCATCAGTTTGTTCTCCACAGTTAATTAAGAGTCTGTTTTTTGCTTTGTCTCTCTTTTTTCCTTTGTTCATTTGCTTTGTTTCTTGCATTCTACATATAAATGAATTCACGTGGTATATGTCTTTCTCTGATTCACTTATTTCATTATACTCTCCAGATCCACCTATATTGTTGCAAATGGTAAGATTTCATTCTTTTCTATGACTGAATAATATTCTATTTTATATTCATATATGTGTAGATAGATATATAGATGCACACACATGCCCCCTCTCCTTTATCCTTTCATACATCCATGGATACTTGGGCTGCTTCTGTAATTTGGTAATTGTAAATAATTTTGCGTATATCTATTCAAATTAGTGTTTTTGTATTCTTTCTGTAATTTCTTTCAGTAATTCTGTAATTTCGTTTTTGTATTCTTTCTGTAATTTCTTTCAGTAATTCAGTAGTGGAATTACTGGACTATACAGTAGTTCTATTTTTAATTTTTTGAGAAATCTCCATACTGTTTTCCACAGTGGCATTCCCACCAACAATACATGGGGGTTCCTTTTTCTCTACATCCTTACCAATGCCTGCTTCTAGTGTTTTTGATTTTGGCCATTCTGACAGTGTGAGGTGCTATCTCATTGTAGTTTTGATTTGCATTTCCCTGATGATGAGTGATGTTGAGCATCTTTTCATGCATCTGTTGGCCATCTATGTGTCTTCTTTGGAGAAATGTCTGTTCATGTCTTCTGCCCACTTTTACATTAAATTATTTGGAGGTTTTGGGTGTTGAGTTGTATAAGTTCTTTATATATTTTCCATACTGTTTATTAGATGTCATTTCCAAATATTTTCTCCCATGCAGTAGGTTGTCTCTTTGTTTTGATGATTGTTTCTCTTGCTGTGCAGAAGCTTTTCTTTTTTAATGAAGTCCCAGCAGTTTATTTTTTGTTTTTGTTTCCCTTGTCTCAGGAGATACATCTAAAAAGATGTTGCTATGGCCTTCATCAGAGAAATTACTACCTGTGTTGTCTTTTAGGATTTTTTATGTTTTCAAGTCACATTAGGTCTAATCCATTTTAAGTTTCTTTTTGTGTGTGGTGTAAGAAACAGTCCAGTTTCATTCTTTTGCATATAGCTGTCCAAGTTTTCCAACACTAGTGGTTGAAGAGACTTTTTCATTGCATATTCTTGCCTCTTTCATTAAAAATTAATTGATATAATCTTGGGTTTATTTATAATTCTATTGTGTACCACTGATCTCAGTGCCTTTTTCTTTTTCTTTTGCCAGTACTACCTATTTTGACTATTACACCTTTGTAGTATATCTTGAAATCTATAAAGAAGAGGTGGTATGTGTGTGTATGTCTATATTTATAAATCTATATTTATCTACACACACACACATATATATATATATATTATTATATTATCTATCTACACACATATATATGTGTATATATATATATAACGGAATATTACCCAGCCATAGAAAAGAATGCAATCTTGCCATTTGCAACAACATAGGTGGATCAGAGAAAGACATATGCCACATGAATTCACTTATATGTAGAATTCAGGAAACAAAACAAATGAACAAAGGAAAAAAGAGAGACAAATCAAAAAACAGACTTTTAACTGCGGAGAACAAACTGATGGTTACCAGAGGGAAGGTGGGTGGAGGGATGGGTGAAATAGGTGATGGGGGTAAGAGCACACTTATCATGATGAGCACTGAGTAATGTATAGAATTGTTGAATCACTATTTTGCACACCTGAAATTATTATAACATTCTATATTAACTATACAGGAATTAAAGAAAAAAGAAATGTTGAGTTATATTTTTTGTTTCATTTTGTTTTTAGAGAGAGTATGTGTGCCAATAGGGGCAGGGTCAAAGGGAGAGGGAGAGAGAGAATCTTAAGCAGACTCCACTCCCAGTGTGGAGCCCAATGAAAGGCTCAGTCTCACGACCCTAAGATCATGACCTAAGCCAAAATCACATTTCTGATGCTTAAGTGACTGAGTCACCTGGTGCCCCCTACGTTTCTATTTTTATTTATTATTTATTTTTTAAAGATTTTATTTATTTATTCATGAGAGACACATGAGAGACACAGAGACACAGACGCAGAGGGAGAAGCAGACTCCATTCAGGGAACCTGACGTGGGACTCAATCCCGGGTTTCCAGGATCACGCCCTTGGCTGAAGGCAGGTGCTAAACCTCTGAGTCACCCAGGATGCCCATATTTCTATTTTTAAAGAGATGTTATATTGACATAACTAAAATATCATTCAATATGAAATTAATTTTTTGATCACTATACATTTGATCACCAGTTTTCATGACTCAGTACAACTCAGATTTTCCCCTCTTTTTTTTTCTTTTTAAAAAAAATTCACATAGCTGAATATATGTGTTAGAAATGAATTAGGTTTTATGGCAGTGAGTACTGAATCCCTAGCTTGAGACCTAAGTCTCTTTATTCTTTGATTAATAACAGTACAGAAAGTGAAGTAAGTGCTCCTAGGCTAGTCAGTAACTCTAACATGTCAAGAAAGTGAGACAATTTAAAAAATAACAATAACAAAGCAAACAAAATTGACTCTGACACTTGACTTCTGACAGGTGGCAGCTTGCATCTGACTGTGAACATCTAGGAAACACAAACACAAATAATCTTCAGGAAATATTAACAAAGATAGAAGAACATTCTTCAGTAAAAAAAAAAAAAATTAAATATGTCCATGTTCTGGGTAACATGGGTACCTATTGCTGCTTCTCCCCTTCTTTTTTCATTTTTATACCTAATAACTAAAAGCAAAGTTCCACAATAATCCGATTGTCTTTCTAAATCATCCAGTTGATAAAAATCAATCAATCAATCATCCAATTGAGAACAGACTCTTACTTACATTATACCACCCCTAAACCACCCCTAAATCACCACATTATAAAAAAAAGGCTTTTAAGTATATAGTACAGACTTCCAGAGACAAAGATGTCTCTTTCCCTTACTGTTTCAAGGTAACAAACTTTCTTTGACAACATGTATGATACTGCTAGACCTTAACTTGTAGCTTTTACAGGATAAGAGACTTTGTTGTATACCACTTTTTTAATTTTCAGGCTCTTAGCTTTTTATTCTTCCTTTTTTCCTCAATATAATAAGAATGCTGCTGTAATTTCATACTTCATGCCACCAATCCTGTATGCTAAACTGGAAGAAAAAAATGAACCCACAATTCTTATTTTTTTCTTTTTAATTGTCTTCTTATAAGGTAAGTAAAATGTTTTCCAAGATATCCCATATAGGTTTTCCTTTATGCATTATTGACCACTAAGAAATCAACTTTGTTTGGAAAGGAAATTGGAAAAATAAGTATAGGATAAAAAGAAATGGCAACATTGTGGGTTTTTTTGTTTTGTTTTGTTTTTTATTTAGCAGGGTACAGTATACTTTATTGATGGTACATGATAAGGTAGGGCTCCCAAGCTCCTCCCCTTCCTCGGGTTCTGGGATGGAAATTGGAGGCCAGGAGATTCTCAATGTGTTCGGGGATTCAGTTGGGGCAAGGACTCACCCCTCAGCTGAGGGCCTCTCTCTTCCTCTTGTTCTTGCTGGGGCTGGTGGTCCGGGATGCTCTTACTCCTTGGAGGCCATATGGACCATGAGGTCCACCACCTGGTTGCTGTAGCTGAATTCATTGTCATACCAGGAAATGAGCTTGACCAAGTGGTTATTGAGGACAATGCCAGCCCCGGTGTCGAAGGTGGAAGAGTGGGTGTCATTTTTGAAGTTTCAGGAGACAACCTGGTCCTCAGTGTAACCCAGGATGCCCTTGAGGGGGCCCTCTGATGCCTGCTTCACCACCTTCTTGATGTCATCATATTTGGCAGCTTTCTCTAGGTGGCAGGTCAGATCCACGACTGACACGTTGGGGGTGGGGACATGGAAGGCCATCCCAGTGAGCTTCCCGTTTCAGCTCAGGGATGACCTTGCCCACAGCCTTGGTGGCGCCAGTGGAAACAGGATGATGTTCTGGACATCCCCTCAGCTGTCATGCCACAGCTTCCCAGAGGGGCTGTCCATGGTCTTCTGGGTGGCAGCGATGGCACGGACGTTGGTCCTGAAGTCCTCCATGATGCTGAAGTGGTCATGGGTGACTTTGGCCAGAGGAGCCAAGCAGTTGGTGGTGCAGGAGGCATTGCTGACAATCTTGAGGGAGTTGTCATACTTCTCATGGTTCATGCCCATCACAAACATGGGGGCATCAGCAGAAGAAGCAGAGATGATGACCCTCTTGGCCTCACCCTTCAAGTGAGCCCCAGCCTTCTCCATAGTGGTGAAGACCCCAGTGGACTCCACAACATACTCAGCACCAGCATCACCCCATTTGATGTTGGTGGGTTCTCGCTGCTGGAAGATGGAGATGGACTTCCATTGATGACAAGTTTCCCATTCTCAGCCTTGACCGTGCCGTGGAATTTGCTGTGGGTAGAATCATACTGGAACATGTACACCATGTAGTTGAGGTCAAAGAAGGGGTCATTGATGGCAACAATATCCACTTTGCCAGAGTTAAAAGCAGCCCTGGTGACCACGCGCCCAATACGGCCAAATCCGTTCACTCCAACCTTCACCATTGTGTCTCAGGGACACGGCTTGCACTGCACCAGAAGATGCGGCGGTTGGTCGAACAGGGCAGAGCAGAGAGACTCAATATTGTGTTTTGATTAGACAGATAGTGATTTGTCCTTTAAGAAAGAATAATTATTTGCAACTGATTCACTACATTAGAATCACTTCACCTTGATAAAAAATCAATAGTAATAATAGAAATTTTTTATCAAACTTAAAAAAGAGGATAATGATAAAATCTTCATGCAGCATCAAAGAAGAGAATGTGGAAAAAGGAATCAATGAATTTCACTGTTTTGAGGGTTCACATCGGTAGACATACCTGCTACACTTAGGGACAAAAAAATTCTCAATACTTAAAAAAAATTAAAAATATTTGGAAAATAAAAGGGATATTATGTGTTTGCACTTTTTATACATGGCTTTTAATTTTTCTTTTTGAAATTTTATTACAGGAAAAGAGGATGAGTGTGTCCACAAACCAGCAACCAACTATGACACCATAGTTCACAACACATCAATTTTCACAAGTTTCCTTTTGGATTAGAATAACTCAATTTTCCCTTATTTTCACTTTATAGGAATTGCTTCTTAATGCACAGGAAAATTAGAGCTTTAACTTCATAAGTAAACAAAGTATAAAAGGTTATTTGCAATGAAATTGTATAATGTATATTTAAAAAAACAATATACATTTTAAAAATGTTAAGTATTTGAATATAATGGGAGTCAAATACATATTTGCTTATGTATGATGAATTTATATTTTTCAAAGTATTTGTTCAAAAGAACATAAGGAATATGGTCCTGCCAGATATTGAACTCAAAATGAGTTTCTGAACAAATCCAGTTCCAAATCTTAAGTACTTAATATTCTAGGAACCCCATTTGCAACCAGCTGCTGCATCAAATTTTGTTTGCATTCCCATAACAAAATAAGTTGTTTTTCTGACTCACATAATAGTTCAAGTGTTTCTTTTTGGTGGATGGCTTTCTTCCATGCAGACATTCAAAGATGCAGACACCTTGCATTTTATGACTCTCATATCACCAAGAGCCATAGAATTCTCTATGAAAGAGGAAGAAAGAGGTAGCTGTTTCCTGATGCAGAGCAACTATAACATATTCACTAGAGATTTGAAAATTAAAGTGAGATCATACTGAGAGAAGGAGGATCTTACAAGACAAAGTTGGCCACACAGGCCACGTGTGAAGGTCTAGAGAATGTCTAGACATGAAAACCTGTGTTCTCCATCTTGTCTGTGGCTAATCTTCATTGAATTTTGAACTCACAATCAAAATATTGAAAATGTGTTCTAAATTCTTCCAAACACATATGATACTAACAAGGATTAATAGAAAAATATTTAAAAACACAGTGTCACTGATAATATATGAGTTATTTAAAACAAACCTAAATATTTTGACTAGATTTTATTATTTTGCCTTTTTGCCATAATTAAAACTTTAGACAGTCATTTGATAGCTAAGTTAGTATCATAATATTTTAATTTTCATGAAATTACAATTATGCTTGGCTGTACTTTGACATTGAAGAGAAAAGATGCTTGCCAATTTCATTATGGCATTACCAATCATCATTTGTTTGTTGTGGCTTTTGTGTAGATTTTATTATATCAGATATAACTGAAGTGCTTGGGGAATTACCCTAATAATCCCTATAGTCTTGTGTCCGTCTCCATGACCTGATATTCTAAAAAGATGAAGCTGCTAAAATGATTAGAGGGAATCAGAAATGCTTCAGTCAATGACTTCTTGTCCTCCTGGAATAATACATTGTATAATTTTACTGCATGGGAGTACTTTAGCAATTCCAAAAGTTCCCATTTAAAATTACAATTAAAACCAGATGAAACAGATTTGGTGGATATCATATAAGAATAGTAAGTCACAATCTTTCATTTACACATAACCTATGTTACTGGCATCATGTCCTTATTATATAAGGTTGAAATGACAGGCTATCTGCAGTCTTGTTTTATAACTCTCTACTGTAACTTCCAATAATCTCCATATCTTCTAACTTATGCTTTGGGGGCTTTAAAGATTCCCTGTCTTTCTGCATGGGAATAATGGTACATTGAAACTCATGTCTTAATAGAATGTCCTCTGCATTCTTTGATAGCCTGGCTTCTTGACACACATAGGGTTCTTACTTATGACATCTAATCAGGTGCCAGAAAAATATTAAAAAGGTTCCCTTTAACAGAAGGGAAAACAAATATATTTACTTCCTCTTAGACTGTTTTAGTTTTCCTTTTTATAAATTTTTCAAAAGGGATGCCAAGAACAGTGAGGAAATAGTAATTTTTGCTTACTTTTGTTTATTTTAATGCTTTTCATTCTCTATCTCTTCCTTTGGCCAGTCTCCCTGGTCTAAGTTCATATCTTGAAAATTATCCAGTAAACTTTTATTTTTATTACGGCATCCCAAGGATGCCTAGGAGGTCATCACAATAAGTTTAGTTTTCAGATTTTTCACTCTCTCTTTTTTGTTGAAAAAGCGAACCATAGGTCTGGAAAACAATCTTACTGCTACCAAGTTGTGTTAAGATAAAAGTTGATTCATAGAAGCTAGCTCTTACCTAACACTGAACTTTACTAATGATGGGAAGGATAAACAACAAGAATCAATCATAGATAAAATATGCCTGAAATTAAAAACTTTGAAACCTAAAATCATGAGAAATATTTGCTTAAATATTTATTTTTTCTGCATCAGGTTATGAGATTTGAACAGTACATGCAGACACATTTAAAATGTAGCTATTTTCAGATTTGGGGATTCTTCATTTATAATTATAAAAAATAATGAATAAAAGAAATGCTTGGTACTGATTACATTTATCCTTCATTCAACTAGGTTTCATACATTCTATACTTATTAAAAATAAGCAAATTAGGTAGATTATGTATGGCTAAAATATTCTATGAGGGGAGACTTCTATGTATCTTTCTGCTAGTAAATATCATTGTTCTCACATTTTGTACTCCCAATTTAGCTAATTTAAGAACTGTGTTTTTCAGACTTCATTCATCTTGTAAATTTAGAAAAAGCTTCCTAATCTTTGCCTTAAGATTATTTTATTTTTTTCATTTTTTTCAAAACATAACAAAGTGTAAATATTATAAGAAAACTATCCTAAATGTTTTCACTATTGAAAGATTGAAGGGAATGGTGCAGTCACATAGTAAATATATAGGCAAAAGATACTCTGAAAAGCAACTAGATATTTGAGATAAATGATACAGATGGATGGATGGATGGATAACTTTATGCTTGGTAGAAGCCAAACTGTGATTACAATATTTCTATTTTTTAAACTATGAAAGAGAATAGTTTTTATTTACCATATAATAATATAGTAACCATAATAATATATGAAATTTTATGATATTGAAAGAAAAATTCTGATTTATGAATATTTGTTTGTATGGAATATCATTACTTTAGTTACATTTTCTTGACTATAATTTAAAAATTAACATTATATAAAAAACAAGACTATAAAATTGAAGTGGAAATATATAATTTGTATAATTTATAAAATAAAATAAAGAATCTGTTAACTCAATCATGTTTATATTTGAAAGCCGTGAGGCTTTCATAATTATGCCTCTTCATTAGAAAAGGATTTGTGTTTTTGGTAAAAGTATTAAAAAGTATATAATTGAGAGTGAAACTTGTTTAATAATAAAATAATAGTAGAATATATCTAGGCATTGTTCTGAAAGTTTATGGTCTTGTAATAAATGAATTAATAGAGAATCTTTGAAAAAATATCTTGGCCTTAGATTCAATTAAGTAACAGCTGAACCACATCTGAACTTTGATGTAGTACACAGTGTGAAATAGAATTTTTAATGTAAAGGTTAATGAGTTAATTAGCCACATTTAAATGTTTAATTCAAATAAATGCTCAACCAGTTAACTGTAAAGTTCAGCCATTTTGTCGTCTTTGCTTATTTGCTCTAAAATTCTTTTCTGAAGTTTGATAAATGATATCACATGTAAGATTAAGGAGAGGAAACACAATAATTTGACCATGTTATTTTGATAAGGGATGCATATATTAAAATTAAATACTTGATAAAATCTGGTAAAAATAAATCTGGTAGTCATAAAGAGAGTCTCAAGTTAACTTTTATGGTCATTGATATATTTCTTGCATTTCATTTCAATTACTTTTCTTTGGTGGATTGCAAATCATCTGAAAATTAAGAATTCAAAGATTTTTAACAAATCAATTTTCCAATTAATGTCTTGTATCTCAAAAGACTATTGCCACTTCAGTGCCCTTAATAAGACATACCTATCTTCTCAAAGGAAAATGAAGAAACAAAGCATGGATACATACTACATGCTACTTCTTTCTTGTTATCTATGTATTCTTTAATTTTGAAATATGAACAGTTTTATTTCTATCATAAGGATGTGGGGAAACATCTTTAAGGGATTAATCTGATTTTTCTAGGTAGTTTTATTTTTTTAAGATTTTAAAAAATTTATTCATGAGAGACACAGAGAGAAAGAGAGAGAGGCAAAGCATAAGCAGAGGAAGAAGCAGGGTCCCTGCGGGAAGCCTGATGCAGAACTTGATCCCAGGACCCCAGGATCACATCCTAAGCCTAAAGTAGACGCTCAACCGCTAAGCCACCCAGGTGTCCTTGGATAGTTTTAGAAATAATAATATAGTATATACATAATGAGGAAATTGTAGTTGAAATTTGTCCATTATAATATTTTTAATTTGCCAGTCTTTTCATTTGCCTATAGTTAAATAATACTCTAACCTGATACCTTGCTCAAAAAAGAAACCTAATATACATTTTCATAAAATGCATATAATAATTTTAACTAGTTATGCAGCTCAGCATGCCTCTATCTTTATGGTTGCTATTTATTTTCGTATCTTTATTCATCTCTGTCATTTGAGTTTTTTGAGTTCTAATCCATATATTTCCTTTAATCACTGCCAGAACCACAAATTTCCACTGGAATGGATCCACATTAATTAGTTCTATCTGCTTTTACCCACTGTATTTCTTTTATCTGCAAACCCTTCTTACATTTCTGGCTTAAATGCAATTTGCTCATCAGCATTAAACACACCATTCACCATGCTACACTCAAAACACAAAATTGCAGGATTATTCAGAGAAAACAAGCACTTGACTCCTTTTCAAAACTGTCCTCAATTATTTCTCAATTCAAAAGAGAAAATTGAAGTCACACTTCTGTTACTATAACACGGAAGCAGAATTTCAGAGAAGCCGCAAGACTTGAGTCAATCACAATTACTTCTGTGATATGAATAAGCTTTAAATAAAAAGCCTCAACACTTCAAGTACATGCTTCAATTAAGAATTGAGGGTTAAATTTACTCTATGGGATAAGAGAGACCCAATTTAGTAACTTAGGTATAGCCAAAGGCAAAGTATAAGGTAATTTATCCTTTAATACTTCAACATATGTTTTGAGTCTTGAAAATTATCAATTACTATATAAGCATAGTGATCAAAATTGTAGCTATTCTAGGATTTTCATATAAGCACCAATGTGAATTAGTTAAGATTATCAAAGTTTCTCACAGGGAGGGAATACTGGTTGAAGTTCCATCCGTAATTAATCTTTCTATTGCAACTTCAGATATACACAATAATCACTGAGTAGATTTAAATTAAGAATCCTCCCTGTAGGGATCCCTGGGTGGCGCAGCGGTTTGGCGCCTGCCTTTGGCCCAGGGCGCCATCCTGGAGACCCGGGATCGAATCCCATATCAGGCTCCCGGTGCATGGAGCCTGCTCCTCACTCTGCCTGTGTCTCTGCCTCTCTCTCTCTCTCTCTGTGACTATCATAAAATAAAAAATTAAAAAAAAATTTTTTTTAAAAAATAAAAAAAAAGAATCCTCCCTCTTAATAACTTTTACTAGTATGTTTTCTAAGTCCAATCCCTTGTATAATGTCAACACAAAACTTACCTCTATTCCCTTTCTTTTTAAATTGATAGCTGTTTTTTGAACTCTAAGTATTTTGCCCCTGCTAGTTATAGAAGTGTTTATTTTCCTCTGAATTGCAAATTTTTCTCTCTCTTGCCTACTTAAGATAATTCTGATTTTGCCCTATTAGTTTATTCCACATCTATTCCTTTTAGGTGAGTTATGCTTTACTAGACAGTTTTTGTAGGTGCTGCTAATGTACTGTCTGGAGAAAAGGAAGGCACAGACACTAAAGAGTGTGGAGCTAAGACTGGGAGAAGTAAGTTTATAGGAAGTTTGCAGGAGGAGGCCTTGTGATGAAATTGGACAGCTCTGCTTCATGAAGTTATTTAGAGGGTAGATCCGATTTCTCCATCTCTTTGCCCACAGTTCTTGCAGAGTATGGGTTTTGTTCATTGTATCAAAAGAGCTGACCACTAACACATTTGGCTTTAGATGTTGGGCTGAGAGAAAAAGGCAAGGAAAGGTGTACAAGTTTATCCTGAAGATATTGCACAGAAGTTGCACATACCATTTCTGTTCACATTTTGTTTGACAAAAGTTAGTTATATGGTTATTTTGAGCTTCAAGGTTTTCTGGTTTTCTGGTGCCACTAAAACTTCAGTTGATAGTTTCCATTAGTAAAATAAAAATGGGGAGAACAGATATTTGAAGACAACTAACATCATCTGCTAAAAAAAGAAAAAAAAATACCCTGAGCTTTTCCACTCACCAAAACATAACATCTTGGTCAGAAGCATTACATTGACCTAGCTAAGAGAGAATTAAGTAAGTAGTATCAGCCCTTCATGATGTCATTTTTGTTATTGTCCAACAGGGATATTCGGAGGTAAAATTATTAGGGGAAAATAAATGTATACCATTTAACTTTTGTTCCCCCCCATTTAGAGTATTTTAATTCCAGTTAATATACAATATAATATTAATTTCATGTTAATCTGTTTGAATCTTCATGCTTCTTAGTGATTGCATTTCAAATTTATTCTGTTTGAATTTGTTTCAGTAAAAAAAAAAAAAGAAAAGATAGTTTAAATGACGAGTTATTTATTTTACCATTAAGTTTTGGTGTAATTTAAAAAATAATCAACTCCAGAAAATAAGGACTACATTTGTATAAAAATTACCTGTTCTTGGATGACTATTTTACATTGGTAATATGCGAAATCAGTTATGAAAGTACCATGAATTAATGAAACTAAATTAGTAATTATGTAAATATATAGTTCATCTTTTTATTTATTCTCTTATTTCTTGAATATTTCCAGATTTCAAGTAAATATACTAAGTAATGTTATTTGTATATTAAATGCTAATCCATTCTAAATTAGAACTACATCCTAAAATGTAGAATATTCTATTTACCTGTAGATTACTGGTCGTAGAACTGAGAAAATCAGCTTATGTAAGTTACACTGATTATAACACACAAACGTTATTCTTTGTGCCAAGTTTATAATTGAGACTGTTTATTTTGCAGGATGTGCAAGAGCAGCTGTGGACTATAACTGAGAGGAGTTATATTTGCATTTTTCATTGTTGCTTGGTAAGAGCCTAATTTTTTCTTTGATATTTCCTCATATAAGGATTCCAATTGCAAATATGGTTTCATTCCATTCTGTGTATTAATTTTAAAATCACTGTCTTAAAAGTTTTAACAATGTATATACTGTTTTCTTATAATTAATTCATAATAATAGAATGTGTTTACTCCACTGAGGCAAAGGCATGACACTAATCAATTTATAGTCTAACTTTTCTGGCTTTAACAGCAGAAATAAATGTAGACATCAAAGTTGACAGATGATTGAGGAAATTAACACTATACAACAATTCATTTGGTTAATCTAAAAGCCTCCTCAAGTTCTCTGTACGTTTGTGTAGTATTTTTAAACAGTATTTTTACAAGCATGACCTACAGATGTAGGAGGATGAAAAGGGGTACATTAATAAATGTGAGCTGTCCCTCTACTTTATTTTTTTTTTTTATTTTTTTTTTTAATTTTTTTTATTTTTACGATAGTCATACAGAGAGAGAGAGAGGCAGAGACACAGGCAGAGGGAGAAGCAGGCTCCATGCACAGGGAGCCTGACGTGGGATTCGATCCCGGGTCTCCAGGATCGCGCCCTGGGCCAAAGGCAGGCGCCAAACCGCTGCGCCACCCAGGGATCCCTGTCCCTCTACTTTAAATAAAAGTCAGCCTTTGTTTATAGTTATGTGGAAATCTTTATTCATATCTTTAATGAAGAAGAATAATGATTTCATTTTTAATTGGTCTGTAATCTCCTTTCTAATATAATTCATAACATCTTATTGAATTATAGTTATAGGGTTTAAGGACATTGTCAGAAAACACAGCTAATTTACCTGTTATGATAGATGCTTATTTTTATAGATACTTGTCTCTGTAACAGGTATGGGCTTTAGACTGAACCTTATGTGGCCTTTAGGCAGAGACAGTATGGTTTTTGTGATATCTTTCTTGAGCAGTATGTATGTGAGTAAAGTTTATCCATTGAAGGAAAATGAAGTAAGTGATCAGTGACTACAAAAGTTGACTGTAGCAGTAGCTATGTTATTTGTTCATGGAACAGTTTCAATTTTCCTTATGGCTATAAAAATATTAACAATCCCTCTTGCTTTTATGTTGAGCCCAGAATGTAACTCCAACCAGTATAAAGTGGGAGAAAGTAAAATGGTTCTTTTCAGTCTGAATTCTAAAGCCTCCTGAATGATCTTTCTGTTTTGTTGTCTTTCTTTGCTTGCCATATATGTATATATCAATGAAAGGCTCAAGAAGAGATAATTATGTACTCTCCCATAGAGTAGCCACATGCCACATGTAGCTGTTGAGAAATTAAAATGTGCTAGTGCACTGGATTAACTTAATTTTTAAATTAAATTAGTTTAAACTTAATGACCCACATGTGGTTTATAGCTACAATAGCAGAGGACATAGCCCTAGAAGCTGGTGTTGTCAAAATTTAGAAGCCAAGATTCTAAAACATCACATGTAATATTTCCCATGAACACTATAATTAGACTGTGTTGTAAGAGGCAAATATATAATTTGTTAACACAATGAGGTATTTTGATTATGTCTTACAATAATCAGAGTTAATCAGCATGACTAATATAATGGTAGTATTCTATTTATATTTGTAAATCTCAGCATTTAGTCTAGTACTGTCCCATGTTTTGGTGAATAAATGAATTAATACTTGATTTTCATATACTCTGTAGGTATTGAAAAAACATTTGTTCAAAAATAATATATGACTTATAAAGCAATTTAATTGTTATGTGAAAATAAATATATATGTATGTGTATATTTATATGTGTGTATGCATACATGTATGTTTCAGAGAATATTCAGATAATATCCATGTGAAAATAATATGGCCTAATTTTCTTTAAATTCTTAATGTAGAGCTTTAGTGGTAAAGCTGAACTGTTTAAGAGATTTTTATGACCCTTCAGTAAGGCAACTCAGTGTAAAAGGATTAAATAAAATCATTGTAGGTGACCTTTCCCTTGTGATTTCCAATGATCCTTCCATGATGTTTGTCAGTGGCTTATATATCTGCCTTATGATGTTATAAGATTTAGGTGTTTTTTATTAATGTAAGTTAAGGAGTCAAAAAGTAAGGCATGTGACAATTTTCCCAGATAACTGGAGCCCATGAAGATGTGAGTTTGTTGAGAGAGTGTCTCTCAATAGACACTGGTTTTTTCCCATGAGTAATGTACTTAGTGGCACAACGAACCACAGCTAAGCGGATCCTTCTGTCTTAATATTAGGTATCTTGTGCATGTGATGGACATGGGGACAGTGGAGAGGGTGATGAGTATTCCCAGGGACTTCTTCACACTAACACTCTATAATACTTTCCCTCTGACAATATTCTCTTGGATGTAATGCATTTCCATCATTTAATGATTACTTTTACTTAGTCATTAGAACTCAGGGTACACTTACTATGTCATGATCCAGAAATACTTGGGTTGTTCTGGGGAAAAAAAAAATCTGTAGTACATATATAGAAGGAAGTATAGAAATACATAGAAAGTCTTCTATAATTGCTTACTATGATTTTTTCCAGAGAAACTTTGGCCCTTTTTGTTTGTTTGTTTGTTTGTTTTCCCTTGGTACATAGCCTGCTGAATAACTTGTGAAGCAAAAATATAATGGGTGCCAGGATGCCTGGGTGGCTCAGCAGTTGAGCGTCTGCCTTCGGCCCAGGGTGTGATTCCAGGATCCGGGATTGAGTCCCACATTAGGCTCCCTGCGAGAAGCCTGCTTCTCCCTCTGCCTATGTCTCTGCCTCTTTCTCTCTGTCTCTTGTGAATGAATGAATAAATAAATCTTTAAAAAGAAAATATATAATAGGTGCCTAATTCTTCCTGTGAGTAGAATTTATCTTCTATTGAATAGGTCAGTGCTATTCAATTTTTTTAAGAGTCACTAACATAAGGAAATTAATAATAAGATTCTATTTTTATATACATTTTTAAGATTTTTAAACATTTCTTCTTATGTATTTTATTTTTGGACAAAGTTGCTTTTGATTCTGAAAGCATATGAATTTCAATCTCTATACATTGTTTCCTCTCATTTGTAAAATAGATAAATAGAAATATATACAGTTTATAATTACATAAAAATATAAATTTTATCCATAGGTTGGACAAGTAGAATAGGGTGCACAGCCAAAGAAGATGCCCAATAGAGATAAATATGTATAGGAATTAGGTTATATGCAGATAATGCAGATAACTGGTAGTTAGGAAGAGGGGGCACACATTTTGTTCTTTTGCTCTGACACGAGGAAAAGGAAAGATGGGTGCTACCCAATTCTAGCTGGGTAGAATTGGTGGGGTTTATGAGAGAGCCCCATAATCTGATTTCCCTGTGTGCACTGTTCTGCTAGAGGAGGCAAAGCATGCAGAACAAAATAATATATGATACTGGCCCTAAAACAGCACTCAAATATTTTAGAGAACTGAAATATGTATTCAGGTAGCAAGACTAATACTTAGTATAAGAGCCCTAAAGCAGCATTGAGACTACTGCAATCATCCAGATTTTACAAACTGTACCCTCTCCTGCCAATGCCAAAGAGAAGACAGTCTTTTCTGGGGTTGAGTGCTTATGTCCATGTTGAAATACAGTTAATCTATCAATGTACTGCCACCTCAAATTGCATATTTCTATACTTCAAATGGATCAGAGCTGAAGAATTTGCCTCCTTTCATGCCAGGTTGTATTAAGGTCAAGAGACTTTTCCTTCGAAAATAAGGAAGGCTTAAGCCTGTTATCACTGAGTTTATTGAAACAAATAAGCCATAGCTTCAGGCAAAAGTCTATACAAATCAGTTTGATAAACCTAATTACCACTTCTTATAACACCTTTGGGCCACTTTGAAATAGAGTCCAAGCACCATCCAGTGAATGGCTGACTTTCCCCAAAAGCACTGAGACATTGATTTAATTGAACTTTTTCCAAACAAAGAGCAGTTTCAATTTTTCTCACTCTCCTAAAATACAAGGAAAAGCAGAACTCAGGCATATCCTGACAGTCCTTCATTTCAACTTTTAAGGCCTCAAATTCCTCTTATGAGCATCTTCAGTGTCATTAGCTAGGAGGTTTAGTAGTTTTATATTACACTTTCTTTTTAGCTTAACCTTATTAAATTGCAAGATATGTTAGTACATATAGTGCCTGATTTGTAAGGATATATTCCCACTGTTCTCATGCTAATGCATTGCCTCATAAACTACTGTCTGGTTGTTTTATCAGCTATTCCAATTTCTAACTGTGCTGTCACCACTTACTGCTTACCTTTCATTATCTACGTTAATTGCATATAACTTTTGGTAAAATTAAACCATGTCTATGCTGCTCTTTGTATTTTTGTGTATAATTTTCACATATCAAAACTTCTTAGAACCATTTTTATAGCGTATCACAATATCATTCCAGTTTCCAAATGTATATCCCACTGTTGATCAGTATTAATTAAATCCTTAACCAAATGTTATCATTCTCGTATTTTTACTCAGAATCTATTGATATTTATTTTAATTTTGAAAGTAAGCTTTATTAAAGTATATTACCCACATAGAAAATTTTACAAATCATAATATGTAGCACAGTAAATTTTCAGTATCTGAATTTACTTGTTTACTCACCACCCAGATCAAGAAATTGGACATTAGGAGTCCAGAAGTCCCCTTTATGAGCCTTGCATTAATGAAGCTGCTTTCACCAAAGATAACCAGGATCCAAACTGCAAACTGCTCATAGGCTGTTTGGAATTTTATACTTAAATCATACTGAGTAAACTTTTTTTCTGTCTACTTATCCTAAACATTACATTAATGGGATTCATTCAATTTGTTGCTTATGCTTACACTTTTTCTGTATTCTATCTGGCTTGAATTCTCAAATCGTTATTATTGTTTAAGATATACAGAGTTTAAAATGCTGTTTCCCAACTTCAACTTCGTTTCTACCAACCTTACTCTTGGAATTCCTAAACATTTCTCAAGTCTTAGTTCAAAGGTTTCTTCTTATACAATGCAGTCCTTGTCACATTTTTTCTTCCCCTCTGTTTTCAGCCAAAGGATAGTCCTTGATATTCTAAATAAGCCTAAAATGTGTATGGTTACTTCTAATATTATTGTGCTCGGTATATTCTGCTCAAAGAGTCACTGTTTCAGATACTAGAATATAGAATGCTGCACCAAGTCAGACACAGCCTCTTGCCTTACATTGCAGCTAATGATTGGACAGTTATTTGTACTGCATCTTTCTCCACTTGCTGGACTCTAGGCACAGGATTTAAATAATGGCATCATTAAAAGCAAGGAACACCTTACACTACACCAAAGAATATGGACAAATTATAATATTAGCATTCTCCCACAGATTGTTAAATTCCATATAAATAAATACCATTCTAGTCAACATTTCCTTATGGACTTTCCCCTAGCTATTCTTTCCCATTGGACCGAGTACAGTCCAAATAGCCTTTGTAATTATTTTCATTATTTCATCCAGATAGGATACCCCCCTTAATTTGATTCAGATGTCATGATTAAAGGTGCTATACACAAAACAAAAGAATATAAAGGTATTTATCACTCATATAATAAGATCTTTTGGAGGGAGCAGGGTTCCAAGCAAATTAGAAAATGGCTTGATAGAGAAGGGGAAGTGGCTCTGGGACCGTGGTAATTAGGACAGTTGGGGGCAGTTAATACATTCAGGCTTTCATTTTCATGAATTATTACAAATAGATCCTTTGTTTTTTGGCTAGAGGCAGAGGTATAGAGTTTTTTGGTTGTTGTTGTGGTTTGTTCGCTTAATTTTTCTATGTGTACCAGATTCTGATAAAAAAAATGGACAAATGATGGCAAAAGTATATGCTATCTCCTTCCCATTCCTAAACTCAGTGATAGTTTTGGTTTCTTTGTTTCTGTTGTTCAGTTTTGTTTTGTTTGTTTGGGTTGGTAAAGGTTTTTGAATCAGTGGTGTCAGGCAAATGTTTAACCACCACATTCTCCTCAAAAGGAATCATAAATTGAAGTTGATTTGTGCCATAAGCTTATTTACATGGTGCAAAATTGTTAGCAAGGTCTGTTTCAAGCAATCAACAGAATCACACCATTCTTTGAAATCTTTAGGGATTAATGTCATAAGATATGAAGTAGCTGACAAATATTTTCTGAGATTTGAGTTTAAGCAATATTTATCTTCAGTGCCTACATGCCAAAGGCTGACTTGGAGCTGAGAGACAGCTACTGTTCTCTTTACCAGGGCCTCCTGAAACTACCGGCAGGCAACAGCTGTGCTATGCTGAACAGTGTTCTTCTCAGGCAGAAGCCACATGGAAAACCACCAGGAAGATAGTGAAGCAGAAAAACAGGATCTTGCTTCCTCATGAGTACCATAGAGATAGAACTCGGCTGATTCCGAGGAATACCTGAGATAGGCAGGCAGATATTTTGAGGGTCTGTGAGAGCAGATTGAGACTAAGACAATATATTTATAATATCAATTTTAAATCCAAAGTTGTTGAGCGGATGTGTCAACAGGAAAAGCTACTGGTGTTGGCATGGATTAAAAACAATTGGAAAACAACTTTGAAATGTAGAGAAAAATTAAACTTTAGATTGAGAATATGAGTAAAATTCCAATTACAATGAATAATTCATATTAATCAATCAAGACTATTATTCACAAAGCACAGTGAGGATTATTAATTCTTTAAATGTGAAAGTTTATTTTTTTTAAATGTGAAGGCTTAATCTGATATTTGATTTAAACTTGGTGACATAGTTGTAATTTTCAGAATTCATTCTGCTTGTAGTGTGTCCATTTGTTATGTAATAATATAATTGCTCATTATTTAAATATAATAAAAAGTCAAACATTATCAATTTCCATAATATTTATTCTTCTTGTGCCATGAACTATTTCAGTTAGGCCCTGGGCAATGGAAAAAGTAATATACAATGACTGAATAATTAATAAGTACATTTTTTTACAGGACTGAATAATTAATAAGTTTTTGTTTTTTTTTTTTTTTTTTTTTTTTTTTTACATGACAAGATATCTGTTGGGAGGCCTTTCCATGTCCAGTGTATATTCCCTCAATGAGCTTCTTTTATATTCCTGTATCACTGTTCTTTGCTTAAGACTTTAAACTTCAAAGTTTCAGTCTGGCTATTACATTTTTTTGCTCTTGAAATGGTGAGAGGAAAACTACAACAACAAAGAGATTTCTTTCTTCCCTTTCTCTTCTCTTTTCATGTTTTACTCCTTCTCATATCCTTCCCTTCCCATATTCTTCCTTTCCTTTCCCTTCTCCTTCTCTCCCTCCCATCCTCCTTTGCTTCCTTCTTCCTTTCTTTCCCTGGGGAGGGAAAACCATCTACCCAAATGTTTGTTATCTCACTAGCCTAAACTGTGAACACAGAAACTTTTAGGTTCAAGGGAAGACTGGATGTTGGGTGTTTACTTCTCAGCCTCTTATTCTCAGAATAATAACACAAAGGATAAGGAGGTTGAAATAGAATTTGAGGAATTCAATTTGCAATGTCTGTAAATGTGAATCTTCCATAAATTCGTCGTCCACCCCAGTACCCAACTTCTGCACTGAGAGTACACAAACAAAGAAAAAGAAAGCAAAACTATTGAAACTTCAGAACTGAACTAGTGAGGACACTGTTGCTGTTATCACAGAACATTCAGTGCTGCAGATTACTCTACTTTCGCTTAGAGGATAACAATCAGTGCAGTGCTATCGCTGATGTCCAAGAATCACTGTCGCAGTATAAGGCAGGAATCCCATGGTGGAATAATTGGCAAGCAGGAAAAATATTGGGTAACCATAAAATCCTGATAAATGTCTACAACTAATTGCTTTGGAACTCTCATGAAAGTCACATACCTTCTCTAACAAAGTTCTCATTCTCAGTTTGTTTGTTGTTATTAAGTGTGAAAATCCAGAGCTCAGTGTTGGAATCTCAAAGCAGTAGATGTATAAAGAGCACTCTGAAATATGTTTTGCTAAAACATTTGGTGGAGTGGAGTAAATAGTCTGAAGTCAACTCTGGTGAAAATATCCTTTGTTTGAATCCCTAGAACCCTGCAGTTCTAGGGAATCTTCTTTTTCTCTTTTCTCAAAAGACTTCTCGAATCAGTTGAACTCTTTTCTTGCCATTGTATCACTGTAAATCCTCTCTTCTTTACACACAAAACTCTTCTGTGTACTCTCTCCATGCATTTACCCTCCCATAAGCCCAATATCTAAGTGATATTCCTAAAAAAAATTGACCCATATGTCTGTTTTATTTTCTTCAGTCTTCATAAGAAAAAGGAGTGAAAGAGAGGCAAAGATGAACCACTGCAATGCTGTAGGGCAGAGATCAAGGAGAGCGAAGTCATGAAACTTCAAATCTATTCATCAGTGTGTGTACCTGGCTGGGACAAGAATTAATCATAGTATAATAATGATATTGAGATTGCAGTACAGATATGCAGTATTTCATGATAGAAAACAAAATGCATTATATACATAGAAGTTCTGAAATATAATAATTTACACTATGAGGCACAACTCCACTTAAAAACATTAGTGATGAGTTTGCATGCATCTCTGTACTCCTCCATTTCCTATATTCCTGCCTTTTGCCAAATGTAGTTGCTTATCAAATTTTACTTTCTATTATAGTTTAATCCCAAAGGCATTTATTCATAAACAATGGGTTTTTAAATTATTATTGTGCCTCTTTTTCAGTCTTTTACAAACAGCATCTTACTTTATGTATTCATCCATTGCTGGCCTTTCTTAAAAAGTATTGCATTTTTAAATCTTACTAATGTTGTTTTAGGTAAATATTGTATACCTATCTGTCCTGATATTTAATAGCCTATGGTATGAATATCTGGTCTGTTAATACAGTTATCTATTCTCTGGTTAAAAAAACATTTGTTTCCAGGTATTTCCTATCATAAGCAGCACTGCATTGTGTATTTTTGTATGCCCCTATACTCATACAAAGATTTCTGCAAAAGTTATTCAGCAGTGAAATACCTGGTATTTAGAGTTTATGTGTTTTCATCTTTATTAGATAATACAAAGATATTTCCAAATTGTTTTTATCACTTCTACACTCCCACTAAACAAGTGTTTATTTACTTATCTATGCCAAAATTTGGTATTAACAAATTGCTCAATTTTTACAAATCTAGAGAGGAAAAAAATTATATCTCAATGTTTTCAAAATTTACATTTTTCCCTAATACTAATGAGATTTAACATCCTGCCATTCATGTTTCATTCTCTGTGCAGTAGTAGTTTTATATATTCAGGCCACATTTTCCTGGGATGTCTCATTTTCTCTTAATGACGTGTATTTCTTGGACATTTTGGATATCATTCTTTCTGAACTATGCTTTTCAAATCTTTTCTCTGAAACACTGCTCTATCCTTCCATTATCAACAAAAATTACCAATTTCAGAACAATCAGAATTGTTAATTTTCACCTTCTTGATTTATTCATTTTGTGTGCTTTTGCAGAAGCTCTTTATAAAATTGAGATCATAAACATGTTCTATAATTTCTTCACTTTAGTTTTAAAGTTTATCTAGAATTGAATTTTGTGTATAAATTACACAAAAGGACCTAATTTTACTTTCATATAATAATGCAGTTCCCATCCTTATGGATATTTAAGCAATTGTTCCAGAACAATTATTGTAAAGACTTATAATATTATCATTGTAATAAAGCAATGTTCATCATATCTGTTCATTTCTTTCTGGAGTTTCTATAGTACTTGACATTTTAATTGGTCAATCTACAAAACAGCACCATATTAAGTATGAGAGTTCATATTAAAAATTACATTTGGTAAGGTTAGCCATCCCAACATATTCTTTATCAGACTACTTTTAGATATTGACTTCCTCATTTAAATTTTATACTTAATTACTGGAAAAATCTTGCAATGGTATAATGGATCTATAGAATTATTTGGGAGGAGTTGATACATTGATAGTATTGAGTTATCCCTGGTGAAACATTTGGCTAATTTTTGTTGATTTTATCATGGAAGGCAAACCATATACATACCACACTGTAATGTTAGTGAGAATGTTAGGTTAAATTAAGAAAATGTGTATGTCATTGCTGATCCTCTTTTGTAAACAAAACATTGCAAAAGAAATGTGAATAGGCTAGACATATGCTGACGGCAAGTTGTAATGGATGGAAAAAAAGTGCTACAGTTGCTTGTGGCTTATTGTCCACTTAAATGGGGAATTGGGAGGTTTGGGGCCTTTTGCTCTAAATCACAAGGCACAAGAGTTAGAATCTATGACCCTGAAGTGTTGGTCTTATGAAAGGATAAATATTTGGCCCAACCTTCTTCTAGAACACATCTTCTGTTATGAATTTCTGCCCTGTGATGGAGGCCAGCATAGAATGAGTCAGTATGTAAAAGGACACAAGGTCCCACCCTAGTTGCTTGTTTCATAAAATACAACAAGTTGAAGGATGAGCAGGAAACAGAGACTGCTAAATATAAGATGAAGCCCTGAGGCTTAACAACAGGATCTGTAGTTGTAGACTCTGTAGCTACTTGTACATTGCAGTGACCAGAAACAAATACACTATTTTTTTAAGGGATTGTCTCACCAAAAAATTGTAATGTCAAAACACAAAAAGTAAACTTTGGTCTGCAAAACTTGAAGTTGTTCAACCCTTAGAGCACAAGTAGGAAGTAGGCCAAAAGTGTGACAGCTTATCTGAGGATTCACATCTTTCAACAAATCTGGAAAAGTCTTAGGTTATTCTAAAATACTGTTTATCTTCCAACATCTTTATTTCCTCTTCTAGGACTGTGATTAGCTAATTTTACAACTGTGATTAGCTATCTGTTTTCTCATTCTATCCTCCATGTCCTATAATATCTGTTGGCTCTTTCTATATTTAAATCTCTCTGTGCTTCTTTTTAGTTACATCAGAACTTCCAGCTACCTAGTGTGTGTCTTATCTACAGTTTTTGGTTTTAGAACTTAGAAACAATTTTTTCACATGCGAGTGTGTCTGTATAAAATGCATCTATATAGTTTTCAAATTTTATAGGCCATTATATAATCTTTTGTTCCTTGCTCATTTTTTATGTGATTCTTTTTTTTTTTATTCTGTATGTATGTTGTGCCCAAGATTACTTATCCGAGAAACCACCAAGGAGCCGACACTGATGCAAACACATGAGGGTTTATTTACAAGCTCGAGCTTGGGTCCAAGTATACCTGACACAGCGAAGCAGGGACTTGGACCCTGAGGTGGGTTTCAGCTGAGTTTTAAGGGCTGGTCTAGGGGACCTCCGGAAGGGGTGGAGGAATTTCTCAAGTTCTGTTTACATTCTGATATGGGGCTTTCAAGGGCATTGAGCTCTGTTCTTATTCTAATATGGGGCTTCCTCCCACTGGCTTGGGCTCTGTTCTCATTTTAATATGGAGCTTCCTGCCCTTGGTTTGGGCTCTGTCCTCATTCTAATATGGGGCTTTCTAGGACGTTCGTTAAGCTGTAAGCTGTTTTTTTTTTTTTTTTTTTTTTTTTTTCCCTGTAACTGCAGTCATGTAAATTTTAGCTCTTATTCACAGGGGCCTGGGATGGCTGCACTTGTGCTAACGCTGAACTTAAAGTGGAATGGCCTTAATTTTCTTGGTCTCCACATGTATTTCCTACATAATTTTATTTTTCATGTCTAAAATTTCATATCTTAAATACCTGGGGACTATACCTAAGGTTTGCCTTTTTTAACCTTAATTTTCAGAAAACAGTAATGAAATGGTTACTTGCTTTCAGGGCTATCGTTCCTTTTGCTTTTGCTTACTGCCTTAGTGTTCTTGTTCTTATTTTGGTATACTGCTTTCCATTCTGTTTTTTAACCAAGTTTGCTATTATTTTTATTTTGGAGTTCAGCTCGAGAAGTTCATAATATATTAAGCTCTTCCTGTTGCAATTTACATGGCCTATACTTTCACTTTAGTGCAATGAGGCTCAGAGTACCCAGTTCACCTTACTGTCACCAACACTGAATCATTTTCTGCCTAATCTTATTATGAACCACATAAATGCATTTCATCTAAATTATTACATGTGATTAACTTTATTAATTAATTAATTAATTAATTAATTAATTTATTTATTTATTTAAATTTATTTATTCATGATAGTCCCAGAGAGAGAGAGAGGCGCAGAGACACAGGCAGAGGGAGAAGCAGGCTCCATGCACCGGGAGCCCGACGTGGGATTCGATCCCGGGTCTCCAGGATCGCGCCCTGAGCCAAAGGCAGGCGCCAAACCGCTGCGCCACCCAGGGATCCCACATGTGACTAACTTTAAAATGCAGTTAGCATACATACAAGGAACATGTACTGCATGCCATGAACTCTGTTCAATACTCTCCCCGTATTTTTAATGATTACAGTTCTCAGGGGCTGGCAAATATGAAATCAGTGAATTAGTATGGTGCAGTATGAAACAACAAGATAAATACCATGCAGTATTAGAGTGGTAATGGTTGGTTGCAACCAGAAACTCTGAATGATATGTGAGGTTTGAATAAGGCAGAGTGGAAATAGAAAGGAGAATTTACTTGCAGAGTGGAAATACAGAGAAAGGAGAATTTACTTGTGACTGTAGGCATCAAGAAAGGCTTTACAGGAGTAGTGCAGACTGAAGAAAACTTGAGAAAATGAATATAATTTAAAGTGATGCAGGATCAGTGGACATATAGGTTTCAGAGGAGAGAGAAATCATGTATTAAAATGTTTCTATTTCATTAAGTCATTGTTAGGGATTTGGTAAAGAATTTCAGTTTCCAGTAAATGCCAATAGTACTATATAATAACAGGAAGCAAAAGCAGAGTTAATAAGATCAATAAAGGGTGATTTGAGATAACCTCAAAGGTAGATGATGAACTTGTAAGTAGCGGAATTGGGATGAATATGAGGGAACAGAGTACTAATAATTGATTAAATATTGAAAATGGATGGCATGTAGGATAGTTTCTGGTTTGTTGCTTGGGCAAATGATTAAGGAGAATGTTATTAATCAATGTAGAAATATAGGAGAAAGAGGAGATTCTTGAAGGTGCTTAATTTTGGATTGCATTGAAAATGATCATGAACATTCAGAAAATGATGTTTAGTGTTTCGTTAAGTATATAAAAATACAGTTTAGTATTAAGTGAGATAAAATGAGATGTGAATTATTGACTTTAAGTTTTTGCATGGACTTTCTTTGGAGAATGTATAAAATACAAAGAGCAAATGAGGCAGAGTCTTGAGCATTAGCCAATACTTACAAGATAGAAGTAGAATAGTAGCCTGCAGACGTAAATTGCAATGATATGTTTTTTTTTTTCCTATCCTTAGTGCATTCTTTATTTTGTATTTGTATAATTTTAAAGTGACTAGGCTAACTTTAGACACATGTCTGTAGCCAAAATATGAATCTTTCCTCAAGGTGCTAAATTTTTCACTTACTTCTATAGAATTGGTATGTGAGGATGTTTTATCATGCTATTTTAAGAAATTGGCTTAATGTGCTAAAAATTAACCAAGTAAGTAGTCTTCCTAACATTAAAGCAAAGCTTATACTATGCCTCTGGATTTTGAAGAGATAAGAATTTCTTAATGTTCTCAGTTCTGTTTGTCATCCTGCTTATCATTACCATTCCTCTCTTGTCCCTCATCATAAGGGTGCTCATATTGAAATATCTTATACTGATGAATACTATTATGTTTGCAGTGCTTGTGTTTGGTAAAAATCCTGTTGTATTTTCTTTTTTCTCTTCTTTTTAGAACATGCTTTAAACATAGTAATTTTCTTTGTTCCTCAATTCTAAAACCACGTAATTTGCCGTCTCTTAGCAACAGACTAGAGGCTACCAGATGCATTTATTTATGTGCTTGATTTTTGAAGAGAAATACACATACTATCTATCATTCAAGGAATGCCTAAAAGCACCTTCTCTGGTCAACAAGACTGTTTCAATGGCTAACTAAAAGGGTTTAATGCATTTTGCTTAGCTTAATTTTTAAGAGATTCCAAAATATTTAATCATATTTGTTGTAAAAAGAGGTTGAGGATTGAAACCACCCTCCCCACCAAAACTTTAAGGTGAACTCAGAGTAGTAGAGAAGAATGACTAAGTGAGAATTAATTTAACTGGGCCATTCGCAGAATGTCAAATTTAAGACCAACATGAATAGAATTCCTTTAAAAGGAACAGTCACTGATCTGGAAGTTCAACTCTAAGACTCTGAGAATACTTGCAAATCCAGTGACTCTCCTGATCCATTTTGGTCCAAAGATAAACTTTAATTGACTTTCAGTTGAAAACGTATTAATTAAAACATCCAATGGTCTAACTATAAATGGTGACCCTGATTTAGCAATAACTGCTATTTCTCTCCCCCAAGAGCAGGACAGCTTTAGTTTGGGAGATTTAACAAGAAAAGGGCAGGGACTGTGAGTTTGCTGGTGTATCAGCTTCCTGTGGTCGCCCTCACAAATTGCCTCGAGTTGAATGGCTTCAAACTACACAAATTTATCCTTACATAGTCTTGAGGACTCAGTCTCATGGGGCTAAAATCAAAGTATCTGCAGAGCTGCTTCTTTCTGAAGGTTCTGAGGGGAGCATCTGTTGCCCTGCAGTTTCCTGCTTTTTCAGCTGCCTGAACTCCTTGGCTTTTGCCCTTTCCTCTGCCTTCATGTGGTACCTCTTCAGTCTCTGCCCCTCTCATTGCATTGCTCTCTTCTCTGATTGATTCTTCACAGGTCCCTCTGATAAGGGCCGTCACAATTACGTTGGACCTATCTGGAGAATCCAGGATGACCTCCCCTTCTCAAGATCTTTAATTCAATCACATCTTTTGCTGTAAAAAGTTAACATTCATAGGTTCCCAGGATTAAGACATAGGCATGTTTGGAGGGTCATTATTCAGGCTACCACAGGTGCTTTGTTCTCTTTTGCCTGCTTTGAATTTCTCTTCCTTCCTCAAGGAATTTTTCCTCACAAAATCCTCCCTTTTTATGTGTGTCTGTTCCTTTTTATATGTTTGAGGTCATGGAAGAGTCCTAGACTTGTGAAATTGGCTTTTTTAATCTTTGAAAAAAAAAACTGCATATGGTTATTTAACCTTATATTTTGAATTTTCACATATGTTTTATTTGGGGGCCCAATTGCCATTTAAATTTTAACATTTGTTATGTGTGAAAACCTAGAGAAAGAACATTTCAGATGCAGAGAAGAGCATGTTAAAAAACTCTGTGATTATATATAAGCTGGACAATTTTGAGGATGATAAAGGAATTTGGGAGTTAGAATTATCATTGCAAGATAAAATACAAGATATTCAGTTAAAATTGAATTTTAAATAAAAAGATAAATACCTTTTTCTTTTTTTGCTAGAACTATATTCCAACTATTGCATGGCATATACTTATATTTTAAAAAGAGGGTTTTTAAAATCTAAAATTTAAATTTAAGTATATGTTTTCTTTTTTCTTCACTTTTTTGTTAAATTTGGCAGCCCAGGACAAGCTCATAGTGAATAAGAGTGTCTGTAGTTGATAAAATGAGAGAAGTCAGAGTTATAGCATGGAGAGACTACGAGGCCAATATAAAATGTTTACGTATTTTCCACATGCAGTTCAAAGCCCTTGGAATGTTTTAAGCATTCAAATAATAGATATAATCTTATTTATATTCCTGGATAATTACACTGGCGTAAATTGTGGACGATAGGTCATGAAAGTGCATGCTTGGGCAGCCCCGGTGGCCCAGCGGTTTAGCACGCCTTCAGCCCAGGGTGTGATCCTGGAGACTCGGGATCGAGTCCCATGTCGGGCTCCCTGCATGGAGCCTGCTTCTCCCCCTGCCTGTGTCTCTGCCTCTCTCTCTCTCTCTCTCTCTGTCTCTCATGAATAAATAAATAAAATCTTTAAAAAAAAAAAAAGAAAATGCATGCTTGAAAGTGAGGAGACAGTATGAGTAGCTGTTTGATCAGTCTTGGTGAGAGATAATGGTGACTATAATTTGGGAGATAATGAAAGTAGAGCAAAGTGTCATTCACTTGGGGTACACGTGCTCCAACTCAGTGAGGAGCATAGTGGGAGAGGATGGGGACATAACTGAATAGATAGATTCAAACCGATAAGACAGAAGATTGGAAAAGGCTTCCCAAACCTCCAACCTGAGTATGTTAAGTGGTGGATAGGAACTTCAATAAAAAGAAATCCTGAGGAAGTGATTAATAAAGTTTTTTCTAATAAGGAATAACAATATGAAAGAAATGGACTTTCTGTATCTGTATCATTTAATGATGGAGGAATTACAAGAGTATTAGCATGCTTCTTTAAGGCTATTTTTCCACCTATTATAAAGGTGTCTGGATGCATATTGTTTTTTACTAGTTCATAAGCAGATCTCTAGAAATCAACTATTTAAACTTTAGTCCCATTTTTGAAGAGAAATTCAGTGTTTACCTGTTTTTCATTAGATTTTCTATCATTAAATAGATTTTATCAGTAAATGTATCAGTCCCTGTATTCTCTTTCTAGATATTTTTTCCCTCTTATTTGAACATGAAGCTCTAAGTATGAACTTCACAAAACTTAATGTTCAGTAAATAATTACATTTTGCAAATAGAATAAGGTACTGTTCACTATGATAAATATTTGAAAAAATCACTAGTAAGACCAACGAAACACAAGATGATTTCATTGCTACCCTATAATAGACTGTGAATTATTTTTTAAAATTGTATGTTATTCATTATATAATCAATGTCTTTTTGAAAAAAGGTACAAACATCAGGTAATGGGATAATTTTGCATATGCCACATGACAAATGAAGAATCAAAAAAAAAAAAACAAACAAACAACAACCAACACTTAGAATATTTGTCTTTTCCCTCAAAATTTTAATGCTGAATTTTGCCTTCATTTCCTCAAGGAATTGAGGTTACCTGGAACTAGTGAATACATTAATATGTTGGGCTTTATTAACAATTTCTTACAAAAACATCTATATCAAACGTTTGGAATTATTTAATTAGGAGTGATTCTACAGTGGGAGTTGCCTGGTTAACATGAATATGTTTAAAGCTCATGATTATTTTCTAGAAGAATTATGCCATTTTAAACTACTACCAGCAATGTGTCAAGATATCTGCTTTGTCAGCATTATCTTTTATCAGTTAAACCATCTTACCAAAAAATAATATTTGTGAGTTCAATAATAAAAGAATAGTTTGATATTTTTTCAAGTATATTCTACATAACAAATGAGCATGTATCATTTGTTGAGAACATTTTACTGAGTTTCCTATTTGTCCTTCAATTTTGTTTTGAACAAAAATACTTTTGGTTGCCTTGTCTTGACCTATACATTTCTATTTTTTGTGGTCAGATTGTTTGGTCTTCTTTCATCAAAGCATCCATAATTTTTATGGTTTAAAAAATTTTCCTAATACAAAATTTACATTAAAAAAATTTCCTAATGACTTGATTTTTAATATTAACTCACAGTTCATAAGACTTGTGAGATTTGTATGTCCTTTTATTACAGGGGTTTATATGTAATTTACAATATAAACAATATAAAATGTTTTTTATATTATAAAAATTTATATAACTATAGGCCATTGTCCAGGTTAATGTTAAAAGTATATTTTATTGTCAATAATAGTGTTTTGTTACAATTACTTTAATAAAAAATAGAATACAAATATATCAAATTCCCTAATGTAATACTTGCTTATTTACATCTCATTAATGCCATTTCATCAATTAATGAGACTATTAAGATCTGATGTCTGAAATTTAGAAGAAATGTAGCACCCTTATTTATTTTTTATATTTTGTGTATTATGTAATCCAGAATTTTTCTGAGATATGTCTAATCCTTCAGCTGAGAACATTTGTGCTGTCACACACATAAAAATTCCTTTCGGTCTTCATAAAGCTTTAACATGTCTCTGTGACCACAATAAAGACTTTCTTTCCTACCTGATCTTATTTTGACATCTATCAGTTACATCAAATGTCCAAATTAGTTTTGCTTGAAACTATGGTCTGTGAAATGATTGACTTATTTGCAGTGAATCTACCTTATGTCCTCTTAGCCTGTACCTCTCACAACAGGATAGCTATAATTACCCGTATTATACAGATAATAAAACTGGGATTTAAGAAGACTAAAAAATTCAGCTAGTATATAATAGTAAAAGCATCTCCATCTAGATCTTTTTACCATGTAAATTTGACTACCTTCTCACTAGATCCTGTGGATTTCTTTTATTAAGTGCATTTAGTATAAAAAGAGCCATCAAACTGCTGATGATAGAAGAAATAGAAGATGATGTAGAAGAAGATGCTGTCCACACTTAACCAAACCTTAAGATTTTCAAAACTTCCTAACAATATGATTTTAAAATGTTCCTTCAGCATCCTTAGATTTATTATCTTTTTCGTAAATTATATTATTATAAAAGAATTCCTCTGTGTTAAAGATTCAACTGACATTATAGAGGGCTGGTGAGGAAGTGGATTTAGCCTTCTGAGATTTGTTAATGACATATCAACTGACAATTCCCCCATGTCCAGCAATACAATCAATAAACAGGATGATTTATTAAGAACTAAGAATTCAACAGAAAATAAAAATCAATGTTCTGTCTCTTTATGGAATCAACATTTATTTTATGTTATTGGTTAAAATAAAGTACTAAGACACACCAATCGATTTGGATACATATTACTTAAGTCTACTCTAGGTAATTAGTATCATTGATTTCTTGAGCATAAAATATATTGGTCAAATAAAAGTGTGCCTTTTTTAGTAAATATCAAAAGTGCAAATAAAAAATAAGGAGACTTTAAAAGTCGACTGATAACAGATAGGCATGTAGAGTTAATGGACTATGGTCCCTACAATCCATCAATTGTCACATAGCTGCTATCTAGTGATAAAATCAATGCAAGTGCTTTGAAATACACAGAACTGCTTCATTGAGAACTCTAACCTCAATATGTCATCACACAGGTATTTAAACATCAGGAGATGTAGAAAAGCTTCAAATGGTTTTGAACTTGTAAAGCCTGACAAAAGATTTATATATTTTACAGATTTGTTTTCTTCTAGCTCAGTACACAATTTCAGAATATATCAATCCATCAACCATTCTTCTTCGAATGGTTGTGAATAAATTGTAGCCAGGAATTTTACTACATCTTACATTGACTAGTTAAATGAATGCCCTGACTTAAAAGCAGATAGGGAAAATGTATAACTCCCAGAGTACAGAGATAAGCTTCGTATCCAGTATCTATTGTTAAGATATATGATTTTGAGTTTTAAAATTAAAGTCATCTTAAAACATTTCCCTTTAAATAATGTGATTTTCTGCATCAACACTCCCCAAAAGCAGTGATCTAAAAGTTATAGATGGGCTTAGAATGAATTTAAATTGAAATCCAATTTATATAGTGTGGAGAAATTTTAGTTCTAAAATAATCTATTTTGGTCCAGTGTGCTGGGAATAAGGATTGTTGTATAAACCTCACACAAGATTTTTAATACAGCAGATTTAACTGCTATGTGGAGAAATTGTTGTTCCTCTGATTATTACATTGGAGCGAGATTGATTTATTTCCATGCCCCTGGGGTTAAGATGTTATTTCATCAGGATTCATGACTAGAACTAGAGAATTCTTTTGTAGTTAATTAAAAGTTGATTCACAATCAAAAGAATGTATATGCACAGAATACATAAGAGTAACACAACTCTTGATTAAAAAAATGGCATCAGTTATTTTTCAAACTCATAATTTTCTATGTGTTTTCACATGTTATCTTAATCATGTCAACACTATTAATATATGCACTACTGTTCAGTTTGGGAGCATTTGAGAAGGCTATACTTGGCAAATTCAGTCAGTTTCCCTATTTAGACGACTTAACATCTTGAACACATTTTATTTAATTCTGACAGTGTAATAAACTGAATGAGCATGTGGTATAATTTCTATTTCATCGAGAAAACAAAGGACTGACTAGAACATTGATTGGGCCAAATGAATACAACTAAATATTAAGCAAGAGGATTACACAGAATATTTTGATTCTTGTGATGTTTTTATTTTTATTTTTTTTAAAGATTTATTTATTTTTAGAGAGAGACACAGAGAGAGCACAAATGAGGGGAGGAGCAAAGGGAGAAGGAGAGAATCCTGAAGCTGATTCTGCACTGAGCATGAAGCTCTATCCGGGGCTCAGTCACAGGACCCTGAGAGCATGACCCGAGTTGAAATCAAGAGTTGGTCACTTAACAACTGAGCCATCCATGCACCCTGCTGTTTTTATTTCTTTAATTCCATAGAATTATTTGGTTTGGGGGAACACATAAGTTCGTTATGTGTTTTGGATACTAACCCTTTATCAGATATATCATTTGCAAATATCTTCTCCCATTTCATAGATTGCCTTTTAATTTTATTGATTCTTTCCTTCTTTGTACAGAGGTTTTTTGTTTTGTTGAAACCCCAGTACTTCATTTTTGTTTTCGTTTCCCTTGCCCTAGGAGTCCTATCTAGGAAGAAGTTGATATGGTCAGTGTCAAAGAGGTTACTGCCTGTGTTCTCCTCTAAGATTTTGATGGTTTCCTGCCTCACATCTATTTTGAATTTATTTTTGTGTATGGAATAAGAAACTGTTTCAGTTTCTTTCTTCTGCATGTTGCTGTCCAGTTTTCCCAACACCATTTATTGAAGAAACTCTTTTTCTCTCTATTGGATATTCTTTTCTGCTTTGATGAAAGTTAATTGATCATATAGTTGTGAGGTCATTTCTTGGTTTTCCATTCTGGTCTATTCATCTATGTGTCTGTTCTGTGCCACTAGTACTGTCTTGATCGCTACAGCTTTGTAATATAATTTGTAGTCTGGAATTGTGATGCTTCCAGCTTTGTTTTACTTTTCAAGGTTGCTTTGGCTATTTGGGGTCTTTATGGTTACATACAAATCTTAGGATTGCTGGTTCTAACTCTGTGAAAAATGCTGATGAAGTTTTGATAGGGATTGCATTAAACATATAGAATGCTTAGGGTAAGTGTAGATATTTTAATAATATTCTTCCAATGCATTAGTGTGGAATGTTTTTCCTTTTCTTTATGTTGTCTTCAATTTCTTCCATCAGTCTTTTATGGTTTTCAGAGTAGAAGTCTTTTACCTCTTTATTTTATTAAGAGTTTATTCCTAGATATCTTATTGTTTTTGGTGCAATTGTAAATGAAACCGATTCCTTAATTCCTCTTTCTGCTGCTTCATTACTAGTGTATAGAATGCAGTAGATATCTGTATATTGATTTTGTATCCTGCGACTTTACTCAATTTGACCATCAGCTCTAGCAATTTTGTGGTGGAGTGTTGGGTTTTCTACATAGAGTATCATGTCATCTGAGAATACGGAAAGTTTGATTTCTTCCTTGCCAATTTAGATGCCTTTTATTTCTTTTTGTTGTCTAATTGCTAAGTCTAGGACTTTCCTCTAAACAAAGTCTAAAACTAGCAGAAGGAAGGAAATAATAAAGATTTGAGTAGAAATGAATGATATAGAAACTGAAAACAATAACAGCAACAAGAAAGCAATCGAACATATCAATGAAACCAGGAGCTGGTACTTTGAAAAAATTAATAAAATTGAGAAACCTCAAGCCAGACTTTTCAAAAAGAAAAGAGAAAGGATCCAAATAAGTAAAATCACAAATGAGGAAGGAGAAATAACAAGCAACACCACAGAAATACAACCAATTATAAGAGAATATTATGAAAAAAACTATATGCCAACAAAAAGAACAACCCGGTAGAAATGGAGAAATTCCTAGAAACATATAAACTATCCAAACAGAAACAGGAAGAAATAGAAAACTTAAACAGACGAACAACCAGCTAAGAAATTGAATCCATTATCAGAAATCTCCCATCAAACAAAAGTACAGGACCATAAGGTATCACAGGCAAATTCTATCAAACATTTAAAGAAAAGTTAATACCTATTCTCAAATTATTCCAAAAAATAGAAAAGAAAGGAGAACTTCCAAATTCATTCTATGAGGCCAGAACCTGATAGGGCACCCTATTCAGAAAGGAGTCTCAAGGAACATCCAAGACAACAAAAGAGACAAAAGCTGCAGAAGAAATTTTAGTGTCTGACATCTGCAGCTAAAGCAGATATTAAACACAGCATAAGTCCTAGCCAAATAAATATAAACACCAGGAACCTTTAGCCTTTAAACATAAAACCAAACACCAAGATTTACTACTAATAATATTACTAAAGTTAATATTATTGATTTTCAAAATTTGTCATAGGAATACACTATATCATTAGGAGTTGTGCCAAGTATATGTGTGTGTACTTGTTATTTAACAAGTAAATCAATAAATTGAGTTGTTTACTTTGGCCAGCTGCAAAGGGCTACTGGGCAAGCTCTCCAGCCAGTACCTTGGCATACCACTGGCTCCAAGGCCCTTCTCTGCTCATCTCACTGTAGGTGGTGATAACATGATCAGCAAAAAAGGATCAGGAGGTTCAGGGAAAGGAAGCATGACAATTCCCCAAATAATCAGAGAAGAGAAGGGAAGGGTGTTAATTTATCTTCACCTGGGATGTTGGCCTTCAGATCATTTCAGCAGGGACTTAATGCGAAACACAACAAATAGGAGAGACTTAGTGGGGATATAACTACTCAAAGTAAAAGGTTGATGTTTCTCCTACATAGGGTTACAAGTGCTCTTGATATGGAAGAGATATTGACTGAATCGGTAATTAAATTGGATGGTATTAGACAAAAGATATCACAAGTACCCCCAGGAGCTCTCAGGAGAAGACATGCGTCAAATCCATAGAGACATTACTACAGGACTGCAGGAATATGTGGAGGCTGTCTCCTATCAGCACTTCATCAAAACATGGTCACTTATCAGTATGGATGAAATTAAATGGTTGTTATTTACAACAGAAGAATATGAAAAGAAAATAAGACCCCCCTCCTCTGATGCAGAGGGGAAGCACTTTGGAACATGAAGACTGAAAATCACACCGGTTGATTACCTTCTGTCATTCCCAGAAGGTGTTCTGAGAATGGCTATTTTAACTGGAGAGTTGATGGAGATGTGTGTGAACAAAATGGGGAATGGGACATTGGCACCCCCTTTGAAGTGAGCCCATTTTTATGTCAAGTTTATAATGGGTATAATGGGTTTCATTCATTGGATCTTGTGATATTTCTAAGAAGTTGTATACTTTGAAACACAGTTTGGCCAAAGCAGAGAATGCTTGTGATGCCTTGAAAGTCAGAGGTTCTGAAATTCCAAAAATAAATTGGCAGATGTCTTTTCAGTTAAAACAAAAATGATTGGGACACCTGGGTGGCTCAGTGATTGAGCGTCTGCCTTTGACTCAGGTTGTGATCCCGGGATCCAGGATAGAGTCCTACATCAGGCTCCCCACAGGGAGCCTACTTCTCCCTCTGCCTATGTCTGTGGCCCTCTCTTTGTGTCTCTCATGAATAAATAACTTAAATCTTAAAAAAAAAAAAAAAAAAAAAGCAAAAACACAGAAAGGACCGATCAAGAAGAACACCTTACTCAGTTATTTTATTGAATACCATATTCAGTTATTCTTTTGAGAGACCATTTTGTGAGACTTTAAAAGTATTTTTAGTATGTCATTGGACTTTATTGTGACTTTTTCATAGAAATGTTTTCAGTTTTACTTGTTTTAAAATGTATACAGGCTGTACATAAAATTATTGAAACAAGTCATTTCTTATATCTTACTCAACAAAGTTTGCATACAAATGTTTGCATATATGCCAATTTGAATTTTTGCTGGCTAAACTTCATCATTTATCTTTGAAATGGGAACATGCTTGAGTGCATTTTCTGCTATACCTATTTTAATTTACATTGTGTGATTTTTGGACTGGTAATATTTAATGGAAACCATGTATTATTTAAATTGGTGATTTTGTTCTTATGCATGTTGTCTTGACTTTCATGTTTAAATTTCTTGGTAATATTTTGCCAAGCCTCCAAAATAAGTTTATTCCATAGAACAAGAATTAAAAATTATTAAGTTTTCAGTATACTTAATTTTATGAGGTATTATCATGAGAATTCATTAAATATTCTGGCCAATTTTTAGGTCATATTTAATCCATTTAAAGCAGCCTTCCAAAAAATTGTTGGATACCCAGATTTTAGTTTTTAAATTTAATGTTTATCCTTTATCACAGAAAGTCTGATAGTGAATTAGAGCTAACATTATAATATTTTCACTGGTGTTTGAGTTCAATCCTATACCTGTACATATATCTGAAAAGTTTTAGTAATGATTATTAGTTGTTCTTTTGTTGTCATTATGGTACATTAGGATGTTTCTTATAGATGCATCTATAAGAAATTACATTTAAATAATTACAATGAAGTCTTAAATTTTTCAAATAGTTAATTCAAACTTTTATAGTTTTCCATTGTGTTATTTGATAGTATAAAAAGTTGCCAAAGAACATTTATCATATACAATTCAGCAATAAGACAATTGCCAACACAGTCAGGAATAGCAATGGTAGTCTCTAATTATGTTTAGAATTGGAATTTACATACTAAAATTAGTTATAGATTATTCCCTGTGGTGTGAAACTGACTTGAGCATGACACTATTGGCTGACAACCAGACATTTCAATTGGGTTTGTGAATTTTGAGCATCTAAGATACTGGATTTTAGTTTTGGAAAGATTAGCTGCTCTGTTTCCAAGGACTTGATTCTTTGAAAGTGAAATTTCCCCAAAAAAATCATGTGAAGGAAAATAAAATGTAGACATGCCTAATAAATTAGGTTGGTTGGTTTATTTTGGTAGTAGTAAGGTTTTTTTTTTGTTTGTTTGTTTGTTTTGTTTTGTTTTGGTTTCCCTATTCGAAGACATACTGCTAAAATATAGTCTCATTACATAAATTTGTTTCTTCTGTCACTTGAAGTTAAATTTATAATGTTAAAAGTAAAATAATAAATACATTGGTGAATGTCTTATAGATGTTTAAAACTGAAGTCTTTAAAATCTTTAAAAAAATTACATTAATTGATAATTCAATGCATGACTTAATGGGTTATTTTCTTTTAAACTATAGAATTCTGATAACCTTCTTACAAATATACAACTTCCCTTACAGAGACAGTAGTTTACAATACTAGTTTGTGATATTTTTAAGTAATTCACTTTCTCCTGAAAATGTGTTGGTTAATCGTGGATTACATTTGGCCTTACTTTACAGATCGTAAGGGAACTTTTTCTTTTCTTTTCTTTTCTTTTCTTTTCTTTTCTTTTCTTTTCTTTTCTTTTCTTTCTTTTCTTTTCTTTTCTTTCTTTTCTTTTTTCTTTTCTTTTCTTTCTTTCTTTTCTTTTCTTTTCTTCTTTTCTTTTCTTTTTTCTTCTCTTTTCCTTTCCTTTCCTTTTCTCTTTTCTTTTCTTTTTTTTTTTTTTTTCCTTTTAGAAATAAGAGAAGGGGCAGAGGGAGAAGGAGAGAAAGAACCTTAAGCAGGCTCTATGCTCTGCTTGGAGCCCAAGGTGGGACTCAGTCTCACAACTCTAAACTCATGACCTAAGCCTAAATAAAAAGTCTTGTGCTTAATTGACTGAACCACCTAGACACCTCTTAAAGGGACTTTTTCTTAACCAAAGTAAGTAACTAGCCAGATAATATTGTCTTTGCTAAAAGCCAAATGTTTGGGGATGCCTGGGTAGCTCATTGGTTGAACATTTGCCTTTGGCTCAGGGCATGATCCTGGAGTCCTAATCGAGTCCTACATCAGGCTCCCTTCAGGGAGCCTGCTTCTCCTTCTGCCTATGTCTCTGCCTCTCTCTCTCTCTCATGAATAAATAAATAAAATATTTAAAAAAAATGTTTGTGTTGCCCTAGAATCATATGTTAAAAACTAATGCCCCATGTAATGATATTTGGAGGTGGGACTTTGAGAAGTCATGAGGGTGGAAATCTCATGGATGGGATTTGTGTACTTCTAAAAGAAATTCCAGAGAGCTCCCTTGCTTCTTCTGCCATGTGGGGATACAGCAAGAATACAGCCATTTATGAACCGGAGTGTGGCCCTCACCATACACTGACTCTATGGGCGACTTGATTTTTGACTTCCACTCTCCAATACTATAAGATATAATTGTTGTTATTTAATCCATACAGTCTATGGTATTTTGTAATGGTAACCCACATGGACTAAAACAGATATTGGTTCTAAGAAGTGGAATACTTCTGTAAACAATAACTAGAGATCAAGAGGCAGCTTTGGACCTAGAGAAAGGATAGAACCTAGAAGAGTTTCGTAGTTATGCTAGAAAAAGCCTATATTGCCATGGACGTACACCTTTAAAGACAATCCTGGTGACAGCTTCTCCAAGCCTCAAACGTGGAGAATATTTATGTAATCCTGAATAGAGTATTGGTACAAATAAGAGCAGTAAAGGCCATTCCAGTGAGGTCTCAGACGAAAGTGTTGAACATATTATTGGAAAGTGAAGGCAAGGCAAACTTTGTCATAGAGCATCAAGAGACTTTATTTGTGTTTGCCTTTTATTGCTTTGTGGAAGGTAGAACTTGTGGGTAATTAGGTTGGCTATTTGAAGCTATTTTTAAGCAAAATGTTGAATGTTGGCTTGTTTCCTTCTGATTGCTTATAGTAAACTATGCGAAGAGAGAAGTAACTTAAGGATGGAATTGTTAAGAAAAAAAGGAAGTAGAACTTAAAATTGGGGGAAATTCTCAATCTATCCATATTGCAAAATATGAGAACACTAAGGGTGTGGCCAGTTGACCATTTGATAAGAAGATTTGTACTCATACAAAGTCAGCCATTTCAATAGAAACCAGGAGCTATTGTTTAAGACCATAGAAGAATGATGCCAAAGGCATTTCAGAGATCATCAGGGCTGCCTCACCACCGATCACAGGCCCAGAATGCAAGGGCCTGGAAACAATGCAGTTTCAAAGGAGGAGCCATGCTTCTGGGATCCAGCAGCACACTTCCCTGCACGATGCCAGTTGCCACTTATCTTTGCACGCCTCCCTCACTCTCTGGCACCAGGCTCCTCCACTGTCCCAGGTATGGTTTTGGTAGGCCCTAGTGCAGTAATGGCCTCCTCTCAGGAGTGCACAGCAAGCAATTCAGCATCATCCTTCAGCCACAATCATCACCAGAGAGCAGAGTGTAAAAGCCCAAGGCTCATGTCTGCCTCCACCTGGATTTCAAAAGATGAGGCCACCTGTCAGACTGGGGAGACCCAGGCAGAAAGCCATGATAGGGCTGTCCCCCGAGGCGTGGGAGTGACCCTGCAACCCCAAGAGGGCCATGAAGACAGAGCATTGAGCCAAAGAGAGTCACTTTTGAGATTTGAGGTTCATTATTTTCCCCATTAGATTTGAGACTTACCTTTACCTCTTTTTTCTTTCTTATTTCTCCCTTTTGGGATGGAGATGTTTCTCTTATGTATGTCCTACCATTGTATTTTGGAAGCATGTAATGTATTTAGCTTTACAAAATTCACATCTGAAAAGCAATTTTTTTTTTTTTTTTTTTGCCTCAGGATGAGTCATACATACAGTCTTGCCTGTGTCTGATTTTGATGAAATTTCATACTTTAGACTTTGAGTTGCTGTTGAAATGACTTAAGACTTTTGGGGCTGTTCAGATGGAATAAATTTATTTTGCATGTGACAAGAACATGAATTTTGGAGACCAGGGCAGAATTCTGAAGACTGTGACCCCTCAAAATTCATATGTTGAAACCTAATCCCCAGTGTGATGGTATTTGGAGGTAGGATTCTTGGGAGGTGATCAGATCATGACAGCAGAATCTTCATAAAGGCAATTAGTGCTCTTATAAAAGACCCCAGAGAACTCTCTTGCCCTTCTGCCACCTGAAGACACCTGGAGAAGAAGGCCATTTCTGAACCAGAAAGCAGACCCCTCCTGGATACGAATCTTTTTTTTTTTTTTTTTTCCTGCATACGAATCTGCCTGCATCTTGATCTTGAACTTTCCGCCTTCAGAATTGTAAGATATAAGTGTTTGCTGTTTAAGCCACCCAATAGATAATATTTTTCTTATAGCATCCCTAATAGACTTACACTATCACTCATTCCTCTCATCAGTTCACTTAAAAGAAACACAGAACATCTGTACTTCCTCCTTCTCCACCACGGTCCCAAAGCATAAACCTATTCTACCTTTATTTCCTATTAAGAAAATACAACAAAAATAAATAATTTCATGTAAAAAATTTTAGAAATACAAAATATGGCACCTAAAAACATAACCAAATTAGCATTTAACCTGTAATCAACTTAACCAATTTTTAGATCTTTACTTTTTCCATCAGAATACTTTTGCTTCTTTTCATTTTCTTTCATTGTTTCTGTTTCTGACTCTCTCTCCCTCTCTCACTTTGAATTTCCTTCTCTCTCCAGTTATCTTCATTCATTATTTACTGGAAAAAAATGATAAGACAATAAGAAACTGTACACTTAAAAATCTGCGATTGTGGTTTTATTGTACAAGTTTATACCAATCTTTTGTTTTTATAGGTGGATTGCTTTATTTATTTAGGTGTTTAGGCAAAAACAAGAAAGAGATTGTTGCTGTAAAGGGAGTAATGAGGAATATGTTCTATCTGGAAAAAATCTGTATCAAGTTTCCTGACTAAGAAATTTCACAAAATTTAATAATAAATGAATAGTCTCTGGGTTATATTGAGAAAAACTCATTTGAGAGTTATCAGGATTACCTTTTGACCACAAAATGTTAGGAAAAAAGTTATAAATCATAGAAGTCAGCATTATTGGATCTGTAAGAAATTGTATTAAATCAAGGTTATATATATTAAACATAAAGTATATCCATAACTTATTTATTACAAACCATACATTTCTATTTGTTCACATCAGTGAAATATAGATGAGATGGTGAAATGAATTAATTATGAATCATTTCCTATTGAATGAATGCTAATGTTATAGTTATTGATTTTTTTCCATGATTTTTCCCCTCAAATTCTAGAGAAAATGTCCTTCAATTTCACTTTAGCCTTGTTATTACAGTCTATGAATGTATATTTGCATTATTGGGTAACCCAGTCAATTAGACCCTTTATAAGTATACTCTGAATATGTATTTTAACCTTTAGCTCTGAAGATCTGTTTTTTTTTTTTTTTCTTTTTAAAGTAAAACTTGGGACTCCTGTTTAGCTTAGTCGGTTGAGTATCTGACTCTTGATTTTAGCTCAAGTCATGATCTCAGAGTGGTGAGACTCAGCCTTGTGTTGGGCTCCACACTCAGTGCAGAGTCCACTTATTCCTCTCCCTCAAAGATCACAGGATGTAGAAAGAAAAATCACACTATGTGAAATCTAATACCCTCATTTGTCAATCGTTTCTGTAGAACATAAAATTATATGGCTCAACATTTCCAGTCTTCCTAAACTGTGTTTAAATCCTGATATCACACTGTATTAAAAATGCTACTTGGAGTAAGCTATCCCAAGCTATTTAAGTTTCCAATACATCACATAGCTTGTAGAAGAGCCCCATAGGCTGCTGTGAGAATTAAATTAGGTAATTCATATACAGCTCCTTACACTTAAAATAACAAAATACAAATAATGCTAACCACTGTTACTTATATTTAGGTCATTATTTTTATTATGCCTTTGCTGTTACTTGTGTTTTATCTCTGACATTGAAAAAAAATAGTACTATATTAACTTAAAAATACCTCAGAATTGGGAGACCTAGGTCACACAGTTAAACATCTTACTCTTGGTCTCAGCTCAGATCTTGATCTCAGGGTCATGAATTCAAGCCTCACATTGAAAAAAGCCCTTACTGAAAACTAACTAACTAACAACTAACTAACTAACTAACTAACTAACTAACTAACTAACTAACTAACTTCTCTATCTATTTGGCCAGAGAATGGTGTAAGGAGGAAACTGTGCCTAGAAAGGACTTTCAGACCTGTCTGCCCTTGAAAAGCATGATATTTAAATCCATATTTCAAATAAGAAATTTTATTTAATGTCACAAAAACACCATTTTTATTTTTCCATATCAACTTCCTGTTGGTCTACTGTAAGTGAAACTTTGGAAACTTGGATTTATCTATAAATTATAGGATGTTAGGCCCTCCTCTTTCACTTAGAATGACTATATTACCATGATTAATATTGTAATGCCTTAGGCAAACATCATCACTCTCTTCTTTTCCATTGACTCTAAAATTTATTGATCCACAGTGATCAAAACTGACTACACATTATTACTCTCTTTGTAATATTTTCCACTAGGATGGAAACCATATTGAGTAACCTTCCATACTTATAAACTTCTCAAACCCATACCAAGTGTAAATGGCTAATTAATTCCATAAAACATAACCATGTGTTTTACAACCAGAGGACAACTCTAACACTGAATAAAAATCATGAGGACAATATAGAATAATTCACACAATCAAGAAATACCTGAGTCAAAACACATATAAATTAGCTTATAAATAGGCTCACACAAATAAACACTTCTTTTACTTAGTAGACAACTTAATTTAAGTCTATCTTCTATTTCAAAATCATATTCTATCACAAATATGAGTTGCAAATACTCCAATAAACTTGCCCTAGGAATTTTGAGATATTCTCTTGTACTCTGATTTGAATGAAAAAAATTTCATGTAAAACCAAGCAAAAGCTTATGATGGATTAACTGACCTTTAAACCACACATACATAAGCTTTTAGTTAAAATGATTCTCAACCTGGAATATCATCCTGGGTATGTATGAATATTCATTTTCACAGATAATAAGGATTCAAATCTTCAATGTAAATTCAGATCAGATAATTCAGATCTGATGCATGTAAGCTGAATTTATTAGGTAATTACATTTTCATTCAGTTATATACTTTAGTGAAAACATCTAATTATGCTTTTATAGCATCAATATGGTTTGGTCATTTATACATTTTTTCACTATATGTATATGATATGATATACATACTTATATCCATATTACACATTACATTATTCACATCTAGTAGATATATTTATAGGTAAATATAGAAATAAAATATATATCATTACATATCTATATTTACCTTAAACATTCTGTAATATACATATCTGTATTATATATAAATTAAAACATGTATTTGATGTCTGACACACACACACACATATATATATATATATATAGAGAGAGAGAGAGAGAGAGACAAAGACAGAGGTAGAGTATTTAATATTGTTTAAGGTAAAGATAGTTCAGATAAACTCTATTTCCACCCTTACTGCATTAGGTGGTTATAATTTAAGATAGACTTTGGGGATCCCTGGGTGGCTCAGCGGTCTAGCACCTGCCGTTGGCCCAGGGTGCGATCCTGGAGTCCCGGGATCGAGTCCCGTGTCGCGCTCCTGCATGGAGCCTGCTTCTCCCTCTGCCTGTGTCTCTGCCTCTCTCCCTTCTCCTGCCCCCGTCTTTCATGAATAAATAAAACCTTAAAAAAAATAAATAAATAAAAATAAAATAAAATAGACTTTTTAAACTTACACTTTTTACAAATTAATCATTTAACCTAAAATTAATTTCTTTGGAAAATTAATTATTACTATTGCTTTAAGAAATAGTTGGAGAATCATTGTAAGAACTTAAAGAGGTATCAATAATTTCTTCCCCCAAAAAAAAGAAATAAAACATTTTATGGGCAAAAATCAATACTACTTCCAAGGTCTAGATTATTTCCATGCTCTATAAACTCTGAGCATACCATAATAGAGAAGATTAATAAAAAGTTTTTAATTAGTCTACTTTTCATAAAACATCATAAGCAAAATTAAGCAATATACAGTAAATTCTGAATCAGCATTTATAAAGTAATGGACAGAAAAAAATGTATTAATATGCAAAATAAAATCCTATTAACCACTTTAAACAGTTAAGGGATAACTATATGAGGTTTAGATTGAATTTATAAAAGAATATGCCCAGAGGGAAATCATATAAAAGTTATAATAAGAGATAAAATATCTGAAAAAATAAAATTACAGCTTGACATCTTATTTGTATTATCATATAAACATTTAAAATTAAGTATCCAAATAATAGTGTGAAGAAATAACTACCCTTGCATTACTCTAGTTCTAAATTATTACATATTTTTTAGACAATTGTCAATGTTTGTCAAAAGTCTTCAACTAATCTGATACTGTAATTCTATTTCTTAGAATATATTTCAAAGGCATAATTTAAGAGAAATGTTGAAATGTACATATGAAGATGATACTGCAGTATTAATCATATATGTAAATATATAATACCTAAATTTCTAATAATTATATGATATTGATCACAATGATGATAGCAGCTAACATTTATTATATACTTATTATAGACTAGCAATAAATATTTTCTCATGTAAGCATAATAGCCTCATTTCATGCAGTTATTTTAAAGAATCTGAGAGAGGTGCTTGGGTGGCCCGTTTGGTTGAGAGTCTGACTTTTGATCTGGGGTCAAGTCATGATCTTGGGGTAGTGGGATCAAGTCCCAGATCAGGCTCTGAGCTCAACAGGGAGTCTGCTTCTTTCCCTCTCCCTTTCCTTCTACCCATCACCCTGCTCACACTTTCTTTCCCTCGCTCTCTAAAATTAATAAATAAATCTTTAAATAAGAACCTGAAAATCAGAAAGCTAAAATAATTTGCTATGTAATATATAATAGAAAAGCCACAAGTATGTAATTTAACCCCAAATTTCTTTATCTCTCATTAACCATTTTTATTTCATCAAAACAAAATACTAATTAATACATTGATTAGATACTTTCTGATAATTATATGTGATATCATACAATGCAACCTTTAAGGTAAAGATGACTATAGTAAAGTGAGAAAATTCTGGTAGTATATTATTCTTAAAACTTACAAAAAATCTTGAATATATTGCATAACTTTCTATAATCTGTTTTTTTAATTTATGGCAACATTATAATGCATATGTGTCCATTTTGTGTGTATGTGTATGCAGGTAGAGAGAGAGAGAGTTTTCAGTGAATTAAAATCAGCACATCTCTGCTCTTTGTGGAACTTACATTCTTATGGGGAAAGTAGACATTTATAGAAACTAATATATTTAGTATATTCATTTTTACATTCAGTTAAGTGACTTAGTTGTATAAGTGACAGAAATAAAACAAAATAATGAGAAAAGAGTGTCCTAGGGAGCTGGCATTTATGTAGAGTGGTCACTAAAGAAAGACCTTTTGGATAGCAGCTGCTCAGGATGATTATGGTGGTCTGGGTGAAAATGGTAGTCAGAAAAGGCCTTTGTGATAAAGGGTGATTTGTGAATTTGAAGAAGTGAAATAATGTCATAAGATTATCTGGGGAAGATCATCCCAGGAAGAAGAAATAAGTTCAGAGGCTCTGTGATTGAAGTCTGATTAATATGTTCAAACACTGGCAAGAGGCAATAGCACCTGGAGGGTAGGCAATGGAAGAACAAAACAGAAGCTCTACACAGAGTTAAGTCATGTAGGGCTTTGTGGGTCATTTGTGTGAATGTAGAATCTACTTTGAAATAAGATGCCTTTGATGGGTCTTGAGCAAAAAGTGTGATGTTCTGTGATATGTGTGTATATATATATATATATATATATATATATATATATATATATCAGATTTTTTTTGAATTTTTAATTATTATTATTTCTTCCTGTCGCTTACACCCAAGGTGGGGGCAGAGGAGAGGAGGGAAGAGGAGAGGACAGAATCGCTTCTCCCCCTAAGGCACTGAGTGGAGAAGCCACAAGGGGAGAGGGGGAGGTTACACTGTCCTCACTCTGTGGGGCTAGGCCCTTGGTCTCCCCAGCCCCAGGCTCCCCCAGCCCCTGAAATGCTAAGATGAGGCCCAGGGCAACCGGACCTCCCCCAAACCCAATATACTACATCCTCATTTTTTAAATAGATACAGGGACTTCTTCTATACATAATATATATATAGTCTTGGTTCTCAATATTTAAATCAATCATGATATTAATAATTAGTTTGTACCAAAAACCATCTAATATTCATGCTAAAGTATTTTATGAAATAAAATTACATAAACTTTGAAAGTAGAATTAACTTTACTAATTTCACAGATGAACTCAGATTTGTGAGTAAACAGAATAAATTGTATTTCTTTAATTAGTTTTTCCCACTTTACAAGTTATGTGTATCTGGTTGTAAATTCCCCCTTAGCATTATAAATACACAATGAATACTCATCAATACAGCTTCAGACTATAAATATTGAAATGCCTTATATCTAAAATTATTATGACTCAAACATGAAGACATGGATTGAGACATGAGAAACAGAACAATTTCAATAATCTGTCTTTTTTTAAGTTTTACTTTTTACCATCAACAGTGAATTACTTAGTATTTTCTTTTTCAGTGTGGATTTTTGTTGTTGTTTTTGAGGGTCATTAATTAATATATTTCTTCATATTTTTTATGTTTACTTAATAAGGTTTAAGTTTTGGGGCACCTGGGTGGCTCAATCTGTTAAACATCTAACTCTTGGTTTCACTCAGCTCACAACCTCAGAGTCATGGAATCAAGCCCCACAAGGGGCTCTGCATCAGTGAGGAGGCTGCTGGTGATCCTCTCTTCCTTTCCATATCCCTCTACTCTTCTCTCCACTTGTACTCCCCCTCTCCCTCAAATAAAATACATAAATCTTTTTAAAAACTTAAAAAAAAGTTTTAAGTTTTAAAATAAGACTTTCTTTCTTAGAGAAGTGTCAGTTTTAGAGAGATAAATTGAGTGGTAAGTTCAGAGAGTTTTCAGGGACTCCTAACCCCCTACACATAGTTTCTCCTATTAATGGTTTCTTGCATTAGTATCATATACTTGTAATATACATATTACAGTTGATAAGCCAATATAGATACATTGTTTTAACCAAAGTATATAGGTTTCATTAAGGTACTCTTTTTTTGTTGTATCTTCTGTGGGTTTTGAAAAATACATAATGGCATGTATCCAGTATTTCAGTACCATACTGAATAGTTTCACTAAAAATATCTTTGCTCCACCTATTCATCCCTCTCTTTTTCTCTTTTTTTCTGTCTCCTCTCTGTTCGCACAACCACTAATCTTTTTTTTAAGTCACTGATCTATTTACTGTCGTCATAATTTTGCCTTTTCCAGAAGATCATAGAGTTAGAATCATATAGTATGAGTCTTATCTAGTTGGCTTCTTTCACTTAGTAATATGTGCTGAAGTTTCCTTCATTTCTTTTCATGGCTTAATAGCTCATTTCTTTTTTTTTTTAATCACTGAATAATATCTCATTATATGGATGTACCACAGTGTGTTTATCCATTTACCTGCTGACGGGCATAGTGATTGCTTGCAGGGTTTTGTACAAGATTTGTGTATATTAAGTTTTCAACTCCTTTGAGTAAATGCCAGGGAATGCAATTGCTTAATAATTTTTTTAAGATGATATTTGGTTTTGTAAGAAACAACCAAATTGTCTTCCATATTGATCACACCATTTGCATTCCTACCAGCAATTAATGAGAGGTCCTTTTTCTCCACATCATCTTCACTGACTTGTGTAATTTCAAATTAAACACTAACAAGTGTTTTAAATTAAATTAGCTATTCTAGCTGATATATACTGGTTGCTCATTGTTGTTTTAATATACCGTTATCGAGTGACATATTATTTATCATATTTTTAAAAGCCTACTTTAGTGATTTAGACCTCCACCAGAATGTCCCTATTCATTCTTGTAGGGAGAAGAAGTTATCAAGAAACAAGAAAATAATTAGGGTAAGATGATGCTAGAGCTTCTACTGTAGCATAATATCTAACCCTTTATACTATGTGATGTAACCTAAATAGTGACAAATCCTATAAAGAAAGTATGTCTGGGATAAAGAAAAAAGGAAAATGGATCTGTGGGTGAGTCTTTAGTTCAAAAGAAAGAGACTGTGATAGTAATATGGACTAGAGTGTTAGTTGTAGAGCTGATAAATAATGTTTATAATTTGAAAGATTGGCTTATATGTGGTATGATAAAGAGATAAATCAAGAAGTAATCTCAGGTTTTTGGCCTGAGCACATGGATACATAGTGTTGCTCTTTCCTGAGGTGGGAAAGACAATAGAAGGATGGTCTAAAGCTGAAAGCAAGAATTTTTTTTTTTTAGGTTTTTTTTTTTTTTTTTTTTTGCAATATGTTAAGGTTTTGTAAAGACTGAAAATTCAGTATAAAGTAACAAAAAATACTCATAAATGTAATCATTATTTCTCATTTTTCTCATATAATCCACCACTATTACTAGAGTAACAAGACTAGAACACAGTTTTACTGTAGAAATTCTAATTATTTAACTGCTTAGAAACAGAGGGACCAAGGAATTTAAAACTGATTCCTTGTCTACTTATTCACATTCGTTGCCAAGAGTGGTTTAATATCCAGATGCTTGAAAAGAGAAAAAAAGAAAAAAAAATTCTCCAGTATATCTGAGACCTGAAGATGCAGCAACATATTTTCATCTTTGCATTTCAAACTAGTCTCTTATAACGCCTCATTCACACTGTTTAAACATAGATATCTCTTCAGTTAAAACTTTTGCTGTACTGTATTTAGCATAGTTATATATTTTCTGCCCACATTTAATTCCACTCTGTCTCTAATTTACATTTTAACAAGATCATTCTGGCAATTGCTGCTGGATAATACATTGGAGTTCCAAGAGTGAAGGCATAGACTCACACCTGAGGCTGTCGGAGTGGTTGAAAGGGAAATATCAGAAAATAGTTCAATTTAATGATGGCACTGCAGAGGTGGAGAATTTCAATACAGTTAGTGATCATTTGGGTGTGGGTGGTAAAGACAGAAAGGAATTAAGGATGGATGACTCCATATTTTTGAGCTCGAAAAACAGAATAGATGAGAGAAAACTTTATAGATACATTAAATTTAAAGAATCTCTACAAATGGAACTTAATTGCTCATTTGGCATTTCACATTTCAAAGGACACACTGAAAGGGGATTTGAAAAGAAAACAGCAAACATCTTGAATCTTGATTGGCTTGAAAAATATTTTTATGGATTATTTCTTTCTATTTTCATTTATTTCTATAAATGTCTTTTGGAAGAAATAAACATGTTTCATAGGTATCTGTATTATTCATAGCTTTTGGATTTTTTAAGAAAAAATTCTTTATTGAGAGATTTTAATATTATATGCATTCTTTTTTGCCATTGTAACAGACTTTACTTATTTTTACTTTTAAATTAGATTATATTCATTTTATATGTGTGAAAGGATAATCAATTTTGTCTTTAAAATGATTGTTACTTGTGTGAGAACTCAATTAATGATATAGATTTTAATGGATCATTGTCTTATAAATATTGGGACATCTACAAGCTATATCACATATCCAGCTGGTTTTCTGGTGATAAGACCTGATGAGTTTTACAGATAATTTAAGTGGTCACATATAAATTCAAATGAACTTGTTTCAGAGGCAGGCATTTCTGATGTGTCTATATAAAAATTACAGATTAGTAATGTTTTAAAGAAATGTAACTTTAAATATATACTGAAATATATACAGCATAGATATATATTGGAAAAGCTGCAATAATGAATTAGTGATATGTATCTTAATTTCTTTCATTTTTAATTGTTTGATTAATAGAAAAAATGATGAAGATTATTTTCTTCTTTATCATTCCAAATGTAATTCCTAACCACATACCATTTTCTGAATGAATATTGCTTTTAATCAACTTTGCTAAGAAACATGCTATATTTAAAGCATACTTTTAAATGGAGAATATATATAAACACACATATATATTCATAGATATATGTAAATTCTAGAGCATTTGGGATAAATATATCCCACAGTATGTATAACATTTCAATTTTGTATATTATGCTGTTATATTATTAGTAATAATATAGTCACTTTTCTCAAGTGTGTAGTTTCTGTTGGACAGTTTCAAATGACCTTTATTCTTTCCTTCTTCCTGAGAAAAGCAACCCGGAAAGGAAATAAGCATAATGCCCAATTTATTTAGACTCCTTCTGAGTATTCTCAGTAGGCTTCACATTTTTCCAGGCCTACATTTTCCTTCTAAGGTCTGGCTCTACTGAAAGACTTATTCAGGACTGGATTTCTCCAGTTGTTTATTTTATTTAATTATACATTTGGTATTTATTCGTGAGTTTACCTTGGTATTCTTTTTTTTAATTTATTTTTTATTTTTTTATTTTTTTAAATTTTTTTTATTTATTTATGATAGTCACACAGAGAGAAAGAGAGAGGCAGAGACACAGGCAGAGGGAGAAGCAGGCTCCATGCACCTGGAGCCCGACGTGGGATTCAATCCTGGGTCTCCAGGATTGCGCCCTGGGCCAAAGGCAAGCGCCAAACCACTGCACCACCCAGGGATCCCTAATTTTTTTTATTTATTTTATTTTATTTTATTTTATTTTATTTTATTTTATTTTATTTTATTTTATTTTATTTTATTTTATTTATATTTTATTTATTTATTTATTTATTTGTTTGTTTATTTATTTATTTATTTTTTTACCTTGGTATTCTTGAAGTCATAACAATTAAATGGTTGTCCAGTGCAACCACATACATGGTGATCTTTGCTTTCTTTCTTCAGAGAATATCGATTGAAGAGTTTTACTGTATGTGAACGAAACTTCCTCTCAGAGATATAACTATGAAATGTCTATAAATCACTATTAAAAACTGCCCAATGCCTTTTTATATTCTATGCAATAAACGTACAAACATTATAGGTAAAACTTTTTTATAGCAGTAACATTTACAGTGGTGAAAGATTGGAAACAACTTCTTTGGAATCTTGTGACTTAATTTTCACATAACTGTGGCTTTATTGTTACCTTGTAAATTACTAAGACATAATGTGTAGTTCAACACATTTCAATTTTGCTTTTTTCCCCCATAAGAAATAAACTTAGTAGCTTTATTTTCCGTCAATTGCACTAAATATAATTAGTCTTAAATAATATAATTACAAAGCTTTCTTTTCAATCAGACCTTTATAAACTTGCACCAAAAACTGCCTGTGATTCTGTGTACAATATCTAAAGTGTCATTATGACCTAAAAGCTTTGTGCCTTTTATGTACTTTAGCCTGAAACGTTTACTGCTACTATTACATTTTGCAATTACAGTGAAGTGAGGCAGAAAATAGCAGTTCAAAAAATGTATTCAAGTAATGAAGTTTGAACCATTAGTTTCAAGGCTGTTGTTATTTTAGTAAATATTTAATCTTCCTAGCAGCATGGGTTCCTAATTGATCTTTAAGTATTATTGTTCCTGGACATTTCTAATTGACTTCTAATTGCTATATTAAAGCAGTTAGCAAATAAAGTGTAATGGATGGTGGAGACTTTTACAGTACAGTAAATCAACGAATATCATAAAATTTAGAATTCATTTTTATCATTAAAATTTGAAATGGAATACACTAACATTCACATATATGCTCATGTCTTATTTTGAAGAGTTCTACCAATCTAAAGAGAAGTGTGGGTAATATGTTCCATTTATGTCAAGTTAAATGTGTCACATGTCTAGTAAATTTTAAGGTGATTTAAAATCTCTTAATAGCTCTTTATCTGTATCTATTTGATAGCAGGGAAACACTTTAATTTATGAGGAATTTTTTGAGCATTTCATAATATGCAAAATACTGTAAACTAGAGAAATATAACACAAAGTCTTCCAAGTATTGCTTATAATAGTCACATGGACACATGGAGGTGACTCTTATGTTAAGATCCATTTCTACTTATTTCTACTTTTCTGTACACACTTTCCTGTTACTAGTTGTTTAACCATCTGTTACTTTCCACTGTATGCAGTGGTTATAGTTACTAACACTCTTAAAACATGATACCATCTTCCAGAGAGTTACTAACTATTGTGGTATTATAGAATTTTTTTAATTTGGTTTATCCTGGGTACAGTTTTTTCATTTTTTGTTTCTTTAATAAATAAACATGTTATAGACATGTCAATTTTAGCGATACCTCTGTCTTTTTTAAATGCAGTTATCAGAAAGGAAGTGTTTTGTTTTGTTTTTCCTAGGGTTATAATTTGTAAATATAGAGTGACCAGAACCTAGTTTGATCCCATATATAAAATACCACTTGAGAACAAGCATAATACAGAAGGAAAAAGATCTGAGGTCACAAGATAGAGATAAAAGGTCCTGGTGATTTGGTTTGAGCTCTTGTATTCAGCTCTACTTCCCAGTTTCATGAATGAATTCCTGTGTTGGCTTATTTTTTAAAGATAATTTATGTTATATTTTTGTCACATAAACCAGGAAGACTATTTAATGAAATAAATAAATTGACAATGGTGCTAGATTGTTGGCAGTGACTCATGTAATTTTCTAAAGTACATTGTGTTGGGAGTAGGAAGGCAGAAGACTGTTTTCCTAGTTAGAAAGTTAGAAATCCTAATTAAGCAATAACAAAATATGTGGCTATTGAAAACTTTGTTGTTTCTTCTTGCTTAGATCACACAATTATTAATACTAAAGGCTGTGATGATACCAGAGAAAATATCAAAATGTCAGGGGAACTCCGTAAGAAACATAAAAAAGAGACTAACAATTGTCCTGGCACATTTGAAAGGAGAAACATATTCTGCCCTTTAAAAGAAGACTTTATGCCTAAAGTTAGTGAACCACAGTGTTTGAGAGAGAGGCTCATGTACCTTCTAGGGTTGAAAAGTGGAATTCAAAAAAAAAAAAAAAAGTGGAATTCTCTTTCCCAAATTCAAAATTATAAAAGTAAGGGAGCTAGAAACAATAGGCAATGTGACTAAGATCCATTTTAGCTATTTTTCTTAGCCAATGTAAAACTCCATCGTAGAGTGAGTTACCGATCTGTATTCTATGTCTATGAATTTGCTTTTTTCTAGATCTTCCTCTAAATGAGATTATATGGTATTTGTCATTGTCTGATGAAATGAGTGAGGCAGGGTCCAGAGGTACCAACTTCCAGTTATAAGATAAATAAGTTTTGGGATGTATGTACAACATGGTGATTACATTTAACAATACTATATTGTATATTTGAAAGTTCTAGTAGGTACTAACAGTTCTCTTCATGAGAAAAAAAAAGCAACTATGTGAGGTGATGGGCGTCAACTAAACTTATTGTGGTAAGTAGTAAAAACATATATATGTGTGTGTGTATATATATATATCAAGACATCATGTTATACATCTAAAACTAATACAATGTTCTGTGTCAGTGATCTCAATGAAACAAACAAACAAACAAAAGAGTAAGCCATTAGGATGCAACTAGGAGGAAGAGGAAAACTATCTTATTTTTTTTAATGAAATGGCCAAAAATGACATTGGCCAAGATTGCAGTCACTTAGCTTCAGGCAAGGAAAGTGAGTGGAACATCAATATCCATTATTTAAGGACAAAAATCCTAAAGACAGGTCTTACTTAAAGATAACAAAACCAGGGGCACCTGGGTGGCTCAGCAGTTGAGCATCTGCCTCTGACTGAGGTCTGATCCCAGGGTCCTGGGATTGAGTTCCGCATCAGGCTCCCTGTGAGGAGCCTGCTTCTCCCTCTGCCTCTCTCTGTGTGTCTCATGAATAAATAAATAAAATCTTAAAAAAAAATAACAAAACAAGTTTTGACTCCTAACAACACATGGATTGGAAAGACATAAACATTGACTAGATTACTGCTGAAGTATTTTAGGTGGTCGCAATCTGTCCAACACAGGCTGGCCTGATGAGTGGTTGTGTTTGAAAATAGGGCAATACAGAGGAAAAGGAGAGGAGAGTGAATGCGTAAGAGTGCTGATGTCATCCTCAGAGCTCTGGCAGCCAGCTCTGCTCCCGAGTCCCAATCACAGACACACAGTAACCCAGCCCCTGCCTCCCCAGTGCACACTATGCTGAGTTCAGCGATAGCATTTGAAACAAAAAACATCTAATACATGCTTGTCCTGGCAACTACCTGACTATCTATGTATCTCATTTATTGATTTTTGTCAGACTTTGCACCCTTGAATAGTTGAAAATTATTATTATTAGAGGAACATTTAATGTTTGAACATGGTGGAAAAATAGAAGTTCAAAGATAAACTGTTTGATTGACATTGAGCATGGAAGGAAGGCGCATATTTTAGAGATTGTTTTCATTGCTTCTTGAAGTAAAAGAATCTCTAATTCCAACAGTACTTCTTAAATTAAGTAATTTTTTTTAAATGAGTTCCATGTTTCCAAGATTTAAAATAGTTAATTCTGGTATGTAAGATTAGTCCCCTATGACTTTATTTGTCTCTTGACATATTTAATAAAATCTAAAAAAATGTGAGTATATTTTAAACTGTTGTATCGCATTGTTATTTAATGTCACTTACTAAAGAATTATCTTTTATTTTGACATAACACACAATAGTGGTAATACTTATAATACATATGACTTTTTTCAGAAAAAAAGGTTTTAATGTTTGATTTTCTTTGTAATTAACCTTCATAACTTTAATATGGATATGTAAAAGTGCTTGTAAAAAGACTGAATTATTCTCTATTAAGTTAAGCATTGCTTTTGGTGTTACCTGTGACATAATTTTTATTGATTTTTACTTGCACTAATAATTGTCAGTAAATCATGTGATTAAAACTATTAGAATTCATTTTAAAAGTGTAGACAATTAGAAATTAGATAACAATTGTTTTCTCATTTTATTTGAGGTCACTAAATATCTGAATTTGGTTGTATCCCACTATTTTCTCCTCTGAGATTTTGAATAGTAGTTAATTGCTAATGCCCTCTCCAATTTAGATTTATATTTAGTCGTAAAAATAGAAAATCAAAAATTTCTGGAAACATAATACTACTTGAATAAAAATTCTTCTTTGTGATAAATTAACTATTTCTATAGATTTTTACTAAACTTCAGTTGAGACTCTTTGCCAGGTTGGGAAATCATTGTTATATTAAGCTAAAGTAGTTTATGTTCAATTTGGGGAAGCTCCGAATACCATAAATCTGGAATGATGAGATGGTCATACCCATTGACTAGTGGAGTCAAGATAAATCTAGTTTCCATTGAAATTGCTTTTAAATCTGGTCAATTTCTAAGAGGTAATTTATTTCCTCATTATAGTGGTGATGAGAGTAGTAGCTACAGAACTGTTTAATTATGAAAAAAAATACATACTGAATAACTGGCTAATTAAAGTCACTAAACTTCTTGATGTTTTTCCTAATTAAGCCTGAGGGAAATGGAGGGGTATTTCCAATTACCATAAACCATGTAAATACACTGATTGCTGCAATCTGAGGTTGGTCTTTACATTTAAAGATTTGGAAGTCACGGTGCATGGAGAAAGAAATAGCCTAATCTGATCCTTTATTTTTATATAAAAATATGCTAATAAATTTGCCTCTAGAATATGTAAATTTGGGAGGACAAAATGTTAAGAAGGAAAGGATGATTTCATAGTAAGACCCATGACAAAATATATGACTCTTTAAATTGGCAATATGTAATACAGGGTATGGTAAAAAATTGTTTTCACTATTTCAAAGGGGAAGAAATATAAATCTGATCTTTGAAATAACCAGTACAGGGGAAATTTTCCAAAATAGGAAGAAAAAAATCATGGTCTTAATAAAAAATATCCATTAATTGTACTCAATTACAGTTAATTAAAAAGTGATAGGTGGTAGACCATTCAGTTGGGAAATTAAAAAAAAATAAATTTACTAAAAATGTAAATGAAAATTTTCTTTAGTGAAAAATTTCTTGGTGGAAATATGGGAGATTACAGTTTAAATACTTTAATTGATTGATTAATGAATATTTACAAAGGCATATCTTGTTTTATTCCTTTGCTTTATTGTGCCTCATAGAAATTGTATTTTTTATAATTTTTTTTAAAAAATATTTTATTTGTTTATTCCTGAGAGACACAAAGAGAGAGAGGCAGAGACACAGGCAGGGCGAGAAGCAGGCTCCATGCAGGGAGCCTGACGTGGGACTTGATCCTGCAGCCCAGGATCACGCCCTGGGCTGAAGGTGGCGCTAAACCACTGAGCCACCTGGGCTGCCCCATTTTTTTACAAATTGAAACCTTATGGTATCCCTGTACCTAACAAGTCTGACAGCACCATTTTTACAACAGAATTTACTTGCTTTGTGTCTCTGTGTTACATTTTACTAATTCTTTCAATATTTTAAGTGTTTTTATTATTATTTGTTATGGTGATCTGTGATCAATGATCTTTGATGTTACCATTGCAGTTGTTTTGGGGCACCACAAACCATGCCCAGATAAGACAGGGAACTTATTGGAAGGCATGTAACAGTAATAACAGGCCAAAAGTTAGGCCTCCTAGGCCAAACAGCCACATTGTGAATATAAAGGAAAAATTCTTAAAGGAAATTAAAAATGCTACTTCACATAAGTGATAAAAAAAAGCAGATTCTAGATAGAATTTTAAACCAGCCATATAATCCCCTTAAGCCAAAGCCTAATCTACAGTTAGTCTTTAACTGTTTTCAGTCATATGAAGGCTGAGAAAGATAAAGAGCCCATAGAAGAAAAGTCTGAAGCTTGCAGAGGTTGGTTCATGAGGTTTAAGGAAAGATGCCATCTCCATAACATAAAAGTGCTAAGTGAAGCATCAAGTACTAACTTAGATGCTGCAGCAAGTTATCCAAAAGGTAAGATAACTAATGAAGGTGCCTACACTAAACAACAGATTTCAAAGTAGACAAAACAGCCTTATATTGGAAGATGCCAACTTGGACTTTCAAAGCTTCAAAGGGCAGGCTTGCTTTTGTCAGGGACTAATGCAGCTCGTGACTTTAACTTGAAGCCAGTGTTCATTTACCATTCTGAAAATCCTGGGGCCCTTAAAAATTATGGTAGATCTACTCTGTCCTCTATAAGTGGAACAACAAAGCCTGGATCACAGCACATGTGTTTACAACATGGTTTGTTGAATAGTTTAGGCCTACTATTGAAACCTACTGCTCAGAAAAAAAGATTATTTTCAAAATGTGACTGTCCATTAACAATGAACCCAGTCACCCAAAGTGTGATGAAGATACACAGTGATATGTTGTTTTCATGTCTGCTAACACAGCATCCATTCTGCAGCCCGTGGATCAAGGAATCATTTCAACTTTAAAGTCATATTATTTAAAAAATATATATTTGGTGAGACTATAGCTGCCATAAAAAATGATTTCTCTGATGGATCTTGGCAAAGTAAACTGAAAACCTTCTGGTAACGAGTCACTATCCTAAACGCCATTAAGAACACGCATGATTTGTGGGAAGAAGTCAAAATAGCAACATTAACAGCAGTCTAGAAGAAGAGTCCAACCCTCATGGATGATTTTGAGGGATTTGAGATGCCAATGGAGGGAGTAACTGCAGATGAGGCGGAAATAGTAAGACAACCAGAATTAGAAGTGAAACCTGAAGATGTGACTAAATTGCTGCAATCTCATGATTAAAAATTTTAACAGATGAAGGATTCTTCTCAGAGATGAGCAAAAAAAAGTAGTTTCTTGAAATGCAATCTACTCTGGTGAAGCTGCTGTGAAGATTGTTGAAATGTCAAGGAAGGATTTAGAATATTACATTAACTTAGTTGATAATCAGTGACATGTTTCAAGAGGAGGGACTCCAATATTGAAAGAAGTTCTACTATATGCATAATGCTATTACACAGCATTGCACACTACAGAGAAATCATCCATAAAAGGGAGAATCAAAGTGGCAAACTTTATTGTTGTATATTTTAAGAAATTGCACAGCCACCCCAACATTCAGCAATCATCAACACCCTGGTTAGGCTGCAGTCGTTGATATGGAAACAGGACCTTCCACCAGCAAAAAGATTATGACTCACTGAAGACTTAGATGATGGTTAGCATTTTTTTGACAATACAATATTATGTAACTAAGGTATATACATTTTTTAGACATAATGCTATTGCATAATTAATAAACTACTTATAAACATAATTTTTTACATGTGCTGGGGAGCCAAAAAATTATTTGACTCATTTTATTACAATATTCTCTTTATTGTTCAGAGATGTTAGCTAAATCTGTTACTATGGAGAATTGATTAAAAATGATAAGTCTCATATGGAGAGCAATAAGAAGATAATTGCGTGATTCTTATCAAGAATCATTAAACAAAATATGAAACCAAACTAACCAGAGTTTAAATGATACCTTTGCCATCAAGTAACTATAAAGGACTCAAATTCCTTTATAATAACAACATGAATAATGTAGGATTGTGTGAAATAATGCTTGTAAAGGTCATTTAGCATGCATGCACATCCACATGCTCAGTTGATAATAATGTGTGGATTAAGAGCCAGTCCAGTTATGGTCATCAGTAATGGTTGCGAGGAGTAAAAGAAAGATGGCTCTTGATAATTGTTAGGAGAGTTTTAGTTGGGTTAGTAGGTGGGAGATTGTGCTTTTCTGAAGATATAGAAGACAGAAAAAGGTACTGGTTTGAGGGGAAAAAAAAAAAAAGGTGCAGCTTTGGATATGTTGAGTTTGATGTGACAGCAGGATAATGTTCCAAAGTAACTTCAGAAGGACTTGATGAGGGACCAAGAGACCTATGTTGGATCAAGATTAAAGAATGGGAAGATGAAACAAGTGATGGAAAGGGTGCAGACACTGAATGACTCACCATGAAGTAGCATGTTCACTAAATGAATATAATGTTCCAATTTCTACAAAAGAGAATGGAAGTACTCAGATAGCCCTAACTTGTAGTCACTTTTGTTAGTGCATATGTAATAATATTAAAGTAGGAAAATATATTCAACAGAGATTTACCCACTCATATCAATTTGATCCACTTAAATAGAAAAATAAAAAATTGGGTTTATAACATACTGTTTCCATTAGTGGAAAGGTGGTAATACCCAAAACATAAATAAGTTTGATATCTTAACATATGGCTTGTTTAAAATGATTGATAATATATTTCTCATAGGAGATACTATAAATAAAATAAAATACATTGTAATTTAATAATGTGATACTTACTGTATCACATAGATTTTTACTTGAAAATTGAGGCTTTTGGCCTACCACATTTACATAAGAGAATGAATATTTCCACTACTAAATTTCTTCTATCTCTTGTGTGCTTACTTCTCATTTATTATAGAATATTTCTTGGTATGTAAACTAGTATTTAATGAAAATAAATCATGGAGTAAGTGAAAATGAAATTAAAATTGTTTTGTTGATGTGATAATCCAAATTAATCTATTCTAGAATATTTTTATCATCATTTCCATCCATTAAAAAATATCTACTATTGAGTCTTCCCGTCACTAGGGATTATAATAGGACCTAAATTATAATTAAAATAATCAAACAAACAGGGGTCCCTGGGAGGCGTGGTCAGTTAACCATCCAAATCTTGATTTCAGCTCAAGTTATGATCTCGGGATGGTGGAATGGAGCCCTGTGTCGGGCTCTGTTCTCAGCATGGAATCTGTTTAAGTTTCTCTCTCCCTCTCTCTCTTCCCTTCCCACTGATCTCTCAGTCTCTCTTTCAAATAAATGAATAAATCTTTTAAAAAATAATCAAAGAAAAAAATCAGAGAGTTCACCAATAAAAGGAAGTAAACCAACTCTGTTGAAACACAATTATACCCATTGATTAGTCAGTTAGATCTAATCATAAACATAGCTACTGTCTCAAATGTAAATAATTTATTATTTAACATTTTTGATTGAAGTAGATCAGATTAAGGATTACATCACCGGCACTCACAATTGTTTTTTGCTGTCAGAACACTTAAACAGGATGAGACCTTGGTGAATTCTACCTCAACAAAGTGCTGGGGGTTTGCAAAGCATGTTTAATAAATACTGTTTAACAAATAGAGTCCACAGACTACTGAACTGATATTGTGATTAAGAAGGGATCCCTGAGGCAATTTACAATGTCCAGAGTACAAAGAAAAGGAGAATTAAAACATTGTTTTCACATTTTACAAATCTAAAATGCATGAATAGTCAATATTTTCACTCATTAAATTTTATTTATAGAAATCACTAGAGGTTTAGAGATGTGTATGTGCTACAAGGGCTCTGTTGACCATTTTGTATTATTTAGTATATGTTAACACAAAGCATTTTGTCTCCACTTATCATTTTATCACATCATTAACATGCTATTATTACTGTTTGTTAAAATTTTCACTTTGTTTATATTATCATCTTGCATCAGAGCTCCAATTCATAATAATCAATCAATGGTCCATTGAAATGGTTTACTGAAGTATCATAGAAGTGATGGATATAAAAGCATTAATAAAATAATGTAGAATTTGACTGCAGATGAAGAGAACTTAAGGTTAGGGGTAAGTTTATTTTATCCTCATCTTTACCTTCTGAGAGATCACCTCCGTTTTATTGCCGCCTTCACAGTATCCCAAGCCCTTGACCATCCCTACAGTCAAAACATGTTTATTCACATTCCTGAGTCACATTCCTGACTTACTTTGGCTATGGAAACTAGAGACATATGGCATATTTGGGAAGCAGAGAACTTAAAAGTGAAGTAGATCTTAACTATGACCTCCCTAACCTAACCCAGTACCCTTTAAAACCTGAGACAATATTAATAACTGCTATCACATAGTATATATTATATTCATATATTAATCATAATATATTACAACTAAATATTAAATATTACTATTTTAGAATAATGATTATTATTTCTATTAACCTATTATGATTATTAACCTATTAATGATTGTTATTTCTATTATTCAAAGATTCCTTGAAAGGGGCTCCTTATGCCCACCTCTGGCATCTACAACACACCCATTCAGAGGTGGGAGAGCCAACATAAAGTATTACTGTTGGTCCAAGATTTACCAGTGATAAATAAAATTATAAAACCAGATTCCAAAAAAAAAAAAAACAAAACAGATTCCTTTGTGTCTCAAACTTCAACACTATATCTTCTTGTTCATACCTCCAATACCATTCATTTTGCCATTGTTGACTTATACTCTGATTTCTTTAGCATACATCCTCATCCTAACTCCCAATGCCTATTCTCCTTTATGTGGAAAATCAGTAATATTCCTGGATAGTTATGCCATAAGGATTTACAGAAAGAGACAACTTATCTTGCTGAGACATTAAATGCATATCTAAGCATTTTGCTTATTGAGTTGCAATTCAACTCTTATGTAACATGTAGATGACTTCTTTCTTTGTTCTACAACATTCAACAATTCTCTGCAAGGTGCCCAAGACTTATAAACTTTGGCTCTATAGGGACATAAGGTACCAAGAGATAAAATAATCCCATCATTTAGAATGATAGAGCTCATGGACTACCAAAATTGAAGATTGCTAAACTAATGAAAATACTTAATCTCCCGTGGCCTGAGATTTTACTCTCAGCCCAGATTGCCATCCAGTCTTTTTCTGCTGGGTCACACTAATGTCCCCATATAAAATAGTAACTGGCTAATTTATTAAAATTCTCTATTCTTCCTGAAATTTTGAAGATTCTAATATGATCAACCAAGACATTGTAAAATACTTCAAAGGGCTTATTAATTATATTCACACTTCATATCAATGAGTTGAGGCTGCTTTCTTCTAGTCTTTCATCCATACCACTGTATAACCTGTAAATTAAAAACTTAGTTCTCTGGAGAGGACATCATCAGAAGACTAATCTTCAACCCTGTGTGAAAGACGCTTATATCATCCTTTTTACCATAACCCTACTACCAAACTTCAGAAGGGCCAAATTAGATGCGTATCTCTTCACCAAAAAGGAACAAAATCTACTCTGGATAGTAGGCACCAGGTTGGAGACTTTGATCATAGCTCTCTCATGATTCCTCAGAAGAAGATGGCACCACCAGGTATACCACCGTCCCAAGTACTTTGGACCAAACAGATAGCAATACAAGTTAGTTTGCTTTTCTTCAAGATATTTGTACAAGGCCCTTTAAGATTCCTTTCTTTCCTGTCATCACTATTATTGTTGTTGTCCTATATACTCCTTCTCTATCTCCTACATGTAACCCTTGCCATCCACATAATTGCCCACCCCTATTGCAATTGCAATCTTCCGTAATGAGCCTTACTTTGTATTTTCTTCTTTACCTTATCCAACCTGTTTTCCCGTTCCTTCACTCCACTCATAACACAGTCTCACAACCCTATTTCTGATTTCTGGTTATATACTCATTTTCCTTTAGAAGCCTCCAGCTTCCTCCAAATTCCTATATCTCTTTCAGGTTTAAAGATATTTATCACATTTATCAAAGGTCTTTTAGGTTCTCTCTCTAGATTTAAAAAAATGAACTTTCTTCAATATGCTTCCAAAAGGGCCATCTTTTTTTCACCCTAACATTATGAAGGGTCCTTACATGAGCTTTAAGTATTTGTAATTACACATACTCTGCTAACAATAAAAAATACTTACATTTTTATTAGGGAAGGCAAGGGTACATATTCCTTGCCTTATTGTATGCTCTAATAGGCGCAGATGATCCTAAACATAATTTCACTTGTTATGCTTGGGATTGATCTTCCTCTTCCTTTCTCTCTTTCTAATTTAATGGGACAATGTCTCCACCAAAAAGGCCAATATAAACTCTGAACTACAAATCTATGGGACAATTATTCCATGACATAGCTGGATAGAACTTAATGGGAAATATTTTATTTATGGCAATATTGCCTATTGGTATCTGCCTACTAATTGGACTAGATCCTGTTATCAAGCTAATCTTATGAGCTCTTGTCAACTCTTTAATGAAACTGCCTTCTTTTCTTACGTTAACTATTCTGTTACTTTGGATTTGAGTTTTCTAGGCTCTAGATAATCCAAAAGGCCTACAAAACTGCATCACAGCTGGAGACTTAAATGCAAAACCTCAGTCCCAGAGGATATTAGGACTGTCCTTTTTTACCAGATTTTTAACAAGACTTAGAACAAGAGGCCAAAAGATTGGAATTAAATCTAAGAGGTGTTCTTGCTTGGAATAACATCTTTTGGAATATTCTTCCAGTGTATTCATGCTGGGAGCAGCTGCCATGTGATCCACTCAAGGAGTTCACTGGAAGTCTTGCATTTTCCATGCTCTGCTCCAAGAAATAAGTAGGACTGTGGATAGTCTTATGAAAACCACCATCATTGCCAGAAAGCCATAATGACTACAATGAGTGATCCTCTACAATCATCTGCCTTTAGGCATTTTTTTAGCTCTCTGAGGGACTGCTTGCACAGTGGCCAAAAGTGGCTATTGTGCATAAGTTCCTTGGGACATGTCAGATGTCTGTACCATAACCAAAACTATTCTAACAGAAAACTGAGAAATTAGGTTTTCACTATTGTCCTCACTCTGCAATCTAAGGATGGTTTCTTTGGCTCCAGTGTCCTGAAATAATCTTAATGGCTCTGCTCAAACCTCAGAATTCTGTTTCATTTCCTTACCTGACCTCTCTAAATGTTATATTTTTACCTAAATTTAATTAATTAACATATAGTGTTTTATTACTTTCAGATACTGAGTTTAGTGATTATCAGTTGCATATAACACCCAGTGCTCATTATATCACATGTCCTCATTAATGCCCATCATTAATGCCCTCCTCAATGCCTAGTTACCCCATCCTCCCACCCACCTCCCCTCTAGCAACCCTCAGTTTGTTTCCTATAGTTAAGTTTCTTATGGTTTGTCTCCCTCTCTGACTTCATCTTATTTTATTTTTCCCTCCTTTCCCCTATGATTCTGTTTTGTTTCTTAAATTCCACATATGAGTGAAATTATATGATAATTATCTTTCGCTGATTGACTTATTTTACTTTGCATAATACCCTCTAGTTCCATCCACATCATTGCAAATGGTAAGATTTCTTTTTTTTTTTATTACTGAGTAACATTCCATTGTAAATACGTACCACATCTTTATTTATTCATTTGTCAATGGACATCTGGGCTCTTCCCATATTTTGGCTGTTGTGAACATTGTTGCTATAAACATTGGGGTGCAGTTGCCCCTTCAAATCACTATATATCCTTTGGATATGAGTGTTCTTTTTTATATGTTTCTAGGTATACTCTCATCAAGTGCATGATCTCTAATTCCCTCCCAACAGTCAGTATGACAGCATGCTAACAGACAATACGGCTAGTCCTTCAAGGCCAATGAGAACATGAAGTCCATTTCACCATGAAAACTACTTTGACCAGCTTTAACCTCACAATGACTCCTAACTTATTCTTAATTATGTTTAAAGACTTAATTTGTCTGAAATAACAGAGCTATTTATGGACACAATTGCCCAGTAGTCACAAACTGACTTGGCCAAACTTCAGTTTTTCTTTGGGCTTTTGGATTCTTTTTTTTTTTTTTAAGGTTTTATTTATTTATTCATGAGAGATACAGAGAGAGAGGCAGAGACATAGGCTGAGGAAGAAGCAGGTCCCCACAGGGAGCCTGATGTGAGAATTGATCCCAAGATCCTGGGATCATGCCCTGAACCAAAGGCAGATGCTCAACCACTGAGCCATTCAGGCATCCCACAATAGGCTTTTCTGGTAAATATCTCCTTATATAAGTGTGATTTGTTTTCATTTGACCATGTCTCTATTTCAGTTTTATTTTTTTATTTTATTTTTTTTTCTATTTCAGTTTTAAAGCAACTTACTGACAAAGTTTACTGCTTGCATATCAGCAGCTTCTGTTCTTCCAGAGAGTTAATATTTGTGCACATGTTCTGGGAATCTTGGGCAAAATGACTTCTGACTTTGGGGCTGGTTCTGCTCCCATGCAGTGTCCTCCTTTCTCTTGGGGCCATGGCCCTACTGTCACTGTTGTTACTTTTGCTATTGCTGCCCTCATCACCATCAAAATTCTCAGCCCAAATTTTACCTAGGCCATCCCCTCTGTTCCCCTTGGCCCCAATTACTGAGGTAGTATGTGCTAGGTGGTCACATGTGCTTAGTGCACATGTAGCCCACTGTTTCCCCTCAAAACCCCTTAATCCCCTCCCCCCACCTATTATACTCATAACTTAAGCCTGCATGTGATTACTGTGCAAGTTCCATTGTGCAATTAAATTTCACTGAAAAAAAATTCAAAGATAAAACTATTAAAAATTTCAAGATGGTGACAGAACATTTAATCAAGGATATGGACATTCCAGGAATCCCTGGGTGGCTCAGCAGTTTAGCGCCAGCCTTTGGTCCAGGGTGTGATCCTGCAGACCCGGGATCAAGTCCCACATCAGGCTCCCTGCATGGGGCCTGCTTCTCCCTCCGCCTATGTCTCTGCCTCTTTCTTTCTCTGTGTGTCTCTCATGAATAAATAAATAAAATCTTAAAAAAAAAAAAAAGATGTGGACATTCTAAATGTAGGGTTCTGTGTGACTACACTTGTCTCCCACTAATGAAGCTGGTTCTTTCAGGGAGGTTTTCAAGGGCGCTATCAAGACAGAGCCCAGCCTAGTGTAGGAGCCCATCACAAGGTTAGCCGAGTGGGATTTAAACAAAAGCTACAGAAAAATGGCTGCTACGACTCTATTTTTTTCCTGTTTATCATAGGGAATATTTATTATACTGACCCTGTCCAATTATTTAATATAACGTGGCAAAAGAAAGTATATTTAAATTAGAAATTGTCTGAAGCAAGAAATATCACATCTGAGCTTTAAATTTTTAGACTGTTATTAGAATTGGTGTTTTAATTTCTTTTTTGAAATAGGAAGATAGTAATATTTTGTGCACATAATGGAGTATAAGCTTAATATGAATGTTTTTGGCCTGAGGTGTGATCATCATTAAAGCTATTCATAAACGTCCTATTCTTTCCTGCTGGAGACAGTCTTAGATAACTCTTTGTTCACTAGAACTTGGGTATTGCTATTCTGAAGAAGTTATATGGGAAGTATTTAGGAAGATTTTAGAATGTCAACACATTCTCCCTTTTCTGCCTCTGATATCATGAAAGCATGCGTCATGTTGGAGCTTCTGTTAGCCAAAGTCTCTGGAGACCATGATGATCAAGTTTCTGTGCTAAACCATGTGCATATGCACTGAACAAAAATAAAATTTTGATGTTTCAAGCAATTAAAAATTCAGTTTTACATGCTATAAGTAATCCAAGATGGTACCAGTAATAAATTATATAACACTGTGGAAGGCTAGCAAATATTGAAAAATGTAATATAAGGGCCATGTTGAAATTTAAATTGGGAATAGATACCAGGGGAAGACACACTACAATGATTTTTGGGTTATTTTTAAATAAAAAGCAGTGAATCCCTTTAAAACTTCTCATAGAATTTAAGAATAAATAGCAAATAATGCTTTGCAGGGCTAAATTACTCGATGTTGTCACCAAAAGAAGCGAACAGACCAAATCTAGATGTCATTTAAAGTTACAATCTATAAGGGGAAAAAAAGAACTAGTACAGCATATAGTTCAGAACATGTAAATGTAAATGTGAAACAAATTTTAAAACAAGGTCTAAAGTTGGTAGAAAATATACTCAAGAAAAAGTTGTTGGCAATTTATTTTTCTCATTGTTACATGCCTGATTGTATATAATATCACTGAGATATAATCAATTAAAGTAATTGGAAGCCAACACATTATTTCATAACAAATGATTTTTTAGAATGGCACAAAACTCTTATTAGACACATATATTGGGAAAAAGATAGACACATATATTAGGAAAAAGAGCTTAGTGACTTTTTTTTTATATATTTATTACTGAAATACATAACACAGGAAGGAGGTTTTTCCTTTAGTTGATGACAATTTTAAGATACAATATAAAATGGAATATAATATTTTACTGTAAGTGCCAGTGGACTATCAACTATGTGGCAACAAGGAAGCATTTCCTACAAAATTAAAAATATTACACAGGAATTTAAAGCCTTTTTCTGATATATTCCTAAGAAAATCTGGAAGCCGGAAAAGTTTCTATACATTTTATACATCTATTCATTGTTGAAAAATATTCTAAAACTGGATCACTATTGAATGTATCCATCAGTGTAGACATCTTCAAGTGTATGGTATTTATAGGTAGAGAGTAAGTATAGAAATGTGGTGACTGGGCAGCCCGGGTGACTCAGTGGTTTAGCACTGCCTTCAGCCCAGGTCCTGATCCTGGAGACCTGGGATCAAGTCCCACTCGGGCTCCTTGCATGGAGCCTGCTTCTCCCTCTGCCTCTCTGTCTGTCTGTCTCTCTCTCTCTCTGTGTGTGTCTCTCATGAATAAACAAATAAAATCTTTAAAAAATAAAAGGAAAGTGGTGACTTTAGAAGAAAATATACATTTAGATTTTTAAAAAATGATTTAAAATTGTTCATAAAATAATTGTCATTAGTAAAAGCAATTTCTATAATGTAAAATAATTACTCTCAGTTATTATCTCAGTGATAAAGTCAATACCTTGAGTACCCTAAACTGATCTATTCAGGACCTTTTAGTTTTCTGAGATTTTCATTTAAGAAAAATTATTTATCTGCAGTCATTTGAACTTCAGTATGGAAATTTAGGATTTACATATCATACAATTTAATTATGCATGTCTGACCTTTATATTCACTTGATTTCTAATAAATTTTTGTGAGTGACATAGTACTTATCCACGCTTTATTTATTCAAGCTACTTAGCTGTATGGAACAAAGCATAAGCAAAGATGAATTTGAATATCCTAAAAATAGCACAATAGTAATAAGGATAACTAACATTTATTGAGCTTTGTGTCAAGGAGTATGCTAGAAGCATCACACAGATTACTTTATGTAACCATTACAAAAGGGGCTATTATCCTCTCTTTAGAGATTTGTAAACTTTGGTTTGGTTAAGTGAAGCACCAGTGTTTGCAGGGCCATGCCACTAATTAGTTCAATCTTGACAGTCTCTTTCCAAAGTTTATATTCTTAATGTCATGTTCTTCTTGTGTTTTACTGATTCACCTTATACCTTGCATCTGGACCTCTCATTCAACATCCATTGAAGTCAGCTCCTAAAGGTATTTTAATCAGGTGGCTTCGTGTAATATAGCTATTATTAATTTCCTTGCCTTCACTCTTTGTCCTTTCTGACCTAAAACTGCACAGAATTGCATTATCCTTTATTCAGAATCTTTTTTTTAATTGAAGTTCGATTTACCAACATATAGTATAACACCCAGCCTTTACTCACAATCTTCAATTGTTTCTCATTTCTTATTGAACAGTCTAAATATTTTAGTGTTTAAGATTTTCCACAATATAGTAATAATTTAGGTTTTCAAAACTTAATTCCAATATTTCCGGCATAAAATCTTTACACATTTTACATGCACTTAAAATAGGGATCTTACAGGAGGAAAGGGCAATTTCTTTCAAATACTGTTACAACTCACCCAGTAATGGACCCATAACTACAAGTTCAACTAATCTTCGACAAAGCAGGACAGCCACATGCTGAATGAAACTGGGCTACTTTTTTTTTTTTTTAAGATTTTATTTATTTATTCATGAGAGACACACAGAGAGAGAGGCAGAAACATAGGCAGAGAGAGAAATAGGCTCCTCACAGAGAGCTCGATGCAGGACTCAATCCCCAGACTGGGATCACACCCTGAGCTGAAGGCAGATGCTCAACTGCTGAGCCACCCAGGCATCCCCTGGACTACGTGCATATACAATACACAAAAAGAAATTCAAAATGGAAAGGACCTAATGTGGAAAGACCTAAATGTGAGACAGGAAACCATCTAAATCCTAGAAAGAACACAGGCAGCAACCTCTGTGACATCAACCATATCACCTTCTTTCTAGATCCATCTCTGGAGGCAAGGGAAACAAAAGCAAATATGAACTATTGGGACTTCAATAAGATAAGCTTCTGTGCAGTGAAAAACAATAAAACTAAAAGCCAGCCTACAGAATGGGAGAATATTTTTGCAAATGACATATCTTATAAAGGATTAATATCCAAAATATATAAAGAACTTATCAAACTCAGCACCCAAAAAAACAAATAATGCAGTTAAGAAATTGGCAGAAAACATGAATAGACATTTTTCCAAAGAAGACATCTGGATGGCTAACAGACACATGGAAAGATGCTCAACATCACTGGTCATCAGGGAAATACAAATCAAAACCTTGATAAGATACTACCTCACACCTGTCAGAATGGCTAAAATTAATGACACAGGAACCAACAGATGTTGGCAAGAATATGGAGAAAGGGAAACCCTCTTACACTGTTTGTGGGAATGCAAGTTGGTGCAGCCAATTTGAAAAGCGTATGGAAGTTCCTCAAATTAACAAATAATAAGGGCAGGGGGTCTGGGTAGCCTTTGGCTCAGGTCATGATCCGAAGGTCCTGGAATTGATCCCCATATAGGGCTTCCTGCTTAGTGGGGAGTCTGCTTTCCTTCTGCACCTCCCTCCTGCTCTCTCACTTTCTCTCAAATAAATAAAATCTTAAGAAAAATTACAATTTTTTTAAAGTTAACAATAGAACTACCTATGACCCAGATTTGCAGTACTAGGTATTTGCCCAAAGGATACAAAAATACAGATTTTAAGGGGCACATGCACCTCAGTGTTTATAACAGCATTATCTACAATAGCCAAATTATGGAAAGAGCTGAACTGTCCACTGACCGATGACTGGATAAAGAAAATGTGGTATCTGTCTATCTATCTATTATCTATCTATCTATCATCTATCTATCATCTATCATCTATCTATCTATCTATCTATCTATCTATCTATCTATCTATCTATCATCTATCTATCATCTATCTATCATCTAGGGATATTACTCCACCATCAAAAAGAATGAAATCTTGCCATTTACAATGATGTGGATGGAGCTAATCTGTATGTTATGCAAAGCAAAATAAGTCATAGAAAGCCAAATACCATGATTTCACTCATATGTAGAATTTAAGAAAAATGAACATAGGAGAAGGGAAAATAAGAGAGAGGGAAGCAAACCATAAAAGACTGAAGTATAAGGAACAAACTGAGGGTTGATGGAGGGGAGGTGGGTGGAGAGTAGACTAAATAGGTGATGAGTATTAAGGGGAGCACTTCTGCTGAGCACCGGGTGTTGTATGTAAGTGATGATTCACTAAGTTCTACACTTGAAACCAATATTACACTATATGTTAATTAACTAGAATTAAATAAAAAAATGAAAAGCAGAAAAATAAATGAATAATATGAATTCCAGGCCAGAAAATAAAATACTGTTTCAACTCATCATATATTACTGTCCTCTCTGTTCCTCAGACATTAGCTCAAAATAGTAATCTTTTATTTTTCCTCTAGAAATAATGTATCCTTTGTTTGATATTTGTGAATTAACTGTTATATTGCAAGTCTATTGCTCTAAACTTTTTATTTTGATAAAATCAAGAATTTAGTGAATGCTCAATTCAGAGAACTGAGTTAGGATACAAAAATACAAAGGCTTACCAATCTCAAGTCTCAGAAATGTCATTTTCAAATGTCAAATGTCATTTCGTTTTACAGAAACAAAATGATAATTGTGAATTTGGGAAAAGATACTAGGCATCATGTATGTGTCTATTAATTTATTACTAGAAAGCATCAGATTGAAAATGAGAAGTTTATTGAATTGGTATGAGTATGTCACACTTTATTGCACATTATTATTAGAAGGTCTCAAATGACTCCTAGTATTTGGAACAAGATCCCATACTTCTATATTATGAGGAATGAGACATACCAAAACTTAACTGAGGAAGGAACCTGACAAAGTGGGATTAAATGCAGCAGATGGTAATATAACTTCCTGACAGTCTTTTTCTCCGACATCCAAGTATGGTTCTCTGTGCTTATTGCTGCGTGAACACTTGGCTGTTTTGTTGGTTTCTAGAAGCTGAATTTTGTGCTTCATCAAGTCATTTTATACCTACAGCTTGCTTATACCACCTTCCTATAAGAAAAAATAACTAATTTGAGATGAAAATAACTTATGAATTAAGAGCTAATGTTTCTTCCTATGTCTGTCTTTTTATAAATAAGGAAACCTTTCTAAGAATTCTCAGCAAATTTGGCCAAATCTCATTGGCAGAAATGTTACACCAGCCATCTCAAAATTAATAAGTAGCGAACATAGGGAACCATATTGTCAAGATTTGCCTTCAGGGTTTCGCTCTGAGTGTATAACAGGGTCCTATTCCTCAATCAAACTATTTTAGAATAACATCATAAATGTTTCATGAAATACTACCCCCAAGTATTTTTAATGCATGTTTTGAAAAATAAAGATTTTGGGGTGCCTAGGTGGTTCAGTTGGTTGAGTGTCTGACTCATGATTTCAGCTCAAGTCATGACCCTGAGACCGACGTCAGGCTCTGCACTCAGTGGGTAGTCTACTTGGGTTTCTGTCTCTCCTTCTCCCTCCATAATTCCCCAAACTTGTGCTCTCACTCTCTCTCTGTCACTCTCTTGCTCAAATAAATAAATCTTTCAAAAAGAAGATTTAATGATTACTTTTTAGATAAACAAGTCTGAGAATTTTCATGTTAAGTAAAGTCATATACTTTTTCTTCTTGCAGGCATTCTCAGAGCCTTTAAGATACTAAATCATTTTGTATGTTATGAGAACATAACTGATGGAATTTTCTTTCTTTAAGTTTTAATTAATATTTTAATTTCAATATTGCTAACATACAGTACTATACTAGTTTCAAGTGTACGAAAGAGTAGTTCAATAATCATGTACATTACTCAGTGCTCATCATAAGTGTACTCTTAATCCTTCTTTACCCATCATACCACCCAACTACCCTCATGTAACCATCAGTTTGTTCTTTATAGCTAAAAATCTGTTTCTTGGTTTCTTTCTTTTTTAATTTGTCTGCTCCTTTTGTTTCTTTAATTCCACATTGGTCTTTCTCTGACTTATTTCACTTAGCATTATAACCTGTAGATTCATCTATGTTGTTGCAAATGGCAAGATTGCATTCTTTTTTGTGACTAATATCCCATATATATATATATGTGTGTTCTTTTGCCTCCCCATAATTATTGCTTACCTCTAATCTTTAGATTTACTTAAGAACTTTAATTTTTTTTTGCTTGCATTTGTGTATTCTTTATCCTTATTTTTTATAACAGTAAAAAGTTTCAAGAAGAGAACAGAGGTCAGTCTCCTTCCATAATTTTTTAAATGCTCTTGCTCTCATTCTCCAATCAGGAAGATTGGCACTTGGTGTGCTTCCATATTTTGGCTATTGTAATAATGCTGCAATAAACATAGGGGTACATATATCTTTTTGAATTAGTGTTTTTATATTCTTCCAATCAATACCCAGTAGTGGAATTACTGGATCATATGGTAATTCTACTTTTAGTTTTTAAGGAACCTCCATACTCTTTTCCAGGGTGGCTGTGCCTGTTTGCATTCCCACCATGAGGGTTCCTTTTTCTCCACATCTTTGGAACTGGCAGCATTTCAAAATTTATTTTCCCTTTTCATGAAATGTTTGTATGATCTATGTTCTGTAGAACACATTTTCATAAATATTGCTCTTGTAAATGGCCACATTGCAAAAATGGTTTTCTCTTCCCTACAGAACTCGAGCTGTGGAATTGCCAATTGGTGTTGGATCAGGGCTTAATAATTAAAATCATTTCACATAACGAAACTAGTTAGAAGATCAATATATTACTTTAGATAATGTTACATAAGTAACAGCTACCAAGAGAAAATGACAGTGAATTCACTTGAAAAGTGAGTAGCTAATAGTGGTATCACATGACAGTCACCTAATTTATATTGACAGTATAAGAATATGATTAATTGAAAGGAGTAAAGATTCTTTTATAGAAATCATGCATTTTGGTTGAGACTGAAGTTGTTTTTTCAACCACCTTCAAATAGCAAATCTCCTAGTAAGACTATTAAGGAAACTAAGGTTTTTTGCTTGATTTTGTTTAATTTGGGATCTGTAAAAAAAATAGATTTAAGCACTGTAAGGAGAATTATGATAAAAATGGAGGAGAAATAATTTGAAGAAATGAGATTAACTATAAAAGTAAAAATGTCAGGTCTTAATAGCAGTATGTTTCCAGTTCAGGGCTAATGAAAGTATTCATTATAAGGTGAGGGAGATTGAGCCAAATGGAAAGTGTAAAAGAGGTCAGCAGTTGGGAGACTAGTTGCTCCATGAAACTAGTGACTAGATCACCTTGATGACCTTCCTGATTGGAGAATGAGGACAAGAGCATTTAAAAAATTATGGAAGGAGACTGACCCCTGTTCTCTTCTTGAAACTTTTTACTGTTATGAAAAGTAGGGATAAAGGATATACAAATGCAAGCAAAAAATTCAAGTTCTTAAGTAAATCTAAAGATTAGAGGTAAGCGATAATAATGGAGAGGCAAAAGAACTTCCTATAAAAAATAAAACAGAATTAGATAAAATCTTTCAAAAATAATTCATCTATAGACATAAAGAGACAAAAGAACTCTAATCTCAACAGATTTAAAAAAAACATATATGACTGCATATCAACTTCATCAATGCCAGTTGATTTTATACCAACACAATATAAGAACCAACTATGGAAGGCTCGTCACCATTGAAAGAGAACTTAATTAACTTTTAGTTAGCTATAGGAAAATATACCTAATGTAACAACTGAATTTCTTTGGAAAATGCATTACAAAAAAAAACAGATGTAGTATAGTCCAGAGCCGGTACTTATTTATCTAAAGCTCTAGATATGATATTTGATTTTTAACATCAATGTGTTTTAAGATAAATAACATGTTTTGAAAAGCATTGTCAGGCAGAGTTTGGCAAAATGCAAATAGGAAAGAAACATGCTATTGCAAATAATAGCAAATTCCTACAATTCCCAGAAGAAAATATTTGAATACATGGTTTCTGCAGAGGTTATATTGGGACTTACCAATAGTTAAGCTATGTACTTTTTATGAACATACCATATCAGGTGGCCTGCACTTGGAAATACTGTGTAAGTTAAATATAAATGCCCGTGAGGTGTTTGTGGTACCATAGATTTTTGAGCTAATCTAACAATTCTTCCCATAAATATATTTATTGCCCTGGTCTTCAGCATAGTATAGTCTCAGCAATATGTCACTTTTTTGAGGAAATCAAAATGTAACTAAAAATTTTGCGGGCCTTGACTAGGAAATATTATGTTAAAATTTTTATAGCCAGACCTTCCACTTTTTGTTTACTTCACCTGAATTCTTGTGGTAATCGAGTCACAAAAATACTCTCCATAAAATTTTTAAATATGTAGCACTACTGAATATATATTCAAGGTATCTTATTATCTTTTTTTTTTTTTTTGTATCTTATTATCTGAACCAAAATGCATCCTCTTGTCTTGACATTTTTTCCATAGGAATTCAGCTAACCTTACCCTAGAAGGTGTTACCTACAGGTGTTAAATAACTTTTTTTTTCCCTTGATGCCTTTGACAATTGAGAAATAACAAGCAATTATAAAAAAGCTCTTGCCAAAAACAAACAAAAAAAGACATTTCAATCAGAAATGAATCCTGTAGCATGTTCAAATTGTAACACATGATGAGGGAAAGGAAATTGATTATTATTCAGTCTTTCAGAAAGATCCACAATCCTTAAAATTATTATTTTAATTGATTTTGTGTACGATTTTTTAATTAAATATTTGGAGTTTATATTCATAAGTACTTTTTTCTTTTTCTTTTTTTTTTTTTTTTTTGAAAAAAGTAATCGGTTAACTCTGTGCTGGGATTACAGCCATAAAAAGGAAATTCCTGGCTTCACAGAACTTCCTCCTAGTGGCGAGAGGTGGACAAACATCTATAAAAAATACGTACCTACCATCATGTTTAATTTTTAGCTTTCTTCACTCTTTTCTTTTTCCATACTTCTCCCACCACTGGCCTAGGTTATGGACACTTTTGTATTACTAAAAGAATATCCAAAAAATTCATATTTGTTTCATTATCCTGGTAAATTTGAGCAATTCTTTTGAAGTATTTACTTTGCTTTCGCAATCCTTGCTTTTTTTTTTTTTTTTTTTCAGCAAATAACTACTTAATCTTCTATCTTGGTTACTCCTTCTCTGGTTTTCCATGAGCCACGAAGGCTTTCTTGGCACTCCTCTCTACGTCCAGAACTTTTATCTCCTCATTCCACATACATAACACTAGTGATCTCATCCATTCTGCCTCACTTACAATCCACATGTTGCCAGGTTATACAATTACATCCCTCTCTAGAGGACTGGAGATTTATATTCACTACCAACTGACCTTCTGCATTTGGATTTTACAAAGGGATTTCAAATTTAGTCTATTCAAAACCCCATCTCATAGTTTCCTCTAAAAATTCTTTTCAGTTCTTCCCAATATCATCCCCATGCATAAATCAGCCTCTTTCTTTTTTCCACCTCATCCATTCAGATATTCAATGAGCACTCTCTTCTCTAATTTTTTTTCAGTGTTTCTGTAATCCATTTACTTTCTGCCATTCCAGTGTGACTGTCTCAGGCCACCAGTATCTCTCAACTGGATCATATCATTTTGATATACAGCTTCTTTATACTGGGCTTTCTGCCTCTGGGTCTTCTCCCTTTCCAATCATTTTGGCATTCCCGTAGTGTGAGCTTTCAATGTAAATCTCTCTCTAATCATCTCTCAGCTTAAATTCCTTGGATAGAGTCCAGATTCATTAAAACAGTTCATTAGCTGACCCCTGGTTATTTCTCTAACTTCATCTCCTGTCATTTCTCTGATTTATACTCTGATGTCCAGATGCACATTTCTCCATGTTATATGTTATATATATATATATATATATATATATATATAGTTTTCTTGTGCAAACTTTTTCCTGTTCTTAGAATGTATTTTGCATCTCTTTTCACAAGTTTAATTTCTACCTAATGAAGTACATGGCTAACAGCCACAGGACTTCACATCAGACAAATCTGAGTCCAGATACTAACTCTGCCATTTATATTGAAATATGAGTTGAAAAAGTCTTCCTAGTTACTTCCCCATGATTTATCATCTTTTGAAGCCACAACCCTTTTTCCTTTGTCAAAATGGTATATAAGCCCCTGAGACCACCTACTTCTTTGAATCTCACTTTTCTGTGAACTTCTGTGTACATTAAGTATTAATTAAATTGTATGTTTTCTTTCTTCTTTTTAGTGTGTCTTTTGTTAGTTTAATTTACAGGTCCCCATTTTCAAAATTTAAGATGGTAAAAGGAAAAGTTTTTCCTTTCTGATACTTGCTTAGAGGGCAGGAATCCTCTCTCATCACAACTCTCAGTGATTGCTGGCTGGACAAATGTTAATAAATATGTATGTTTTATTGGATATCGATTTTTAAATTTTTAACTCATTTGATAAACAGTATGTAAATATTGATAATTCCATATGACAAACTAATTCCCAGGATTTTCAGCTTTAATTTTTATTTTGTTTGCATGTACTAAAAAAAGTAAAGATAGTTTCAGTAACAACAACAAAAATCCACCTGAAAATGAAAAAAAGCCTCCTGTAAAAAATGCCCTGTGTTACTGATACTAATTTTAATTTTTTTTCTAATTTTTTTTAAAATTTATTTATGATAGTCATACAGAGAGAGAGAGAGGCAGAGACACAGGCAGAGGGAGAAGCAGGCTCCATGCACCGGGAGCCTGACGTGGGATTCGATCCCAGGTCTCCAGGAATGCACCGTGGACCAAAGGCAGGCGCCAAACCGCTGCGCCACCCAGGGATCCCGCCAATTTTAAATTTTTTAACTCATTTGATAAACAATATGTAGATACTGATAATTCCATAAGACAATTTATTCCCAGGATTTTAAGCTTTAATTTTTATTTTGTTTGTAAATAAAACTACTACTAGAAAAAGCTAAAGATACTTTCAGTTTAAAAAAAAAAAAAACACTTAAAAATTGAAAAAGCCTCCTGTACAACATGCCCTGTGTTACTCGAATTATAGAAATGACTAAATAGCTTTAAATTTTGACAAATAACCAACCTCTTCTCCTGATCACACTACCTTTGAGAGGGATAAGAGGCCTCTGAAAATTAAGTAGTCCTTGAAATTAATATCGCTGGGATGGTTTCTATGGATACTTAAAAATAGATAATGGCTTCTTTATATCCTTTTCTTTCAGTCCACTGTCACTGACTAAGGGTTTTGTCAGTGACTGACCACAATATAAATAGATCAGATCAGTAGTTTGATATCACTCATGTAAAGGGATAAATACCCATTAATATAATTACTGATACCTATTGTAATACAAAGCATGATAAGATGATGATCCTCCTTGACAGGATGTACCATTTTTTTTTATAGATTTTATTTATTTATTTATTCATGAGCGACACAGAGAGAGGTAGAGACACAGGCAGAGGGAGAAGCAGGCTCCTTGCAGGGAGCCTGATGTGGGACTCGATCCCAGACTCTGGGATCACACCCTGAGCCAAAAGCAGGCACTCAATTGCTGAGCCACGCAGGTGTCCCAAGATATAACTGTGAATGATATTCTCTCCAACTGTAGAGTCAGATTGTGGGCCATAAAGAAATAGGGACAAAATAATGGAAAATATTACACATTCTCATTCTAATTTCCCCATAACAATAAAAAATATAACATGTTTAATGAAAATATTATCTTGCAAAAATTTCACATTTAGCAACATTTCCAATTGTCAGTGCATTTAGTAGCTATGCATTTAGTTTCTGTGAACAAGATGGAAACCATGATTGGACACTTTAAGTGAAATTAAATTAAATATAAAGATCTCACATGTAAATTCCACCTATTATTAATTCATGAGTATCTGGCTCATTTATTTGATTTCAGTAACAGAATATTCTGCACACTTTATCCTATAAGATCCCTTATATTTTAGGTAATTATAATGTACAGAGAGTTCTCTTATTTCTAGCAAAAAAAAAATGATGGTATTCAAATGATTCAAGACATATAGCACATAGTTTCAGAATTTACCAAAGATTTCTTTATAAGTAAGCATATTTCTGATATGGTTATGCATCACTCATTTTGTACAGTAGGAAGAGTGCATTTATTTTCTATTGCTCCTGTAACAAATTACCACAAACTTAGTGGCTCAAAATAACAGACGCTTATTATCTTGCAATTCTGTACATTATAAGCTTAACACAGTTCTCACTGAGCTAACATCAAGGTGTCAGCAGAGTTTTGCTCTTCTAGAGGTCCTGTGGGAAAATGTTTCCTTATCTTTTCCAGATTCTGTAAGCTGCTTACATTTCTTCACTTGTGGTCTGCTTCCCCCATCTTCAAAGCCAGCAGAGGTGGGACAGGTCCAACTCATTGCATCTCTACAGTGTCTTCTATCCTTCCTTACATCTCTCTTTGATGCTCATTTTTTTTTTCCACTTTTAAGGATCCTTGTGTTTACCCTGGACACACCAAGACAATTCAGGGTAATTTTCTTATTTTAACATCAGTTGACTGGTATATTAGTCGGGTTCACTAGAGAAACATAATAAATAGGATATGTACACATATATGCAGAGAGAGATTTATTTTAAAGATTTGGCTCAGGTGATCATAAGGGCTGGCAACTCCAAAATCTGTGGTAAAGCCTGGCAGGGTAGAGACTCAGGGAACATTTCTGTCGCAGTTCACGTCTGAAGGCAGTCGGGAAAAGAATCCCCTCTCTCTGCAGGCACCTCAGTCTTTTCTTCTTATGGCTTTAAACTGATTAGATGAAGCCCACCCACATTTTGGAGGGTAATCTTCATTTAAAATCTAAGGAATTAAAAGTTCATCTCATCTGAAAAACACCTTCACAGCACATCGAGGCTGGTGTTTGACCAAACGTTTGGATACTGTGGCCTAGCCAAGTTGACACACAAAATTAACTATCACAAGTGGTAGCCTCAGTTTCATCTGTAATCTTAATTCCCCTTTGCCATGTAATTTAATTTATATGCAGGTCTCAGAGGTCTAGGATGTTGACATCTTTTGGGGGGGTCCTTGTTCTGCATACACAATGTATGTGTGTGTGTGTGTGTGTGTGTGTGTGTGTGTGTGTGTGTTTGTATTTGTCTCTTGACCACATTTTTCTTTTTTAAATCTCTTATTTTGCCCACAACTCTTTGTGCAATACCTGGTCACAACAAAGGCTTACTGCATAAATAGGCAATCATATCCTTGTCTGCCTTTTCTCTAATCTCTTGCTTCCTAACCTGCTGTAATAGTCTAAATTCAATTCTTGGCAATGTCTTTTGGTTTTTTTTTTTTGCTTCTCCTAATCTTTTGCTTCTGGTTGCTATTTTTGTTTTTTGTTTTTTTTTTTTTAAAATTTTTTATTTATTTATGATAGTCACACAGAGGGGGGGTGGCAGAGACACAGGCAGAGGGAGAAGCAGGCTCCACGCACCGGGAACCCGACGTGGGATTCGATCCCGGGTCTCCAGGATCGTGCCCTGGGCCAAAGGCAGACGCCAAACCGCTGCGCCACCCAGGGATCCCTGGTTGCTATTTTTGAATTTGTGCTTTTTTTCCCCTTAATATTTTGATTGTTCACCACAGTATGAACTTTGTGGTTAGGTAGATAACTTTCACTTCTCTAAACTTGAGTATTTGTATCAATAAAGTGAGACTAACAATCACCAAGATTTGGTTTACAAGAAATATGACAATATATGTATAATTTTTGTGAAAGTGTCAGATCTGACACATTAAAATTCTTAATCTTAATACTTTGAGAGTTTTTTAAAAGATTTTATTTATTTGCCAGAGAGACAGTTAACAAGCACAAGCAGGGGAAGAAGCAGAGGGAGAGGGAGAAGCAGACTCCCCGGGGAGCAGGGAGCCCGATGTGGGGACCCTGAGATCATGACCTGAGCTGAAGGCAGATGCTCAACCGACCAAGCCACCACCTAGGCACCCTTATAAGAAGAGGAAGAGAGAGAAATATCTTTTCTCCATGAGTACTCAGGGAAGAAAGGGCATGTGAGCACACAGTGAGTAGATACTGTCTACAGGATAGAAGAGAGCCCTCACCAACAACTGAATCTTCTGGCACCTTGATCTTGGTCTTCCCAGCCTCCCAAACAGTGAAAAATAAATGTCTGTATAAGGTACCTAGTGTGGGGTATTTTGCCATAACATCTCAGGCAGACAGACACTTTCCATAAAATTTTGTCAATTGTATTTAATAAGATCTTTCTCACTTGGATGTGCCTGATGATTACTTCCCAGTTTCTAAAGTATTTTACTAAATACATAAAACATAAAAGTCCTACATATTTTCTTAGTACATACACAGTACCTCACACTCTCCCTCTTTTCCAACCACCAGGTAAACTGATGGTAATCAGTGTGAGTTAGCCCAATGTGAATTAACTTCCTAATGTGTTATGGAAAAATTAGACTGGTTAGAAAGAAGAGAGGATGGGCAAACTTATCAACATAAATGAGAGAAGCAATTTTGATAAAAAGGATGAAAATGTCCCAGAGGAAATGACATCCACAAAAAAACTTTGTATTAAAGGCACTGAGATATTTCATGACATTAAAACTTCAAAGGATACATGGAAGCTTATCCAAACTTAGAAAGTAATTATAATTCATTAAGGCAGAGAAAGATTCTCACTATGTATCATAAATCATATGGTAAGAAAAGAAGAGCATTATTCAAACTTGGTATTTTTTTTTGTTTTTTTTTTTAAACAGAATACTAGAATTCTCAATGTACCTAATGTTTAGTATTAGTTATATATATGTACACACACTCACACACACACATATACATACATATATATATATATATACACACATATATATATACATATATATAACAATCACAAGCAGGTGGTCTTAGGTAGATAACTATATATATATATATATATATATATATATATATATATATATACCAGCAGTTCAAGAGTTTTTAATGCTTTAACAACAAAATAAGTGTCCACTATTACTATTTTTACATGTTTTTTAATTTTTTAAATTAATTTTTTATTTTATTTTTTTACATTTTTTTAAGACCACTTTGCACTGTACTTTTTAAGTCTAGGTATTTGTCTTCTGTTCACAGATTTAATATATGTTTAATTTTTATTTAATACTCGGTGTTTCTTTCTGACACAGTTTTCTCTCTCAACATAGTTTTAGATACTATAATTACAAAAGATAAAATTTTACAGAAATATGTGGCAAATTCTAGAATTTTGGCTAAGGGAATGCTGTATTTTTTTTTCCAAAAAATTTATCTAGTTATTTGAGAGAGAGAGAGAGAGTGTGTGCGTGAATGGGTGGAGAGTCAGAGGGAGAGGGAGAGAATCCTCAAGCAGACTCCCCGCTGAGCCTAGAGTCTCCCTGGAGTTCAATTTCAGGACTCTTGAGATCATGACCTGAAACAAAATCAAGAGTTAAATGTTTAACGAACTGAGCCATCCAGATCCCTGAAGGGAATGCTGTATTTTATAAAGTAGTGCAGTTTATAAAGAGTGAGTCCACATCAATATTTAGACCAACATCTTTTTAAATCTTAGCCAAATCTTGATTAATGAGTTAATGCTTTTCTAGTATACTGATCACATTTTCAAGACAAACTGGAATTTTAAAAATAAAATGCCTGCAACGAATTAATTCCTTGACCCAGGCGGTAACATTTTAGGTAGTTAGTCTAAAAAATCTACATTAGACAAAAATAAATTCTAATTACTTTATCAATTACAATTTTTATTTATATAATCAGAATAAAAGCAACAAGTATTTTTTTGAAAAATACAAAACATTCACTAGACAACACAGATTTAAGACATTTCTTGAAAACAATAATTTGTGTCTAAATCAAGTTTATAGCCAATCAAATAATAATTTAACTAAATTTTTTAATTATTTGCTTGAAATCAATAATTTTTGTTTTAAAGATTTTATTTATTTGAGAGAGAGAGAGAACATGAGTAGCAGGGAGAGGCAGAAGGAAAGTGGGAGAGACAAGCAGACTTCTCCTTGAGCAAGATGCTCAGCCCAATGCTAGGCCTGATCCCAGGACACCTACATCATGACCTGAGGTAAAATCCAACGCTTAACTGACTGAGCCACCCAGGCACCCTTTAATAATTTATTAAATACAGATTGACAGTCCTATTTTTTGTTCATCATTTAATTTCTCTATGTTCATTTTCCCCAGGTTAGTCATAGCATAATTCCTAAATGCATTCAAATTATTTTTATATATGTATAGTTTCATATTACTGATAATTATGACTGCATGTGAACATAGTAGCTATGTCTACTAATGTTTTATATACCCATCTTGAAAATAAATGCAAACTGGCAATCTCTGTTGGACTACCAATAATCTTGAAGCACTAAATATACTCGATGTGAAATCTATTGTCCATAGTAACCACGTTTTTCAATATTTTAAATTATTTGTTCTTTCATTTTCTCAGCTTTGAGTAGTTTTTCAAAACAGGATTTGCATCCTTGTGACTAAAGAAAAGTGTTAGTATAAAATATATTTCCTTTGGACTCCATTTGTGTATGAAAGCTGATATTTTCTACTTCATATCATTTTGGAAGATTACGTTCTGATTTTGAAAGACATTACTATTTAAAAGTATGGACACACTCTCAAGTATTTTGATCCAACATAAAATATGAGTATATAAGGGTTTTTGTGTATATATATTATATATTTTGTATCTATACACATATTATATATATATACACATACATGTGATATGTCTGTATATTATATGTATATATCATAAGTAATATGAAGAAAAATTACATTTGTTGAAATTTGACTTATAAATAATCAGTTGTCAGAATTAGCAACAACTAAAATTATCTGATGTCCAAATTTCTCTTGGCTACATGGGATTGTCGTTCCTTTGGACTACCCTGCAGAAATTTCTGTATTTGCAACAGCTTGCAGGATTCAAAAATTAATTTTATATTACTAGATTTGCATTTTGTAGTATAATATTAGCAGCATTATATTAGCTTTGGAATCTGGTTTCATTTATTCATATTTTTCAATTACCCAGAGATTTCTTCTTTTATTTATTTCTTATTATTTATTCATGATACTCATAGAGAGAGGAGAGAGAGGCAGAGACACAGGCAGAGGGAGAAGCAGGCTCCATGCCGGGAGCCTGACGTGGGACTTGATCCCGGGACTCTGGGATTGCGCCCTGGGCCAAAGGCAGGCGCTAAACTGCTGAGCCACCCAGGGATCCCCCTGGTTTCATTTATGATCCTCTACTGAGGTTTTGAAAAACCCAAGTGTGTTCATTTGAAACTGAAATTTTTCTAGGACATGAGCATTTAGGTAATGCAGTGAGTTTTATTTAAATTATACCTATAGATTAGTACCTCATGTTTGAAGCCAGAATTCTTAAATACTAGTGTTCTTATCAAATGATTCCTAAGCTGTGAGTTAAATGAGTTATAGCTTATGCTGGCAATACTGCTAGGATGTAGCATTTTTGCTTTTAATGGAGAATATAGGGCAGTGAAGCAAAACAAATATTTGACTAGACTTTCAAAGACTGTGTAAGACTATCAAATTTCCATTGAAACATGACTTATGGCATTAATATTTTTAACCTTGTAGAAAATCTAAAAAATAGACATAATTTTAGTTGAATGAACTATACCAATTATTTGCTTGTCAACAGTTGACAAATCATTTATTTTCATGGTTCAATGCAATACTAAAAATAAAAATGTCTGTTACTATAATCAAAGTGTATTCTGTATATCATTCAGTGACAATCTAGAGCAGTTTTCAATTACTCTAAGGACAGATTTTTTTTGGCAATTGACTCAACAGAAAGTGTAAGAAGGATTTAAGAAATACCTTGTAAGTGCTGAGCTCAGAACTTAGCACTGTATATCATCAATCTATATCCTCCTGAGACCAGACTTACCAAGGAGTTTTATCAAACTTACATAAGTTATTCTGCTTCACAAGCTGATACTGGGTAGTACAAATTCCTTAAACAGTATTGCAGACAAATACTGAATAACTAAAATAGCAGGGATTTACTGTCTTATAAATGAAAGCTAATAATGATCAAAACATTCAAATTGCAAATATCTAATGGTCATTCAGAACACTTCAGAAGGATATTGTTAAATTTATTTTATTTACTTTTTTTTGTACTAATGAATTTTCTTGGAGATAGTGTCATATAGCAGTTAAAAATCACACTTTTGGGCAAGGCACAGAAGACATGAATTTGGTCTTGCAAATTTATTAACTAGAGCAATCATTTAAATTCTATAGTAAGGTTTTTTGTCTGTAATATGAGGAAAATAATATCATGGAATTTTGAGAATTAAAATATATATCTTAAATAGAAAATATTTATCTATATATAGATAATTTGTAGCTATATATTACTAGATATATATCTGTATACAAATCTATAGATATCTATATATACATATAGATTTCTAGGTATATAGAGATAAATATACGTAGAATGTGTTCATCATAAGTTAGTATTCAGTAGCATTGGGTTTGTCTTCCCACTTTAAACATTTTTTTTTTTTTAAGATTTTACTTTTTATTGGAGAGAGTGGGAAAGAGAGAGTGCAGGAGGAGGAGCAGAGGGAGAGGACATGGAGACTCCACAGTAAGTGAAGAGCCCATCTTGGGGCTCAATCTCAGGACCCTAAGATCATGATTTGTGCTGAAACCAAGAGTTGGACACTTAACCAACTGAGCCATCCAGGCATCCCTTCCTGCTTTTGTTTTTAAAATGATATACACTATTTTAGATAGAAAAGTCTCATGTAAATACTGAATTATAGCAAAAATCCTGTGATAAGTTACATTGTACTGTCTATGACTAATGTGTTGTTCGTGACACAGCTATAATTGATGTAAATATTGAAAAACAAGAACAAAGGAGAGGAATTGAATGGAATCATAGTTTAAGATTATTTATTTTTATAATTTTTTAATTTAGTGGAGTTGACACACTTGACACTTTTACAAATAAGACAAATGGCCAACAGACACCGTTTAAGACAATTTAGTGAAATAATCTTGCTATATCCTATATCTATATTTATGTATTTATGGGACAAGTTAAAGATTTTTGCAATGCTTTGTAATAATATAATAACATTAGTCAAGAGAAAAATAAGAAATTTTTTTTTAAAGATGACAACCAGCTTCTGAAACTGGGGTAGCCAGTTCTTCCCAATACGGGGGGAGTGTTTGGGGGTGATTTCATTTCTTTGGATCCTCTCAATTGAATGGTCAGCTCACCAACTGAGAATTAGAAGAGGGAATTTTTAGGGTTTTTTTTCAAGTACTTTTTTGAATGAAATTTTTTTGTAGTTATTGTATATGTACCAGGAAAGCTATAACTTAGGGTTTGGTTGTGTTTTTGTTGCTTTTTTTTTTCTCTCTTTTGGTTTTGTATTTTTTGGAATGATTATTAATTTTTCTAAATTTACCAAAGTTTGCAGCATTTACCTCAATACAACAGGAATATTTTAAATCACATAACTGCAGGCAAACTGGAGAGATACTGTTTTAAAAGTTATTTTTTCTCCTTCTTATTTGGTTTGTTAATGTATTAGGAAGAAACCACGGAATCCTGTGTAGGCTTTTTCTAAAAAGTTCAATATTCTTTGTCCAGATTTTTAGATTCTCAGAATAAATGCCTTTTACAGATAAAAAAAATTGATAATCTGTCAAGTGAGCAATAGAACTGGTTAATTCATTTTTCCTTAGTTAAGCAATAGAGAGACTTTTCATAAAATCTTAACTAGAATTAACATTAAAGGACATAGTTCTATGTTGCAGAATATTGGTTATGGCAGATATATTATTTGAACTTCATTGGCTATTTACTGCATAATTTATATATTTGTTTTACCTGTCCAGACTCTTTAATATGTTGTTCAGTATGTTTTCTGTACATCAAAAGTTGGTCTATTTGTACACTTTCTTCATTCACTTTTATGATGGATCAGAATTTTCTTATGAAATTATTAGTTATGCCTTCAGTTGCAACAAAGAACCCATATCTAATTACAGATATTAAATTTTTACAATTGTGATGGAAATGAAAGGGAAGAAATAACACATTTTATTTTATATACACCCTAATTTCACAGATTTAAGGATGTGTATTGTGAAAACATCCAGGAAACAGTCTATAAAATTTGAGCACCACGTGTTGTATGAAAGTGTTGAATCACTGTATTGTATACCTGAAACTAATGTTACACTGCTTGTTAACTAACTGAAATTTAAATTAAAACTTTAAAAGAATTATTACAAATCACCCTTGAACAGAACAGGATTTAGGGGTGCTGACACCCCACACTGTCAAAAATTCACATGTAACTTTTGACTCCCCCAAAAGTTAACTGCTAATAGCTGACTGTTGACCAGTATACAGCTGGCTAACATTTATTTTGTCTATTATGTACTGTATTCTTACAATGAGGTATGCTAGAGAAAAGGAAATGTTAAAAAATCGTAAGGAAGAGAAAATATATTTATAGTACTATACTATATTTACTGAAAAAAAAACTGCGTATAAGTGAACTCATGCGGTTCAAACATATATTGTTCAAGGGTCAACTATAATTAATTGCTTCTTTCAGGAAAAATAAAAATGAAGACCACACTGTCCAGTAACCTTTAATTATAAATGAATCTGCCTTATTAAAGTTTCCTCTCGTCTTGAATTTTGTCCATGACAGATTTTTTTTTTCTTATTCAGTCTTAAAATGACTGTTTAAAAGAAATCAGGTAGAAACTTTCTACCCCTTAGCTCCAGATGCCTTATTCTTGATTTGCTGACTCATCCAACAAGCAATCACAAAACTGTCAACTTGCTCAAGGGGAAAAATAAAAAAATAAAAAAAGTAGAACCCGAAGTCTCTGCCAAAAAGGATGTTCCTTTTCTTGAATAGCTGTTCTCTGAATATTCAGTGTAATGAATCAGGAAACAAGAGATATCAAAAATTATCAAAAATGTTGCTATTGAGATTAGCTCTGCTCCAAAGATCTGAACCCATCCAGATGCTGAATTTGTCAGTGAAACATTGTTCCTTCTGTCAGTGACACCAGTACCTGGTTTAAGGTGGGTAATGGGAGAAAGGAAGAACTACCTAACTTAACCTAAACCTAAACCAAGACCATATATCTCAGAAATCAATGCAGATACTTTATTGGCTATGTCTCAAAATTTCCCATCTAGAATGACAGAAACCTAAACTCAGCATTTTTATGAGTAATTTGTGAAATAACCTGTTTTCTGCAGTACTCTCATTTCTCAAGCATACTTAGAGTACCATAATGAGGATATGGTATACGTCAGAGCCACCAAGAAGTTTATATAATGTTCCCTGGAGGCCAGGTAGCTCAAAGAACACTGACTTAAAAACTAAACTAAACTGAAGATGTATTAAAAACCTTTGTTGTTGCCATGGATACTTCAATTTGGATGATGGTTAAATGGAAGACTGGCATTATAATATCTATAGTCACTTTAGGAGAAGGTTATATTTTAGCTAACTTTCTCCAAGATTTTTAGGAAAAGGGAAAATCTGGGAAATACAATGTCATGTACTGTAATATTGCAAACTGGAAGGATGGGTAGAATTTTTTTTTAACATCACTAAATTCACATTAGATAAAGAATGATTAACTGCTCTTTGAATGGTTTATAATTTTGGCAATACTAATAGATTTTTACCATCACAATAGTTTTATAATAAAGCTTACTTGAAAGTCGGTAGATATTTGTTGCTTCTATATTAAAATAGTATCATCTGATAAGAGGGAGTCTGCAAGTCACATATCTTTTTGTTTTCACATGTGAACTCCATTTGATCAACTGTGGTTTCTCTTACATAATTAGCACATCATGTATTTAAGAATCATAAAAATTGTGAGTGATTAGCATGATTAAATTAGTATGTAATATTTTGTTCCAACTCAACAATTAAATGAAAGATTATCATCTACTAGATGAAAAAGTATACAGTTCTACTTGAAATGAGCAATGCTTAACAGGCATCAGGTTTAAAAAAAAAAAAAACAGGCATCAGGTTTAACTCAGAAGAGTATCAGTGTACACACACACACACACACACACGCACGCACACAAGGAAATTTCCAAGGAGACACTATAGCAAATTTTTCACTATTGCTAGTGCTTTAATAGCAAAAAGAGATGAAAAAAGTATTTTAAAATACTTATAAGAACATTTAAAAACAAAACAATTGCAAAGTAATGATTTTCCTGAATCTTTTACAATAATTTACTTTCACTAAGCAACTTAGTATGCATTTCCTCATGGAAATGATAATTTATAATAGGAAAAATCCCACATATATAGAAATTAAACAACAAACTTTTTTTTTTTCTTTTTTTTTTTTTTTTTTAATGATGGACTTTAGGGCATCCCGCATGGCTCAGCGGTTTAGCGCGCCTTTAGCCTGGGGCGTGATCCTAGAGACCTGTGATCCAGTCCCACCTCAGGCTTCCTGCATGGAGCCTGCTTCTCCTTTGCTTGTGTCTCTGCCTCTCTCTCTGCATCTCTCTGTGTCTCTCATGGGTAAATAAATAAAATCCTTAAAAAAAATAAAAATAAATGATGGACATTAGTTTTAGAGAAGTTTAGGCCTACAGAAAAATTTACCAGAAGTTCCCATATCCCTCCACTTCCTCACACACAGTTTCTTTTGTTATTAAAATATTGCATTTTGTGATGTATTTGGCATAACTGATGTACCAATATTGATCCATCATTATTAGCTAAAGTCCATAGATTTCATTAGAGTTTATTCGTTGTGTTTTATATCTCTATGGGTTTTGACAAATGCATAATGTATCCACCATTTCAGTCTCCTTCAGAATAGTTTCACTGGCCTGAGATCCCCTATGCTCTATATGCTTATCCCTTCCTTCCTCTTCTTGAACCACTGCAAAATATCAGTCTTTTACATCCCTATAGTTTTGCCTTTTACAAAATGTCATAAAGTGGAATCATACAGTATGTGGCTCTTTCAGACTAGCTGTTTTTACTGAGCAGTATACATTTGAGATTCCTCCCTGGCTTTTCATGGTTTTATAGCTTACTTCTTTATTTCTCTTACAATATTCAACTGTATGGATGTGCCACAATTTTTTTTTTACCCATCTACCTATTGAAGATCATCTTGGTTCTGTCCGTGTTTTGATGATTATTAATAAACCTCTTATAAGCGGTAGTTGCATGTTACTGTGTGCACTTAAGTTTTCATCTCATTCGTATAAGTATCTAGGAGCATGATCATTAAATTTTTAAGCTGAGATTATGTTCCAAAACTGTCTTTCAAAGTGAATGCACCATTTTGCATTCCCACCAACAATGAATGAGAGTTCCTGTTGCTTCACACTCTCCCCAGTTTGGAGTGTTGTGTTCTGGATTTTAACTGCTGCAATCAGGTGGGTAGTGATTTCTCATTATACTTTATGTTTCTCTGATGACATGTGATGTTGAACATCTTTTAATGTGTTTATTTGTCTTCTATATATGTTTTTAATGAGATGTCTTTTCAGATTTTTTGCCCTTTTGTGTTTTTTTAATCGTTACTAATGTTGAGTTTTTAGTAGTTCTTTACATATTTTGGATACATGTCCTTTATCAGAAATATGTTTTGTTAATATATCCTCCCAGTTTATGCCTTGTTTTCTTCATTCTCCAAAAAGTATCTTGAACAGGAAATTTTTTTTTCAATTTGAATAAAGTCCAACTCACATTTCTTTTTCTTTTTTGAATTGTATTTTTGATATGGTATCTAAGTCATCCCCATAAACCTCAAGGTCACCAAAATTTCCTCTCTATCTTCTAATCTCAAAGTTTAATAGTTTTATGTTTACACTTACATCTATGATCCATCTTAAATTAACTTTTGTGATGTACAAGGACTCTATCCAGACTTTTTTTTTTTTTGTAATGTGGATATCTATTTCTTGAGGATTATTTGTTGGAGATTATCCTTTTACCATTGAATTGTTTTTTCTCCTTTGTCAAACATAATTGAATTATATTTATATGAATCGGTGTGTGGGCTTTGAGATCTGTTCCTTTGATTCATTTATATTTTGCCAGTACCACACTGTCTTGATTACTCTTGCTTCATACTAAGACTTGATGTCAGGTAGTGTCAATCCTCTAATTTTATTTTTCTTCCTCACTATTTTATTAGCTCTTCCAAGAATTTTTGTTTTTCTTAAACTTTAATGAATTGTTATGGAACCCTCTCAAACCATTGGTATCTTGAAAATGGAAGAGTGGTTTCAAGATAATTTAGTAATAATTATTAAAGTATAAAATATATTTCATCTTTTGCCCTGAAATTGTACTTCTGCTAATTACACCAAGAAAATTTTAGGGATGTATGCAAGAGGTTATTTATGACACATATTAGTAAAAAACAAAAACAAAATAAAGCAAAAAAACCCTAAATAAAGTGAGGAAACAAGCTATTAAAAGGTCAATTATACATTAACTATATGATAAATAGGTAATACTACTTCTCAGACATTTCCTAAAGGAGTGAATGATAGAAACAAAGACTGACATATCCAAAACATAGGCAGCTATTCAGTTATTAAATTGTATACTGTAGAATAATAATTTGTGAGATTTCACTTCCTTTGGGTTACATTGTTGTAAGGTGGCTGAGAGAGATCACTTATGTTATGCTAAAGACTTCCTTCCACAAAGAAGAAATTATCAAGGGTGGGAAAACAACACTCTCTTTAACATAGAAACTGAAAGAAGAAAGAAGATTGTAAAAGTTTACAGTTTATAGTTGGTGGAAAAAGGCTATGAGCCACTTGAGGTATATTATCCCAATTTTGAATAAAGAATAGGAGATATAGGGATCCCTGAGTGGCGCAGCGGTTTGGCGCCTGCCTTTGGCCCGGGGCGCGATCCTGGAGACCCGGGATCGAATCCCACATCGGGCTCCCGGTGCGTGGAGCCTGCTTCTCCCTCTGCCTGTGTATCTGCCTGTCTCTCTCTCTCTCTCTATGTCTATCATAAATAAATAAAAATTAAAAAAAATGTTTAAAGAATAGGAGATATATATTTCTAGTATATAAACAATTTTAGTATATGTTTATATACTAAGAAAGTATATAGAAGTATAAAAGACAATATTGTTAGTTTTGATACACACTAGCATCTCTTTTTTTCATGAGATTCTGAAATTTCAGAATGGGCTAATATTTGTTTGTTGGCCTCACTTAATCAACTTTTTATTGGACACAAATGATTCAGAGTTCTTATTTCTTTTATTTTCCCCTGTTCTCTCTTTCTGATGCAGATAACAACTGACTACTAACTTCCATGAATTTATCTCTCAATTTTCTAATATCTCTTATTTTCCATATTTTGGTGTTTTTTTTTCTTATGTGGCATTTCTTTTTTTAACTAAAAAAATTCATTCAGGATTAATTAACATCTAGCATTATGTATTAGTTTCATGTGTACAATATAATGATTTAACAATTCTATGCATTGCTTGGAGCTCATGATGATAATTGTACTCTTAATCCTCTTCACCTATTTCACCCATCCCCCACTCACTTCCCCTCTGGTATCTGTCTGTACTCTAGAGTATGTTTTTTTTTCCTCTTTGTCTTGTTTCTTAAATTCCACATAAGAGTGAAATCATATGGTATTTATTTTTCTCTGACTTATTTTACTTAGCCTTTTACTCTCTAACTATCCGTGTTGTTGCAAATGGCAAGATTTCATTCTATTTTATGGTTAGTAGTATTCCATTATATATACACCACATCTTCATCTGTTTATCTGTGGATAGACACATATCTTGACTACTGTAAATAATATTGCAAAAAACACAGAGACATATATATCTTTCTGAATTAGTGTTTTTGTCTTCTTTAGGTAACTACGGAGTAGTAGGATTCTGGATCATCTAATAATTCTATCTTTATCCTGTGGTATTTCCTTAACTTTGTGTTTTAATCCTTCCAATGATTGTTTTTATTTCATATGTTATATTTTTAATTTCCAATAACTTTCCTGAGGGATATTTATTTTATTAGTTATTTTTATTTTATAAATACCAACATCTTCTATTTTCTTTCTTTCTGTCTTTCTTCCTTTAGTTTCTATGTTTAAGAGAGTATTGCTTTCCCACCCATGATAATTTCTTCTCTGTGGAAGGAAGTCTTTAGCATAACATACGTGATCTTTCTCAGCCACCTAACAACAATGTGAATTTTGAAAACCCAGTGGTGAGTTTTGAAAGAGAAAATAAGCATGTATACTTCTGTGCTTTCTTCTGTTTCCTAGAACCAAGTTGCCTGTCTAGGTTACACATTGCTCTGTTCCAGGTAAGCTTTGCAACTTAGAGGCAGAGGGGAAGGGGGTACTGTATGTAGCTCTACTCTAGTCTATCATGTCTGGATAATTCTGAGATCTTGTATTAAGAAGCACATTTGTGGGCAGCCTGGGTGGCTCAGTGGTTTAGAGCCACTTTTAGCCCAGGGCATGATCCTGGAGACCCAGGATCGAGTCCCATGTCCAGTCCCACATCAGACTCCCTGCATGGAGTCTGCTTCTCTCTCTGCCTGTGTCTCTGCCTCTTTCTCTCTCTGTGCCTCTCATGAATAAATAAATAAAATATATTTTTTTAAAAAGCACATTTGGATGTAGATCTAAGGTAGAGGGCCTAGGAATAGTTTTATCCATTAGTAATAAATATGACATTTTAATCTTTTATTGCCAACTCTCAGTTATTTCCCAATTAGCTTGATATTTATTAGGGGGATATTGAAGGATAATATTGATAATCATTCCCACACCAATTAAGACAATAATATGCAGGGTTTCTTTTTTTTTTTTTTTTTTTTTTTTTTTTTGCAGGGTTCTTATTTTCTCTCTGGATTACTATTTTATTTTTAATCCCCCTTTTTTTTTCTGTTTCATATAGTTTCCTTCAAACACCACATTCTTAAGAATGAAGCCCTGAAAGCTAATTAAAAATTGGTATAAAGTGGTAGGATTTATATTGCACAGGATTTCTCAGAAGTAACATTATTAGAACTGGATTCTTACTTTTAGGGGCTATCCTGTGCATTGTAAGATGTTTATTAGCAGCATCCCTGATGCCTACCCGTTGGATACCAGTAGCACCCCCTCAGTGTGTTAATCACAGTGTCTCTATTTTTTGCTACATATCACCTGGGGGCAACCTCTCCCCTAGTTGAGAACCACTTATCTAGGGTGGCATGGAGAAAAGTTGGCAACATTTTTGTAAGATTCACAAGTGTCACTTCCAGTAGGATTTTTCATTCAGTTATTTAGTTTCTCTAGAGAAGAATCTGCCCTGGCACAATTCATCCTCTTTCTGACTTCCAGGTATTTGTTTGATACACTTCTAGTGATTTGTGTTATCCTATATCCTATCTTTGTCTCTTGAAAAATCACCTTACTGTTGTTTTAAATTTTTACTCAAAAAGGAGACAAATGTGTAATTATTTGAGGGCTAATTTGCATGCTTAAATAGAATTGAGGCAGAATTTTTGCCCAAAATGGCACAGATATCCTTGGTTGCTTATTCATTTATTCACCTAAGAAATACTTAAGGTTTATAGTTTCCATAATTCAGTGTAATCTATATGCTCCAGAGAAGTAATGACATCAATCTGAAGTATAGATCATTCAGACTTAGATTTTAGGATTGAAAGTAGCTACAAATGTCTTTTATAAGGAGCATAGCTATTTTTAGATTAGATGAGAAATCCAATCTAATTAAAAAACTTCTCTGTATTTCTCTATTCAATCAGGTTGAAATGGCCTGTATTTATTTTCTTATTTACATACACTTGGTAGTATAAAGCAAGCAAAATGCCTAGTAGAGTTCCCTGATAGAATAGCTAATTTCAAATACTCCCAGTTATGGGCTTAATTGTATCACATTGCAGTTCACATGTTGAATAATGACACCCAGTCCCTCAGAATGACTATATTTGTTGACAGAGTCTTCAACAAGGTAACTAAGTTAAGATGAGGAGAGAGGCCTCAAAAGAAACCCACCCTTCAGCTCAGACTTCTAGCCTCCAGAATTGTGAGACAATATATTTGTCACTTAAGCCACCTCGTTGTAGTACTTTGCTGTGGCAGCCCTACCAAACTAAGATACACCTCCTAAATCCTCGCTTTGGTGGCAATAAAGGAAGAAAAAACGTAAAGCCACAAAGAAAGCACAGGAGACAAAAGCAACAAATGGCCACTCATTTAGCAGGAACCACTCAAGCCGGCGAAAGGGTATTCCTGAACCTATCAGTTCATGGAACAGAACTTCTAGAGTTGGTGTGAAAGTGGACTTGTGGGTGTGGCTGAAAAATATAAGGGCAGACTATGAAGCCTGTGTAAGAAGCCACAGGGCACTTAGATTCTACTTTCACCTCCATTTCCACACCAGGATCTTATTTCAGCTTGTAAGAAGACATGTATGGAGTTCTGTATGCAGGACATTGGGCGCAAGTCTAGGAGTTTGTAGCAGAAACAACGGCATTAAGGAAGCTGAAGCCACGAGAGGGAAGTTAGATCACCTCCACTCCACCCCCGCTCCCTATCCAACCCTTTCTATATCATCACTTGTCACACAAAATGATGACAGGCAGGCATTTGACTTTATCACAAAGTTGGAAGATTTGTTATTGAGCTAATAAGCCACTTACAAAATAACAGTATATACCTGCCTTGATATATGCATTTGTATCTTCCTTCAGTTAAATATATAGTAACTACTAGTCTTAACAACAATTCTATGAATTAGAAGAATTACTGTTTTATTTTCTATTTGCCTCCAGTATAGTGAAAATTTCAAGAGGACCAACATCTAGGGACTTAGTAATTTTCTCACTAATTTGCTTCCAATATAAAAATACATGTCTCGCAGTAGTAAGAGCTCAATAAATGTTAGACAAATGAAGGAATGCTTGAATTACCATTTCATGGATGAAGAAACTAAAGCACATAGGAAGTAAGTAATTATTTTAAGCTCCAAAAACAAAACAAAACAACACACCTAAATCTTTTCACTCTCAAAAGCCTGTAGATATTAATAGTTGGAGGTCTTTTCCCAAGGAGCCCATCTTCATCATCTATCACTCTGCATGGCATGCACATGGATCTTTTTTAAACTGAGTTATAATTTAGGTACAGTAAATTTTATTCCTTTTATGTGTACAAATCTAAGGGTGTTGACAAATGAATAGAGTCTTATAAACTCCCTCCAGAATCAAGATAGACAATATTTTCATCATCTCTAAAAATAGCCTCATGCCTTTGTAACCGAAGCCCTTTTCCTCCGTCCAAGCCCTTGTCAACCTTTGATCAGTTTTCTGTCCATATACTTCTGTTTTTTGTAGGAAGTCATACAAATGTAATCATAGAATATGATTGTATGTCTAATTTCTTTAAGTTAGCATGATGCTTTTGAGATGTCCCCCAACATAGTTTTTTAATTTTTAAATTGTCAGTATTTCATTCTTTTTATTGCTGAGTAATATTCTATTATACAAATGCACTACAGTTTTTTCATCAGAAGTTGATGAATATTTTGTTTTCAGGTTTTGACAATTATGAATAAACCTACTGTAACCATTGGTATGCAGGCTTTTGTGTGGACATATGTCTCTATTTTTCTTCGACAAATACTTAGGAGTATTGGATTGCTGAATCATAGGATAAATGCATGCTTAACTTTATAAGAAACTGTCAAGTTATTTTCAAAGAGAATGTTCTATTTTGCATTGACAACAACATTGCATAAGAGTTCCAGATGCTTCAAAAAGTTCTCAACAAGTAGCATTTACGGTACATTTTTCTTTCTTTTTTTTTCCTTTCTGCCATTCTCCTGGCTAGTATCTCATACTGGTTTTAGTTTGTATTTCTCTGATTGAGCGTTTTTTTTTTCGTGCTTTTTTACCATTACTACTATGAGTGTTTTATTCAGAAAAGCCAAGATTTGAACCTCTACTCTGTCTCTTTAACAAAAAATGTTCTTGAACAGCCCCAGTGGCGCAGCGGTTTAGTGCCGCCTGAAGTCCAGGGTGTGATCCTGGAGACCTGGGATCGAGTCCCACATCAGGCTCCTGGCATGGAGCCTGCTTCTCCCTCTGCCTGTGACTCTGCCTCTCAATCTCTCTCTGAATAAATAAAAATAAAATCTTAAAAAAAATGTTCTTGTTCTGTTTGTTCATGCTTAAAATGCAATAAAACATTTTTATGTGGATTAAGTAGGTTGACATATGAAGTACACATATCCTAGGCTATCCATAAATGTTATTTTCCTCTCTCTTAAAGTTTCATTCTTCCTGTGTTCAGAGGTACCACTCTCTGTAGGAGTTAATTACCAAGTACTCTCAAACTGTTCTAACAGTACATTTTCTTATATTTCTTTCCTTGTGTTCATCCAGTAGGCTGCTCAGTTTTCCTCACAACTTACCTGGCATGTCAGTACTCTGTTGAAAGCTGTGATCACCTCCCCTTTGCCAATGGAAATAATGTATGATTTAAGCTTGTTCTTAATTTCCTTCATACTCTTCCCTAATTGGCTGTCTCCAGTTTTATTTCTTATTAATCACATAATGTCCAAGTTACAAAGTATACCATAGCTGAGTATTATTATTATTATTATTATTATTATTATTATTATTTTATTCCAAGTAATGTATTTGCCTCCTAATTTCTGTATTTTTACTTGTTCTCCCCTCTAACTTACATACATATTTCTAAATCTAACAACTTCTAAGTTTTACGAAGGCAGAGCCTTTTAAAAAATATTTTATTTATTTATTCATGAAAAACACAGAGAGAGAAAGGCAGAGACATAGGCAGAGGGAGAAGCAGGCTCCAGGCAGGGAGCTTAATATGGGACTCGATTCTGAGACCGCGGATCATGCCCTGAGCCAGGGGCAGGTGCCCAACCGCTGAGCCACCCAGGTGTCCCGAAGGCAGAGACTTTGTCTTATTAACCCTTAGATATTTCCGTGGAATTTTGCATAGAGTGTGGCACATATTAAAAGCTTAATTAAATATTTGTTGAATGAAAGAGAAGGAATAAATTTTGCTAGCATCTATTATCTACTTCCTTTTCCACCTTAAAAGGATTTATTTTTCTCTGACATATAAATTATTTTTTGCCTTTAATTCCTAGGTAAAGTAACTTTAAAATTTGTTTAATAACATTATTCTTTAGGGATGCATGGGTGGTTCAGTGATTGAGCATCTGTCTTTGACTCAAGTCATGATCCTGGGGTCCTGGGATCGAGTCCCGCATCAGATTCCCCACAGGGAGCCTGATTCTCCCTCTGCCTGTGTGTCTGCCTCTTTATCCGTATCTCTCATGAATAAAGAAATAAAATCTTTAAAAATAATAACATTGTTCTTTAAAAAAATAACATAGATTAACAATAGTATGCTACAGGTACTATACATTCATGCTGCATTTCCCTAACTAGATTGAAAGTTGTTTGAGAATAAGAAGAATTTATTTCTTCAAAGTTGGAGAAATATGAGCCACTGAAGAAAATAAAATGTAAATAATGATATAGCTTGGCTTTCTTTATAAAATAATATTAATCAACTGGCTTGCAGACCCCAAGACTACAGAATGACTTATAGATTAAAATACAATATTGAAGTCTATGCCAAAAAGAAAAAAAAAAGGCAAAACTGAAAGTATAGTCATTGAAGGAGATGGAAAACTGTATGATATGGAATGCTATTTTCTTGGAATTTGTTCTTGCTCATGGTTGTGGACCCCTTTGCCTTGAAAAAAAAACTGCACTGATATTCAGATCAAACTAAAAAATGCAATTAAAAATAGATTTCAAGTAGTTATTTAATAGATGACTTTGATTAATTCTCCTCCCTTCACATTCAATGTACATCCTGGCTTTTTGCCCCTTATAAAGTTAATTTATGAGAGATGCCTTTTTAATGAGCTAACCAGAGGAAGTTACTTTTAAAAATTCCTTTATCCAACAGGCTATTAAAATAGTAGTAACTGATATGGAATATGTGTAGCCCAGGGATTACTTACTTCATTTCTCCTTGATTTTGCTTTGAAAATGACTGCCCTGCTGTGCACCCCTGCCAAATCTAATGATTAGATCTGTCTGTTCCAGGAATCCCTCAGATTGGCATCCTTGGTGTCTCCAGAGGCCTCAAAATGTTTTGTTAAAAGCACATCACCAGTGAGCCTGCTTTGATTGAGACTGACACAGTATACCAGTTCTTCAGTGATTTTCTTAAATTATAAAAGTTATCTTTATATATTGTGAACATTATGCTTGACCCCAGGATTATAGAAATTTTCAGATGTGTAGTTGAACTATTATTAGATTTCAAATAAGTTTAACCATGTTCAGTTCTCAAATGCCCGCAGCATACTTTCAAGAGCATGTCTTGAACAAACTCACATTGAATAGCTTTCATCTTATGCATTATAGCATGTTTATGTAGCTGGAATATTTCATAAAAAGCTGTGGTCAGGTAATCTAACCTACTTTGAAACATACTCAGTTTATAAAGTAGTGCAACCTTGTAAAATCAGAAGCGAGCACAATTTGCATCAGGATCCACACTGTCTAGTCTGCCACACTCAGCTGTCCTCATTCTGACCCTGTTATCTAAAAATAGGAGAAATTGGTGCAAAGCAGCTTGTGGAGTAAGAGTCCTTGGTGTGGTATAGCAGTTCTCCAACTTACTGACTATGCAATCCTAATCAAATTGGGTTGATGTAGTGATTAAATTAAATTGGATTATCCAGATAAAGTGCCTGCACATAACAAACACTTACTTAATGGTTATTAGTTATATTAATTGTAACATTCCAAGAGCTACAGACAACATTGTCTAAGGGGAACACAAGGGATTGGAATTGAAATGCAGTAAACCACAAATCTAGTCCTGCCATTAACATTAATTTTTTGAGAGATTCTTTGAAAGGCAAGAGTGAGGGAAATACAGAGCTTATTCTGATCCTGAAACCATTTTTCTATTTGTAAAACACCATTAACAGGAGTGAGAACCAGACCCTCTAACTCTGTGTCCCTTGCTACACTGCTCCTCCTGAGGCAAGAAATTGAGATGGGAAACACAGAGGACCATCCGCATGTCTTTGGTGAAAAAACAGAAAAATACTTTCAACCACAACTACCCCAGTGTGCCTAAGAAACAAGCAGAAACAACCCCTCATAGAATGCATTTCTGTTCCATCAGTCACCCAAGAAATCCAAAAGTCAGGAAGTTGCTCATCACCTATCTCTTCCATTTCCACAGAATTCTGTACATCCCTTTATCTAACCCCACATGCACCCTTTCCCAGCTCCGAAATGTTTATTGCCAGTATAATTAGAATACACTATATCCTCAACCTCTTTATTTCCATTAATTTCTATCTCTTGACTGAAATAATGTGTCTCCTTTGAGACATTGTTTTGGCCGAAGGTCTCTCAAGTGGCTTTTTTTCTTTTCTTTCATACCACTCTTAAATTGGGTTTACCATGAGATAACTACTTTCCTAACTTCTCACTGCTGATTCCTGATCATTGTATTAGTCTTAACCACATTGGTCCCTCAAAACACTCAGCATAGAACACACACCATTAGGCTGTAACAGGTATCTTCAGTAAATATGATTATTTCAAAGGATGTGATATATATGACACTTGTAAATATGACAGACTGTCTAACTATATTATTTTTAAATGACATTTTCTTCCTCTGGTTGAAAACAAGATTCTTAGTTCAGTTTTCACTAGAGCAGTGAGTTTAGTGGACAAGTAGTTTCCATATTCAACTGCCAGCCCATAAATTGTTATATCTGTGATACAATAAATACAAAATTTGAGAAAACATTTGGAAAATTTTATAATAATTTGATGAGTAAATTCATTGCTATTGAATCTAATATGTTAAAGGCTTATTTTTTATGCATTTTATTCTATTTTTGAATCACTTATTACAGTTTAGAAAGTTATCAGTCTGCAATGCTTTGGGAAAAGTAAAATTAAAAAAGATAAGATACACATAACAGGCATCTCCATGGTAAAATGAAGGAGAACTTAGATTCTGATTCCAGTGCACAGCTTCATCCACATGGGTGCTATGCTCTCCAAAGCACAACTATTGAGAGGCAGCTTCAGGGCTTCAAGCCAAGAAATTAATATGTAATATAAAATCATAACAAAACAAACATAGCAAGTACTTAGTTCCAGGGAAATTAGCCTAGCAATGTGCCTTAACCTAGCAGACACTGACTATATTCAAGCTGAAGCAAAGATACTATGTTGCTTGGTAATAAGCTATCAAACAGGTTGGAATGGATGAAGGAAAAAGGAAAACTGATCTCAGCCCAGAACAGCCAAGAGAAAATATTGATCTGTTGACTTTAAATTATTGAGAAGCTTCACTCACATTGGGAATAAAACAGTATGTTATAATCCTGTATATATGGTTCATAATTAGGATAAAATAGTGCTGTGTAGTAAAAGCAAACCAGTAATTCTGCAATTAGAAAATATCTATTTCCATAGATCTATTTCTATATATCTATGTAATGTATATAAATGCACACACATATCATACATATATGATTAAATCATTTGCGTTATTTAAATGAACAGGATCAATTTATTAGCCAGAAACTAACATATATGAAACCTCTTTAAAAAATAAAATTATTTTTGATTCAGATTTGTAAAAGAAAGAAAATATTATAGGATATGTAACAAATAAAGTTCATGTATTTTTATAATCTTAATCTTTACTATCCCAGGAAAGTATTATAAGATTTGAGAAGTCCTTTCCATAGATTCAACTACATAGGGCAAATGAAATCATTACCTTTTCAGTTTAGGATTTCATACATATCAAGTCACTGTATGAGAACTACTGTAGTTTGGAAACCCCAGCCTTAATTTTTTTTCCTGGAGCTGCTATGCAGAATATCTGATTTTTTGAGAATGTCTAGATCTTGTTACTTACATAGAGACATAGCTTTATTCATTTATTGAGTCTTTTCATGAAAATATATTGAGTGTTCACTCTGTGCCATGCATTGTTCTAGGAACTAGGGTTATAGCAATGAATAAAATAAAATTCTTAGGTGTAGAAGAAATGAAAGCAAAGAAGATAAGACAAAAGTTAAATATGAAAAATATCATTGAGAACTGATTTTTGGTAGAGTTCTGAAAAGTGCCTCCCCTAGTGGCTATCTGGGGAAAGGGTATTTCAAGAGAAGAAAACAATTTTAAGTGCCCAGAGGTAGTAAAGTCCTAGGCATGGTGTAAAAAGAGCATGGAGGCCGCTGTGACTGTATTGAAGAGAGCGAGGGAAAAATGGTAGCATATGCGGTCAAAGAAGGGGTGGCAGGTCACATAGGCCTTTGTATGCCTTTGTATGTCTTTAATGGATAGCTCTTGAGCGTCTCAGAGCAGAAGAGTGACATAATCTGAATTCTGACTTTACCAGAACACTGTCACTATTCTGTTGTTCTAAAAATCAATTGGGCTAAGAAAAAAAAAAAAAAAAGCACTCAGATTTGTTAGGAGGTCTGACAATTTAAGCCAGTGGTGACTTGATCCTCAGTGATGACTAGGAGATGGTCAAAGGTAGTCAAAATCTGAATTTCCTGATGGATTGGGTAGTGAGTGTATGATAACAAGATTGACTCTGACATTTCTGGACTGAGCAACTAGATAATGATATCATCACAAACTTCACAAAGACCAGATTTGTGGTGAGTGGGAGGGTGGGAACTTAATTTTGTACACTCCGTTGAACAATTTTTGATTATTCATATTACACATTGACCTGTTATATGACCCTTTGACACACAATTCTAGTTGATACTACTGAATAACATTGAAATTAGGCATGTGATAAAATATGGAAGCCAAAAGCTCAAATTCAGTAGTGTTTTTAATCTGTGCCAATAGAGCAATGCTATTTTGTATAAGAATTTAAATAAATGTAATTTTGTTTCACTTTTGTTTTTTTACAAAGTGAGAGAAAACTGGCAGTAAGGATGATACCTGTGATGCAAATGGAAACGTCATAAATTCCCTATCATTTAGACAAACATGGAAGTCCCTAGGCATGCCAAAAGCGGTAGCAAACCTTCACCTTTTATGAGATTCTGTTGGATTTAAATGAATGAAAATAATACCATTTATGAACCTGAAAAAAATCTGGCAGTATATTTTAATGAACTTGTACAAAATTCTGGCAGTATATTTTAATGATGGTGCCTAAAACTGATGTAGAATTTTAGATATTTTATGATTCAAATTCCCTGAGAAAAAGAGCTTCCTCTTACCACATGAATATAAATTTCATGTTTAACTTTTGCACTCTCATTCAATACACATTTTCCGTTAGTCTTTTTATTCAAAAAATGAGGTATCTACTTGTGTAAACTTGATCTGGAGAGAAACTGCCATTATTAAGTCATGTGAAGTCAATTTATTTCATAAAATAAAATCAGATGCATTGTGTCTCAGAGTCCTATTACTTTCTGCTTTAGCCTTGCTTTCAAAAAGAACCTTATTAAGGAAACAAACCCATTAAGAAAATATTTCAAAATCCTCTTTTGATCAGAAGGGAATATATTTCATGATATGTTTATCAAAAAGTTACAGGGAAAGGGGCACCTGAGCGGCTCAGTCGATTGAGCATCTGGCTGTTGGTATTGGCTCAGGTCTTGATCTCAGGATTGTGAATTCAAGCCCTGCTTGGACGCCACACTAGGTGTAGAGCCTGCTTAAAAAAAAAAAAAAAAATACAGGGAAAGAATTCTCACACCCTGATTCTGAAGTATCTTTATAATTATTTTATTTTGTTTTATTTTTGTGATTATTTATAATTCCTCATTTCAGGGATTCTTGTCAGGAGAGTTAATCAGGCATTTTCATTCAGTTTAAATATTGAAATCCATAGTGAAAGTTTTCAGGAGTATTATCCTCCCAAATAACTTCTATTTCTATTTATAGTTAATCTGCAGATATATTTGGTTAAGAGGTAGATCACAGTGAAGCCAAGTTCTAACTTCTAGATGTACTATTGGAATACCCAGCAGAATTGCCACTATCTTGGGAGAATGTGGATATTACTGTTTAAGTGTATTAGATTTTTTTTCCTAGCAGATTCGGATTCAAGACACAAGGAATTAAAATTTTACTTTATAGAATATGAGAATTGTTGGAAACCTAATTAGAGGCTGAAAACATGAAAGACATGTATATAGATATATTTTAACTTATACAAAATGAGAAAAATAAATAATAGAAATAAGCATATAAAATCAGCTGAGAAAACAGAAGGAAATGAAAATATAATTTACACTGAAAGTAAACAAAAACTAAAGAACATTTTAAAATTAAAAAATGATATGAAAGTAGATTAAGCTAAATTAAAGGAAGAGATTATAAAATATGCTAAGGACAAAGGTATTAAATGTAATGAAACATAAAGTAAGCTAAAATACACATGAAATGAGCAATTATTCCTCCTCCTTGCTCTGATACAATCTATCATCGAGTTAGGATCATCAGCATAGAAAATTACTCTATTTTGCCTTCCCTGAATTGTAATTCTATGACTGTGTTTTGAATTTGGGGTCCAAGTATTTTTTTTTAATTTGAATCACACATTTTCAAAGTGTGCAATAACTCCAATATTTGAGTCTTGCGATAATAGCAAATGTACTATATTTTTTTTGTTTTCTTTATATTAAATTGAAACAAATAGTTATTAACAGATGGTTAAGAAAATATTTGCAGTAATTGCTACTGTGTTGTCACTACTAGGATATCAGCCTCACATAAACCTATGAAAGAAACAGACTTAAGTGCTTGTTTTCTCAGGTCAGAAATGTCTCTCAAGTACTCATAAATCTACTTGAAAATGAAAGCATTTAATTATATCATAATTGGCAATTCTAAAATTACAAAGGTCACAGCAAGCTTATCCAAGTGCAACTCTTTTTAGAATTCTTACTACAAGAAAGAAGTATATTTCAAACCTGGTCCAAGGACAGGACTTTAGCTTGTTAAACATTTTTTCAGGTATCTCCTTTTACAATGATGATCACTTTTAAAATGCACTTCAGTTATTCCTCTGATTAACCAAACTTCGAAAAATTTCTTTGAGGTTTTTATTTAACCCAAAAGAAAATTTCACAGGATAAAAAAGGATTTTACATAACTGCTTGTCTATTAATAAAGAAAGACTAAAATTCATGCATCTTATAGCTAAATAGAAGTTCAACTCACATAGCTCTAAGTTTACTTATTCAGTTAGTTTTACTCCAGAGAAAGTTGGAAATTTGAATGAAAGTAATGAGATAATCCTTCTAAGGGAGCAAAAAGGTTTTAAGATTTTTTTTTAATCTAGGTTTTGCAGATTAGCTCTAAATTTAATTCTTCCACTTGCTGAGCTCTAGATCTCAGGAGTCATTCTTTACCAATCTCATTATACGTATCCCACCCAATGTATCTGTGATTACAGCTGTCTCTATCTTTGATTTATATGCAGAATCTGAATACTTCATCACCACCTCAGCCCAAATGAGCCTCATTTCTGACTTGGACTATTTCTATAACCTCTAAATGGAAATGCTTCCCCTGTTTTTATGCTTGCCCCAAATAGATAATTCCCAAAATGATCTTATTTATATATAAAAGATCCTTCCTGAGTCAAGTCCCTACAAAGACTTCCTATTGCACTTCAAAAGTATATAAATAAAAAGTCTACTTTTCCTTTTTGTTTTAGAGATTGTATTTATTTATTCATTAGAGACACAGAGAGAGAGGCCGAGACATAGGGAGAAACAGGCTCCTTGAAGGGAGCCTGATACAGGAAGTGATCCCAGGACCCTGGGATCATGACCTGAGTCAAAGGCAGAAGCTCAACTACTGAGCTACCCAGTCATCCCAAAAGTCTACTTTTCTTATCACAATTCTTCTAGACACACCTTAAAAAAAAGATTTTATTTATTTATTCATGAGACACACAGGAAGAGAGAGAGAGGGAGAGGCAGAGGGAGAAGCAAGCTCCATGCAGGGAGCCTGACCTGGGACTTGATCCTGGATCTCCAGGCGGCGCTAAACCGCTGAGCCACCCGGGCTGCTCCACACCTTTTTTTTTTTTTTTTTTTTTTTTTTTTTTTATCTACCTCTACTCATCCTTCTCTGTCCCAACTTTATTTCATCTTCGTCCTGTAATTTCACCATCATCCTCAGATTGCCCCTCCCAGCCTTCACAGTATTGATACCTGTGCTTAGACTGCTCATCTCCAACATCCATATGACTTGCCTCCTCAGATCATTTGGGACTCCTGCTCTAATACTCAAATATCAAACAAGGATCTTTTTTTAAAACGGGACTTCCTGCTCCCCATTTACTCATTCTACTTTGTTTATCCTACATACAGTTACTTGGATGCAACATTTTGTTCTATACTTATTTTGTCTTCTTTTATCAGTCTCTTGAAGTTTTATATGATTTCATAATAAGATATATTGAAATAATCCAAAATAATGATAATAAACCTTAATTTTATCCTGTTGTCATGAGTACCAAATATAAAAATAGAAGTCAGAAAAAAAGTTGCCAACATTATATATCACATATATCAGTTAAAGTATGCATTCCCTTACTGTCTGTTTTGATTTTGATTTATTTCCCATTTGTCAGAATTTTACAAGCATCTTTTTATTATGCAGATTATTAGCAAAGTGGAAAGGTTCAGGTCAGTAGAGGTTAGCTGACCTTATTTTGAATTTTGAAGTTTATCAGATAACACCACTGGGATTTTGCTCAAGTCACAGTTTTAAACTCTTAACTTCTTTACCTCTGAAATGGATATAGTAATATACCGTAAAATTTCTATAGCATAGCATTTTGAATGTTGTGGATTAATTGGGACAATCTATACCATTTTACCTGGCACAAAGAAGTCCTAAAAAATATAAATAATAATTTGATATTGTTGCATTAGATACATATGGGTAATTCATTATTTTTAAAAATGTCATAATCTCTATAAAAAAGGGAAAATGATAGAGGTCTGCCCACAGGTGATTTGAAAATAAATCATATAGTAACATATGAAACTTTCAAAACAAATCGTCAGATTTACCTTGTGCTTAGGCTGTCATCCTGATGATAGTATGTCCATTATCACTTTCACTTTAATTTTTTTTAGATTTTATTTATTTATTTATTTATTTATTTATTTATTTATTTATTTATTTATTTATTTATTTTTATTCATTCATTCATTCATTCAAGGCATACAGAGAGAGAGAGGCAGAGACAAAGGCAGAGGGAGATGCAGGATCCCTGTTGGGACCCCAATGCAGGACTCAATCCCGGGATCCTGGATCATGCCCTGAGCCAAAGACAGACAGGCAAACCCCTGAGCCACCCAAGCATCCCATCAATATCATTCTTAATCTCAATATAATTCTTAGTTAATTATATAACTCAAAATGAATTCTCTCACAAAAGCCTTGAACAAACGTAGTTTAGGGCACATGGGTGGCTCAGTCAGTTCAGCTGGGGTCATGATCTCAGGGTTCTGGGATGCAGCCCTATGTTGGGCTCTCTGGTCAGCCAGGAGTCTGCTTCTCTCTCTTTTGCACTTTCCCTGCTCCTACTTTCTCTCTCTCTCTCTCAAATAAATAAACTAAATCTCTAAAAATTTAAAAAAAAAATGCTAGCTTTAATTCCTGGATGAGAATATTAAAAGTAATTCAATTAAAATAATCACTTCTTATATTTATATGTCCTCTTTGAGGAGAAAACTCTTATAAAGATAATAATTATATTTTAAACTGTTCAAAACACAAATGTCACAATTTTAAACATGAAATATTGTTTTTATTTATTTTCAAACGCAAAATGTTTTCTGTCTAGCTTTGACAGTACTACAAAATTTGAATGAAAAATACCTTTTTTAACTTCTTTTCTTACTCATTGAGCATTTAACAGTTAGGCAAGCACAATCTGAAAAATGTGCATGCTATTATAAATAATACATGGTAGACATTTTTAAATGACATTTCACAGGTTATGTCAAAGAGTAAAGACACTGATATATAAACACAGTGTCATTATAAATGTATCTCTCAGTTATGATGATGTTAAATACATTTAGAGACTCATTTAAGGTAAAGGGAAAGACTAGCTCTGAAATTGACTTAGATTTTTAAAAATTATAATAAAATATTAAGAAAATTACTGAAACCTACAAATAGAAAATAACATTGTCTTCATGGGACCATACAGATGAAAAAAAACTGGCAAAAAAATGAGTCTTTGAATGTTTACATCTTTAGTCCTATTTTGTTTTGTTTTTTAATATCTATTCTTTCTATTATTCTATTGCAAATGTTGGATGCACCACTCAACATATTTCATGTTTTTCACAATTTCATATTATTTTTCCAAAATTCTCTTACCAAGAAAACAAAAATAAGCCAATATATCTGGATATTTTTCAGTCGAGAAAGGAATTCATGGCCTACCAATTCTTTTACCATTATGGAGAGTTTCTTAATGCCAATTTTTATTGCCTTTATTAGAATAAGAAGTATTTTTGATATTGCTAAATTATAACTTTTTCCACATATGAACGAATAAAATTACATAAAACATATTCCACTGATCCTGGATTGAATATAAAAACAATGTAAGTTGTTTTATCAACAGTTTTTTCTTTTGTTTGTGATCATGTGAAGAAAGCTTTACTACAGAGATAATTAACATTGGATATTCTTGCTGATAGGACATATTATAAATTTATAGAGTATAAGAATCATGCATGTTATAAACTAAAATCCTTCAATCACAGTTTCACAGCATAAATAACTAGTAAATGAACAATTTGGTCACTGACATAGAGTATGAATTAACTCGTTGGATAATGTAAATGTTAAGTCTTTTAAACTAAATAAATGTCTATATATGTCTTATTCCTATTTCTACTTGCAAATTGAAATTGACATTCTATCTTAATGCCACAGGCAGTTATGAATTGCCTTATCATTATGCCTAGAGAAATACAATGTCTGTCTCTCAAAGGGAGAGTGGTCAAGGAATTCTTAAAAGAGAGGACCCTTTTTAAGGATTTGCTCTGCATTCATCCATATTGCTTGAGAACAAGAATGGAATAAAGTATCCACATATGAATTTGAAAACTGGGTAACTATTTCTGCATGGTATTCTAGAATCTCAGAACAAAATGATAAATAGATAAAATTTCTACCCTCATTCAATGAAGAAACAGTTACAACAGTTCATTATGATGTAGCTTTTTGATTCTGCAATTGAAGAAGAAAGAAAAGACAGTGAAATGAATGGTGTGTTTGTAACATGAAAAATTTTATCTAATTTTAAAAATTATCTGATGAAAGGTTTAACCGTTCTCCAGAGATTATTTCAATTTAATAAGAGAAATTTACTGTGTGTCTGTCCACTAGTGATGACTTCAGTGAAACCTTTAGTTTTGAAAAAAAAAAAAAAGTACTGTGAAGTTATAGTTTCTGGATTTGACCATTCATGGTATATTGGGGAAGTAAACAGAAAGAAATCATATATAATATAAATAATAATTGGTATTACAAAATTACAAATAAAATATCACAAAACATATGGAAAAGAGAGGATAAGTTTACCTGAAAGACTAAGAAACAGCATATTATGGAGAAGGTAATAACTAAGTTGATTCAGGATTTATTTTTAATCACATTAACTCAAAAACAAAATAACTGTTTTCCCCACTACTTAAGTACCTTTTACAAAAGTGGCACCACTTCTAAATCTTCATATGGTAGGGCTAATAATAAGAGGCATTATTTGTTTTGCTATTTCTTTAATAAACTCCTGGAAGATAGACCATGACAGCATAAAACTGAGATTTAAATAACATTACAAGTGGATTATTTCTGAATATTAAAAGGCCATAAAGTTAACAGACTTCAAATAAACATATGATTAACTTTTATAATAGGATAATGCAAGTATAAATATTTTGCATATCTTAATTTCAGTATATTGTTATGAACCAATTGTGCAGTTAGTTACTAAGTTACTAATTATATTGTTCCACTTATTTGTTGACAGTTAAAATTATCTTTTGGTTTATAGCATATCTTGGCTTCATAGGCTTTCATTGTTTTTTTAGGTTTTCATTTTAAAAAGGATTAAATCTGTGGATAATCTTGAAACTCACCCGCTCTTTCTATTTCAAGTGTATGCCTAGAGATTCATTTATTAATTCTTTGGATAATTCTCTTGGTCTCCATTAACTCAAAATTTTTCTATGAAAAACAACTTTCTTTTTAAAATAATGGGGTTTGGATGAGTTATATTTCTGGAATAAATGGAAGTAGTAATCTTGGTAACTTATATCTGTATATTAGTCTTGATAGTCATACTATAAATTTATTTAGATTATTAATGAATTTAAAGGAATATATAATGAGTCAACTTCCATTTGAATGCTTTCATTGAAGAGAATTTTCTCCTAAATAATAAAATTTACAACTTTCATACTTGAGTACTGGAAAATACATTAATGAAACCAATGTATGTACATATATGTTTATTTTTTTAAGCATTTGCAAAGTTGGATGCAAAATTTTATTTATTTATTTTTTTAATAAATTAATTTTTATTGGTGTTCAATTTAATCATTAGAAGGTTGCTGAGGTAACCAGGATTAGAAGGGCCAGCATTTCAAAAAGGATCTCACAAAATGAAGAGTTGCTATCTTCAGTAGTTTTTTCCCAGAACTTGCCAATAGCAAGCATGGGGAAAAACTGAAAACTCATGTTTTATTCAGGAAACAGGCTGCTTATGTATTTGAATTTAAAGTCTTGATCTTACTGTGTTTCACATTTATTTCTCTCATCTTTCATTCTTTTCAACAGATGAGTCGTTCCATGTGTTTGTTTTGCATATTTTTGTTATTGTTTATTAGTTACTGTGTACGGTAACTAATATCACAAACTTGATGGTTTAAGCAACAGAAATTTATTCTCTCTCAGCTCTGGAAGCCAGAACCCTGAAATCAATTTCACTAAGCTGAAATCAAGGTGCCAGCAAGGTTTGCTCCCTCTGGAGACTGTAGATAATTTATTCCTTGCTCTTCCAGGTTGTGGTGGCTGTTGGCATTCCTTGATTTGTGGCCACATCACCCTAAATTTTGCACCATGGTCATATTGCCTTCTTCTCTTCTGTGTATGAAATCTCCTGCTTCTTTCTTGTAAGGATACTTGTAATTGGACTTAGGACCAACTCAAAATAGTCTGGATTAATTTGTCCATGTCAAGATGCTTAATTTAGTCACATCTGCAAGGATATGTTTTCCTCATAAAGTAACACGTATTGGTTCCAGGAATTAAGACCCAATATCTTTGGATGTCCATTACTGAGCCTTCTGTACTTATTCTAGAGATAATATACATGAAGGCTCTGACTTCATAGAGCCTACTAAAAATTAAAACTTTCAAAGTATATATGGATCCCTGAACTCATTAATTTTGTATTAAAAAAACAAGTCCTGTGTGTTGAGGGACTTCCACTTCTGACCTCCATGAAGTAAAAGATATCAGATTTGCCTTCCTAGCTGAAAACAAGAACAACAAACAAAACAAAATACATGACACGAACTTTTTGACATAGTGGTTACCTGGCAACAAAGGACAATGTTCCTGAGACATTTGGGGAGGGGATAGGAAACAAGGTGAATGTTATAATTGTCCCAGCTTATTAGGTTGTGGGATATGGAGAAGAAATGGAGACAGAGAGCAGCATAGTCCCTAAGTTAAGGAGATGAAGTTAAGGGTGGGGGAGTCCAAGGTACCTGGAGATCATAGGAAAAATCTCTGATTCTGATATGAGAACTACATGAAAAAAGAACCCTGGACATTTGCTGAAGGGATCACCTAATCATTCAGTAGAATTGTAGTTTGTGCATTCATGAGAGGAAACTATACATGGCTGGGTAGCAGGGATAATTAAAGCAGTTTTTTTTGTTTGTTTGTTTGTTTGTTTTTTAAGCAGTTGTTCTTAACTAAGAATAGTTTATCTTGCAGGGACCATTTGTCAATGTCTGGAGACAGTTTGGGTTGTCACGGCTGGGATGGTGTACTGATATTTAGCCCACAGTGGGCAATGTTGCTGCTTAATATCCTACAATGCACAGGACTGTCCCATAGAATTATCTATATCACAATATAAATAGTGCCAGGATTTACTACGAATTATAGGGAATAGTTCCTGCACTGCACAGGCCTGGGAACAGGGCCTGTTCTGATCAATCAGTCATATCATGTGAGAAGTACTAATAAAGTCTTACTAGAGTAGGAGGGAATACTTAGAATTGTTCTGCAATACCCAACAGGATCAAACTATATCTAAATAACTAAAGCTCAGATAAAAAGAAGAATAGTTATATAGAGAGATTTAAAAATATCCAACATGCAACAGAGTGTAATTAAGAATATGTGGTATCCCATCAAAGATTATGAGGCATCTATATCTCAGTTGGAAAGCTTTCAATTTCTCACCATTGAATGTGGCACTAGCTATGGACTTTTCATAAATGACTTTTATTGTGTTGATGTCTCTTTCATCTATACCTAATTCCTTGTGTGTGTGTGTGCGTTTTAGACTTTTTTTTCAGAGCAGTTTTAAGTTCACAATATAATTGATGGGAAGGTACAGTGATTTCCTAAATACCCCATTTCTGTGCATATATCTCACCTATTGTCAATATCACTCACCTGAGTGGTACATTTGTTTTGACTGATGAATCTGTATTAATAAATCATAATAATTCAAAGGCAGTGGTTTATACCAGTGATCAATCTTGATGGTATACATTCTATGGGTTTGAACAAATATGTAATGACATGTTCTTCTCATTATGGTATCATACAAAGTATTTTCACCAGCCTAAAGTACTCTGTTTTCATACCATGTATTTTTATTGCCCTTGAACACTGTCCACCCCAACCACTGGCAACCGTATTTTGATATTTTTACTATCTCCTTAATTTTACCTTTTCTAGAATGTAATATAGTTGGGATCATAAAGTATGTATCCTTTTCAGATTGACTTATTTAATTTAGTAATATATATTTAGGTATTCTCCATGTCTTTTTTTAGCTTGATGGATATGGTATCAAGCTGAGTCTGGCCTCATAAAATGTATAAGTGCTCCTTCCTCTATTTTTCTGAATAATATCAGAAATGTTACTTTAAAAAAAAAAAAAAACATCTTTGGTAAAATTCACCTGTTAAACCATCTGGTTGTGGGCTTTCCTTGGAGACTTTTAATTAGTGACTCAGTCTCTATTTATTATCAGTCTGTTCAGGCTTTCTCTTTCTTCTTGATTCAGTTTTGTCAGGTTATGTTTCTAAGAAATTACTCATTTCTTCTAGGATATTCAGTTGCTGAGCATATAACTTTTTATAATAGGTTGTTATAACTTTTTTCCTGTGATATTTCTTTAATATCTAACTTTATTTTTCATTTTGTTTATTAGTGTCTTCTCTTTGTTGTTTGGTAAAGTTAAGTGTTTGTTGATTTTATCTTTTCAAAAATAATTATCCACTTTTCCCATAATTTTTCTATTCTGTTCTAATTTTTATCATTTCCTTTCTTCTGCTAATTTTTGGCTTAGGTTGTTCTTTTACCCAATCTTTCTACTACTGCTTTTTCAACATAGTACTAGAAATTCTAGCCAGAACAGACAAAAACAAAGAAATGAAAACTAAACAAAAAAAAAAAAATCCAAAATAGAAAGGAGAAGTAAAATTATTTGTTTGCAGATGACATGTTCTTATATGTCGAAAATCCTAATGACTTCATACACACACACACACACACACACACACACACATGTCCATACACCTTTAGAACTAATAAAAATTCAGTAAAGTTTTAGGATATAAAATCACCATAAAATGAGTGCATTTTTATTCATTCATAATGAACTAGCTAAAAATAATATTAAGAAATCAATCTTATTTATAATAGCATGGAAAAAATACTTAGGAATAAACTTAACCAAGGAATCCTTGGTTAAGGCTGAAAAATGGGACAGCCCAGGTGGCTCAGCGGTTTAGCGCCACCTTCAACCCAGGGCCTGATCCTGGAGACCCAGGATCGAGTCCCACATCAGTCTCCCTCCATGGAGCCTCTTCTCCCTCTACCTGTGTCTCTGCTTCTCTCTGTCTCTCTCTGTGTCTCTCATGAATAAATAAGTAAATAAAATCTTTACAAAAAAAGAAAGGCTGAAAAATATCCTGAAAAATATAAAACATTGAAGAAAGAAATTAAAGCATCCAGAAATAAATGGAAAAACATCTTATGTTCATAATTTGGAAGAATTAATATTGTTAAAATGTCCATATGATTTGATGTGACTCACAGACTTAATGTAACCCCTGTCAAAATTCCAATGGTATTTTTATAACAATAGAAAACAATCCTAAAATTCTATGGAAAACAAAAGATATTGAGTAGCCAAAGTAATTTCATGCAAGAAAAATAAAGTTATCAAAAAGAAGGTTATCATACTTCTTGTTTCTAAATACATTACAAAGCTACAGAAAGCAAAACAGTAGGTACTGGGGTGACTGGGTGGCTCAGCTAAGCATCTGCCTTTGGTTCAGGTCATGATCTTGGAGTCCTGGGATCAAGCCCTTTGAGCTCTCCCTCAGCAGTGAGTCTGCTTCTCCCTCTCCTGTAATCTCTCTCATTCTCGATCTCTCTCAGATAAATAAATAACGTTTTTAAACAAAACAAAACAAAAAAAGCCAATATGATACTGGTATTAAATCAGACATATAAACCAATAGAAAAGAATAGAGAGCCCAGAAATAAACCCACAGATATATGGTAAACTGATCTTCAAAAGCAATATGAAGATATACAACTGGGTAAGTAAATGATTTTGAGAAAACTGGATATCCACTTGCAAAAGAATGAAAGTATCCCCTTTTCTTACAACATACACAGAAATTAACTGAAAATGCATTAAAGACTTAAACATAAAACTTGAAACCATAAAATTCCTAGAAGAAAAGGCAGAGGAATCTGACATTGCTTTTGGCATTGATTTATTGGTATGATACCAAAACAGGCAACAAAAGCAAAGGACAAGCAGGACAGTCAGGATCATATCAAAGTAAAAAGCTTCTGCACTGCAAAGAAATCAGTCTAAAAGAGGAAAAAAGGCAGCCTGTGGGATGAGAGAAAGTATTTGCAAATCATACATTTTATAAAGAGGTAATATTCAAAATATATCAAGAACTTCTATAACTCTACAGCAAAAACATAAATAACCCAATTTAAAAGAAATGGGTGGAAGACCTGGATAGACATTTTTATAAGAAAGACCTACAAATGGCCAAGAGGTACATGAAAAAGTACTCACCATCACTAATCATCATGGAACTGAAAATGAAACCACAATAAGATGCCACTTCACACCCGGTAGTATAACTAATATATATAGATTTAAAAAAATGATTGGCTAGGATGTGAAGAAAAGGGGATCCTTGTACATTGTTGGTAAAAAATGTAAATGGTATAACTACTATGAAAACAGTATAAAAGTTCTTTAGAAAATTAAAAACAGAGATCCTGGGTGGCTCAGCGGTTTAGTTCCTGCCTTCGGCCCAGGGCGTGATCCTGGAGTTCCAGGATCGAGTCCCACATCAGGCTCCCTGCATGGAGCCTGCTTCTCCCTCTGCCTGTCTCCACCTCTCTCTCAGTCTCTCTCTCTCTCTCTCTCTCATGAATAAATAAAATCTTTAAAAAAAAGAAAATTAAAAACAGTACTACCATTCAATCCAGAAATTCCATTTCTAGTTTTATATTCAAAGAGATTGAAATCAGCATCTTAAACGGATGTTTACACTTCCATATTTATTACAGCACTATTCACAATAGCCCAGACATGAAATCAACCTAAATATTCGTCAATGGATGAGTGGATTTAAAAATCTGATATATACATAGAATGGAATATTATTTAGCCTTTAAAAAGAAGTAAATTAAGTCATTTATAATAACCTAGATGAACTCGGAGGATATTATATTAGCAAAATAAGCCAGACAGACAAGTAAAAATACTACATGGTATCATTTATATGAGGAATTTAATAGACTCAGAAGCATATAGCAGAATGGTGGTTACCAGGGATTTGAGGGAAGAGGAAAATAAGGGGTTATGAAACAACGGGTACTAACTTTCAGTTATGCAAGATAAATCCTAGAGATCTGTTATACAGAATAGTGCCCCTAGTTAACAATACTGTATTGTACACATAAAAATTTGACAAAGTGGCTGTTTGTGAAACAACACAAGAAATCTTGTGTTCTTACCACAAATTAATAATAACAAGAACAACAACAATAAAGAAAGAGGGTGAGAGAAAACTTTTGGAAGTGATGCATATGTTTAGGGCACAGATTTTGGTGATGGTTTCACAGCTGTATACACTTAGCTCCAAACTCATGAAGTTGTGCACACTAATTATGTACAGACATATTTTTGACATCCACACCTAAATAAAATGGTTTTAAAAAAAAGGAGGTATGCAAAAAAGCAGGAAAATATGAAACAAAATAATAAAAGTAATCATTTCATCAAAATTGAATGAAAAATGAGATAATTAGCAGAGAAGGTTATTAAAATGGGAATTATAATTGTATTTCTAAGGTCCAAAATTTAAATAGTTGAATGAAAGTTGCCATTTTTCCATAATCAGCATATTAAATCTCAAAAACCAAATAATTGTAGTATTTATTTAGTAAATTAGTACTTATTTAGATTCACACACATAGTTAGCACTTTGTATATTCCGCATTCCTTCCTTCATTTGCTGTTCTCCATTCAAAACCATTCTGTAGGGATCCCTGGGTGGCTTAGCGGTTATTAGTGCCTGCCTTTGGCCCAGGGCATGATCCTGCAGCCCCGGGATCGAGTTCCGCGTCGGGCTCCCTGCATGGAGCCTGCTTCTCCCTCCTCCTGTGTGTCTGCCTCTCTCTGTGTCTATCATAAATAAGTAAATAAATCTTTTTAACAAAACTTCTGTATCAAGAAGTCTTTCTTCAGTTGTTTTTATAATGGCCAGTTGGTGTTAAAATAAAATTTAGTTAGTCTGAATATTATTTATTTCAATTTCATTTTTGAAAATAGTTTTATTGAGAATAGGATTCTAGTGTTCAGCATTTGATGGCCATTGTTATCTGATTTTCCATACTTCTACTGACAATTTGATTGTAGTTTTCTCTTTGCTCTTTTGATGATGATACATTTTCTCCTCTTGCTTTTAACTTTTCCTCTGGGTTTTATGGTTTTGTTTTGTTTTTTCCTCTGATATGTCTAATTTTTCTTTTTTAAAAAAATCTATTTGCAGTTTTTAATATGGGCTAAGTCTGCATGTACATCATCTTTCCAAAATGTATTTATTCATTTTTTTTCTTAAAACAGCACCTCTGTCATAGTCTCTTCTCTCATTTTGGGACTCCACTTACATGGACAGATGCTAAGCTTTTCTCTCTTTTTTTTTTTTAACAGTTTGTTGGATGACTCTTCTCTTTTACACATTTGCATACATTCTTTGTCTCTTTATGATTAGTCTAGATATTTTTGACCCTTTTTCTGAGGCTTTATTACTATCTACTGCTGTGTCTTGAATAGTATTAATCTATTTATTTCTTTTTTTCCTAATTTTGCTAAGATTTTATTTATTTATTTATTTATTTATTTATTTATTTATTTACTTACTTATTTACTTATTTGAGAGAGAGTGCACAATGAAGGGGAGGAGCAGATGGAGAGAGACGAGGAAACTCCCATCCTGAGCACAGAGTCTGAGGCTGGGCTCAATCCCATGACCCTGAATCATGACCTGAGCTGAAATCAAGAGTCAGACACTTAACCTACTGAGTCACCCAGGCATCCTAATCTGTTTATTTTTTAAATCTTATGATTTTTTCTTTCTAAAATTCTTTTTCTTTTCTAAAATTTCCTTTGAATAATGTGGACTCCAGATTTTAGGGAGTAGTTTTTCTCCTCCTTAAGATACAATCACAAATTATTTCAGAGATCACATTTGACAACTACCATACATTGATCACTTCTGGTTCTAATGTGTTGTCTGGCCCACCTACCTCACAGCACTGTTGTGTGGATAAAGGAAAATCGAAGGAAATCTCTTTGAAAAGAATAAAGCCTAATGTATATTACAATTGTAAGAAATGGTTTTCAGTGTTTATCGGACATTCAGTTATTTGACAACATCTTGAGTTTTTGTCATCTGGTTCTGTTTATCAGACTGTTTTTTTTTAATTGAATGATTGGAATTACATATAAAAAAATAGAACTTCTTGATGGTATCTTTCTGCAAAGAGGAATTAGCATTATTCTACAGATAATTGTAATAGGATCATATTTCTTATATCTAAAGAATAATTGCTGGGACGCCTAGGTAGCTCAGTGGTTAAGCTCCCAGAATGCTGGGATCAAGACCCACATCGGGCTCCTTGAATGGAGCCTGCTTCTCCCTCTGCCTGTGTCTCTGCCTCTCTCTGTGTGTTTCTCATGAATAAATAAATAAAATCTTTTAAATAGTTAAAAATTTTAAAAAGGATAATTGCATTGATTCTTGTGAGAATTTACTTTTGAAGACGACAAAACTAATTTGATTTTAATTTTAATGTATAGCCTTTCTGGGGCTTTACCTGAAATCTAGGTTTTTTGACAAGAACAGTCCTCTGTGGATATTTTTAAAGTTTCATGTTTGTTTCCTCAATCAGTGCAAAAGCTCTACTTAGTGACTAGCCCCTTAGCTGTCCCTTCTACTTGCCTCAAGGTCTCTTGATGGCAAAGCTGAGGGATTAGCAAATGCACTGGGGGAGAACATCACAGAATGTGGAGATTAGACCCCTACAGTTCTCTGTCTCTGTAAATTTGACCCCTCATGTCTTTACTATCTTGGTAGAGCTTCACTGCCAATTTTCTCTTCAAGCATGGTAACTTTTTGCAGTATCCATGCTTTTACTTTCTCTTTGACCCTTATGTCTCTAGCTTGAATTGTAAATATCTTTAGTATTAAAAACCAGAAGCTGGGCTTACCTAAGTGAATGCATAAACTCATTTGTACAATTATCAAGAAAGGAAGAAACAACATAATTTTCTATCAGACCGCATTTATTGATGTGAATTGCATCCCGATTAGTTTTAGCCCAGTGTGCTAGTTTCAGCCACTGGGACCTGATGATGGACATTATTTAAAAAGTGAGTAACTAGAAATTCTTTATAATATCATCCATTAAAAATCCAAATATCAAGGAAATATTAATAGTGGTGTAGAGTCATTATAAGTGGCATACCCACCCACAACCTAATCATGTCATCCCTAGAGGTCCCATAATAGACTTCATCAAATTTTGAGAAATTGACTGATGTGGTAATGGTCACAGTAATTGAAAGAATATTTCAAGTGTCATTATCTGAAAAATAGGAATGTTGAAAAAAGATATATAAGATGTTTTCTCTCTGATTATTAAGATGATAAGATGACAAAGACCAAAGAGTGATATTTAGCTCACATTGATCAAGTGAATAAGGATACCATACCACAGCTGGTAGTGTGATAAAGAGAATGTTCTGACTACAGGAGTATTTTATATTTTCGAATTGAGTTTGCATTCCCTAAGTAAAAGTAGATTTCTTTTCCGTCATTGTCTTCTATTGTTAACAACAATATGAATATCTTCATCTAGGTGATTTTTCTTTTTTTTTAATTAATTAATTAATTAATTAATTTGTTTGTTTGTTTATTGAGAGGGAGAGAGAGAGAGAGAGAGAGAGGCAGACAGGCGGGCAGAGAGGCAGAGACACAGGCAGAAGGAGAAGCAGGCTCCATGCAGGGAGCCCAACATGGGACTCGATCCCAGGTCTCCAGGATCACGCCTGGCCTGCAGGCGGTGCTAAACTGCTGCACCACCAGGGCTGCCCAAGGTGATTTTTCTAACACAGATATGTCACTTGTTCGTTATATGCCAGCCGCTGGTCCAGGGTGAGATGAAGAAACCCCTCCTAATAACTTTATCACAAATGTGTATAAGTATTATCAAGATGCACTCACACAGAGATAGAAATATCTGAAAAGATAAATAGTACACATCTCAGAAAAATATATGAATAATCGTTATTAAGGAAGATGTTTTGCTAAATGTACAAATGTAAACATGATTTCACTCAGCATACATACAACAAAATAATATCATTGAAGTTTTCTATAGCATAATGAACATGTGCATGTGTGTGTACAATACTCAGATTCAATAGAATATCATTTCAGTGAAGAAAACTGTAATTTTTTAACCGTCACATTATGACACCAAGACATGGTAAAGGTTTGAAGTTCAAAGTGTTTATCATGAGCCAGGTAGAATTCTGGGCACAATTTCCTTCCTCAATCATTTCTGAAAGTCTAAAAGCCAGAGCCAGGATATTGTATTGCTCTAGCAAGACTCTGCCTTTGTCATCCACCCCAAGAGCTATGGAAACAGTCCACATTGTCATCATACTAGTAAATTTATGAGGAAGTGTCTCAAAAATATGCAGGTTTGAAATATTTCCAAGGTGATTCTGATGTCAGCTATGCTTGGGATCAACTGGACTATGGGGAAAGAGAAGAGTATGAGTAGAAAATAGAAAATGCCCTAAGACCAAACCATAAGGAATTTCAGCATTCATTTCTGGTAGAAGATTTTGGCTCGGTGAAGGATATACTTTAGGATAAACTGGTAAAGTATGAGAAATAACTGTGGTCTATATTGTGAGGAATTGAATTCAGAGAGCATTTGTAGAGGCAGAGGCTGGTCAAATGTTTGGAATGTTCTGAAGGAGCCAAGGAAAATGAAAAATGCCATTTCAATTTAACAACTTAAGCAAGGTCATTTTCAGTGAAATGGAGAAAAAAGAAAAAACATAGAATAATTTCAAAATGAAGTGGAGTATAAGGAAGAGAAAATGTTAGGTGTCCATTCAATAATCATTAAGAAATTAAAATTACATGCAAAGATATATATTGGAAAATCTAATCTAGACTAAAATAGTTCTATTTTTTTCAAGTATTCTCCCTACTTGGGATTGGTTATATCATTTGTCTATTCACACCTATCAATAACATATCATATGCCTAAAACTATTCACATGTATCAATAACAAAATCTCTTAAGATGAGAAAATTGTATATCATAAGCCTAACAGTTGTGGATTTCTCTGAGAGATAATAATAAATGTCTATTATAAATAGTCTATTATAATTTACATTAAAAATTGGAATTCTGGGGGCAGCTGGGTGGCTCAATTGGTTAAGGTCTGACTTTGGCTCGGGTCATGATCTCAGGAGTTCCCATCATGAGCTCTCTGCTCATCGGGGAGTCTGCTTCTCCCTCCCACTCTCCCTCTATGCTCTCTCTCTCTCACTCTCTCTCTCATAAATAAATAAATAAATAAATAAATAAATAAATAAATAAATAAATAAATAAATGAATAAATAAATAAATGGAATTGTGTTTTATATAGCTAAAATGTTTCATGAAACCTCCATCAATTTTCTTTTCCCAACAACCATTTTATTAAAGCAAAGAAAGAAACACATTATAGTATGCTAAAAGCAAACCAATGAATATAAAACAGAGTGATGAAGAGTATGAATATTATAAAAATAGACAACAAAGACTTGTAAAAGACAGCCAAAGCATGTTTAATTCGTAACAAATATTGTATCAACCTTTTCTTAGAAATGTAACTCTGAAGCAACTTTGATATCAAGAAACTTGATAATGAGGATATTCTAAGTAAAAGTTTAGTCTGCCAAATATAGGTTTGAATGGAAACAAAGCATACAGATATATCTTTTTTAAATATAACCATTTGATATACATATTCATCAGAACTAATTCATCCAACTCCAATCACATCTTATTTTAAGTTCAGAAGCACTGGCAATTTTTGCCTTTATTATGAGAAAATCACAATCACATTAGAAAGCCTTGTCATTCTCCCAGTAATGAGCTTAATATGACATTTAGGAAAATGCTTTGCTGTGACTAGAATAGCAATGTTGATTTTACATTTTAAAAGATTCTTCAAAACACATACAGTGAAAACAGTTTCATGCAGGGTTTTATTTTCCCACCCATTTCAATTTGAATATGAGTTAAATTCTAAATTACAGTAATTGTGAACTGTTTTCATGTTACTATAAAGTTTCAAATTGTGGGCTAAGTCTTATTCTGGAAGCAGAATCTCATCAATAGAAAATTATTTTCAAAACTGCTATTATTGATTTTTTGTCTGAGGTATTTCCTTTATATGCAGGGCAAATTCCGATGATTACACATTAAATCAGAAGTATTGAAATGAACACAATTGCTGTACTTCAATCACAGTGAAGAAGAATTTTTGTTAGTCCAACCCTTTTAAGCTATTATATTTAGTTTTAGAATTAAAACTTGTATAGATCTGTGCTTAAGGACATTTTCAAGAAAGTAAAAGAGATGACTACACTAATACAGTTTATTTCTAATCAGTATTATTCACTTATATTTTCTACACTACAGTTCTTGAAACTATCATTTCATAAAACACAAATGACACTAAAATTTTGTTAAAGCAAAAATTACCTCAGACACAGTAAATGGGTAAAGAAAGTTTTATTGGACGGTCTTGCAACAGTGAAGAGAGACTATAACACAGTCTTAACTCCTTTTTAAAAAGGTGGGTGGTAGGGGGCAGGATAGTGTTTAAGAGCAAAGTTGGGGGAATCATAGGCCATCTGTGTTTGCTTATTGGACTTACCCATAGGAAACATAACCTTTCTTCTCTTTTCATGAGAGGAGGTAGTTTTACAACTCTGAACAAGATGCTTACTGAGGTCGGGCTCCTATTCTCCACAGAAACTGGAGAGAGAAAAGCTAACTAGCATCCTTGATGATGACATTTCAAAGGGATGGTTTCCAGGTCCTGGAGAAAGGTAGTCCTGGACTGTAAAACTGCTAAGAAATTTTTGGAAGAAAAAAAAAAAAAGATTTACATCTCAAGAGGCAGAGAGGAAATTTGCAGTTATAAGTTTTCTAAAGCAACTGCTCCAAGAAAAGAAAGGAGGGACTTCTTTGGTTAGGCTGGTTGGATTCTTTGAAGGCGATCATAGGTCTAAAGGCAGGAAGAAATTTGCCTAACGTTTAATTAAGCTTAGGAAACTATTAAGACTATGTTGATCAGTAATTTTTTAATTTGTTTTTAAGGCTATTTTTTTAAATCTTTATTTATTTTGAGAGAGAGAGAGAGCACAAGCAAGGGGGAGAGGGAGGAGAAGGGGCAGAGGGAGAGGGAAAGCAGGCTTCCCACTGAGAAGGGACCCAATGTGGGGCTTGATCCCAGGACCCCAAGATCAAGACCTGAGCCAAAGGCAGACACATAAGAAACTGAATAACCCAGGCACCCCAAGGCTACTTTTTAAAGAGCAGTTTCAAGTTCACAGCAAAATTGAGAGGCACAATTTTCCCACAACCTCCTGCTCACACACATGCATAGCCACCCTCCTGTATTATCAACATTTCTCCCCACCAGGATGGTACATTTGTTAAAATTGATAAGCCTATATTGACATATCAAAATCATCCAAAGTCAGTGTGACAGGCTGTTTTTGTCAGTTAAAACAACATTATTTTTTCTGTTACTGTTTGGTTGCATTTACATTTCATTTTTTAACCAAAATACTTCATTGTAAAAAAAATGCAATAAATTGTCATCCAAATTTCTCAAATAAAAATATTGTTTATATCTATTACCATTAATATTTACTACAATTTCTTTAAAAAACAGCATAATAAAAATGCAAAGGTCATATTCTCAGTACATATAAAAAATGTTCCTCTGCTTAATTGAAGTCATTTAGTTTTGTGAAAAGCCCATTTTATTGTCTTATATTATTAACTCCATTACAAACTGGCACTTTTCCGAACAACTGTTCTTGGAGACACTGACTAGATGTCTGGCACTAGGAAACTTTAACCATTACTCTCATGATATACTATCACAGTGAAGATTAAAACATGAGTGAGTGCTGGCGAAATGAAAAAGGATGTGGAAATTAATAAAGAAACTTCTAGATGTAAAGCTGTTCTTGTTTGAAACCTGTTCAAAATATATAAGTGTGTTTACATATTTAGAATGTTATTTGATCATATATCAGCATTTCTGCTAACTCAAAATAATCAGAGATCTAAAAAAATATGAATTGCATTATTTTCAAATTGATCCACTGATCAAAGCTATGTAACTCTCAAGGCAGTAAAACCCAAGCACAAGCTGCATTTTTTTTTTTGTTCATAATAGGGTGAAACTACATTCATAGAGAAATAATTGGAATTAAAATGTTTTTCTTCTTCAAATATATGAGTCAGATGTTAATTTGGTTGCATTTACCTTAATAATTACACATAATTCATTCAAAAACTTAATGAATATTTAACACTAGTAAGCCCTGTGATTATAGTTCAGAGAAACAAAGATAGACAATATTAAAAAACATATAAAAGACTGAGTTATATGCATTCTCTTTCATTGCTCTTGGCTGCTAATTATGTAAGAATTTATCTTCCATATCAGTGGCATTTTGTGTTCTATGGATGGAATTTGAGATTTTCTTTTAACTTTTGAAAATGAGTACTTGAGTGATGCCAATAAAGAAAGGTTGCACACATTTATACACTTTACAGGCAACCTTAAAGAAAGGGTAAAATTTCATTCCTCAATATTTGAACATCACTGTGATTTATATGTTGAATAGAATAAGATAGTATAAATACATCAAGTAGTGGGACACCTGGGTGGCTCAGAGGTTGGGCGCCTGCCTTCTGCCCAGGCCTTGATCCTGGAGTCCTGGGATGGAGTCCCATATCAGGCTCCCTGTGTGGAGCCTGCTTCTCCCTCTGCCTGTGTCCCAGCCTCCCTCTCTGTCTCTGTGTCTCTCATAAATCATCAATCAATCAATCAATCAAGTAGTAATGGAAATGGAGAGTTTAATAAGTTACATGCTACATTGAAGATATATGCAAGTTAAAAATACAAACACAAAAAAAATAAAAATAAAAAATAAAAATAAAAATATAAACACAAGAACATGATATTTGAGGAAAAAAGTACTTTTTTCCCAATTATGAACTTATTCAGTAATGTCTAGGTCAGCCATATGCATCAGTGATGCAGTGGTTTTCTAAATTAACATATATTTCAAGAATGTGTAAAGCAATATTAAATGTGATTTAAGAGGACATATCATAAATGGGAATCATAAACACCAAATTTGTAATTGTTTCCCCTGAGAAGAGATTTAGAAAATATGTTGATAGATAGAATATTGGGGACTTAGTTTTTCCATAATGTTTGCTTCTCAATGAAAAAGATCTTAAATAATTGATACGATTTCATGTAATTGAAGGATTGATGCATAAATGTTCTTTATATTTTTATAATGTCATGTTTTGGTTGATAGGCAATCATAAATATTTTTTAAATGGCATGCACCAACATTCTTTAGAAGTCTGTTTACTATTGTTTGATCTTCAAATTTGTATGGCAAACCATAGGGCAGGTATTCATTTTCCTTCATAATAGTCATATGACTTTTCTCACCTTGGAAGAGTAGAAACAGAGATAAGAATAATACATTGTGCTCAGGAAGTAAGTTTTAAATACAAATATATCAAGAATTAAACAATAATCTTAACTGTTTTAACTAAATAAATTATTTCCCTAAATAAGGTAAAGCATGTCTTGAAATATTTAATTCAGTCTCTAAAATTGAATCTTAAAGCAATAAAAATGAATGAAAGATGAACCTTTTACTCCCTAAATTCCAGGATTAGAATTTTAAAAATATGGATGTTGTTAAAAATTTTAAATATGAGTGAAGTTTTCACAATTTGTGTCCCAAGGCAATCATAATATTTACTTTATGAAAGAATAATACATCCTACTGTTGTGTGTGTATGTGTATGTGCGTGTTTATTTTCTGCAACTATAATGTTTAAAAGAAAGCAAAATTTTTGTCTACAAGATTTCATAATTCCTTTGGACTATGTTCAACTCAATTTACATGGAATACCCAAGGAGATTCCTACCTGAAAAGTTAGGAGAATCAAAACTTAGGTTTCATTAACTGTAGCATTAATTTTTCCCCTAAAATACAAGAAGCTTTCTCAAATAATCTTCGAATCAAAGAAATGTCTTGCATGGCAAGACTAAAGACTCAGTATATTACCATCATTAAATGTTCAAGATATGCTAAAATGAAAGAAAAAAAATCTTCTCAACCTACTGAAGTTCATAGTCTCCCCAGACTAAAGATTCTTCAATGATATTTTTCAGATATCTTTTGATAGGAGATTTACACATTCTGATTCCAGATACACTTCCATTTGCTCTCAAATATGAACCCTCTTCTTAAAAAGGGAAGGTTGTATATGTGAAAATCAATATTTTCCTTTCTCAATGAATTTTATTACAACTTGATTTAAGATAGCACTGCTGACTGGTTTTATAGATATCATTAAGAAAGTCTACTGAATTTAGATGAAAAAAAAAAAAACATTACTAATTAGGTTCAAAGGGTATCTCTCTTACCACCCCCAAATACTTCAGTTTGCAAATGGTCTCCCTAACCCTGCTTTCTATTCATTTCTTACTTCGTTTTTTTCTAGTCCCACCCTTCCCTTTATCTAAAATGTTCTCTCATTCCTAATCTCATAAAGACATGCTTGAGGGTGTCATAGACTTCCACCTAATCTCTACAATCCATAAAACTAGAGATAATTTCACTCTTCACTTTCTAATATATATCATCTGATTCCTTTCTCCTCCTTAATTATATTAGCTAATATCTCTAAATCAGTAATGGTGAGTACAATAAACAGCTTTGACTTAGTAATACTATCTCTAGTATTATCTCTAGTTTCCCTTTTAAATAGAATGATGGTTTTTGTACTTAAGTATGTGTATTTTGAAGTTTTTACTCAAACTTTAATTTCTAATTTATTGATTTAATTTGATTTTGATTTTTAATTTTTTTTATCATGATTTATGTACTCTTAACTCCCATCACCTATTTCATTCCCTACCTACTTCCCTCTGATAACCATCAGCTTGTTCTCTAGAGTTGAGTCTATTTCTTGGTTTCTCTTTCACTTTTTTTTTTCTTTGCCCATTTGTTTTGTTTCTTAAATGCTGCATTTGAGTGAGATCATATGGTATTTGTCTTTCTTTGACTTGTTTCACTCAACCTAATAACAGTCTCTAGCTCCATCTACATTGCTGCAAATGTCAAAATTTCATTTTTTTTGTGACTGAATAATATTCCATTATATATATCCCCTCTTCTTTACCCATTCATCTGTCAATGGACTTGGGCTGCTTCTATATCTTAGCTACTATACACAATGTTGTTGTAAACCTAAGAGTTCATGTATCTCTATGAATTAGTATTTTTATATTTGGAGAGTAAATACATAGTACTGCAAATACTGGATTGTAGGGTAATTCTATTTTTAATTTTTTGAGGAAGTTCCATACTGTTTTCCACAGTGACTATACCAGTTTGCATTTGCATCCACAAAGTAAGAGGTTTCCTTTTTCTCCTTAGTTTATTGATTGATTTTAGACAAAGATAGTTTTAACTTTGAATTCCTTTCAACATTAATGTGGTTAATCATGAGATTTTTCTCTCTTGACCTTATCATTATGGCAGTTATATTCATTGATTTCCTAATACTGAATCATCTCTGTATTTCTGGAATAAATAACACATGGTAAATATGCATAATATTTATGTTTTGTATTCTGTTTGCTAATATGTATCTTGGATATATGGCTATTTAAGTGAGTTTAGGTTATAATTTTCTATTCAAGGATTATAACCATTAAATGTCAATATTACACATGCTGCATAAAAATAATTTGGAACATTTTAAGTGTTATTAAGTCTCTGATCTTTGAAATTGTGTTACACCTATGGCCTTCCCATGGAATAGGAATTTGGGGTAATTATTATGATAAAGATATGACCTACCACTGACACCCCCCAAAAAGATATGTCCCATAATGAGGTGAATAGCAAATCAATCAAATATGGCCTAGAAATGACCTAAATGATAGGATTAGTAAACAAGACTATTACAATGATTATGAAAATGCATTTCAATTATTATTAAAGAATGTATTTCATATCAAGAAACAGGAACTATTGAGCATGTTAAAAGGAATAAGGAGCAACAAAGAAGTCCCACATCAAAATTCTATAGAAAAAAATACACTATCTACCATACCAGAATGTGGTGGATAAATGAAATAGGTGAAGGGAATTAAGAATACCCTTATCTTAATGAAGACTGAGTAATGTATAAAATTATTGAATCACTATATTGTACACATAAAACTAATATAACACTGCATGTTAACTATAATGGAATTAAAATAAAAACTTAAGTAAAGATAAATTAAAAAATAAATATCCCCTCAAAAAATAACACAGCCTGCAATATTTAAGATGAAAAATACAAAAAAGATGACAATTAATTGTAAAACATAACTTAATTTGAATTCTTGTCAGGAGAAAGATGACTTTAGGAGACATTCTGAAATTTTATTGTGGGCTGGCTACTAGATAATTTCATCAAGCTATTGTTAATTCTTTTTTTCAACATGATTATTTTAATTTATATAGGAAATAAACCTTATCTTTAGGAGATACATACTAAAGTCTAAAAGGTACATTATATGAGCTTAACTACAGAGTCTATGTTATAGGAGAAAATTATTTTAAAATGTAAAAATAGAAACTAAAATGGAGCCTGATTTTAAATATAAATAAATTAATTTAATACAGCATCAATGAATTGAGTCACAACTTCAAGCACTCTCATATGGATCAATTTGGAGTTCCTTTAGGAGAAGAAAGAAATGGAGTTAAAGAAGATACTTGAAACAAATATGGCAGAAAAATTTGCAATCTGATGAAATAAACTTACAAATAAGTTAACACAAAAAGAATAGGAAACATTAAGAAAACTACAGTAAGCCGCAGTGGGATCAAATAGCTTAAAAACAGTGGCACAGACAAACTCTTAAAAGGAAACACATGTAGACACACACTTAAACACATACACAACATCCTCTATTGGTGCAGGGAGCCTGTCTTGATGCATGTAGCACCACTCATGGACTCTTGGGCAGCTCTGAGTGTTGCAGTCATATAGGCCAGACCCATGTAAGAGAGTGTTTCCACCATTGCCAACAGCCACAGAGCCGAGACTGCAAACAGAGGAAGCATCTTCAAAGGAGCATTCCGCCCCTTCCAAACCAGTGGTGGGGATCATTTACCCTTCTCCAAAGGTCAGGAATATCATGGACAGCAACTGACAAACTTATGAACAGAATCAGACCTAAATTCGAAGCTAGGATACAACAGAATGAGATCAACAGCTCTCAGTTCAACTTCCTGAACCCCAGTGACCCTTATTACCATGCCTAGCATTATCACTAGGTCAGTAAATTCAAGGAGGAAAAGGTTCTGAAGCCCACAGCCACCATCCCCAAGGTCATGCAGCAGCAGCAGCAGCAGCAGCAGCAGCAGCAGCAACAGCAGCAGCAGCAGCAGCAGCAGCAGCAGCAGCAGCAGCCACCCAGTAGGAACTGCCTCAGAAGGCCTAACCTAGGTGATCCAGGAGACCATCATGACCAAAGAGCCTTCTCTCGAGTTTGACTTCACCAAAGCATGCCCCTCATTCTCAGCATCAACCTCCATCTCAGTCTTTAACCCGCATATGATGAAGCTGATGATTGAAGTCTGTTGCCAGGAATGGACACTGCTTTCTGACACAGCTGATCTAGAAAAAAGCAGCACAGCTACCAGTTTGACTCCCTCTGCTTTCAGCACAACTTTTCAACTATTTCACCAAGTTGGTGAAACAATATACCAAGTCTTAATTCCCTCTCAAAGGCTTGTTTGCAAAGCTCAAAAAAAAAAAAAAAAAAAAGAAAAGAAAAGAAAAAAGGATGGAATTTTGGACCAGGTTTCTTACTGACTCAAGTGGGTCAAGTTCCAAGAGAAGAAAAGAAGGAAGGAAGAGGAAGTGAAGAAGGACCAGGTATCCATTTGCAGGTCATCATACCAATCACCCTGATTTTGTGGTAGTCAAAACCGTAGACTTGAACTTATCTCCCTCTACCACCCTGGAGGAGCTGGGGGCCCAAATCCTCATTCAGGAGTGCTAGAAGTTTGAGGAGAGTAAGGAGGTTGAGATGGAGTCAACCTGATGAGGCAGTTGAGAAACAGTACAAGGCCAAGTAGTCTCCCTCCCAAGCTAGATCAGGACCCCTGAGTGCAAGATATGGAAGATACGGATCAAGATTCAAATGATGAAGAAGGGCAAAAAGTGCCCAATTCTCGGAGATACCCATGCTTCTACCTCTGCCCTTGACTCCAAGCCAACTCATTGCATAGAAGGATTTACCCCAATAATTTCTTTCTTTTTTTTTTAAGATTTTATTTATTTATTCATGAGAGACAGAAAGAGGGAGACAAGAGACACAGGCAGAGGGAGATGCAGGCTTCCTGTGGTGAGCTGGATGCAGGACTCCATCCCAGAACCCCAGCATCACACCCTGAACCAAAGGCAGGCACTCAATCACTGAATTACCCAAGCATCCCACCCCAAAACCTTAAAGCTGTATAGAATTGCTCCAGATGAATATCTTGGGAGAAAGATTCTGACCAGAAAAAGTATAGGAATAAGTGGGCATCAGGCTCAGAGAACAGCAGCATGAGTTCCAAGTATACACTAACACATTTTATACAGAGTTACAAAGATAAATCTCTTCATTTTCATTGAAACTTCTCAGTGAATACAGTGTAAGTTAGGAAACAGAGGAAAAACATCTTAAAGTATTGAAAGGAAAAAAAAAAAAAACAAGCAAACCTGCCAACTTACAAGATCTATCTCCTGTAAAAATATCTTTCAAAATGAAGGACAAATAAGGACTTTTTTTTTCAGACATAGAAAGTTGAAATAAATAATAACCCACTGACCTGTACCAGAAAAAAATATTAACTGAAAACCCTCAAGCAGAAGGAAAATCATACTAACAAGAATGAAAACCACTGAAAAGAGTAATTGTGGGGAAATATAAAATACCTTTTTAATTATAAATCTCTATACAATATAATGGACTGATTAAACCAAATAAAAAACAAACACCCGTGGGATTTAAAATATATATAGAAATAAAATGTCATAACATGAACAACAAAGCCGGGAAAAGACAAATGGTAGTATATTATGGGAGATTCTCATAATTTTATGGAACATAGTATATTGCTTGAAGATACAATATGATAGAGTATAGTGCTCTATTTATATAACCACTAAAATAACATAGATTCATAGGCCAGAGGCCAATAAAGGAGATAAAATCACAAAAAGTTATTCTAAAGAAGGTAGAAAAAGAGAAAAGGTAACAAATAATGAGACAAATAGAAAATAGATTTCCAATCATAGATTTAAATATAAATTACCTAAACACTGCAATTAAAAGACAAAGACAGTTATGATAATTTTACAAGTACCTTAATTGACTCTAATTTCAATTAGAAAAAAAAAATTACGTTTCCAAGAGCACTGTTGGTAGGCCAGAATGTGGCTTTGGGAATCTCTGCTACATATTGCATATTTTCCGTGGATAGTAGCCACATTTTGCCAAGATAGTCTCAGTGGTCAGAATGCACTAAAGGCAGGGCAAAAACTAAGGGGAACTCTTTGGGGTACCAACTCAAATGAACAGAACACCAAAGCACTTGGAATGGTGATAGCCATATAAAGTGAAATAATTGTCGAAGAAAATGTGTTTCTTCTTAAGACATCAAATTGACAGAGGTGACAGAAAAATACATTTGTACTTGTTGGATACTTTTCTCATTACTATTTTAATATTAGTAAAAAATAAGCTCAATACCTCCTGTTGTGAATACCTTTTTTGTTTTGTTATGTTTTTTCTTTTTTTTTTTTTTTTACAACTTATATGCCTCTTTGAGGTTGGCTTTATTTAATGAGATAATTAAATAGTAAACATACATGAATGCTGTAGTGATTTTAAACTAGAATTTTCATTCCAACTTCTCTGATGGGTTTTATACTTCAGTAATTTGCAAGCTTCCAAAAAATTCTAGGAACCTTTATTTAGAAAGATGCATATGGAATTGAGATAAATAATAGGCTTTTAAGGCACACATATGATTTCTTTCAGTTGATTCTGAGTTGTGACTTCAACTGGATGGGAGTAATGCATCAATTTTTGCCAAGAAATCCTTAAAGAAGTAAATCTTTTTTGGCAGCAAAGATTTAAAAGCCATCAGTAAAATCTAGTGCCTTGGCAAGATGCTATTAAATGGTGAGCTAATTGACAAGGATTTGTTTAGCAGCTTTAGCTGAGCCAGTGTGGTTTTGGCTCATCAGGGAAGAATAAGGCATGAAAGAAATAACAGTCTTTGGACCAAACTAAAACTATTGAAATGTTGCTGCCCAAATTCTTGAAATTCCTACTGTCTTCTTATCTGTGGACCTTTATTCTCACTATTTTCTATGCCTGCAGCTTCTCCTGTATCTTCAAGTGGCTTCCTCTCTTAGCCAATTCATGTCTCTGTTCAAATTATCTTCTCGGAAAAACTTTGCGAACTCTAATTAAAATTGCACGACTTATTCTACTTTATTTTTCAGCAGGGTTATTATTGCTCCTGGAATTTTGTTTGGTATTTTACCCTTGTGCATTGCCTGCATTATCTAGGAGGTTAAAAGCTTCATGAAGGCCAGGAAATTATCTTTGTATGTCACATTTACACACTCTACTGTAAAGCTTCACATTATATAATTAAGCAGCAGGGATACTTTCTCCAACTGAGAGGTTGAAGAAATTTTTAGAACTTAAAAGCCATTATTTTTTGTTAATTTTGGTATTTTCCCAAGGAGCTCAAAGTCAGAAGTAAGAGCAATGTAGTTTAACCTGGCTTCGCCTGAGTAGCTACTAGTCAAAATATTGAAGATTCCATGTGTGTGTACCAAAAAAATTATCTTAATAGTTATTAACGAGATGGAAATAAGAAGAAGGAAAAACAGCTAAATTCTGATTCCTTTGTCTCATGGGATGACTGTTTCTTATTTTGATATAAATCTTAAAGCTTTACAATGTATTTTAACCCACACCCCTTGATTGAAATTGGCCTTGTTAACTATGTGAGGGAGACTATTGAACTGTTGACATTGGAGGCCACCAATGAAATATATACCTCCTGGTCCTCATCTCTGCCGCAGTCTCCTCCCAGAAAATCTGAGTGTGGCTTCAGTTAGTAGACTAACAGAGGGGCACCTGGCTGGTTCAGTCAGTGGAGCATGGGACTCTTGATATTGGGGTTGTAAATTAGAGCTCCACGTTAGGTGTAGAGATGACATAAAAAATATAAAATCTTAAAAACAAAATCAGTAAAATTTAGCAGAAGAAACTCTATGATCCTTGCAGTTCTCAGCCTTTAGAACCCTGACAGCTTCTGCTTTTGGAACCCTGAGCATGCGTGAAAGAATTTTGTCTGTCCAGCTGGAGAGAACATGTACAGAGACATGGTGGCAAAGCCAAGTGAAAGGGAAGGATGCCAAACTTATGAAGATAGAAAGTAGGCTAGTTGTATCAGTTTATCAGAGCTGCAGGAACAAATTACTGCAAACTGTGTGGCCCAAAACAACAAATTTACTCCTCACCTTTCTGGAGCTTAAAAGTCTGAAATCAACTATCAGTGCATCTGGTTTCTCCTGGAGTCTTGGGGGGAGAATCTGTTGTGTCTCTCCTAGATTATGGAGGTTACCAACAGTTCTCGGCATTCCTTTGCCATTATACAGGTCATTTCAATCTTTGCTTCTCTCTTCGTGTAGTGTTCTTTCCTGTGTGTGTCTCCTCTGTGTTTTTGTGACTCTCTGTCTCTTTTCTCTTATAAAAACACCAGTTTTTGGATTTAGGGTTCATCCTAATCTGGCATGACTTTTCATTAACTAATTGCATCTGTGATGACCCTGTTTTCAAATAAATTCATATTCTGAGATTGTAGGTAGATGTGAATTTGGAATGGGTTACGCTTCAACCCTTTACACCAGTCATCTCAGTGAACCAGCTGATTCTAATCTCTACCCTCCATCCAAATGCAGCCACACCATAATGGTGGCCCAGCTGATCTCAGCTCACCTTAAAAAGTCATGTCAGAGGGGGAAAGGGGGCAAAGTGGGTGAAAGGAATCAATAGGTAAAAACTTCCAGTTACAAAATAAATAAGTCATGGGAATGTAATGTACCCTATGAAGAATACAACCAGTAAAATCATAACTTTGTATGGTGACAGATGTTAACTGGATTCATTGTGGTGATCAGTTCGCAATGTATGCAAATGTTGAATGGCTATGTTGTACACACGAATTAAATTATATATCTTATATATATCAATTATATTTCAATAAAATCAGAAAAAAGAATTATGTAAGAAAATAAAAACAATTGTGTTTACATGACAATGTTTTAGTTACCTGTTCCATAGCAATATATAATAGAAAGACTGATTAAAATCCCCATTAATCCCTTACAGACTCATGTTGAAAGTATGTAAATATATGAATACATAAATAAACAATTGAGAGTAAGAATGGATAAAGGTCTTGGTGTCTTTTTCATACCTTGACCTGGCAGCAAAGATATTCTAAACTAAAGCACTGCAGAGAAGCCTTAAAACAAGGGGTAAGCTATACAACCAGAGTCACTATTCCTCATGGTCAATCAATAAATATAGCCAACTTGTAAAAGCATCTGTTTATGCTTACTAACTTTCCCATCAAAGATTACAGTTAATTGAAATGTCCTTTGGGAAAAAAAAAATTGTAGTATTAGTCAATTAGTCACTTGAACTTTTACTTATTGATCAACTATGCCAGCATAGCTAGTGCTTATTTAATGCAGCTTTATAAAATGTTTATGTCCATGTATCTTACTTACTTTCAGGCACAACAGATCAATGGTTTAGAATATTGAACTAAACTAGAGAAAACTCATCCCTCACCCCTCAGCAAGCAGTTGTGTACATGATAACTTTACGTAAATAATCTTTTGGTCTGTTTGGTTTGGTTTTGATATGAAAGATGCAGTTTTGGGGAATAGGTGTTCCCTGAGTTTGTTTCTTCATTCTTCATTCATAAATACATCCATTCATGTATTTATTTAGTTAGCTTTGTATTTTTAAGAATTTGAATCTTCTAAAATTTTATGAGTAAAATCAGAATAACTTATTGAACAACATAAAGGATCAGTTTTTAATCTATTTTGGTGTATATTAGGCCATTTTTAGCATGTAGTGCAGAGGGTGATTTATTGGTATCGTCGCGCGACGCGAGAGAGCCCGTTCTTTTAATTCTTTACAAAATAGCGAGTGCAGCTGCGCGGCGCGATAATATGACATGATAAAGTATATTTAGATGGGGGTTGAACTTACATAGGATGGGGAATGTGTTTTGACACTCACATACAGAGTAGATGTATATGAGTGTGTGATATATCTCTTTATGGGAGTCTCAAACTATAACGATATAGAGACTAGTAAAATTAGATAGTTTGTGCGCGAAGATTTGAGGGTGGGATGATTGAATAGCTGAAAATACAAGAAGATGTAAAATACTGGAGAGTGAGAAAAAGGGTGTAGAGGGGGGGTAATAGATATGATAATTAAGAAATCAATATCAGACGTATTATTGAGAGAGAGTTTGGAGTGTATATGGAGAAAAAGAGTGAAAAAATAGAGAGAGAATAATGATAGATAGAGAGAGAGTGGCGGATGTAGTGTTGTTTGTTTGTTTTTGTTTTGATTTATTTTTGGTTGTAGAGAGTGTGTGGTAGTAGAGAATTTAGTTTTTTGGGTTGATGTTTTTGGGTTGGGAGTTGTTTTGTGTTTGAATTATTGGGGTGAGTAGATTGTATTGGTTATTTTTAAATATTGGGGATAGAGTTTTTATATGGGGGAAATTGTTTAATTATTTGTTTTTTAGAATGGGATAAGGAGTTATTAAGGTGTTTTTGGGGTGGAAGATTTTTTATGTTAAATTGTGTGAGGTGTAGATTTCAATTTGCATATGAAAAGTTGTAGAAAGTGACCATTTTTCTCTCTCCAGGAATGTATATGTGGATGTGTTTTGCCTTCACAGGAACAGAACAATTATGTGAAAACAAAAGGATAATTTTATTCTCTACTCTGGTTCTTTAAATACAGGAAGAAAAAAAAAAGTCTCCTTCATTGGCTATTTGGCATCATTCTTTCTGCTCTTCAGTCTGAAAAATCAATGGATTTTATTTAAATAAGTTCTAACAGATATGTAGATATAGATCTGAAATTTCACTAATGTGTTTTAACTTTCTTTACCCAGGCAGAAGTGGCATTTCTTTTATTATTCTTTGGAATCACATAAAATCACCAAACACAACTATTAAATGTAATAGCTGCACACATTAGAAATTCAAGGTTGAAGTAACTAGAATGAAACAGCAGATTTTAAAGGAACAAGACTGTCACTTAGTGTCAATGTTACAATTCCATTTATCAGCTCCATTAACTTAATGGTCAAAAAAAAAAATTCTCCATACTTTCTTCTCCCTGGTGCATATTCACTCTCATACACATCTAAACTAATGCTAATAGAGAGTAAAGTGATGCTATCAGCATTCTTTTATGTAGCTTTTATTGTTTTCCATAAAATTCTGTCACTGGGATAAAACTAATGATTTTATACATCTGGCCCAGCCATACAAACCCCAGTTTCTACTTTTCTTATTTTCATTCAACCCTTCTTTTCCACTCTTTTAACTTAGAGTACTTTTGTCACGTGAAAGTTGAAATACCAAAAAGTCAGAAACCTCATCAAAGAAAAACAGGTGCTTTACTACCTTTTGATTCTCTATCTTCATATGAACCGTTTTAGATGACTATTTACCTCTCCAGTCCTCATTTATATTGCAGACAGCTACACAATAGACTTTCTGGTATTTAATGCTGAAAAGCCCAATTGGCGATGTGTAGTAAAATTTTACTGCTTGTCTCAGTAAAAAAGGGAGCAATTCCTATACCTACTTTGCAGTTGAAAAGTTCAACCTTTATCTGTTTAGCCAGCTTTAATTCAAGAATAGGTCTCTTTCCACAGAGAAGAGAATTGCTGAGGCATCAAGCCCTTTCCAGCAATCCCCTGTGCAAGCTGATTTGCCTGCTGATGCTCATGCATTTTTTTCCCTACTCTCACGAAGTTTATATTGTTTTATTTATAAAGAACTCTTACCTGATAAATTTGTCAATAACTCATCATTTTCTGGCTTTACCAATTTTTGTATGCATTAGTTTACAAATATTAAGTATGCCATTTTATTACTCAGTGATCCACTTTTAAAATTGTATGAAATCTCTTGAGAGTCTTGTGTTATATCCAGAACATTTAAATAAAATGTATAAATTAATTGTGACATGTAGTTTATTGCCACAAATCAATACGTCACAGATGCCAGTACTTGCTAATGGAGCTAATGATCTCACCTAATTTCTTTAATGTTCAGCTTTTTTAATATGCACATATTTTTGAAATATTTGACCAAAGCTATACCCTCTTGTTTTGTTTTGTTTATTCTCTTATAGGCATCCTTATAAAATGGGCTAAGAATATAAAATTATAAAGAAAGCTATTCATATTCTCATATTCTCATTCTCATTTTAGCTTTTTTTTTTTTAATTTACAGAATTTGTGTGTGTGTGTATTTTTTTTTTTTTTTTTTGACTCAAGTGTCTGCAAAGTCTTGTAAAAGAATAGCAGCCACAAAACTCCTTTTGTGCCTTGGCTCCTCTGTTTACAGGTTGTGTAGCTTTGGTTCAGTCACAAAACTTTTTTTTTTAATTGCAATTATTTTAATTGCTCCAAGGGGATAATAATAACTGCTTGCTTTGTTGTGTGAAAATCACGTGAGATAAAGTATAATTGTGCTTTTCTGAAAACCATATATCATAACTAAAATGTGAAATTCCAGTACTAAAATTCATACAAAATTCATTCAAATATATTTTTTCTTACACATCTATGATTTGCATTAGGTTATAACAAAACAAAAATCATATAATACATTTGGACACTTCTCATGACTATGAAATAGAGCTGTTGGGGACAAGTAAGAAATTTTCCCTTCCTGAGGACTAAAGTCTTTATTTTTTTTTACTGAAATATTTACTTATAAGTGTAGCAGATATTACTGGTCTAGTAGATAAGTTTTACAAAATGTTCTTACGTGAGGAACTGAGATGATGCATTTTGGGTAGAATGCTTTTCCATTTGAAGTTCCTTTTCCATATGATAAAATTTCTGATTTTTTTATAAGATGTAAAATGAGCTGTAATGAATAGTGGGTCAGGTCTGTTCATTTTCCACATATAAAGACCCTGTATTTAATTTGAAATGCTTTGTACTTCCCGGGGTTCTGACCTTTATATTTTTACTTATTCTCTGCATAGCAAGCAGGTATGTGAGATTTCCACTTCATTTCTACATTTCATTCAAATGCACTTTACCAAAGTGAGTTAGAAAGTATAAAGTATCTCTGGTTTCCATTTTTAGCTTCTTTTATCAGGTGCTTTTGAAACTTGGAAGTAAAATTTTAATCACTCGATAAAATATTTGAAATTTAGTACTCACCTGACAATTATTTAAGGCTTATGCTTGCACGTTGACTATCCTTTCTTTTATGCATACCCTTTAAATTTTAAATATAATTTTCCATTTTTTTCCAATTTTTGATAAAATTTTCTGCTCTAATACATTTGAGATCAGTAATAATATTTAGGATTTCACTTCTCTTTCTTCGTTGTTTGAAAAAAACAGATTTATATGCAAGTTTATTTTTTAACATAGAATTTACAGTAGTGAATTGAAATGAATGTCACAACAACTCTCCCACAAACAAGTATATTTAACTGGATACTGTGTAAGCAAATGTGAGATAAGGGTTAGTATCATTATTATATAGAAAGAAATGAATTTGAAAGAAAGAAAATGGTTTTGAAAATGTTTTTAACTTTTAAAATAAGAGACAAATATTAAAATAAGAGAAATAAACTTGGTAATAAATGGGATACATTATATGTACCAGAATTAGCTTTACCTATATAGCTATAAATCTAAAAACAAGTATAAATATTATTTATATATATATCTATAAATCTAAACACATATAAATATATATTTCCTTCTAAAAGTAAATTCATAGTTCTGTATGGTTATGGAGTACTTAGTTCTTATGGTTAATGGGTACTATGATTAAGATAATTTAAAAAGTATGTCTCCCTTGATTTTGTATGTGATTACCAATATTACTGCCATGAACATGTCTAAGATCTGTTCTGAGATTTGAATATAAAATATATTTTTAAAAGCATTGGAAAATCAAATGATATGTTCTGTAACATAGTCTCACATAAACAAGAGTGTTAAAATGTTGTAAAACTTCTTTAAAGTACTATGAAACAGCCAATATCTGCTGTAGATTTGTGACTATTTTTATTCCCAGGACATTTAGTTAAAATATAGGCAATGAGTTTTGGGTGCCATTCTACGTATGTGTGCTGTAATGTAATACACTTTCAGATAATTAAGAATTAGTGTTCCATATGCTTTGGGGAGGGTTTCTGTGTCAAACAGAGATTCATATTAATGTGGTGTGTAATTGACAGTGGAAAAAATCCTCGATTCTCCTTCAGAGTTCTGGAAATTGATGCTAGGTTCTAAATAGGGAGATGTTACTGTGTATTTTGATATGACAGTCTTGGTTCAAATAAACAGGCTCAATATTCTAAAAATCAGTTGGTATAAAAGTTATTTTCTTAGGGCTTATGCCCTTATTTGTTAAATTGGAATAGTGATGCATAATTACTTAGTAATTGAATGAACTAATGTCTCTCTGAATTGTAAACCTGGCCTGTTAGTGAACCAGAGAAAGGTAGAGACGTCAGAGATAGATGTTTCACCAATATGCAATCTTTACAAATCTATGTAGTTAGCCTGGAATCTGCCTCACACCATTTTCAAAAAATAAAAGAAATTTTAATTGATTTATGGTATTTATTGTACCCTGTCAGTATCTTAAGAACCTTGTCTTAAGTAAGCTCCCCTCTGGTTATAATGTAATTTGTGCTTAATTACATTGTGTAATTTGTGCTTATTGTGTAATTTGTGGGATTTCATCATGCCCTTAACTGGAGGTTTAAAAACAGTGACCGACTGTCTGGTTTTGTTTCTCATTTCCTCAACTATCAGAGTATATACAATATTCCTATGTTACCTAGTTTGTTACTTAGGTTTTTTGGTTTTTGTTTTTTCTTTTTTCTTTTTAAGATTATATTTATTTATTCATGAGAGACACACAGAGAGAGAGAGAGAGAGACAGACAGAGACAGAGACACAGGCAGAGGGAGAAGCAGGCTCCATGCAGGGAGCCCGATGCAGTACTCGATCCTGGGTCTCCAGGATCATGCCCTGGGCTGAAGGTGCCGCTAAATTGCTAAGCCACCTGGGCTGCCCTGTTCTTTCTTTCTTTCTTTCTTTCTTTCTTTCTTTCTTTCTTTCTTTCTTTCTTTCTTTTTTTTTTTCTTTTTTCTTCCTACTCAGTATGGGAAGAGGTCCTTCCTTCTTATGTGGTCCCCGTCTTCAAGTCTATAAAAAAAGAGAATTAAAAGGTGCCTCAAGTAATATCTCTTCTGTTTGAATGTAGAGATGTGTGGTAATATAAGGACTTTTCAACTTCAGAAAGTACAAAGGCCATTTTGCTGTCTTCTTGATGATTTTGAAAAAGAGTGATAAAAAGTAAGTTGTCTTTTTAAGCACAGATTTCTGAATTAAGTCAGTAAAATCCTATTTGAATTTATGCCTTCTTTATTTCAATGCTCTGCAGGCCTTTATGCCATTCAGCATGTACAAAACATTTAGCAGACTATAAGTAATTTATTGAGTGATTAATTTTATAATATGTCAGTGAAGGATCAGAACATACAAGTAGGTAGTGAGCAAATTGAATGACTGTGGCCGTCACTGAAATGCATAGTTAACATTATTCATGGAATAATTTATGTCCTTATATTTAACAAAATGTGTTTTTGTCCATAAAGCTTCTAGGTAATACATGTTTGAATACATATTTATCTTATAGCTTAATGTAAAGTTTTCTAGTAAGTCAGTTGTGACTTCCCTCCATGTATGAAAAAATGGAATGCAAAATTTACAAAATACAGTACCAAATGTCATTTTTTTTCACTATTTAAATACTAATGAATCAGAAACATCTTTGGCCTTTTATTTGTTTTCTTTTTCTTCCCCTCCTATGGCCTTTTATTATTTATTTTATTTTATTTTTTAAAAATTTTTAATTTATTTATGATAGTCACACATAGAGAGAGAGAGAGAGGCAGAGACACAGGCAGAGGGAGAAGCAGGCTCCATGCACCGGGAGCCCGACGTGGGACTCGATCCCGGGTCTCCAGGATCGCGCCCTGGGCCAAAGGAAGGCTCCAAACCGCTGTGCCACCCAGGGATCCCGTCCTATGGCCTTTTAAAAGCAATATGCAATGTTACTAACTGCATTTAAATTTGCATCAGTGTAACTTAATATCAAAATCCATGAAAAACTGGGCCTCAAGAAGCAAGAAAAGTAAATTAAAATAGAGGCTATACTAAAATAAATGAAATTAAAGTTATTATTAATTTACAGATGAATGGTAACAGTATCTAAAAAACCAGCAAAAATATGAACTTTCTAAATTAAATGTTTTGTTTTCAGAAAGTCAAATACATAGAGATTCCCAAAAGAGTAGCTACTTTCAAATTATTTAATTTGCCTAAAGTATTATATTTGTTATTCAGGTATATTGACATTGTACAGATAAAAACCTAAATTCTTTGACTCTTATCAGTATTTTGACCCAAAAACATGTTCATATTTTTTTTTCATCAATGACTAAAAATTTTAGTCATGATGAGAAAAGTAATTTAGACAAATGTGTATGGCTGTTGATATAAAATTATATCTTATTCCTGTATTGGAATAACAAAAATTAATACAAGGTTAGATCAATAAGTGAAGAGAAATTACAAAATAGAAACAAACTCTTAACATAATTTGGGAGTTTAAATAAGCTCTTCTTTATTCTTTTTAAAGATTTTATTTATTTATTCATGAGAGACAGAGAGAGAGAGAGAGGCAGGGACACAGGCAGAGGGAGAAGCAGGCCCCATGCAGGGAGCCTGATGCAGGACTCAATCCCGGGTATCCAGGATCACACCCTGGGCTGAAGACAGTGCTAAACCACTGAGCCACCTGGGCTGCCCTATAAGCTCTTCTTTATAAGAGTGAAGAGATACTTCATTTTATAGATAAAAAGAATTTGATAAAAATATATATGGTCAGCCTATTGGGGATGTCTTACTACCAAAGACTTATATTTGCTTATGACTCTGCAGGCTGTTACCTAGGGTGTGCACTTATATAGGGAGTCAGTCAAAGATCACTGCAGACTTCTTGGCCAAACCCAATGGATACTGAGACAGCAATAGCATGGAAGAGTTTAGCTAAACTCTGAACCTGTAGTTTGAAATCAGGTGATGTGATGCCTCCAGCTTTGTTCTTTCTCCAAATTCCTTTGACTGTGTGAGATATTTTGTGGCTTCATAGAAATTTAGGATTGTTCTATTTCTGTGAAAAATGCCATTGGGATTTTGATAGGAATTGCATTGAATTTGTAGAATGATTTGGGCAGTGTGAACGTTTTAACAATATTAATTCTCTGATTCATGAACACTGGATATCCTTATATTTATTTGTGAATTCTGCAGTTTCTTTCACCAGTGCCTTAGAGTTTTCACTGTGCATATCTTTCACTTCCTCGGTTAAATGTATCCCTAAGAATTTAGTTACTTTTGGTAGTATTGTGAGTGAGATTGTTTTCTTAATATCCTTTTTGATAGGTCATTGTTAGTGTGTAGAAATGAAACTAAAATTTTGTATGTTGATTTTTTCCTGCAACTTTATTAGTTCTAATACGGTTTTATTGGAATCAGTCTTTATTTTTATTTTTATTTTTTAATAAATTAATTTTTATTGGTGTTCAAATTACCAACATACAGAATAACACCCAGTGCTCATCCCGTCAAGTGTCCCCCTCAGTGCCCGTCACCCATTCACCCCCACCCCCTGCCCTCCTCCCCCTCCACCACCCCTAGTTCTTTTCCCAGAGTTAGAAGTCTTTATGTTCTGTCTCCCTTTCTGATATTTCCCACACATTTCTTCTCACTTCCCTTATATTCCCTTTCACTATTATTCATATTCCCCAAATGAATGAGAACATACACTGCTTCTCTTTCTCCGATTGACTTACTTCACTCAGCATAATACCCTCCAGTTCCATTCACGTTGAACCAAATGGTGAGTATTTGTCATTTCTAATGGCTGAGGAATATTCCATTGTATACATAAACCACATCTTCTTTATCCATTCATCTTTCGATGGACACCGAGGCTCCTTCCACAGTTTGGCTATTGTGGACATTGCTGCTAGAAACATCGGGGTGCAGGTGTCCCGGCGTTTCATTGCATCTGAATCTTTGGGGTAAATCCCTAACAGTGCAATTGCTGGGTCGTAGGGCAGGTCTATTTTTAACTCTTTGAGGAACCTCCACAGTTTTCCAGAGTGGCTGCACCAGTTCCCATTCCCACCAACAGTGTAAGAGGGTTCCCCTTTCTCCACATCCTCTCCAACATTTGTTGTTTCCTGCCTTGTTAATTTTCCCCATTCTCACTGGTGTGAGGTGGTATCTCATTGTGCTTTTCATTTGTATTTCCCTGATGGCAAGTGATGCGGAGCATTTTCTCATGTGCATGTTGGCCATGTCTATGTCTTCCTCTGTGAGATTTCTCTTCATGTCCTTTGCCCATTTCATGATTGGATTGTTTGTTTCTTTGCTGTTGAGTTTAATAAGTTCTTTATAGATTTTGGAAACTAGCCCTTTATCTGATATGTTATTTGCAAATATCTTCTCCCATTCTGTAGGTTGTCTTTTAGTTTTGTTGACTGTATCCTTTGCTGTGCAAAAGCTTCTTATCTTGATGAAGTCCCAATAGTTCATTTTTGCTTTTGTTTCTTTTGCCTTCGTGGATGTATCTTGCAAGAATTTACTGTGGCCAAGTTCAAAAAGGGTGTTGCCTGTGTTCTCCTCTAGGATTTTGATGGAATCTTGTCTCACATTTAGATCTTTCATCCATTTTGAGTTGATCTTTGTGTATGGTGCAAGAGAGTGGTCTAGTTTCATTCTTCTGCATGTGGATGTCCAATTTTCCCAGCACCATTTATTGAAGAAACTGTCTTTCTTCCAGTGGATCGTCTTTCCTCCTTTATCGAATATTAGTTGACCATAAAGTTCAGGGTCCACTTCTGGGTTCTCTATTCTGTTCCATTGATCTATGTGTCTGTTTTTGTGCCAGTACCACACTGTCTTGATGACCACAGCTTTGTAGTACAACCTGAAATCTGGCATTGTGATGCCCCCAGATAGGTTTTCTTTTTTAAAATTCCCCTGGCTATTCGGGGTCTTTTCTGATTCCACACAAATCTTAAAATAATTTGTTCTAACTCTCTGAAGAAAGTCCATGGTATTTTGATAGGGATTGCATTATACGTGTAAATTGCCCTGGGTAACATTGACATTTTCACAATATTAATTCTGCCAATCCATGAGCATGGAATATTTTTCCATCTCTTTGTGTCTTCCTCAATTTCTTTCAGAAGTGTTCTATAGTTTTTAGGGTATAGATCCTTTACCTCTTTGGTTAGGTTTATTCCTAGGTATCTTATGCTTTTGGGTCCAATTGTAAATGGGATTGATTCCTTAATTTCTCTTTCTTCAGTCTCATTGTTAGTGTATAGAAATGCCACTGATTTCTGGGCATTAATTTTGTATCCTGCCACGTTGCCAAATTGCTGTATGAGTTCAAGCAATCTTGGGGTGGAGGCTTTTGGGTTTTCTATGTAGAGTATCATGTCATCGGCGAAGAGGGAGAGTTTGACTTCTTCTTTGCCAATTTGAATGCCTTTAATGTCTTTTTGTTGTCTGATTGCTGAGGCTAGGACTTCCAGTACAAGGTTGAATAGCAGTAGTGAGAGTGGATATCTGTTTTGTTCCTGTTCTTAGGGGAAAGACTCCCAGTGCTTCCCCATTGAGAATGATATTTGCTGTGGGCTTTTTGTAGATGCCTTTATGATGTTGAGGAAAGTTCCCTCTATCCCTACACTCTGAAGAGTTTTGATCAGGAATGGATGCTGTATTTTGTCAAATGCTTTCTCGGCATCTAATGAGAGGATCATATGGTTCTTGGTTTTTCTCTTGCTGATACGATGAATCACACTGATTGTTTTACGAGTGTTGAACCAGCCTTGTGTCCCGGGGATAAATCCTACCTGGTCATGGTGAATAATTTTCTTAATGTACTATTGGATCCTATTGGCTAGTATCTTGTTGAGAATTTTTGCATCCATGTTCATCAGGGATATTGGTCTGTAATTCTCCATTTATTTCCCTTAATCTATCCTCATGGTCTTTTAATTGTTTGTCTCTTTTTTCCTCAGTTTCCCTCTTTGCCATCAACTTGTCTTCTATGTCACTCGTTCTTCCACCTCATTAACCCTCGTCATTAGGACTTCTAGTTTGGATTGCATCTCATTCAATTGATTTTTAATTTCTGCCTGATTAGATCTAAATTCTGCAGTCATGAAGTCTCTTGGGTCCTTTATGCTTTTTTCTAGAGCCACCAGTAGCTGTATAATAGTGCTTCTGAATTGGCTTTCTGACATTGAATTGCAATCCAGATTTTGTAACTCTGTGGGAGAGAGGACTGTTTCTGATTCTTCCTTTTGAGGTGAGGTTTTCCTTCTAGTCATTTTGCTCAGTGCAGAGTGGCCAAAAACAAGTTGTATTGGGAAAAGGAGAAAAAGAGAGAGAGAGAGAAGGAAAGAAAAGAGAAAAAGAAAAAAGAAAAAGAAGGAAAAAAGGGAAGAGAAAGAGAAAGAAAGAAAGGAAAAAAAGGGTGGGGGAAGCAAACAGAAATCAAAAAGCAAAAAAACAAAACAAAACAAAACACGGGGGAGTTTCTTCTGATTCTGTATACTTTAAGTCCCTTGACTTCCCCTGGAACTTGTCCGTCTAGCTGGTCTTCTGGGGGAGGGGCCTGTTGTGCTGATTTTCAGGTGTTAGCACTTGGGGGAGCTGCTCTGCCCCTGCCTGGTGTAGCGCTCAGTGGGAGTTGTTTACCCCGTGAGGCCCCAGGAGGAACAACCGCAGTGGCGGCGGCAGCTCTGCAGCCCTGGAGTCAGCTCCCGCAGTTACTACAGGGCTCTCAGTCTGCAGGGCCTGGAGGCTCCGGGGCGGGGCCGCTGATGTGCTCAGCTCGGGGCAGGAGCGTCCTTGCTGTCCTGGGCCCTCCCGGCCTCTGCCTGTCCCACGGGGAGGCCGGATCCTGGGCTGTGTCCCGGCGCCCTGTGCTCCGGGGCCTGCGCTGTTGGATTCGCGCTCCCACCCCGCAGCTCCCTCCCTGGAGCCGCTCCCGAGCCCCTCCGAGCTGCTCCGGTCGGTCCCTCCGTGCGCGCTGCAGCCCTTAGGGAGCTCGGAGCACTCTCCCGGGGCGCAGGTGTCTGTTAGTGTCCCCGGGAGCCCGAGGGCATCCCCGCCCTCCTGGGTCCTGCTCCAGCTCCCTGCAAGCCCCTTTCCACCCGTCCGGGAAGGTTGGTGCAGCTCCTGCTCCTCCGGGACGGGGCTCTCCTGTCCTGGGGACACTCGCCCCGGCCTCAGCCCGGCTCCTCGCGGGGCCCCTCCCCCTCGGAGGCCTTTTGTTCCTTTATTTCTCTTTCCCCGTCTTCCTACCTTGATAGAAGCGCGAACTCTTCGCACTGCAGCGTTCCAGCTGGTCTCTCTTTAAATCTCAGGCTGAATTCGTAGATTTTCAGGATTATTTGAAGGTTATCTAGGTAATTTGTTGGGGACAGGTGATTTGGGGACCCTACTCTTCCGCCGTCTTGCCCCTCCTCCAGTTTTTATTTTTAGTTCTAATAGATAGTTTTTATTTGTTTTGTTGTAGAGTTTTTAAGGTCTTCTATATGTAAAATCTGCAAAAAAATGACTACTTTGTTTTGTTTTTTCAGTTTTTTTTTTTTTTTTAATTTGGAGCACACAGTGGGGAAAAGATAGTCCCTTCAATAAATTATGTTGGGAAAACTAGCTATTCAGAGGCAAAATAATGAAATTGGATCTTTAGCTTATAACACACACAAAAAATAACCTCCAAATGGAATAAAGATTCAGCTGTAAGACTGAAATCTTAAAAGTTCTATAGGAAAACACAAAAAGATTCTTCTTCTTCTTCTTCTTCTTCTTCTTCTTCTTCTTCTTCTTCTTTCTTCTTTTCTTTCTTCTTCTTATATTAGGGAGAGAGAGAGAGTGAGTTGAGCAAGCAGGGGTGGGAGTGAGGGGCAGAGTGAGAGTCCTAAGTAAGCTTGTCACTCAGTTGATATCATCATGATCCTGAAATCATGACCTGAGCCAAAGTCAAGAGTTAGACTCCTAACTGACTGAGCCACTGAGGTTCCTAAGAGTAGCTTTTTGACATTAGTCTTGGCAATAATGCTTTTGGGTTAGGATACTAAAAGCATAGGCAATAAAAATAAACAAGTAAACAAATAAATAAAAATAAATAAATAAATAAATAAATAAATAAATAAAAATAAACAAATAAACAAGCTACAGCAATTAAGTAGCTTCTGTATAGCAAAGAAAATAACCAACATGGAAAGCCAGCCTCCATACACATTTCAAGAAGATATTTGCAAACCGTGTATCTGTTACAGGGTTAGTATCCAAAATAAACAAGGAACTTTTACAACTGAGTAGCAGAAACACAAATAACCCAATTTTACAAATGGTCAAAGGACCTGAAGAGATGTTTTTAAAACAAAGAAGACATAAAAATGGTCAGTAGTCATATGAAAGGGTGTTCACCACCAGAGAAATGCAAATCAAAACACAGGGAGATATTACCTCACAACTGTTAGGGTTAATATTATCCAAAAGAAAAATGTTAAATGTTGGTGAGGGTATAGAGAAAAAGTAACCCTGGACACAGTTGATGAGAATGTAAACTGCTGCAGTCTCTATGAAAACAGTATTGAGATTCTTCAAAAAATGAAAAATAGAACTATCATATGATCCAGTAATCCTTCTTCCAGGAACATATCCAAAGGAAATGAAATCTGGATCTTGAAGAGAAATCTGCACTCCCACATTCATTGCTATTATTTTCAATAGCCAAGATACAGAAACAACTTAAGTGTCTGTCAACAGAGGGGTAGATACAGACAGTGTGGTAAATATATACAATGAAATATTATTTAACTGTAAAAATGAATATTTTGTTGTTTGCTACAATACCGGTGACCCTCAAGAATGTTATGTTTGATGAAATAAGACAGAGAAAGAGAGTGAGTATATAATCTCATTTTTATGTGGAATTTAAGAAAGCCATGCTCATTGAATGTTTACTAGGGACTGGTGACTGGTAAGTGGGAAATGTGGAGATATTGATAAAAAAAATACTCATTTTCATTTATAAAGATAGTGAGTATCTAACGTGGTCACTATAGTTCATAACACTTCTTTGTATACTTAAATTTGCTGAGAAAGATCTTCAGTTTTCTCACCGCACACACGCATGCACATATGCACACTCATACACAAAGAATGGTAACAATCTTTGGTGATGGATGTGTTCATTGATTGTGGTAACCATTTCACAATATGTAGTTTTTTTTTAAGATTTTATTTTTTTTAAGTAATCTTAATCCCCAGTGTGAGGCTTGAACTTACAAACCTGAGATCAAGAGCCACATGCTCCCCAACTGAGCCAGCCAGATGCCCCTGTCTTTAAATCCTCATATTATATATGTTAAATATATACAAATTTTATTTATCAATTATACTTCAAAAAGCTGAAAATAAAACCCTGCTAAGAAAAATCCAGGCCATAAAAATGTATTTAAATTTTGTTTGTGTGTATGTGTGTGTGTGTGTGTGTGTAGGCACACAAATATCCAAGGCAACATCTAAATATATCTTTAATTCTTAGCTTGCTAGTTCTTCCTCCATTTTTTAAAATTTTATTTATTTATACATGAGAGACATAAAGAGAGAGGCAGAGACATAGGCAGAGGGAGAAGCAGGCTCCCTGTGGGGAGCCCAATGCAGGACTCGATCCTAAGACCCCGGGATCACAACCTGGGCTGAAGGCAGACAACCACTGAGCCACCAGTTGCCCCATTCCTCCATTTTTTAATATCTTTTTTTTAATCAGATTCAAATTTGTTTATTTTATCCCAACCCTTTTATTTCTGTATTTCCCTATATTACTGTGTGTTTATACAGTAAAACTATTATCTTAAACATATGTGTATATGTTTATGTGTGTGATACAAATAAGGAAAACAATAAAACAACAATACAAAGTGATTTCACTAAAAAATAAAACATAATGATTTAACAAAGTAAATCTATAATAATAACCCTGAGATAAAACCAGTACAACAGTAAAATCAAAAGGAAATATTTCTATAAAACTTTTCTTGAATCTCTAAAAGTAAAAAATGTACAAAAGTTGGGTTTCAAAAACCATTCGCTTTTTACAGATATGGTAATTGTGACTTGACTATATTGGCAAAGAAACAACTCTATATTAACTGCATAAAAACAGGGCACTCTTAAATTTGCTTTACTCATTAATTTAAATTTGCATTAAGAAATTTACATATATGCCATTTTCACCCTTGCTGTCTCTCTGCTTTAATTAGCTTAATTTAACTGGAATCTCTAGATAGGTCACAGCTCTCAAGTTTAATAAAATATAGTAAAACAGGTTTAATAGAAATTCATAAATTATCAGTGTTCTTTGGAGTAATACATAATTTATTTCTTGTCAATACGCAGTACATTTTGTAACATTCAAATAAATAGAATAACTAATAGTGTTACATATAATATCCTTCTTAGCCTGATAAGGAATGGAGTTACTTTTGAAAAACATAATTCTGAAAATGCAGGACTATGGCTAGTATGGCATGCCATATTCTATTCAAACACTATTGAACTAATATGGCCTTCTTGACCTCACTCACTAACTCCTCCTCACCACAGTTTCTCCCTCTTCCTCTTCTAGAATATTTTTAATAGCATGCTATATATTTAATAGAATGCTTCACCCAAGCTGAAGAGGTAGGAGTACTGGGTTTTTGCCCTAATTCACTACTGTATCATTAGGCTAAGAACAAGGCATAACACATGTAGGATTCAAAATTATTTGCTGAGGTGGCACCTGGCTGTCTCAGTGGGTTAAGTGCCTTTAGCTTGGGTCATGATCCTGGAGCTCCCTCACTCTCCCTCTCAAATAAATAAATAAATAAATAAAATCTTAGAAAAACAACAACAAAAAAAAAACCCAAATTACATAATGAAATAATAACCACTGTTAACACATGGCATCAAAAATTAAGGTAAAGTTACTAAAGTTGGAAAAATGTACACAACAAAAGCCTTTAAATTATCTTCAGCAAATGGACACCATCATAAAAGGGTTTTATACTTGTCTAGTCATTGTTAAATCTTTGCTTTTGCTTACTAACTAAATCAAAAACATGTATGCGCTTCTGCAAAGGAAGCTATGTATTTAAGGATCAAAGGAACAGAAAATGTGTCATTCAGAATTATTTGCAAAATACTAAAAACTTTCAACTAAAGTTACAAAAGCTTAATTTACTCAGTTTAAAATATGATAATTGAGTGGTTTATATAAATAAGGAGTTAAAAGTTTGAAGTCAGTTAAGAATTGATATGGCTAAAAATCATGCTTTCTTTTTCAGCTCTCTTACCTTCCAAAATGATTTCTTTAGCAATTGGCTGCCAAAAGTTTTTGTGGGCTAAAACTTTCTTGCTGAAGTCCAGTGGGAAGAGAATATTTCACTTCTGAAACTATAGTGAAGAAAGTAAAGATTTTTTTTTTTTTTTTAACCAGGATCCTGCTAAATATCTTCAAAATTAGCCATGGCTGAATTGGATTATATGACAGTCCCTGAGGCTTGGTGTTTAATTGAGACCTTGGCATTGAATCTGAGATTGGAATGAATGTCACTGAAATAGCTTTGTTTCAAACAAGAGAAGAGAGATTCCCCAAGAGATGTCCCCAAGGCATAGTTAGCATAGCAGATGTGGGAAGAATGCCGGACAGCAAAATCTTGTACATGTTATAAAAGTTTAGTTATCTTTTAGGTCCTTGGCTTATATGTCCTTCCTCACTACTAATCAACAGGTAAAATTGTAGCTACTCATAATTTTGAGGGGATATAAATTTAAAGGGAAGTCAGGAATTCTGACACATTTTTTATTTTACTGGATTTTTCTTTCCTGTCTAGACTATAGTAAAAAGGGATGAGCAATTCTTGAAAAGTTTTCATAAAGCAGCAGGAAAAATATTCAATGATTAGAGAATAAGACCTGTGATAAAGAACTAAAATAAATTTAAACTACGTAAAATCAATATTGTTAATTTAGTAATTTTACATTATAAAAGTATTAGTTTTTCCTGCCCTGTTTATTTTGATTCTTCCATCTTAAAATTCTACTAACATGCTACTTGATAAGTACAGGCTAAATTCTAGTGTAGTACACATAATCAAGTGATAATAATTTCAATAATACATAGTTCAGTGTTTGAACACTCGGGAGTCATTATTTTACTAAGCACTTTATGTCCATTAACTCATTTTATCTCTGGAACAACTTTAGCTCATATTATGTAAAAAAATGAGTTTGAACAGTTTTAATACTTGTACAAATTCTGAGAGCTAGTGAATTCACAACAGCAGGATATGATGCCAATCTTTCAGCCTGCAATAAATATGATGCCTATCAAAATTCCTGGATGCTGCTGTCTAGGATGTCTCTCAAATTTCTCAGATCCCCTATTGCTTTATTCTCAACCATCTTAGTCCACTAATCTTCCATTGATAGTTTAATAAATGCTGATGGAGAGTAGTTACAACGTGCACAACTGTGCTGGATACATGGTATGTAAAATGAATAAGATAAGGGCACTGCCCTTAGGAACCCACAGTTTGTTGGAGAAAAGTTGGAAAAAACATAAAAATGTAAATAAAGGGCAGCCCAGGTGGGTCAGCGGTTTAGCGCTGCCTTCAACCCAGGGCGTGATCCTGGAGACCCAGGCTTCCTGCATGGGGCCTGGTTCTCCCTCTGCGTGTGTCTCTCTGCCTCTGTGTGTGTGTGTGTGTGTGTGTGTGTGTGTGTGTGTGTGTGTCTCATGAATGAACAAATAAAATCTTTAAAAAATGTAAATAAATATAAAAATATAAAAGTCATCTTAAAGACATCAGAGTGCAAAGTAGGTAACAGGAGAAAATTAAGGCATCTTTGAAAAAACACTGTTTTGATTTCAAGTTATTTCTACACATTTTCTTATGCAAAAAGTGACACTCATAATAAGGCATACGATGGAGGGCAAAACTATCATTAAAAAAATAACAATAAAAATGCAACCTCCCTAAGTTCTAGATAAATAAGAAAACGGACATAGGTAAATATCTTCAAATACCTGCATAAGAATCACATTACCATATTTAATGAAAAGAAATATATAACATTGACTATTTCAAAAAGCAAATGGGAAAAAGAAATGAAAGATAAAGTATCTAAAATCACAACTACACTGGGTGTTATACTATATGTTGGCAAATTGATTTTAAATAAAATATTTTTTAAAATAAAAAATAAAAACAATAAACTTAAGACCTAAATGTATTAATTTAGCAGTAGGTTTTAAGTAGCTGAAGAATGATTCAGATACGTGTAATGTAGGCCAGGAAAAAAGAACTAGAATGAAGCATAAACAGGAAGAAAGGCAAACAAAGAGAGGATGGAACTTAGGGTGTAATTTCAGTAAAAATTCAGCCTGCTGCAAAGGGAGCTCTGGGAAATAGACTTTCATATTTGCCCACTAGTTATTCATAAACCAAGAGCTATCCAGTCCAAGGGAATAGTAGTGAAGTATGAACATTCCCACTCTAGCCAGCTCCAGAAGCCTAGGTAGGGGCTGTCTGTTCAGAGTTGTAGTTTCAGGTAAAATTAAAAATAAAAACCCACCAAAGCTTGATGAAAAGAGTATGTAAATATATAAGAGAGAGGAATGCAAACAGGAAATATCAACAATGTTTGTTAAAAAATAGATGTCATCTTGAGGAGAAATAGAATAATAAAGTCATTCAGACCGTTCAAAAAGAGAGAAAGGGGCAATCTCCAGACAATCTGAATGAGAAAACAATTGACGAGATGAAAGCAAAAGTTTAGAGGAGAGGGTATCTAGCAAATAATGAAAATGCTTTGTTTGGTAAACGATAAGCAAGAACTTTTGATACAGTTCTTATAATCCTTGCATACCCAGACATTTAAATATTAATGAAAGTCATCAATGAATTTGAGAACAGATGTAACTCCCAATACACCTCTTCATTGTTTTCCTATACTCTGTGCCTACAACTATTGATACATTGAGGAAATCATACATATTTACATATAAATGTATATATATTTACATATTGTATATATTATATATATTATATATATAAAATACCCTGAGGTAACACAATTGCTTATTTATACACAATATATAGATCAGCAAGCAGAATCAATCAATCAGAAATTAACTGTGTTAAGGAATGGTTAATCACAGAACACAGTTCTTGTCCTCAAGTAATTCATATCATTGTAAGGCAAAGCAGACAATTTATATTATAATAAATAAATAAAAACATTTCAAGTATCAAACAGTGCTATTATATATAAATAGCAGAGAGAATATGATAAACAGTGACTAAGAGAGAATGGTTAGTGGCAAGGCTTGTGACTTTGCCCTAAGAAAACTCTTGTGTACCTCTCTCCCCACCTACTAATTCTCTAAACCTGATCTTTAGTCTTCCAAGTGAGTTTATGAGCTCCCGATACATTTGCAATAATTTCCTGTCCTTCCTAAAGTTAGCTAAAATATCTTAAAACAATCTTAACCAAAGAATAAACCAAACAACAAAAAGAACAATCAATAGATTGAGAGTAAAATACTACATATCTGAAATTATAATGTTCAGTTTCAGGAAGTTCAAAGGAAAATGTAATCTGTGATGCATGTGTTCATGTGTCATGACTTAAATAAGTTGTTCTTTCTAACAATAGTAAAACAACAATTTTTTAAAAAGCAAATATAAATAGTAAATTATAAATTAGGAAATAAAATTTAAAAAGCAATAATTATAAGAGATAATGCTTTGGGAAAAATGTATATAGCTCAATATAATATATAATAATAAAACTGATAATACCAAGATTAACCAAATATAAAAAGAAGTCAGCAGCATCAAAACGACAGTAGTTTGCCCAACTTTTTCTTTTTTCTTTTGCCCAGCTCTTTCAAATCATGTTGGCAGAATGATATCAGCAAAATGTCATAGTAAAGAGCTACCAAAGTTCTCTTCTCCCTTGAAAGAATTAGAAAACTGGCCAAAAGAAAACCAGAATCAACTTTTTTAGAATTCTGAAAATTAACCAACCAACCAGATGTCAATGACATCTGTCCCAAGAGTGTTTTTTTCAAGAAAAATTATGGAATCCCAGTAAGAACAGGGAGTTTTAGGATATTTTAATTTGCCCCACTTCCAACTCTCCCACCCCAACTCTGTGGTATTCGTGACAAGCAAAAGCTAAAGTCAGGATGATGAAATAGCAGTTTGACAACCCTGGGATAGGGGGAAATTGGAATCAGAACTCCTTCAGGGCCCTATTCCAGAGAATTTTTATTATCGCAAACTGCTGTTTCCCTGGAAGACTTTACTTGCAATACTTCTTTATTTGAACAGTCTTGGAGTTTACGGAGTGCACCTTTTCCCTGGGTCATTTGTCAAAAGCAATCAGAGGGATATGTTGAACATTTCAGGTGCCTGAGGTGATGGATAACAGTTGTGGCACACAATAGAGTAACTAAAAAGTTTTAAAGGAAAAGCTGGGAAGTGAGATATCTCCAGAGGGCTTTGTAAAGCTTCAACATGTTTCTGAGACTCTAGAAGGCCACATGCATGAGTAGTGCTTTGTGTATGCCCATGCTGGGCGTATTTAGAAAAGGCCTGACAAGGCTCTAAGCTCTCACCTTTGTCTAACCATGAGGCTTTGCCCAAACAGCGAGTGAAGGCTGACTTGGGGTGATAAAGTGCTTGGGTGAGTGTTGAAGGTAAGTCTTAATATGCAGCTAGACCCAAGGCAATGAACAGGAGACTTAGTTGATTTTAGGTATATAAGAAAAATTTTGTCCAGTCATTAACAGATCACTAAACTAATTTAACAGACTTTATATATACCAGAGAATACAGACTTCACATAATTACTTTGAAAAAGTTACTAAACAGACATATCAAAACAAATCATGGGAGGCAAGAGAAAGTGATTAATGAAGTTGCCATATTATGTTACTCAAACATCCAATTTTTAACCAAAACTTAGAAGACATGCAAAGAAACAAGAAGTGGTTATATATATATATATATATATATATATATATATATGTAATACAGTATATAAGAATGATCTTGGAGGAGGCCCGGATGTAGACTTTCTAAACAAAGGTTTCAAAGCAGTGATTTTAAATATGCTCAGAAGAGAAAAAAGGAAACAGTGTCTAAAGAACTAAAGGAAAAATGAGAATAATATCTCACCAAATATGAAGATTAATAAATATATAGAAATTATAATGTAAAATAGAAAGTTTGGAATTGAAATGATAAATTTATTAGAAAGGATCAACAGAATATTTACAAGAATTAGCAAAATTTAAGATAGATCAATTTAGATAACTCAGTCTGAAGAACAGAAAGACTTAAGAACAAAGTAAATGAACAAAACTTCAAAGATGTGGGAACACTAGTAAGTATGCCAGCATAGAGAGAATGGGAATCCCAGAGAGGTGAGAGAGAAAAATGTAGAAAATTAGTGAATACATAGCCACTAAAAACTTCCCAAATTTGATGAAAAACTAACCCTAACCATACATTCAAGAACCTCAACCAAATCCAAGTCAAATAAATTCAAAAAAATTCAACTCTGAGGTACACTGTAATCAAATTATCAAAAGCAAAAAGCAGAGAACGATGAAGAGGCAAAGGAGAGGTGACTTATCACACAAGGGACTCTAAATAATTAACAATTATTTTAAGAGGGGCACCTGGGTGGCTCAGTGGTTGAGCATCTGCCTTTGGTTCAGGTTGTGATCCCAGGGTCCTGGGATTTAGTCCCACATCGGGCTCCCTGCAGGGAGTCTGCCTCTCCCTCTGCCTATGTCTCTGTTTCTCTCTCTCTCTCTCTCTCTTTCTCTCTCTCTCTCTCTCTCTCTGTATCTCTCATGAATAAATAAATACAATCTTAAGGAAAAACAAAAAAAAAACAAAAACAAAAAACAGTTGTTTTAAGAAACCATGAAAGCCAAAAAGCAGTGGGATAATATATTCGAAGTGCCAAAAGACTGGCAGTCACGAATTCTATAACCAATAAAATTCTCTTCCTAAACTAAAGGAAAACTTAAGACATTCTCAGATATCAAAAACTGAGAGAATGTGTCAGTAGCAGATATGATGAACTAAAAATCAAAGGAGTACATCATACTTGAAATGAAATGACCCTGGAGAGCAACTCAAGTCAAAAGGTCAGAGTGTTCAATCAGAGGGCTTTTTGAAGGTACTAGGCTTATGATTCATGGATCTCCTCAGCCATCGAAGAAGTTAGTAACAGAGATGTGATTATCCAAGAAATATCTGTGGAGGAGACAGTTTTCTACAAAGTGAATCTCCCTGTTATGCTCAGAAGATAGACACGGATCTTGAGAATTTAATATGAGCAGAACTGCCAAATGGAATGAATGGTGTAGAGTATGAAGTGAAAGAAGACAGTTGGACTCCTCAAATTCTAAAGACAAGAAACAGACTGATAAAACTACTCAGCTTCAAGTATATGGTACCTTTCATGAAAAAGAAAGGTTGACTTAGGGGGTGGAGCTGTGAACCTAAATGGCAGAAACTGGAAGCCACAGATAATTATTCCAGAACTTGCAAAATAATGGAGTTTGGTTGGAAATTATGACTGATGACCACTTTTTTTTTTTTTCTATTATTTTCTCTGTTTTTGAGCAGGAGCATCTATAAGCATCTGTTATCCTGTTCCTGCCCCATCACATATTTTGGGAACAGGTAACTTATTTTCTAGTTTCATAAGGGGACACAGAGGAATTCTGCCTCAGGGTGGATTATACCCATATGTGATTACATCCTCATCCATATGTAATAAGATGATTTAGATGAAGAGATTAGAAACTTTGGTCTGATTAAACTCTGATAGGATTTTCCATGTGTGTTGATAGTGCAATAAGATGATACCTTTGTGGACTTTGGAGTTGAATAAATATATTTTACATGTGATGTGAATGTGAATTTTTGGGGAATTGGAGGGCAGACTGTGGTAGGCTGAATTAATCTATGGTCTCTCACATAGGTGTTTATTTCCTAACCCCCTAACCTGATGAATATGTTACCTTACGTGGTGTTACAAAGAAAACCACAGCCCTAAAATGGGGTCACTTTGAGTCCCCAAATTAGTGCTCACTATGTATTCAAACTGCAGTTCCAACCCCTCACAGAAATATAGTATTTATTTATTTATTTATTTATTTACTTACTTACTTACTTACTTACTTATATTTGACAGAGAGAGGGCTCAAACAGAGGAAGCAGCAGGCAGAGGGAAAGGGAGAAGCAGGCTCTCTGCAGAGAAGGGAACCCTCTTGGGGGCTCAGTTCCAGGGTCCCAGGATTACAGCCCAAGCCTAAGGCAGACACTCCACCCACTGAGTCACCCAGGTGCCCCAGAAATGTAGTCTTCATACATCAGCCATACTAATGAGTCTACCACCTGCAAACTCTCCATCTTCCAAAGAAGGAAGAGGTGATCTGCATGATAAGACCTCTTGCTTTTTCCCCAACTCTGAGGAAAGACTAGTCTTTTTTGGGGATCCCTGGGTGGTGCAGCGGTTTGGCGCCTGCCTTTGGCCCAGGGTGTGATCCTGGAGACCCAGGATCGAGTCCCACATCAGGCTCCCGGTGCATGGAGCCTGCTTCTCCCTCTGCCTATGTCTCTGCCTCTCTCTCTCTCTCTCTCTCTCTCTCTCTCTCTCTCTGTATGACTATCATAAATAAATAATAAAAATTAAAAAAAAAAAAGACTAGTCTTTTCAGGGAATTGTACTGTGGCAATAGGATATCTACATACAAAAAGAAGGAGAAGAAGAAGCAGTTGTTTGTCTCCTTCCTCACACCATATACACAATTAATTTAAATGGTACAAACACTTAAATGTAAAAGGTAAAACTATAAAACTCTTAGAAAAATACATAGGTAAAACCTTCCATGACCTTGAATTTGGCAATGGCTTCTTAGATATGATACTAAAGCACATTAACCAACAGACGCTATATAGATAGAGGATAGATGATAGATAGATAGATGATAGATAGATGATAGATAGATGATAGATGATAGATAGATAGATAGATAATAGATAGATAGATAGATAGATAGATAGATAGATAGATAGATTTAAATTTAAAAAGTGGGTGCAAGATTTTAATAGACAAATCTCTAAGGAAGATATACCAATAGCCAATATACACATGGAAAATGGCTCAAAACCTCTAGTGACCAGGGAAATGCAAATCAAAGCCAAATGACATATCATTTCATAACCCGTGGGAGTTGCTATAATCACAAAGAGATAATTACAAGTGTTAGCAAGGCTGTAGGGAACTTGGAAGTCTCTTACATTTCTGGTTGGTGTGTAAAATGATGCAGCTGCTTTGGGAAAAAAAAAATACAGTTTCTCTAAAATTTAAACATTTTCAGATCTGAACATGTAAGGTGCTTGGAAGTCATCAGCCCCTCCTCACAACAAGAAAAAAGCAGAACAATTTGAAAATTAACTTTTCTTAGAGTATTAGAGGATTGAGGTCGCAAGGCAAATTGCTGTCCCCCAAAATGGAGAGATAGGCATGTACTGAGAATGACAGTTTACCAGAAGAGACACCCAGGAACAGATACCATTGCTAGAGCCAGATCTGTGATAGGAAAACTTAAACGGCAGTTGAAAAATTGTTGGATGCTCATCCTAAACAAACTTGTCAGTTAAAAACTCTGAAAGATCCATTCTTAGAGGAGTCCCCACATTTTAGCGAATTTCATCTAGGAGCCATGCCAGGATCTCACAGTTCAGATCAGAGAAAAATCCCCTCATGCTTCCAGCAGCAGGAGGGGAAATGTGCTATTTTGAAATATGTTAAAGCATTCTGTTCTTCCTAACAAGGTCTGCTCTCAAGGAAAACTGTTTTACCACAGCCCACCAACTCAGGTTACCAAAATCTAACTGGACTGGTCTAGGGAAGGAAAATGTCCCGCTTTTGCTTACTTGCCTTACCTAACAACCTGAGACACACTTGCCAGGGGGCAGAGGCACACTGAAAGACCTAAATCCTGGGACAATAGACTGCTTGCCTCCCCCCACCACAACAACTGCAATCCATTGTATACAGGAGTTAACAACAGAAAGATCTGCATGTCTTAGGTCCTATTGAAAAAGAAATCTTTAAGGAACACAAAAATAAGTATTCAAGAGCAATTTACAGCCTTGACATCTAAAATTATACCAAACAGTAAATATAATCTGACTCTCAGTCATATAACATAAAATCTTTCACTAAAGGTATGTATACCTCAGTTCCTTTTACCCAATACAGTATGTCCAGCTTTCAACAAAGAAACACAAGGCTTAGAAAAAGACAAAAAACACAGTTTGAAGAGACGGAGCAAACACCAGACAGACTCAGACATGGAAGATATTTTGGAAAAGTTAAATATAAAGTTCAAATATGACTCAGCAATACCTCTCTTAGGTATAAAGAAAATTAAAAACGTATTTGCAGAAAAACTTGAACAAGAATTCTTACGTCATTATTCTTATAGTCAAAAAGTGGAAAGAACCTAAATGTACATCAACTGATGAATCCATAGACAAAATTGGTACAGAATGATATTCAAACGTAGAAAAGAATGAAGTATTAATTCATGCTACAACATAGTGAGTCATAAAGATACTCTTCTTAGTAAAAAGGACAGAAACAAAAGGTCATATATTGTATGATTATACATTAATTTATAACTCAACGCCCATAGTAAAATTCATGGAGATAAAAAGTATATTAGTGACTGTCGGGGCCTGGGGAGGAGGACATATGGGAGTGACTATTAAAAGGCAAGGAGTGTCTTTTTGGGGTGATAAAAATATTCTGAAACTGGATACTGGTGGTGTTTGCATATTTTTGTTAATATTGTAAAAACCATTTAATGTTATACATAAAAAGGATGAATTTTTATGGTTTGTGAATTAATCTCAATTAAAATGTATATTACAAATATATGATTTATAAATATAAAATATAGTAAACTCAATGAAATACACAATTCATTGGCCAAAAATGTCTGAATACATATTATAATACTATAGTACCTATAGTATCTACTATAATGTAAAACAAAAACTACTTTCTCTGTTACTAAACATTTCTTAACACTGACTAAATAATGACATGAATAATTTCTTAGACTGAGTGACTTAATATATAAGAACATATTTCTTTTCAAAATCGTCTCTGAAATTTACAACACTACTATCAAAATTAAAAATAGAATATTTCTTAATTGATAAACTATTTTCAAATGTATATAAGGGCATAAGGACAGACTTATGCAGAGCTTGTCATTTTTTATGCTGTGAAAATTGATATAAAATATGGAGTAAAATAAGCTAAATGGCCATATGATACCAAACACATAAGTACATAATAGTTGGAGTAAAAACCTAAATGTGAAAAAAAAAGTGAATCTAACAAAAGACATAGGTAGACTATTTTGGTATATAATGGGCTAGAAGATTCCCTCATCCTATTTAAAAATTTTAAACCAGATGATGAAAGATAATAGGTTTGATTACACTAATCTTAATCATTTCCATACAAAAGAAAGCATAATGACTGTGAACTGATAATTTGCTGTTTTAGAACGACAAAGTATAAATATCTAGAATGTCCAAAATCATTCATATTCATATGATGTAAATCTATATATGTATATAAATGCATATTCACATGTATTTATATATTAAATACATATTCTTATGTATTCAACTAACTACATATGTTCACAGATAAAATATATACATCGGCAATCATTTTAGTTAATTATACAATTAGTATTTAAAATAGTCATTTTATACAAGAAACACTACAAATTCACTTCAAAAAGACAGGAAATGCAATGCAAAATGGACAAAAAATTGCAGAGAACAAGACTATCAAATAAGATACTCAATAGAAATCAGACACATTTAAATTCAATTATGATACACCACTTTATGTTCCTCCGGTCCTAGCATCAAGGCATTTCCCTTTCCTTAGCCCCTCTCACAGTCCTTTACCATCCTCCAAATTAGGCATTAACAGCCTCCTTGGCCTCCCATATTAGCCCAACCCTCAGGACAGTTAAATTTAGAAAGCTGAAATATCCCAACTCATGTGAGCACAAGGGAAGAGAAGCTCATATATATGGTAGGTGGAAGTATAAGCTAATACTTACATTTCACTTAGTGAAGCCATTCATTTAATAAAGAGGCCATTTCACTTAGTGGAGTTTAGTAAGTGTGTGCCCTGTGACCCAACCACAGCACAAGGCATTAAAGTGTGGAATCACATGTATGAAGAGGATAATCAATAAGTAAAATGTGTGGATGCCAGTCTATAATATTATGCTGCAAGTAGAAGCAATAATTTATATATATACATATATATAATAACATAGTTACATATTTTAAAATAGTGTTAATTTTAAAAACTGAAAGTGCAATATGTAATATTCAATTAAGTTAAAAACACATCCATACAGATTGTCCTTATTTTGAAAGTGTGCATATTCGAAGACATATATCACATACATTAAAGTTGGCACATGCATACACAGAGAGGGAATAGGAACAGAGAGGGAAAAATGGGGGAAATGAAACAAATAATTCCTAAGTGAGGAAGTCCTTGATAGAATACGTATTGAAAAAAAAAGTTGAGAACTAGGGAGGGAGAAAAATCACAAATTTCTGCAGGACAGATGGAAGAAGGAAGGGAGGGATATAGAAAGGGGAAAAAATGTAGGAATGGTTAAAAAAAAAAAAAAGGAAGATTCTAGAATTTGTATTTAGTTATGTCTATTTCCATGTCCTTACTGTCTTTTCACACTTTTCCTCAGAACATGTTGAGTCCATCAAAAGCCTTTTAGAAACATTCTTTACACTTTTCAAGTCCTTAGCCCTGTAAATCCTTTAATGCTTTAGATGTGCGTAAAAGGCTTCTATCCTTTAATTCAAGAAGGATGTTTCGGTTACATATATATATATATAATTAGTGAAACACAAACTTTATGAAATGGGACTTTAACTCTCAATTTCCACAAAAATATGTTGAGTTAACTTAACTGACCTCTTGCTCACTTTCCTCCCTAATAATTTGACAACAATATAAAAATCAAATGTGGGCATACATGAATGAATGAGTGAATGAATAAATATCACTAATAGATTACTAATAGAAACAAAACTGTACTAAAAAAAGAAACAAAACTGATATAACTATCACTTCTAACTAGGTATTGAGATTGTATTTGATTTTGAACCAATTTGTGCATTTACAGTATCATAAATTTGTGCTTCCTTCACATAAGTGGTAACAAACTAGAGGCTTAGATACCCATCCATCGTTCTACTTAATCAGAACATTTTTACTAACTTTCATTCAAGAGGAGAATTCTTCTTATATTAGTATAAGAAATGTAAGAAACAAGAATACCAAATGCAATATGTCACACCAGAATATTTTCTTATTTTGTGGCACAAAGCACATTATATACATTTATTTTTTGATAATAGTATTTTTTCTTTCCAGTGTGCATGATGAGCTCCAAAATACGTAAGGGGTTGAATGCAGCTCCTTTATTTGTTCTAGATTTCTGTAGGTAATCGAATTAAAACAATTTTAGTGTGTTAGATGGATGTTGGAAATCCTTTGACAGTTGTTTAATGAGACACTTCTCTCCTCTTTATTTTCCAGTCAATTTTATTCTCTCTTAGGTAGGGCATGAGCTTAGAAATTGAAAAATTTCCTTCTTACACTAACTCTGTAATCTTTCTAAACTGAGAGTTGATTTACAAAATATAAGTGTGATTTATACATGTGTTACTCAAAACTATTTAAAAATCAGATGCAACTAAATATTTCCTCTCATAATTTTCTAAAGATACTATATTTCTAAAAAACAATGCATGTAAACATTTCTTGCAAACACAATATTTCCATCAAAAGATTTTCCTAAAATCAGTATTTATATTTTCATAACATATGGGACAAAATTTGCCTCCAGAAATTTGAGAAATAGCTTATCCAATTATATAAGAAACACTGGATTTTTTTGTAAGATTTCACTAAATTTTTAGATTAATTTTAGAGACAGATGGGCATTTTTATTCACTGATATAGATGTAAATTTTTCCATTTTCTCAAGTCTTATGTTATTCAGCTAATTTTTATAATTTCTACCCTTTGCTGTTAATGTTATTCTATGCATCTGATAGAATGTGTTGCTATTGTAAATGGGACTTTTTTTTTCATATATTTTCAATTGTTTTAAGTGTCAGTTTGAACGATGTGCGTATTATCTGCTCCTGGAAATCTTGGAATACATTGTCTGAAACTGCTACTGCAATACTCTAAGGGGTAAATTTTTACTCTCTCTAATATAGTAGTCTCTTGATTTCTGCATGCTTTTAATCAATTTTGATAGATTTAATTTTTCCAGAAAAATCATTCAATTCTTTAGGGGATAGTATATCTTTCATTTAGAATATATATACTTTTCTTTATAACATTTTCTTTCTTTTTAAGACTACACCAGAGAATAGACATTTTTAAATTATAATTGGACCTCTTAAAATCTATCCATTTTTCACAATTCAGGACTCTTTACTGGCCTTCACTAAAAATGACAGAATTCTCTTTTAAGACCTGAGAACTTCATCTGCTGGCACTCATAAGGGGTTGATCCCTATGTGACCTGGCAATGTCAGGCTGCTAAACCAGCTGGCACCCACCGGGACTTGACTAATGCCACTTCCAGTGGCCTGGCAACGTGATTTTGCCTTTCCCTGCTGTCAGTCCTGACAATGTGAGTTCCTTCCCGAGTTTACCAGGTGAGGAAATGAAACCTAATAATACAGTGAGAGTAATCTCAATGTTCCGTCACCTGTCAATTGCCTGACAACGTTGCTTGAAGATAGAGGTCTTTTCTGACTAAGTTTCTCAGCGTTCTAACCTGAGCAAAGTGTATGTAGTGCAGAAATCTAGAATTTATCAGACTTTTAGAATGAAAATGTGTTCAGTCTTCTTTTAGACTAGACGAGACTTTCTGGGCTTTTAAATGGAGATGTTTTTAGGATTCTCTGTATTTAGTGAGGGTGCAGAAACTTGAGACCAAGATAAGAGTGAAGGCCCTGTTGGACACTATGGATTTCATCAGCATCTGAATGACACATCAGGTCTACTGGTAAAGAACTGTAAATAACCCTTTCACACTGGAAATTGGTCTCTGAGCAAAGTTTTATTGCTCCTGAATACTACAGGAGACACATTATCAGGTTAAACTGACAATCTGGTCCTTTCTTTGTGCTGTACCTAAATTTGTTCAAACAGAGCAACAACAAAAAAAATCTCTAAAAGTAATAATACCACCTATCATTTAAATTAATAGGGTGGTGTAACAACCCCTGCAATATAGACCTTTTTTTTTTTTTTCTGATTAGCTAAACTAGGGAGAATTTGTTTGGCTAATTGGTTCATTAACTTCCTAACAACTGGTTTTTCAAAGATCTTGGTTCTCATAGATCTCTATATCTATCAAGTTATGATATACCCCCCCCCCATAACTCTCTATGCTTCTATACTCCTTGAAGTAGCCAAGGGTAATTTTGTATTTGAGAACTGGATGGATTGTCTATAGTCAAAATAGTTAAGACTATAGAGAAATCTTGTAGGTCAGGTATAAGAGCATCCCTTGAGCAGTTTGATATCTATTTATTTTACTCTCTTGTCAGAAAATCAGTCTATGACTAATCTCATCCTAGGTCAAAAGAATAAGCAGGGACCCCAGTTTTTTTGACATTTCAGTCATAATTCCAATTCCTTTTCTCAGCATACATTTATTCCTTTGTATACTACTTTTTGAGTGTTCAATTGTTGCTGTACCTTCTCATTAATGTTTTCAACAATAAATTTCATTCAAACTCATAACTTTCTATATTATTTTCTTTTTATATTATTATATACTTTTTATTTCTCTATTGTTACATAATGTTTCTTATTTCTGATTTTAGTTGATTTAAAAGAGGCACTTGCTTTTTTTCCTTTTTTATTATTTTTATTTTTTAAACATTTTTTAACGATTTTATGTATTTATGTATTTATTTATTTATGAAAGAGAGAGAGAGAGAGGCAGAGACACAGGCAGAGGGAGAAACAGGTTCCCTGCAGGGAGCCCAACATGAGACTCGATCCCGAGACTCCAGGATTGTGCCTTGGGCCAAAGGCAGGTGCTAAACCGCTGAGCCACCCAGGGTCCCTCCTTTTTTTTAGAGAGAGAGAGAGAATGAGAGAGAGCTTGTGCAAGCAGGGGTGAGGGTAGGCAGGAGAGGGAGATGGAGAATCTCTAACGGACTCCCCACTGAGCACAGACCCCACTGTTGGGCTTGATCTCATATCCCTGAGAGCATGAACCCAGCCAAAATAAAGAGTTAGATGCTTACTGACAAGCCACCTAGATCACCCTTGTTTTCCTTTTTTGATAGCTTCATTTTTTGTCATTAATTTCCACTTTCATCCATAACAATTCCATCTACTCTCTTTCATTTTGTTGTATACATCTTCTGCCTTAACTAAAATTAAATATTTAAATTATTTAATTTTGAACTTTATTAATAAGTCCAGTAGTTTATCTATAACAACAGAATTTCTAGGTGGTGCCTGGCTGGCTCAGTTGGTAGAGCATGTGACTCTTGATCTTGGGATCATGAATTCAAACCCCACATTGGGCACAAAGCTTACCTAGAAAAAAAAAAAAAAAAGAAAACAGGATTTCTGTGTATCAGAGACTGCATAAAATTTAATTAGAAATGCATTTAGTTAAAAATAAAAGATCATTTGAGATATAATTATATATGAAAACTGAATTTCATTTTGTTCCTTAAATCACATATTCAGAAATTAAAAATATGATTTGGTGTGTAGTTTACATATATGTGCACTTATATGTATATTTGTGTGTATATATATGTGTGTATATATATATATACTGTATACAAGTTAGATATCTAAATGTATACAGTCTGTGATACAATAATAGTTGATATATTGTAGTGCTCACTGTTTTTATTTTACTATTGTTTTTAACTTTATTAAATTTTGGAGTCCTACTTAATATGGATCTATAAAGATCAACCTATTTAATTTACTTGCACATATATTATGTCATATTTGTGAGTGTTTAGGTTGTTTCAATTACTTTGTCATTAACAAACATGTTTCAGTAAATATTCTCAAACTTAAGGTTTTAAAGCTGCACTGTCAAATATGGTAGCCACTGGCCCTTTAAATTAAATTTGATTTATTAAAAAATAAAACTAAAAATTCCATTTCTTAGTCCAGTAGCTACATTTAAAATGCTTAATAATCACATCTTGCTAGAAGCTAACATAGGAGACAGAAAAGACAGAAGATTTCCATTAATCTGAAAGTTCTTTTTTTTTTAAGATTTTATTTATTTATTCATGAGAGAAACAGAGAGAGAGGCAGAGACACAGGCAGAGGGAGAAGCAGGCTTCATGCAGGAAGCTCGACATAGGACTCAATCCCGGTCTCCAGGATCACACCCTGGGCCTAAGGTGGCGCTAAACCGCTGAGCCACCAGGGGCTGCCCCAGTCTGAAAGTTCTGTTGGCCAGTACTGGTAATGCTTCCAGGAAGTGATATTATTTGAAAGGTTTTAAGAGCTAAGGCTTCATGTTTAAGTGTTTGTACATTTTAAGCTTGCATGATTCCAGATCAAAATGATCTGGAATTTAATAGTCTCACTGACAATCCATGAAAGCATCTAATTTTTATCAGTTATCTTTAAAAAAATTCCTCAGAGTAATAGGAAAAGTGATTTCTGTTTACTATAGCTTTTATTTAATTGATTACCAATGAGTTCATCAACTTATATTTGTTGAAATGTATATTTCTAATTCTTTAAATTGCTTAGATTTTCTCTTTATACTATATAGTCCATTGAATATATTTTCATATACACAGATTAATAAATGTGCAGGTGGGGCACTGAGTGGCTCAGTGGTTGAGCATCTGCCTTTGGCTCAGGTCACGGTCCTGGGATCCTGGGATCGAGTCCTACATCGGGCTCCCCACAGGGAGCCGGCTTCTCCCCCTGCCTATGTCTCTGCCTCTCTTTGTGATTCTCATGAATAAATAAAGCAAATCTTTAAAATTAATTAATTAATTAAGATAAAGTAAAATAAAAGTACAGGCATGCAAATACTTATTTGATTCTATTCATGTCTATATACATCTTTCAATATTTTTTCTAGAACCATGAGCAAATTTATTTGTTATACCATCCCTGAATTTTCCTTGCTTCATAGTATTTTTTACACAATGCTCATGTTGTTTTTCTCCACATTCATCCCTAATATGGGAAGATCTGTCTAGCTCTTAATAGGTAGGATGAAGGAATTGACCTTGAATTCCACTTCCTCTTGACTGGCACCGTTTCCAAATTCTATTTTCAAATCTGTAACAGAAGGGAAGGTTGATGTGCACAGTTCCCAGTCCAATTCCCAATTTCTGGCAGTTCTTCATCTCCTGGCCCAGCTCTACTTTGATTAAGTGTTTTTCTGAACATTGTTTCCAGGTTTTCTGGTATTGAGCCAAAGAAGTGAGCCAATGTTGTACACTGAGGATTACACTTGTCAGCCAGCACTGCAACCAGGTTATGTTTTCTTTGCCCTTACTTACAGCAATTTGCCCGTGGGGGGTACCACTCTCCTCACAATGCACTCTGCCATCACCTGATTTTTCCTATGCTCTTCCAGTATGAGCAGTGTTTTGAGATTTCTATCTCAGAGAATGGCTTCAAAACAGAGTTTTAGGAGGATCTCTGCTTGTCAGAGGTTCTGCATCTTGGAGTTAGTTGATCAATGGTGGCAAAATTAGGTAGCACTTTCTTCAAAGATAAGTTTTTACAAGATTAGGAATTCAATCTATGCATTGAAGCCTGGCTCTGTATCTTTCCACTTTTCCTCCATATAACTGTAGCTCTCTTATCTCAGACTAGTTTCAATTCCTACAAGACACCAATATTAGGTTATCTGTCAGAATTACTATAGAAGGTTGCTAAGGGTTTTAAAAATATTTCACCGCATCTCCATCAGTATTTAATGAATAGTTGTGGGAGGCTCCCTTGGGGGCTGCAAGCCAGCTGTCATTTTGAACCAGAAATCTCTGATCATAAAATTTCAAAAATAATATCTTTTACTATAGCTAACAGTAAATACTGATATAGCTAGCATTGAAGCTGTTCTGCAAGGCAGAGATCTATTTTAAAATGAGTTTGGTATGCCAAAATTCCTCTTCACTTACATAAGTCAAGGGATTGTATTGAAGTATGTTAATTTTAAGGATTCTTATTTTTTAGAAAAGCAGTATGAGAGAATGCCTTTGTGAAAAAAACAAGTTTCTAATAACATCTTTTAAAAAAAAATAAGTGAATATACTGGAACATTCCTTTATTCTGTAGATATTCTTTACTTTTAAATAGAATATTTTAAACAAAATGATTTACATTATTAACTGCACATAATCTTTTATGTTACCAATTTTTTAAAATCAATTGAATTGGCTTAGTTCCACACTGTAATTCTCTATTTGTATAAGTATGTCTGTGTCTAAGAAACTTGGCAATAAGCAGAAGTCACATATTTTATTGCCCTGTAGAATGTATTTTGAAAATTCCCAGGTATGTTGTGCAAATCTACCTTTAAAAAATAATTCTAACAAGTAATAAAATTGCATCGTTTTGAGGAGAAAATGTACCTAGCTCTTTTTTTTTTTTAGAACTGAATGTGGTTTATGAAGTATAAAGAGTTTTTTCTCAATAAAAATAGCACCAGACTTTCTCTCATGTGCAAAATGTCTAGATGTTGCAGCAGTGAGATAATCAAGAGTACAACTCCTCTGATAGAAAATACTCATTCTGTTTCTCATCTGTAGTGACAGTGGTAAATAAGGGTAACTGGTACTTCTTATAGTCAGAATGTTTTTCCACGGTTTTTGTACTTAAATATATATATATTTATAATATATCTTTGTACATTAAAAAACATCAGTATATAAAATTAACATGTGGTAGAAATAACAATAGCTCTCATATTTTTATGTGTTGAATGTGCCAGAAACTGTAGGAGCCACTCTTAATAAATTATCTCATACATTCTTCTCAGACACTGAACAAAGAAAGATATTGCTAGTTTTTGTTGTTGTTTTTGTGATTTTTTTTGGATGTGGTACCTTAGAGGCAGATAACTCCAGTGATTTGCCAGGATTACAGAATAAATATCAGGCTGTGTTCTTTAAAGTTAGTTCCCTAGAGACATTGGCTGTTTGAATCCCTACAATTAAGTGCCTTAAAATTTATAGAGATATTAAAAAAGTATATGAATACTGTTAATAATAAGTCTATTTATCATAACTGACTCTATATAAATATTATTTACAGAAAACTTTGTAGTTTTATTTTTTCTTTTTTTTCTTTTTTATTTTTTCAATAACACTCAAATTTTCAGTTTCTTTTTGTTTGTGCTTGAGACTTAGTTGCTTATTTGTGCAATTTGATCATCTATTGTGTAGAATAAATAAATGGAGAATGTCTAGAGTCACTAGTAAAATCGTGACATTGTATTAATTTATAGAAAATATTATTTCTAATTTGGATTGATAATTGCATAGGTCAACTCTGTTGATATATAAACCTGTAATATAATGTCTAAAAATGAAATAATAATGGATATTTCTTAGTTTACAATCCAACAAGATATTTTTGTAATTGTGACTTCAAATGAGCCAAAAATTACCAAAACAGATGATCTTTAAATATGGTTGTATTTTAATACCCTTTTACATAGTCTACAGTAAAATGCTCTTTATATCTTTAAAAAAATAAAATGATTTTATCCGAAATCATAATCTCCATCTATTGAGTTTTCTGTTCTAGGTTTTTTTTTTTAAGATTTTATTTATTTATTCATGAGAGACACAGAGAGAGAGGCAGAGACATAGGCAGAGGGAGAAGCAGACTCCCTGTGGGGACTCTGATGTGGAACTTGATCCCAGGACCCCGGGATCATGACCTAAGCCAAAAGCAGACGCTCAACCACTGAGCTACCCAGGTGCGACATTTTTTGTTCTAGGATCTGATCAAGTTTCTCTAGATTAACAATTATATATATATATATATATACATATAAATATATATATATATATATATATATATATATATATATATATACACAATTTTATACTAATGAGGAACTTTATGTAACAATAGCTCCTTTAGGATAATAACCCAGAACTGTCAGTATGTTAACACAAGATATGTGTATTTCTGCTATATGCCATACAATGATTATTCCTTAAACTTCTTTTCCTTCACTTACATAAATCCACAATTGCCTTTATTTTTAATAAGCTATACTTTGTGGCTCTCTACTTACTCCTTTGACACATTCTTCCCTAACTAGATTTCCTTCCTTCCTTCCTTCCTTCCTTCCTTCCTTCCTTCCTTCCTTCCTTCCTTCCTTCCTTTCTTCTTTCTTTCTTCTTTCTTTCTTTCTTTCTTTTCTTTCTTTCTTTCTTTCTTTCTTTCTTTCTCTTTCTTTCTTTCTTCTTTCTTTTTTTTCTTTTTTTTTGTGTGTGTTATTATTGTTGTTGCCCAAAGAAAACTTTTTTTGCAGCAAATAAGATCACAGGGTAAAACCTCCAAAGCTGTGACTCTCCAAGCAAGGGTGGATGGGTTCCTTTTATTTAGGGCTGGGATTACTATTTTGACTGGGAAGTAATGCCATTCATTGTATGTATAGGTGGGCATATAGTAACATGTGTCTTAAGGGAACATGCCTGTACACACATTATGAGTTACATAAATGACTTGTGCTCCTCCTTGGGTGGAGATTTTAGTATTATAATGAAGTAAAGCTAGTTGTCTGTCATTCTAGAGGACTAGATACACTTCCAATGTGTACTTCCAGATTTTCTTCCAGCCCCACACCGGTTGATACCCCAAGTTCAGAGCAGCGTTGTCTTTAACACACACATACACACACATTCACACTCACTGGTTGCTGAGAGCTGCTGGAGAAAATGATGCGGTAATTCAGGAGCACAGATTATAGGCAGTATGCATTCAGAGTACAAAGGAACTGGGCTCCTCAGGCTTTCTGACACTGCTATCATTCCCAAATTAACTCTTTATTGTGTTCTTCTAGCCATTTCATATTTCCCAATTCCCCCATTTTTGACCTGTTTGCCATTCAGCCTCAGAACTGGCATGGACTTAAAACAAAACTTCTATCTCATGACAAATACATCTTAGGTATTACTTTCAAAAAAATTTTAAAAAGAAATTGACCCTTTGTTCTTTCTTTCTATTCTCACTCTCAGTGAAAAAGCTATTTCTCTTTTGTGAGACAGTAGTCTGGGTTTCATTCCCTCCACTCTTATCAAGACCTCATTTAATTGATTCCAAATAAGTTTCTCTCTCCTGGCTTGCACATCAACAGTCTTAAATTTCTTCAGTGTAAATAAAATGAAAACGAGCAAATGACAACAAGAAGAAAAAACCCAACTACCTTTAATTTTTGCTTTAATAAGCAACACTCTTACGAAAAGAAATATCACAAGATATATTCACATAAACTTTCTCCCATGCAGTTCCCACTTTTGCTTCTACCTGTCACAAAAGCTAACTTTACTAACATTGCCCAGAGACATTAGCTAAAGATAGACTCCCAGCTATATTGATTAATTTTGCTATTCCTTTTAGGAACCCTCTCTTTCATTGGTTTCTCCATCATCAGTCTAATGGATTTATTGTCTCTTCTAGTTAGTACCTTTCCTATGTCCTCTGCTATTAAGAAAAACATCAGAGAAGTTAAGATTGCATAATGTGTACTGAATAGCCATTGTTCTCATGCAAATATATTAAAAAATACAATGTAAGTATGGGCATAAGAAGGAGCATGAGATACACATATTCATTAGTAGACATCTTACTTTTTCATTTAAAAATCTTAAAAACCTATTGCTAAATGTTTAGCTATTACAAGACATAATGGCAGGTCTTTTAGGGTAGTCTTTTATTAATTGGTTTTATGGAATTGTAATGAATATGTCAACTCTGTTGCTCTGTTCAGCCAAACTTTGTGAAATGAAGAACATGGTAAATGATACACCCATATTTATTGGGCATTCCTTATTTAACAGGTATTATTGCAGATACCATAAATATGCTCATGAATTTAATACAAGAATATTTTGAAATAAATATGATTATTGTATGTTTTGATAAATTTGAAAACACAGATAAAGAATAGTTAGGTAAGTTGACCAAGATCACACAACCAAGAAGGGAAGATAGAGATTCAAATCTGACCCCAGAGAACACACAACTACTACTACCTCTTTTCTCATCTTTGGATTTCCTGTCTTTGTTTTTTTATTCTATGTCCTTTGATGGTCTTCTCTTGAAATAATTAATGCTTATGAAAATAGCCATTTAAGTTAATTTTAAGCATACTGTGTAATACAGGGCTGTATTAATTTAAGAAAGAGATAAATAAGCATAGGCTTATTAAATATAGGGATATAACTAAAATAAGGCATATTCATAATTTTTAAACATATTTTATGGTTTTTAAAGAATTGAATTTGTCTAATAAAAGTGTTTATTTCCCTTTTATCAATACCACATTCTCTTTCTTCAAAACTAAGTTTTCAATTCCTTTATTATACTATTTAATATGTCTCTGTTAGTTTTTAGCACATCAGTCAATTAACATTTCCCAAGCTCATAATCACTTCTCAATAAAAGAATATCTTAATTTGTGTTCTCTCATGTCACAAAATGCTCCTTGCATATATAAATTCAACTTTTCTTTGCTGGAACATCGAATATGACCTCTCTTATGCAATTATGTACATCTGTATATCTTTTTAAATTTTTTTTAAATTATTTATTCATGAGAGACAGAGAGAGAGAGAGAGAGGCAGAGACACAGGCAAGGGAGAAGAAGCTCCATGCGGGGAGCCCGACATGGGACTCAATCCTGGGACTCCAGGATCACACCCCTGGCCAAAGGCAGGCGCTAAACCACTGAGCCACCCAGGGATCCCCACATCTGTATATCTTATTTGTATGTTGTCCCTCAAACATTAAGACACTTTAGGTCCACCTCATTCAGATTAATATTCCTATCATTAGTTTTTTAATGCTTCCATACCTCAAATAAAATATATTTAGCTCAAATTCAGATTTCCATATCTCAATTGCATATCTCAACATTTTTTCCTAATGAGTACATTCATTTTCAGTTCTTAAAAAACTTCTGTACAATATTCTATCATCTGAACATACCACAAGTTAAAAAATCATTTAAATGAAAATATAATATCTCACATATAAATCAACATAGCACTAGTGCTCCATAAATGTATTCATTGATTAAGTGTAATTAAATATATATACATTTTTGATCTACTCATTAGTGTACAATATTTCTAAAGAGTTATATTTAACATAAAATGAGACTATTGAAAGAGTATTCATGTAATCAATATTCTTTCTATGTAGCCCACAAATAATGAACATTTTTACCTTTTTTTTTTTCTGTTTACAACTAACTTGCTTCATGCTGGGAAATTCACCTGTCATTAATGTTGATTCATTTTTCTAGGGTAAGACAAATAATTGATTTCATTACCTGTAGTAATCATATAAATGCATTAAAGCACATAAAGAATACAAAAACTAATTTTTTAAATATTTTATTTATTTATTCATGAGAGACACAGAAAGAGAGAGAGATGCAGAGACATAGGCAGAGGGAGAAGCAGGCTCCACAAACGGAGCCTGACGTTGGAATCCATCCTGAGTTTCCAGGACCAGACCCTGGGCTGAAGGCAGCACTAAACCGCTGAGCACCCGGGCTGCCCCCAAAACTAAAATTTCTTATGGATGTCTTTTCTTATTAAAAGCTTAGAATACCAAAAATAAATATCTGAATTAATAGAAGTCAGTGAAACTCCACTCTGTGATTTTACCAGACTATTAAGCTCCTTTTAGTCACATACATAAGGCCAACCAGAAAAATGACAAAAGCTAAAATGCTTTGTTTAGAAATCTGATGACATATTTCCATTATTGAGGTCACAAGTAGAAGAGGGGTTTTGGCCATTTGCCAGTGCCATGTGGGTACTTAATTCCATTTTTATTTGGATGTCTGTGACCTATTCTTCACAGCTACATCAATGATAAACGAACATCTCATTTTAGTAACATATACTATAGTAGCAGGTATCTGCAGTTTGACACATTGCTAATTAAATATTGATTTGTTGAATGAACCTAAGCCTTCAGTATTTTTCTAATTAGAATAATGACTCTTCCGTATGCTAGCAGTTATGTTTCTCCTTAAAAAAATAAAAGACACATAGAAGTAGTTCAAAAGTATAAATTATTAAAAATATTGTACTTCAAGGTATGGTTAATAAATTAGACATATTGTAATAGGTTCAGGCAAATTGCTTTTATTGCTTATAATAAAGAAAGATTTCATGCTTCTAATCCAGTTTGGTAATGGCAAAATACAGCATTTAATAGTAGTGGTATGGCCTTTGGATAATACATTTACTAAGGAAATTTTACTCTATTCTTAGTGAGCAGGTATCTGATTGGATTATTGTATGCCATGTGAAAATTTAAGAACCTTAGAACTCTAAAAATGGAATTATTTTTCATTTTAAACTGTCATAAATAAATCTCTATCAATTGAATGATTCCCTAATAAAGGCAATATTGCATATAAATAGTATTCTTCTATACTGGAATCTCTTTAACAAACCTGAGTGAGGAAACAAACTTGAAGCAAGTCCGTTTTATAATACAAAACATTAAAAAGACAAAAAAGGACAGCTTTGTAAACTTTTTTTTTTTTTTTTTTTTTTTTTACTCCATAAATCAGTCTCAAGGCATTGAGTCCCATGGACAGTGTCATTATGGTTCTCGACCATGAATTGCCCTTCAAAGAAAAAGATAAAGCTCCGGAAGTAAATGCTGAAGTTGAAAAGGAAGACTGTAATCGATTAATTGGCTTTTCCAGAGTTTGTCACTTTTTTTATTTTATTTTTTTTTGAGTTTGTCACTTTTAATCCACATAAGAGATGTATGAATTAATCTGTTCTTTCTTCTTCCACTCTCTCTTTCCTTCGTTCCTTTTAAACTTTTTTTTTTCATTCTTTAGTTTGGCTGCAAATGTTTCTTAAATATAGAGTAAATAAAAAAGTATTTGTAATTGATGTGGGATGTAGAGAACAAAAAAAGTCAAAGGCACCATTTTAGGAAATAGGATGCAATCATGATTTTTGAAACATCACCCAAGATTCCCTTCCTGATACCATCCCCTTTCTAGTCTCACAGTGAAAAATATTACTTAGATTTTGTTTTTACACTCACATTGCTGTTCTTTATTTTTCCCCCATATATGTTGGTTCCCATGGTTATATACTGTTTGATTTGTACATTTCGATTCTCTTTAGTATAGGTATTTTCCTGTGATTCATTTTGCACTCAGTGTTTTGTCCCAACTTAGCATAGCTAAAGAGAACTATCTACTCTTTTGGTTGTTTGTTTGTTTGTTTAACTTTCATGTAATATTTAACTTCACATGACGTCATTTATTTACCCATTTACTATTGAATAACACTTGCATTTTTTTTCATTTGAGGCCATGAAAAACAGAACCACAATTATTTGAAGATTTCTTTTTTTTTTAACACACTAGAAGTTTGGGGGGGGGGTTACATAACAAGTAGTATTTCTGGATCATAAATATTGAAACAGAAAATCCAAGCAAAAGTGGTTAGCTTACCCCTTTATGAAGCACACTGCAAGATAAAAAACAGCTTCAGAATACTGTTGTATCAGAATACTAGCAAGTGTCCTGCAGAATTTATGAGTTAGATAAAGGAAGGTCAAGGTTAGTTTTGTTCCATAGCTTGATTCCTCTTCAAAATATTGGAAAATATGGGAACTTAGCTTGTATTTATCATGGGATAGGATAAAGGGCCTTCTGAGTTGGAATTAAGATTTATCAGGTGTTAAAAAAAACGTATCAAGTGTTAGTTTCTAAGATTGGCAAGAGGAGTTAGGAACAACAAGGTGGAACAGTGTTTTACTGAGATCAGTGAAGAAAAAAATCCTTCAGCGTTCCTCATGTAGCTTCACCTCAAGATTTCTGAAAATTCCCAAATTATTTCCAGAACTGATTCCACTTAAACTCCAACAAAAACATATGTGTTTCTATTTCCACACCCTACCAATCCTTGATACTGTTGATACTTTCTTGTTTCTCTAAAAAAGAACTTTGTGTATTCTGACTTGTTCACTATATCCTCTGTCAAGATATCTGTGTCTATATCTTTAGCTGCTGTCTATGTATCTGTCTGTGTATCTATCATTTATCTATCTATCTATCTATCTATCCTCTATCTATCATCTATCCATTTCTATCTATCTAATCTATCTTCATAATGTTAACTTACATTTTGTGGCCTGTTTTTTAATTTTCTTTATTGTGTTTATATGGAAATAGAGTTGTTATTTAGCTGTGGTCAAATGTACCGATATAATTATTTATACTAGATATTTTTTATATCTTCTATAAGAAACATTGCTTATCTTGATTTATGGCATTATTATTCTATATCACTGCTTACAATTTTGTACTTTCACTCTTTCACACTTATGATTTAGTTATTCTGGATTAAAGTTTTATGACTAGGGAAAGAAAGGAGTCCAATTTCATGTTTTTTCAAATACATATAAGTAGTTGACATAAAACCATTTATTAAGAAACATTTTCCCTGCTCTGCAATGCGAGTTTGTTATAAAACATTTTTCTATATTATTTAGTTCTGTTTCTATTCTATTTATATCATTCATTGCTCTATTGACTATGCAATATTGTTTAATTTCTAACCTTTGACATTTAGTAAGGCAAGTTATTTCATCATGTGTTCACTAAATCTGTGGTCATCAGATAGGAATAATTACCTTCCCCCTAGCCCCCAGGACATCTGAAAATATCCAGAGATATTTCAGGGAGGATGTGCTACTGGCATCTAATGATTAGACACTAGGAGTGCAGCTAATCATCCCACCTTGCACAGGATTAACACTTCTATCCCAACAAAGAATTATATGGTCCAAAATGTCAATATTGCTGAGGTTGTGAAATCCTTAACCAAACAGATAACACACTGAGATGTCTTTTTGAAGAGACTTGGCCTGTTCCATGTAAGATTCAGTATACATACTTTTACCTTTGTCTTTATCTCCTTTTTATTCTCTTAGTTATTGTTTGGCTTTTTTTCTTTCAGTGCCCTTTATGAAATTTTAATTAATGTATTCTCTCTTCCAATTTAGTCTTTATTACTGAGTTTTCTATTTCCTTTCTTTAGTGTCTGGGGAGGTAAAAAAGAGTTTAAAAAAGATCACATTCTCTTTTCCTTTCATTTCTTTCTTGAGTTTAATTAACTATCTTTTCACTTTAACTTCTTGATTTTGTTCTGTTTGTTCTGTTTCTTTTTTCACTCAAAGTGATTTTTTCCTATTCTCCTATCCTTGAATGTATGTATATATAATTACATATAATTATATATAAATATACTGGATACTGAATATGATTACTTATTTGAAAGCCATCTGACAGTTGTCTTTGGTTTATGGTGATTTTATTCGGGGACACTATTTCATTCTTTGAGGCATATTAGGTCTCATTTCTGATATTTAAAAACACTCTTCATGGATTTATTTATTCCTTACTTGATGTAGGTAAATGTTGGGGTTCAGAGCTGACAGCCAAGAAAAAATTCTTGAGATATCTTTAGTGCAAAAAGGTGGTATTACTAAAGCACAGGGACCTTCTCCCTCTGCCTGTGTCTGTGCTTCTCTCTCTCTCTGTATCTCTCATGAATAAATAAATAAAATCTTTAAAAAAAAAGAAAAGAAAAAGCATGGGGACAGGACCTGTGGGCAGCAAAAGCTGTGCTGAGGTTGTGATAAGTGGCCTATAATAGATTTTCAAGTTGGGAAGGGATTAGGGAGAGCTTAAATCTCTAAGGAATTTTGGAAGCAAAGACTCCAGGACCTTAAAGGAACTAGCTATTATTGGAAAAGGTCATTTATTACTGTCTAATAAAACCTTAGTCATGAGACCCTTCAGGTGTATATTGGTGGGCCATATGCTTGGATGATGATTGCCAACATGTATCTTGGAGGGTGGTAGAGATAAAGGAAGTTTCCAAAGGATTTTTTATATGTAAAAGTACACCTACAGGACCCTGGGGGTTGGGATACTGTTAAACTAAGATTACCTTTTACCCTTAACAAAGCACTGACATTGAGGCAGCTGAGTTCCTAGGGGGATGTTACTCTGCCTGTTTCAAGCACTTGTCAATGGGCTGTAAATAGTAAGGAAATTTAATTTTTCTTTTGCCTTTGCTTCCCACATCATATTCATTTGGTCAAATGTGGGTAGTATACAGGGTTTCGAGTTTAATGGTATTTATTTCTGACAGGGTAGGAAAGTACAGATTCTTTAGTGAGTATGATATTTTTATTTTTTCAGAGGTAGGGGAAGAGATGGTGTGTTCTCTGATTTATGGTTCTCTTTTGTCATGAAAGTTTCTGCTTTTCCCCCTTTTAACTAATTTCTCTTTCACCAACCAGTGGTTAGAGTACTACTCTTTATATTCCCCCCCCTTTTTTTTTTGCCACAGAACCTATGCTTTTTAGACACTGAAACTTCAAACTGCATGAACTTTAATTTCCTTCTGTTTATATCATTGGTTTTCAAAGGAAGAAGGAGAGACAGTTTTGTCCCACATAGCACATTGTACAATGCATGGAAGCATTTTTGGTTTAACAATTCTGGGAGGGGCGGGGGCAAGGTGGAGGCAAGATTTAGATATGCTGTTTACTGAGTGGAGGTTAGTGATGTTGCCAAACTTCTTACAGTGCACAGGACAGCCTCCATAAGAAAGACTTGTCTGGTTGCAAATAGTGTTAATCATTTCTGTCTCATATCACACACTTCTTGGTGTTTCCATCCTTTGGATAGGTCTACCTTTTTTAGGAGTCGTTTTAGATAAAATGTAGGCATATTCCTAGCTCTCCCTTTTTAAAAATTTCTCATGATTTCTTTCTCCTTACTCCTGCTTATCACAACCCCCTGAAGTGGGGCAGATACAGAAGTACTTCCTAGGAATTGCTTGTTTGCTTCTACGTATTTTGAATTGGGGGCAGCGCTGTCATCGAGCAATGCTGAAGGCACTCCGCCCAGTTACACATAGGCCACTGTTCTTCACATTTCACTGAGAGTCTGAATTTCCTTTACTTTATTGTGTATTCTCTTGACTACATCTTAGTTACTTCCAAATTTTGTTTTTCTTTTCCTTTTCTTTTTTTTAAATATATTGTTTATTTATCCATAGACACACACACACACACACACAGAGGCAGAGACACAGGCAGAGGGAGAAGCAGGCTCCACGCAGAAGCCCGAGTGGGACACGATCCCGGGTCCCCAGGATCACACCCCGGGCTGCAGGAGGCGCTAAACTGCTGCGCCACCGGGGCTGCCTTTCTTTTCCTTTTCTGAATGCCAGAAGTGAAAATGGAGTTTGAAAAAAGAAGTTCAATTTCTCCAAGAGAAATGTCCTCAGATAGAAATAGCCTTCAGATAGAAAATAAGCCTTCTACTTCTGTCTAAATGTATTACCCTGTTACATGGAGCTTAAGTAAAGAGTTCTAAGCAGGTCATTTCAAGGGATTATTTTTTTGTAGAAGTGTGTATAGGACAAGAAATACTTAGAAAATTCTTGTTTACCTGTACACAACAATGAAAGTATATCTTGTCTGGCTAAAAATGATTTTACCTGACTTCAATGATAGTCAATCCTTCCCATCCAAGAAATGAATAATTATTTTCCTGGATATGTTTTACAAACCATCCAAATCTTACCACTATATCATCGTAAGTCATGCTGACAGTTTTTATCCTTCATAGGACGCAGCAAAAGTATCACTTTACCTCTGTAGTCTTCCTCCCTGAAACACATAACTCAGTCTAATCATGAAACATCAGACAAATCCCACCAGAGGGGCATTCTATAAAATACCTGACTAGTACTCATCAGAATTGTCAGGGTCATCAAAAAGAAGGTAAGTCTGAGAAACAATCACAAGTCAGAAGATCCTAAGGAGACGAGACAACTAAATGATGGTATTTTGAACAGGTTCTTGAAACAGAAAAAGGCCATTGAGTTAAAATAAAAACTGAATTCAGAAATCTGAATAAATTATGTACCTAGGGACATCTGGGTGGCTCAGTGGTTGGGCATCTGCCTTCCGCTCAAGGCATGATCCTGGGGTCCAGGATCCAATCCGGTATCAGGCTCCCTGCAGGGAGCCTGCTTCTCCCTCTCTCTGTGTATCTGCCTCTTTCTCTCTGTGTCTCTCATGAATAAATAAATAAAACCTTTAAAAAAAATAATGAAAGAACCAATTGCTATGACATCATACTACTTAACACATTGATAAAAATCTTTGAACTGGAAAAAATTATTCATACAGCAGGAGCAGAATATAAGAGCAAAGTGAATTGCTCTTGCCTGTGGATCTTTAGGAAAAGGAAAATTGTAAATACCAGCCAAAAATTTAACTGGGGTATCTTTATAGACTATATGGCAACTGGGACTATAAAGAGAAAAATTCAAAAGGAAAGATGAGGAAAAGCTATATGTCAACTCTATTTTCATTTCCCCTGCTTCTGCCTTCCTTAGATTCTATACTAAGGCCTACTAATAATGCATTATTGTTGGAAAAATCTGAACCTTCTATTAATGGAGACACTCTAGACCTGAGCTGCACTAATTACTTTCCTTAGATATAAATCAATTGCTAAGCACAAGAATCTGGGGGTCTAAAAATAATTTTTGATACCTTGGTCAATTATTGCCAACTTTGTCTTCATACCTCTGGTATCACCTGAATTTTGTAAATTATCTATCATCTATCTATCTATCTATCTATCTATCTATCTATCTATCTATCATCTGTCTATCTATCATCTATCTATTATGCATGACTAATGCACATATTGTAGCTTTCTAATATGTATATACTGGGCTATTTTTCTCCATTATACAACATAATTTTATCCCAAACCTGAATTTGCCTTTTAACCATAGTTTATTAAAATGGATTTAAATGAATATGGTACTAGTTATTTTAGTATTGATAACTGCTGGCCAGCTTCTTTTCATAAAATCAAGCTTTATTAGCATTGCCTGCTGAGATGTTCTGCTCATCTGATTTGTCTTTATGCATTAATTCACATTATAAAGTTTTTTTTTTTCTTTATGGACTGCTGGTAATTTTAACAATTCTGATAATTTCTTTTGAATTTAAATTGGAACTGTGGATAAATCACCACAGAATCCTCACCTTGACTCTAACTCAGGGAATATATAATAATGAATTATTGTTTGATGGTTATCTATCATTTTGATTAAGTCATTGTCTAGAAGAGACAAAATTTTGCAGAAAACATTTTCCAAGTGCTGTAGTTTTTGCATGCTAGAAAGTATTTTCCTACACTAGAAGATCTAAATGTAATCTTCAAAATGGATGCCTGTATAGGAAACTAGAATTATCATATTGTTTAAATGAAATTCTCTAGTGTTCTGTGAATTTTAAGATTCCAATGCAGTAAACCTGCAAAGTTAAAAGTATTATTTTTAAAGATTCATTCATTCTTTTGAGGAAGAGAGAGCGCAAGTGGAGGGAGGGACAGAGAGAGAGGGATAGAATCTCAGGCAGACTCCCCACTGAGCACAGAGCCCAAGTGGGGCTTGATCCCACAACCCTGAGATCAGGACCTAAGCTGAAATTAAGAGTTGGATGCTTAACTGACTAAGTCACCCAGGCGCCCCAAAGGTAAAATTATCATTAGAGAGGAATAAAAAACTCTGTTGGAATAAGAGGCTTGTTCAAGTGCCCCCCTCTACTTGTTATTCATAGCGGATGGAAGTCATCGATTATAGCAAAAGCAGGAAGCTTACCTCTAAGAATTGGGATAAACAAGAGTAGTGACCAAGCAAATATCCTGAAGCACTACAATATTCCCTGAGTTTAAATAGTATACAGATTAAAGTAAGTTTCCTTCTCTCTACCATGGGAAGAACTCAAAACATGTTATATCTCTCTCTAATACATCATTGGTATTGAGTCCTTATTATTCCTGCTTCCTCCTCTTTCTCTTATATTGCTCTTGCTTAAGAATCTCTTGGAACATCATTATCCTTTTAACAACAAGGTCTCTGTCTTTTTTTTTTTAATGAGGCTAAGAAAACTACAATGTTTCATTATTGCACAGTTTTTAGATAATTTATTAGTGGGTGATCAAGTCTTAAATATTAAAAACTATTACCAATATTATATCTTCATATTAACATCGTTATGGGCTTTTTGTAAGTAATAATTTTGAGTAATGAAAAAAACCTATAAAATGTCTTAAGATTTTAAAATTTATTAGACAGTAATTCATGGAATATTGAAAAATGATAGTGGTACAATTACAGAACCATAAATAAGATACTATACCTCTCATTTTTGTTGATTATGCGTTATTATGGAATATTATTATGGGAGAAGAACATCCAATTCATACATTCCCATGTGTAAACACACACATACAATACATTCTCCAATAGATTTATATAATTATTTTTATTACATGTTTACTTCATTATAGGTGTATAATATTTTATTAACAATTGAGCCATGTAGTATACATGATTGCATTTTTAAAGTTTTTGTAATATTAATAATTACCTCATTTTCATTGTTTCATTCTTCATGTATCTCTTGATAATTGGATCCTAAACTGTCGTCAATAGCATATATGCTTCCAATTTGTGAAAATACAAATTGCCTGGCTGGCTCCCTTGGCATTGCTGGGTAACTGAATGGGATGCTTTCTAAGCCTGATGCACAGCTCTGTTTCTGGGAGGTCTCTGTATGGAGTTCCCATTCTGTATGGAGTTCCCTGTTATATAGAATTTATGTCTTCTGGGGCACTTGGGTGAGTTTGCTTGGGAGCTCTCATTTTCCTCTGCCCCTCCCCCCACTCATGCACATTCTCTCCCTCTCTCCAATAAAAAAATTAAAAAATATTTTTTTAAAAAGGAATTTACATCTTTCTTCTTTATTTGGTTTCATATTTTAGTGGAACACTTTCTTTAATAAATTCCTGAAAAGAGGCATATTGGGTTTTGGCTATATTAGTTGTCTAAATTGATAGTTCATTGGCAATTTTTTTGAATGTCACATTTAGGATGGAGACTATTTGCCACTCACAATTTTGAAGACATTTGTATACCTGCTGGGTACTAGCAATGCTAACAAGAAACTTGAAATTGTGCTAATTTCTACTCTTTACATGCGGCCTTTTTTCTTTCTTTCCAGAAGCTTTTGGCATATTTCCTTTGTCCTTTGTATTCTTCATTTTTATAATATTTTGCCCTCATGAACACATTTTTTAAACAAAATATTTGGCTGTTAGGAATCTTTTTCAATCTGGAAACACTCATCCTTCATTTCTAATATATGTTTATTGTAAATTTTCCTTTCCTTTTTTCACCTGGTATCTTTTTCTGAAATTGTGATTGCAGGATGGACTTCATGAACTAATCATCGACAATCCTTTTATCTTATCTCGTGTGTGTGTGTGTGTGTGTGTGTTTCAATTTCTGATCTTCATATTTGAATTTGTTTCTCTTTGTATGCCATACATTTCTTCTTTCATGGGTGCAATATTTCTCTCTAAAGACATCAATTGTCCTTCCTTTCCTAAAGATACTGTTTCCTTCATATTCTGTTAACTGGTCTCAATCTTTCTTGACGCAGACTCTTCTCAAATTCTTGGTGACTTATTGTTCGTGGGATCCACCAAATGAGTCAGAAGTTCTGTGTATGTTTGTTGCTTTGAAGTGGTGGCTAACAGGCCCTACCTCTTCACTGTGGGACAGTTGGTTGAATTATTTCTTTGGTTGACTCTAAACTTTTAAATATCTTTGTGTTTTTGCTCAGGATGCTCATATCACTCTTTGACAAAAACATTCTATTTTCCTATGTCTAGAACAGGACTGGTTATCACTGTCATGACATCCAGTGAGGGTGAGGGACACATGTCTCTGTCATTTATATATATTTTGCCTGCTTTTTTTTCCCCTCTCTGTGAAAGTATACCTCCAAGCTTCGGCCATATGTAAGAGGGACTGTGAGGCCTTGAGATCTAACTATTATTACAACAGACTTTTAGCCACTTCGCTTTCTAGCCCCACATTGATATTTTTTTCAGAAACACCTGTTATTTTCTATTCTTTACCTATGAATATTTCCAACTCTTCCAAAAACCATTTTGTCTTCATTACTTTGGATTTGCTATTTGCAGTTACCCTATATCCATCTGCCTTTCAGATTTGAAAATTTTGTTTCTGTCATGCTCTCTCACCCTTTCTTTGTCTTTGTGAGATTTCAAACCTAACAATCCTATTTACATTCATTTTACCAGTGTTTGAAAGAACAGAAACACTTACTCTACTTGGTCTTAAGTGCTAATCAGAAGTGCTGTTATTGTTTAAAAAAATATGTGTAGATTAACAGGATAGAAGAACATTCCAAACTGACTTATTTATTGTTTATTCACTGAGACGTCTTTTTATTATTTACCTCTCATTCCATCTTCATATGCTTTTTGCAGTAAAAAAATATGCATATTTATCAACTCTACATGCATTCTTGTTAATATTGTAAAGTTTTACAAATATGTTCTCTTGCTTGGAATAATTCTTTTGAATACTGTTCATAAATTACATGTATGGGCTTTTAGTATTTTAAACAAACTCACCATATATCAGTACTGAAAATTTTCCATATTTCTGCTAATTTTTATTATATTCTTAAAGGAGAATATGTGTAAGTTTCTTTGAATAGCTTGGCCATTTGAGGAGCATTTATCATGAAAATTATTCTGCCATTGTATCATTTGTTTCCCAAACAATCACAGAGCAACATATGTAATTATACCATTGAATTTTTAAGTGTTCATAAACATTGCCCCAAAGTATTACTAATTAAAGCTTATTTAGCATAATTCAGTGAGATTTGTGGATATGGCTTATTTCCATGTCCAACATTTTACAAGAAAATCGCAACTATAAAGTCCTTTGTATTGTGCTGCACTCATACGGGAGACTTTCCCATACAAGATGCTTTATTCAAGTAGAAAATTGGTATATTCTCAGATAACAATTCACTCTTGATTAAAAGTGGGATTTATTTTATTTGCATTTTTATTTAAGTATTCTATTGTGCCCCTGCTTATTAACTCAGATCATCAAAGTAAAGGGGGGAAAGACTAGTTCTCTCTGGGTATGTATAAATTTTCTATAGAATAATCTGTAATTTCAAATTAGTTTCATTTATCCATAATTTCAAATTAGTTTCATTTTATTTTTCTGCAATTCCTGATCTTCCCTGTGAATTCTTTGTGCCAAAACACTACCTGAGCTTTAACTTCCAGCTCAAAAGCTACCACTTACACCTAGATTTCCATGAATAACTCAACAGAAAGTTATCTGTCACTTTTGATTACATATGGCACTCTATTTGCATTTATTTCATGATCTCTGTCACTTAATAATATGCCCTTTAAAAACATAAACCGAAGGGCACTTGAGTGACTTAGTTGCCTAAGCATCTGACTTTGGCTCAGGTTATGATCCTGGGGTCCTGGAATCGAGTCCCATGTTGGGCGCCCTGTTCAGCAGGGAGTCTGCTTCTCCTTCTCCCTCTGCCTCTCCCCCTGTTCATGCCCTCACTCTCTCTTTCTCAAATAAATAAATAAAATACTTTTTCAAAAAAAAAAAAAAGCATAAGCAGTAATACCATATTGGAGGATATTTTATAAATAGCAATAAAAAGGAAGAAAGAAATTTTGATACACATAAGTAACTACTTTTGTGAAGTATGTTCTGTTCTATAGTAAATTATTTTCTCTAATTGTACCCCTCCCTGGACCTTTTGGATTATGCCACCATTGATTTGTGTTAGTTTCCTTACTACTAAATTATACATTACTATTTTAAACCATCATTCTCATTTTGAACAGAGAGCAGTATAGTCATGTTGAATAGAATAGATAGGTATATTAAGAATAAAGGCAATATGTCTCTATTAGGTAAAAATATTGTATCCCAAGTACCTTCTTTCTCTAGAAAAACAGCCACTGGAATTCTTTCCATATCCATTTTTAACTGAAAACTCTCAATTTACTGAGGGTCAATTTGCCAAATCTCATTGCTGTTAAAACTTTTGACCAAACAATTAAATCACCAATGAATTTATTTGTTTCATTATAATTAATCAGGTTTTATTTTGCTTTTATAACATTATTTCTTTTATTTTTTTTAAAGATTTTATTTATTCATGAGAGACACAGAGAGGCAGAGACATAGGCAGAGGGAGAAGCAGGCTCCCTATGGGGAGCCTGATGCAGGACTCATCCTAGGACTCTGGAATCATGCCCTGAGCCAGAGGCAGACGCTCAATCACTGAGCCATCCAGGTGCCCTATAAGGTTATTTTAATGAATTCAGTAAGTCTGTGGCTAAGCTCCCTTCCCAACATTTATGCTTTGTAGGCAAAACGGATTTTCAGTAAAGGCTCAAAAGTAACAGTGATGGGCTGTTATGGATTGGCTGTTCAGTAAAACATTTAACTTAAAAACTGATATTGATGAGGGAGTATAAGGCTAGCTGAGGACAAAGCACAAGCTCACACTTGGCAACACCCGCCCCCAACTTCTAGGTGGGATATGTATGACCTTCCTCCAGGAAGCTCCCAACTGTCTTAATGTTGAGGACTTCCTAAAGGGAAGCCTTTGACAATGGCAAGGCCTCCAGTATCTTGTAGGTCCTCTTTAGCATATAAAAGTTCTTTAGGTATTATGATGGATGAAATAAATCAGTTGGATAAAGACAATTAGCTTATGGTTTCACTCATATGTGGAATATAAGAAATAGTGAAAGGGACCATAAGAGAAATGAGGGAAACTGAGTGGGAAAAAACTAGAGAGGAAGACAAGTCATGAAAGACTCCTAACTCTGGGAAACAAACAAAGGGTTGCAGAAGGGGAGGGAGACGAGGGGAGGGGTAACTGGGTCACAGGCACTAAGGAAGGCAGTTGATGGGATGAGCACTGGGTGTTACACTATATGTTGGCAAATAGAATTTAAATAAAATATTTAAAAAGGAAAGAAAGAAAGTTCTTTTGAAAACATTTTCTTTATCTTGTGGCTCTCCTTATTTATTCAAAGACTCATAATCCTGTTCTACCTAATGGCCATGTAGATTCTTCCTTTTTGTGTTTTAATCCTTTCCCCATCAAGGTTACCATAAAAGAAAGATGTACAGATTTTTATTTTAGCAGATATGATTTAAGTCAAATACCTTAGAACATTGAGGAGCATAGAGTAACAATTTCTTTTAAAATTTACAAAATTGGGATCCCTGGGTGGCGCAGCGGTTTGGCGCTTGCCTTTGGCCTAGGGCGCGATCCTGGAGACCCGGGATCGAATCCCACGTCGGGCTCCCGGTGCATGGAGCCTGCTTCTCCCTCTGCCTATGTCTCTGCCTCTCTCTCTCTCTCTGTGACTATCATAAATAAATAAAAATTTAAAAAAAAAGATTAAAAAAAGTAAAGAAATAAAATAAAATAAAATTTACAAAATTATAGAAGATTATAGAAAACAATACATAAAATTTCTAAGGCAGTGCACAGGACATCAATTTTTAAAGTCTTATATTTTACTCAAAAGGTTACTTTGTTTACTATGTATATTTTAAAAACTGCATTGAAAATAAATCACCATACAAAAGAATATGAACAGTGGATCTGCAAAACGCTGTGCTGTTCAATTCAATAGTCAGTAGGCAGATGTTATTTAAATATGAATTAATTGATGATATATGCAATTAAACAGTCAGTCCCTGATAGTAGCTACTAGCTAATGGCTACTGGATAGATAGAGATCCATGTGGGATAGTGGGGATCCTGTGTGGTAGTTGCTGATTGTTTTATGCTCGTTGGCGTCTCTCTCTCTCAGTCACAAGACTCTATACATCAGTACTGTGGGAGTCTATATATCATACATGGGTATATCCATGGTGAATAATATAAATGTCACCTGCAAGGGGGACAGACAGTTATATCGGGTGAGGATTAGAGTGACAGGTATACAATAGAAATAGATCAGAGGATAGAGACAGAGAAGGGAGAGAAGGGATGGAGGATGTGGTTTGTGGTTGGGTTTGGGTTTGTTTTGGTTGGTATATTAAAATATATATTATAGTGGGGGGGTGGGGGGGGGGGGAAGGGGGGTGAAGTGTGTTATAAAAGTGAATCAAGAAATCTCATTGTGGGGTGATTGGGGTGTGTTGTGGGTGGTGGGGGGGGGTGGTCTATAGAGTTAGTCTACAGAGGTGATGAGGGGGGTATGTATATGAGTGACACTTGTGGGAGAGAGAGAGTGGGGGGTGAGAGTAGAGAAATGATTTATATGTTATTGGTTGGGTGTGAGTGTGGGGGGGGGGGAGTTTGGATGAAGTGCCGTTTATATAATTGGTGGGAAAGATTATGTGATTGGTGGATAAATTAGCGAAGGTGTTAAAAATTTTCTTGCCTCTGAGTCTTTCAATTTAAAAATTGTTAAACTGCCTCTTTAGCTTAAGGTATCACATTAGATTTGCAGAATTAAGAGAGAACAGATCATGTGGATTGTTTGCTTGTTCTTCGTTAAGGTGTAAGAATTTAAAGTCCATGAAATAATAAGCCAGGAGATTCAGATAAATTGTGAGAAGGATTTTTGGATATGATACTGTAATTGGCATTGAGATTGTGTTTATTTATAAGTGACCTCCTTCCAAAAGAGACTTAGGATATATATATATTTTTTAATGTAGTCAAGACCAAATATAGGTTCTTAAAGAGAAGAGTTTGTCAAAAATGGTGAAAATTGTGAGATTTCTTTCCTTGCTACAGTTTCATAAACACTAGTAAAATAAATGCACAAGACTCCTGAGTGAGAGACAAAGGACTGTTTGTTTACTCCAAACAATGAGAACTTCATGCTCACATCAATTGCTCTTGTCCCCTAATTTCCAGGGGGCTGTGAGTTAGGGATCCAGGAGATTGTTTTCCCAACAGTGGATTATGTTTCAGGTGAGGAATAGTGAGTTTAGGAAACTCCCAATTTTGCAAGAGTCTTCTAGGAAACACGTATAATCTTTGCTTTTGAGACAGACATTATTTTCTTTACTCTGGTCAGGAAAACAAAATCTGTCCTTTGACCAAGAGGGAGGTACTCTTCTTTTTCTAGTCTCTTTGCTCTAGAGACAGGAAATTTAATAATTTTTCTTCTGCCTTCCCACATGAATATTTTAAAAATTTTTATTTATTATTTATGATAGTCACAGAGAGAGAGAGAGAGAGGGGCAGAGACACAGGCAGAGGGAGAAGCAGGCTCCATGCACCGGGAGCCCAACGTGGGATTCGATCCCGGGTCTCCAGGATCGCGCCCTGGGCCAAAGGCAGGCGCCAAACCGCTGCGCCACCCAGGGATCCCTCACATGAATATTTTAAAAGATAGCTTGGAAAAAAGAAAAAGCTGACACAGAACATGTATTGATGAGTAAGAAACATGCAGGGCTAGGAGGGAGAAAATAGATAGGGGGCCATGGTATCAGGCTCACAGAAATCCAAAAAATGCTGAGGTGTAAGGAAACCAGACATAAGGGAACAAATCAGACCACTCTGCCCTAGGTATGCATGGGCAGGGACAGTGTCTTTTTTATGATAGTCATCTGTGACCAACAAAGAATAAACAGACCCCAAAGAAGTCATTAAAGATGTTATCACCAGTCCTTACTCAAACCAAGACTTCACAAGAATGATAAGGCCACAAGCTCCCTGGTCAGTTGTTAATAAAAGACTGTCAGTGGAGACCCACGATGACAGTTCTGTCCAGATCCCTCCCACTCTGAGAACTTTTTCTGTACCCTTGCTTAATAAGCTTCCATCACTTTATGCTCTACTCACTTTCCTTTGTCTGCAAGATTCATTCTTCAACTCTGTGAGACAAGAACCTAACTCTCCCACTTCATTGAACAACTTATAGTGTTCTTCCAAGTAATTAAAATCCATAATTTCTTAGTGTTATGCCTTAAATTTGAAGTCTGCTTAATAATTTTTATTTACTTTGTTTTAAAGGGTTTGTTGTACTTTGATTTATCCCATCTTTTAAATCATAAACAAAACGATTTGGATTGTACCCAAATCTTGTTTTAACAGAGTATCTTTATTGTCTTTATGAGGATTTTCATAGGGTTTAGTTAACATTTTGGAGGGAGAAAAGAATATTAACAGTAAAAAAAAATTAAATTCTGAAAAATTCCTCTATAGTGTTTTGTCTTATAAATTAATATTCTGGCTTCCTGATGTTGGAGAGGAAGATCTTCCTCTGCCCTATAGACCTTCCAGCTGGACTTCAAGTCAAATTGACATGAGACAGATTGACATGAGAAAGATAAAATTTAATAGGTGTAGGTATGGGTAATCCACACAGATATGAAATTCTAAAGACAATGAAGCAACAGGAGTTTACAGGAGGAGCTACAGTGATGGGTAGGGACCTGAGATATAAAGGGGAGAAAATGCATTAGCAAGAAGGTGAAAAGGGTTGTTTGGGGAAAACAGACTTCTTCTATTATGCAGATAAGTTCATTAGGTAAAGAGTGGTTTCTGTTAATAGTTCTCTTCCTGTTTCTGGCTCTCCTTTCCAGTGTGAATCTAGACACTTGAGGGGGAAGTCAGGAGCCTCTCCTGCATCTGCTGGGTTTTCATTACTTTTAACTGGAAATATTATTTATGCCAAAGTGGCACATTTTGGGGCAGCCTATCCTTAGCCCGTACACTGATATACATAAGTTATCCATTTACGACAACTAATAAAATATTCTGGCAAAATACAACAGCAGCTATCACATTAACACACAAAATTAAAACTCTCTATGTAATACATTACAATGCCTGAAATTAGAATTTCCAATTTCTCAGACGGTACTATAATTTCTTGTTTTCTTTTTGTATATGCAAACCATCTCCACATGATAAGATGATAAGATTTGGAATTAATCCAACTTAGTAAAGAGAGGAAGTTCATATTTAAGACTTGTTTAAGTTATCATTCATCATTGTCTTACAGCACATTTAACATGACTTTATTCCTTTCTTATTCCATTTAATTAACAATATTTGCAAGTACAACATTTCAAGATCCAAGAGTACAGGAAAAAAGAACTCTATACCCAAAATAGATTCATCAAAATTTCCATTCTAAAATTCATCTAGTTGCCTTTTGCACATATCTATTGGCTCAGAGCCTTTTCTAGCAAGAATCACAATTACTTTATAATCCAATAGCCAGCAGGGATTTTGTCAGTAGACATATTAACTATGCACAGAAGTCTCAATTCGGCAGCCTAGGGCAGAGGTGCAATAATTTTTGTACAGAGTCTATCATATAATACACATAAAACTATGTACATCATAGGCAAGTAGCTCTGAAAGAAATTATAATAAAGAAAGAAAAAAGAAATGCACTAGAAAATGGCTAAATCCTCAAAGCATGTACTCTAAGGGCAACCAGACACACACAGGTCATTAGGGTCTGATGATAAAACTGCTAAAACCAAGTTCAATAACCCAAGTTTGTAATGATGTCCTTGAATATTGACATTAAAAGATGCAGAGACAGAATATATAAATAAACCTAAAGCACAATTTATGTGATGAAAGTTTTCATGGGTATCATCACCTCAGGCAATCCTTGCAATCATCCTCTTCATGTAGGTATCATAATGCTTTCATTTTAGAGAAGAGGAAATGGAAACACTAGTGAAATGATTTAGCCTCCACCACTTGTTAGCTGCCACAACTTGCAAAGGGTTAAATCTGTTAGTCTCTATTTTCTCATCTGTAGTTGGAGATGATAATATAATTAAATCCATAGAATTTTCTGGGAGATCAGAATTGTTTTTAAAAAATATGTATGGTACTGGGGTGCCTGAGTGGCTCAGTCTCTTAAGTGTTTGCCTTCAGCCCTGGTCATGATCTCAGGGTCCTAGGATTGAGCCACATGTCAGTCTTCCTGCTCAGTGTGGAGTCTGCTTGGGATTCACCCTCTTCCTCTACTCCTCCTTCTTGCTCATGGTCTCTCATTCTTTCTCTCAAATAAATAAAATCCTTTTAAAAAATATGCATGGGGACACCTAGGTGGCTCAGCAGTTGAGCATCTGCCTTCAGCCCAGGGCATGATTCTGGAGTCCCAGGATGGAGTCCCACATCAGGCTCCCTGCACGGAGCCTGCTTCTCCCTCAGTCTGTCTCTGCCTCTCATGAATAAATAAATACAATATTTAAAAAAATGTGTATAGTACTTAAGAGATAGCCTTTTATATAAAAAGTGTTAAATAATTGTTACTATTTGTTTTTCTTACACTACTGCTCTTGTTATTTTTTGCCATCGTTGTTATTCTATGATAGATTAAGCAAATGTAAGAAAATTCAGTCACATTTTTGTCAAAACAAAACAAAACAAAAAGGTAACCAAGACCAACGTTTATATTTTTTTGAAGTTAGGATTTTTTTTTTTTTTTTGCAGACATTGGTGGTTATAAGTTTCACAAGCTTCTCCTTCCACCCCAGCAATTGTAGGTATTTGTCTCTCTCTTTTTCTCTCCTTTTTTTTAGCTTCAGCAAAACTGAGAGGAATACACAAAGATTTTCCATATACCCTTACTCCTACACATGCATAATCTCCCCCATAATCAACAGTCCCTATCAGAGTGGTACATTTGCTACAACTAATGAACCTACATTGACACATTATTATCACTCAGAGTTAATAGTTTAAATTAGGGATCCCTTGGTGTGCACATTCTATGGATTTGGAAGTGTATAATGATATGTGTCCATCCTTATAATATCACACAGAACAGTTTTACTGCTCTAAAAATCTGCTGTATTTTGCCTATTCATCTCTTATCCCTGTTCTCACAGCCTCTGGCAGCCACTGATCTTTTTATTGTATCCATAAGTTGGCCTTTAAAAAAATGTCATAGAGTTGGAATCATATGGAAAGTAATCTTTGAGTACTGGCTTCTTTCACTTAGTAACATGTATTTCAGTTTTCTTCCAAGTTCTGTTGCTGTTGGTTTGGTTTTGTTTTGTTTGTTTGTTTCCATGGCTTGATGGCTTATTTCCTTTTAGCACTGAATAATATTTCATTGTCTAGAAGCACCATATTTATTTATCCATTCACTTACTGAAGGTGATCCTGGTTGCATCTACAAAGCTGCTATATGTATTTTATCAGGTATACCTTTTGCAAATATTTTCTCTCTTTCTTTACCTTGTCTTCTTGTTCTCTTGCCTGTGTCTTTTGCAGAGAAGAAATGGTTAACTGTAATGAAGTTCAGCTTATCAACTCTTTTTCCATAGTTTGTGCTTTTGGTGCTGTATCTACAAAATCCTCACTTAACCAAGGATGGGACTTTACGTAGGGAAAGGGTAGGGTCCCCATCTAGGCTCTGATATTTGAGTCTTGAACCAGGCTTGCATGCCCAAGATAAGTCCCACTTGGTGATGGTTTATAATTCTTTTTCTCTATTTTTGAGTAACAACTACTTAAGAGAAAATGAGTTAAAGCTTGTAAAGAAGGGCACCTGGGTGGCTCAGTTGGTTAAGTTTCTGCCTTCAGCTCAGGTCATGATCCTGGGTAGTCCTGGGATTGAGCCTTATGTTTGCTCCCTGCTCAGTGGGGAGTTTGCCTCTCTCTTTCCCTCTACTCCTCTTCTCAACTCATGCTCTCCCTCTCTCTTCTCTCTCTCTGTCTCTTAAATAATAATAAAATCTTTAAAAAAATAAAAATGGAGGGGCAAGATGGTGGAAGAGCAGGGTCCCCAAATCACCTGTCCCCACCAAATTACCTAGATAACCTTCAAACCATCCTGAAAATTTACGAATTCGGCCTGAGATGTAAAGAGAGACCAGCTGGAACGCTACAGTGAGAAGAGTCCGCGCTTCTATCAAGGTAGGAAGACGGGGAAAAAGAAATAAAGGAACAAAAGGCCTCCGAGGGGGAGGGGCCCCGGAGGAGCCGGGCTGAGGCCGGGGCGAGTGTCCCCAGGACAGGAGAGCCCCGTCCCGGAGGAGCAGGAGCGGCACCAACCTTCCCGGGCGGGCGGAAAGGGGCTCGCAGGGAGTTGGAGCAGGACCCCGGGAGGGCGGGGATGCCCTCGGGCTCCCGGGGACACTAACAGACACCTGCCCCCGGGAGAGTGCTCCGAGCTCCCTAAGGGCTGCAGCGCGCACGGAGGGACCGACCGGAGCAGCTCGGAGGGGCTCGGGCAGCGGCTCCGCGGAGGGGGCTGCGGGGCGGGAGCGCGAATCCAACAGCGCAGGCCCCGGAGCACAGGGCGCCGGGACACAGCCCAGGATCCGGCCTCCCCCGGGACAGGCAGAGGCCGGGAGGGCCCAGGACAGCGAGGACGCTCCTGCCCCGAGCTGAGCAGATCAGCGGCCCCGCCCCGGAGCCTCCAGGCCCTGCAGACGGAGAGCCCCGTAGTTCCTGCGGGGGCTGAATCCAGGCTTCCAGAGTTGCCATAGCAACTGCTGCTGTTCCTCCCTGGGTCCCACGGGGTAAACAACCCCCGCTGAGCCCTGCAGCAGGCAGGGGCAGAGCAGCTCCCCCAAGTGCTAACACCTGAAAATCAGCACAGCAGGCCCCTCCCCCAGAAGACCAGCTGGACGGACCAGTGATACTCCCCCGTGTTCCAATACAACTTGTTTCTGGCCACTCTGCACTGAGCAAAATGACTAGAAGGAAAACCTCACTTCAAAAGAAAGAATCAGGAACAGCCCTCGCTCCCACAGAGTTACAAAATCTGGATTACACTTCAATGTCAGAAAGCCAATTCAGAAGCACCATTATACAGCTACTGGTGGCTCTAGAAAAAAGCATTAAGGCCTCACGAGACTTCATGACTGCAGAATTTAGATCCAATCAGGCAGAAATTAAAAACCAATTGAATGAGATGCAATCCAAACTAGAAGTCCTAACGACGAGGGTTAACGAGGTGGAAGAACGAGTGAGTGACATAGAAGACAAGTTAATGGCAAAGAGGGAAACTGAGGAAAAAAGAGATAAACAATTAAAGAACCATGAAGACAGATTAAGGCAAATAAATGACACTCTAAGGAAGAAAAACCTACGTTTAATTGGGGTTCCCGAGGGCGCCTAAAGGGCCAGAGGGCCAGAATATGTATTTGAACAAATCCTAGCTGAAAACTTTCCCAATCTGGGAAGGGAAACAGGCATTCAGATCCAGGAAATAGAGAGATCCCCCCCTAAAATCAATAAAAACCGTTCAACACCTCGACATCTAATAGTGAAGCTTGCAAATTCCAAAGATAAAGAGAAGATCCTTAAAGCAGCAAGAGACAAGAAGTCCCTGACTTTCATGGGGAGGAATATTAGGGTAACAGCAGACCTCTCCACAGAGACCTGGCAGGCCAGAAAGGGCTGGCAGGATATATTCAGGGTCCTAAATGAGAAGAACATGCAACCAAGAATACTTTATCCAGCAAGGCTCTCATTCAAAATGGAAGGAGAGATAAAGAGCTTCCAAGACAGGCAGGAACTGAAAGAATATGTGACCTCCAAACCAGCTCTGCAAGAAATTTTAAGGGGGACTCTTAAAACTCCCCTTTAAGAAGAAGTTCAAGTAACTCTGAACGTGAATGGGCTTAATGACCCCATCAAAAGGCGCAGAGTTTCAGACTGGATAAAAAAACAGGACCCATCTATTTGCTGTCTACAAGAGACTCATTTTAGACAGAAGGACACCTACAACCTGAAAATAAAAGGTTGGAGAACCATTTACCATTCAAATGGTTCTCAAAATATACCCTAAAAACTACAGAACACTTCTGAAAGAAATTGAGGAAGACACAAAGAGATGGAAAAATATTCCATGCTCATGGATTGGCAGAATTAATATTGTGAAAATGTCAATGTTACCCAGGGCAATTTACACGTTTAATGCAATCCCTATCAAAATACCATGGACTTTCTTCAGAGACTTAGAACAAATTATTTTAAGATTTGTGTGGAATCAGAAAAGACCCCAAACAGCCAGGGGAATTTTAAAAAAAGAAAACCATATCTGGGGGCATCACAATGCCAGATTTCAGGTTGTACTACAAAGCTGTGTTCATCAAGACAGTGTGGTACTGGCACAAAAACAGACATATAGATCAATGGAACAGAACAGAGAACCCAGAAGTGGACCCTGAACTTTATGCTCAACTAATATACGATAAAGGAGGAAAGACGATCCACTAGAAGAAAGACAGTCTCTTCAATAAATGGTGCTGGGAAAATTGGACATCCACATGCAGAAGAATGAAACTGGACCACTCTCTTGCACCATACACAAAGATAAACTCAAAATAGATGAAAGATCTAAATGTGAGACAAGATTCCATCAAAATCCCAGAGAAGAACTCAGGCAACACCCTTTTTGAACTTGGCCACAGTAACCGGAGAAGGACAAACAGTGTATGTTCTCATTCATTTGGGGAATATGAATAATAGCGAAAGGGAATATAAGGGAAGGGAGAAGAGGTGTGTGAGAAATATCAGAAAGGGAGACAGAACATGAAGACTTCTAACTCTGGGAAGTGAACTAGGGGTGGTGGAGGGGGAGGAGGGTGGGGGGTGGGGGGTGAATGGGGTGACGGGATGAGCACTGGGTGTTTGTTGGTAAATTGAACACCAATAAAAATTAATTTATATATATATAAAAAAAGAAGACAAAGTCACGATCATCATCAATTTCATCCTTTTTTCCAGTTTGTGCACTGATTATACATCCTGTGATATTATATCCATTGTCCTTGTCAACTCTCAAGCCCATCAAATGCCTGCAAATAAACATTTGATCATACAAGGACCGTAATTTGCCTCTTCGCAAAATTCATTTCACTTTGATAAACTTCACAGATATTCACTGGGAATAAATGTTATTTTGTTTCCATAAAAAAATAAAAAATAAAAAATAAAAAATAAAAATAAAACATAAAGAAACTGCACTAGAATGAGGAACTGAAAGTGCTCCTTTCAATGACCATATATATTAAGTTACATGGATGCTGTCATTTTCAACTTTTATGATCATATGCTATTACTTTTTAAAAACTCCAGTACAAAATATTCAAAAAGCAAAAAAGGTAAAATGTTATATAAATAAAATATAATAAATTCAGTACAGATTATGAATATAGAAAAATTCACTAAATTAACTCCCCACAAAAGAACCCCAAATCAGAGGAAATTGGCAGTGCAACTCTCCATTAACTACTCTTTCAATAAATTGCAGATATGAAAAAAATAGTATGAATCAGAAATTCAAAAACCAGTATAAAAAATAATACTAGCAATGGAAATGTGTAAAACAAACTCAAATTCAGAATCAAACTCAGAAAATACTTTGAAGGAAAATATAAAATAATCTTAACAACTCACAAAATTGCAACAAGCCCAAAGGAGTAAAACTGCAGCCATGTATATACCAGGAAGAAATGACAAATAAAGTGAAATAGAAAAATAAAGCAAAAATCTTAAAGGTACAAAGTGAAATAGAGTGAAAAAATGTTTTGAACTTAGAAAAATAGACTATCGGGATCCCTGGGTGGCGCAGCGGTTTGGCGCCTGCCTTTGGCCCAGGGCGCGATCCTGGAGACCCGGGATCGAATCCCACGTCGGGCTCCCGGTGCATGGAGCCTGCTTCTCCCTCTGCCTGTGTCTCTGCATCTCTCTCTCTCATTCTATGTGACTATCATAAATAAATAAAAAATTAAAAAAAAAAATAAAAAATAAAAAAATAAAAAAAAAAAGTTTTAAAAAAAAAAAAAAAAAAGAAAAAGAAAAATAGACTATCATTAAGTGATACTTATTGAGCAGCTTATAGCCAGCTCTCTCTTAAAATATAGCACAATACACTAAAGAAATTCAGAAAAGGTCAGAAAAGGTCCACTGTTATTCAGTAGTGTGAGCACAATTAGCAGTCCTTTGCTATTTACATACTTTGCACAAAATGTTTTTAAATGGTATTTCTAAAAAAATATACAGTTTGCCCTTTTGTAATATATTTTCTTTGTAATGATGTTTTCTTATGTGAGGTTTTGAACACATTTTCCATATAGTAGAAACCATTATTTCAAATGTGTTACATTTTAAACTACCATGTTACATATTTTAATGAGGCATCTATATGAATATAATTTAATTGACTATGGTAGATCTAGCAATGTTTCTTAAAACAGTAGAAAAATGCTATTATTAAACAATAGATATCCCATATAGCAGTGGTGACAGAACTATAGTAATGGGGCCATTAATAGTAAATACTTATTATAATTGTTTAAGAACATTTTACTTATACAAAATTCAGATAACTAAATATATTCTAGGAAAATATATAATTCTTTAATATATTTTCAATTAGATGCATATCCTAGAATTTCTTCTCCAATACTTCACTTCCCTATTGAACAGATCAGAACTGGACCACTGAAGAAAAGTATCTATGTCCAGTGCATAGTCTTTCTTTTAATTACATGAAGAAATTAATTAGATGTTTGAAAGTGATTGTTAACCTACCTTGAAAAGTGCCAATTTTAATAAAAGCTCTGAAAAATATCCACAGAAAGGTAGAAAAAAAAAGAATTATAATTCTTATACTTTCCCTTGAGTTTCTCATCAATAGTATAAATTTCAGCAAAAAAAAAAAATATATATAGTATTTCACCATGATATCAGACTAAACCGTATAATGACTATGGAATAGCTAAATCATGTAATTATCTATTTAAAAGTCTAATTATAGTAGTTTAAGAATTTTATTTTCCTTTCTTCTTTTACAAATCAATATTTTAGTAGTACTCATTGTCATTTGAAAATAAATAAAATTTTAACACAGTATTTTGACCACTGGAGAAACCACTCAATATTAAAACTGTGAAATCAGTGTATTTTTCTTTTTTTAAAGAAAGACTTTTATGTTTTTTTTTAATTTTGACCTAAATATTATAAGCAAAAGCGTTCTGTCAGATATTTTGAAAGATTGATGTTATACATACACATTTTTTCCACAGAACTAATCCTAAACTACTTGCCAATTGTAAGAGTTATTTAGGCATTTTCATAGTGAAATCTTTAAATGATTGCATATAATGTATTTAAATGAGTGATCTATTTAGAAAAACAAATTACTGCTATGTAGACCTATCATTTTACCCCCAAATAGTAGAAAAATGTAGAAATTGTTAACTCTTCAATATAGTATTGGTATCAGTAATACTTCCTTTTATTCCCTTATTTTTATTTTTTTTCCATTAAATCCTCCAGTCCTCCACTATAACGTTTTCAAGCAGAATTCCTTATAAGCAACTCACAAGGGGATGCCAGTTTGCCTCAGCAAAGAAATATCTTTGAAAATAGTTAAAAACAGGAACTCTTTATGAAGTAACTTTTATATGTCAAGGGCGGGACTAGTTTTAGGTTTTCCCATTAATCATTAAGCTAACTACTATTGTTTCTATTTCACAGATAAGGAAATGGAGACTTGGAGATTTTTATTTAACATGCATTAGTGAGTAACATACTTTGACATTAAAAATTTTGGTGAATCTTCAGAGATGATTCTTTTTTTATTTTTAAGATTTTATTTATCCATTAGAGACAGAAACAGAGAGAGAGACAGGTAGAGAGAAGCAGACTCCACACAGGGAGCCTGATGTGGGACTCGATCCCGGGTCCCCAGGATCACGCCCCGGGCTGAAGGTGGCGCTAAACCACGAAGCTTCCAGGGCGGCCCTTCAGAGATGATTCTTCTTTTTTTTTTTTTAATTTTATTTATTTATTTATTTATTTATTTATTTATTTATTTATTTACGATAGTCACACAGAGAGAGAGAGAGAGAGAGGCAGAGACATAGACAGAGGGAGAAGCAGGCTCCATGCACCGGGAGCCCGACGTGGAATTCGATCCCGGGTCTCCAGGATCCCGCCCTGAGCCAAAGGCAGGCGCTAAACCGCTGCGCCACCCAGGGATCCCCAGAGATGATTCTTAATCACTTTACTAAACTGACTCTTCAAAAGCCACTAGGTTGCTGTCAGATATTTGACATTATGCTGAAAGACTTTGTTCTGACTTGGATTCTATCTTTAAGGCCATTGGGGACCTTTGAGTGAATTGTTATTATGATGCTCCAACATCTTTGACTGACTTCATTACCTAGCAGTGAGAAATTTAATAAATATATGAAAGTACTACATATAGATTAATCAGGCATGCATTAAAATAACAACTTTATAGGGGCACTTGTGTGACTTAGGCAGTTGAGCATCAGCTTTTGGCTCAAGTCATGATCTCAGAGTCTTGGGATTAAGCCCCACTTTGGGATCCCTGAACAGCAGGGAGTCTGCTTCTCCCTCTCCTTCTGCTTTCCCCCTCCACCTTTCATGCTTTCTTCCTCTCATAAATAAATAAATAAATAAATAAATAAATAAATAAATAAATAAATAAAATCTTTAAAATTGCAATCTTATGAGAATGATTGACTGAATGAAAGCCATGCTGCTTACCTTGCAGAACTGCCTTTGATTTCAAAGCTGTGATTTAGGAGAGTACCAGGGATGGTTTTGCACTCGGTGGACATTTTTAAGACTCCCAGTGGTTTCCTTCTGATTATGTAAATTAGTATTCACGGAGGTCATTTCCCATAGGAAGTATCATTATATGTACCTGTAATGACTAGCTTCAAATCAGAGCAGATACTAGAGATCAGTGTTCTCCAGAATAAGAAAAACAGGAATGACACACTACAGAGCATTCACTGTCAGTTCAGATATGCCACTCATTGCTGAAATGATGTAGATTCACACCAGTGTACTGTGTGGGGAGTCAAATAATAATAAGGGCAAGAATAAAACAGCATTTAATCACTGGCTACCTCCTGTGCATCAGGCAGTGTGCCAAGTGCTCTTTACATGCATTATCTTTAATCTGTTCAATAATCCTTTACTGTAGGGATTATTATCCCTAGTTTACAGAAGAATAACAGAGGCTTAGAGAGATTAAGTGATTTTTCTCAAGGACTGCAGATCTAGTAAATTGTATATTTGGAATCAGAGCTCCAGGATGTTTGTCTCTGACGCCCACAAATAAAGGGATTATGTTATAAATGTATGACATTAACAAGTATCAGAGAGAAAGAATTTTAGTCACAACATATTCCATCATGCGGCATACAACTGTTAATTATTCACCTACTAGTGAAAAACAATACTGGGTTAGGTCAAGGTGCATCAGCCTGATGAATTTCTTACAGAATGAGTGAAAGAATCTTTAGATCCATCTTTTTGCACTTTTGCTTCGTATGTGCTCACCGTTTACATACTCAACTAACCTCTCTTTTGGTGCAATCTTTTTTTTTTTTTTTTCTGGCATTCTAAGTGGTCATTTCTAGGCCAATGTCCTATCTTACACATTTGAGTCTCTAGCTCAGGCTCAATTTCTAAAGCATCATTCGAGAACCAAATTGAAAAAAGTGGATAGCCACCCATGGAAGTATTGTGATGCTTACAACCTTTTTTTTTTTAAACACTTATTTTATTAACCATTTCTTTCATACTTGCTATCAAACCTCTTGAAGAAAGATATTTCTCTCTGCCCGTTGCCTTGTAAAAGGCCTGCTATGCTTGCTATATTAAAAGAAGACAAATAATTAATTCAGTAATCTGTGTAATGTTAATTATCTATTTTCACGATGAGCTCTACATGTGGAAGGAACTATGCACTCAAGATTGTGATCATCACCAATTTACTGTTTCCAAAGAGTATTGTGCAACTGAAGGGTGTATTGTGCGTGTATGCTTGGAGTGGGGAATAGGGTATAGAATTATTTCAAAGAAGCTTCCACATACTTAGGCAATGAATGGCATAAAATCTCTGAAAAGTACTAGGTTACAGCAATATAATTGAAGATATGCAATCTACATTGTTAGAATTATGTGCTTTTTAGAAGAAGCCAAATGTTTTCTGAAGATATTACATGAAAAAAAAGTGTAGAGTACAGGTAGAGCTGTGTTCTTTTAAGAGTCAGAGATTTCTATAATTCACACAAAAACAAAACTATTCTTTTGGATGTTAAGACTTTAGAATGTGTATCTACTTATGTTACATGTTTGATTAATTACAATGATTTTGCTTCCAAAATTTAAAGGTAGCTGAAATTTTGCTGGACTAATGTCCAAAATGATTATGTCCACGTTTTCAATAAATAACAAAACAGACGGAAGAAAAGTGTTAAAGTTAACTGGACTTTCCTTCCCATTATCTTTCAAGTTAAAAATCTTTAATACAGAGCAGCCCGGGTGGCTCAGCAGTTTAGCGCTGCCTTCAGCCCACGGCGTGATCCTGGAGACCCAGGATCAAGTCCCACATTGGGCTTCTTGCATCGAGCCTGCTTCTCCCTCTGCCTGTGTCTCTGACTCTCAATCTCTCTCTCTCTGTCTTTTATGAATAAATAAAAAAAAATCTTTAATCCAGAATCATTACTTCCCCTAGAATTTTCTATTATTTTAGGGAGCTCTGCTTTACATCTGTTTTGAGTGATAAAATATGTTTATAGTGATATTAGCCCAACAAAATAACTTTGATACAAGATGACAAAAATGAAACTGTGTTTTCAGATTTTGGAATATAAATTTAACAAATATATTTTGAGCTCCAACTGTGAAATTTGGTATTTTTCTGAGCAAGTAATAGCAAAATGGCCAAAATGCTCTCCTCTTATGGAGATTATATTTTTGTGTGAAACAAAATATACAAAAACAAATACATAAGAAAAGTTTATATATATATATATTATATTATATACATTATTTGTTTATTCATGAGAAACACAGAGAGAGAGGCAGAGACATAGGCAGAGGGAGAAGCAGGCTCCCCATGGAAAGTCCCATGTGGGACCCGATCCAAGGACCCTGGGACCATGACCTGAGCCAAGGAAAGATATTCAACCACTAGCCATACCGGTGCCCAATTTATAATTTTTATGTGATGTTTAGTGCTATGGAAACATGCAAAGAGGAGATCTGGGGAATGTTGGTGTGGCCATTTAAGATTATTTATTTATTTGAGAGAGAACAAGAGAGATCAGGGAGTGAGAAGGAGAATAAACTTTAGATGACCTAGACATCTTTCCACGAGAGCAAAACTTTAAAATATGTTTTAAAATGTTGGAGGATAATTTTATATGAGGTTAAGGAAGAAAAAGCATGAATAGCACAAACAAGAGAAAGTTTGATATCTTATATAGGGCAAAGGAATATTAGAGAAAAAAAGCAAACTCCAGACTGGAATAGAATTGTTTTCTAAACATTTATGAAACAGTTAGCCATTATCAGCACTGTATTAAGACTTCCTGCATATCAATAAATAAAAGGTAAAAAAGTTTACAAAGGATATAAAAGGCTATTTATGGAAGAGGAAATCTGAACCCTCAATAACCATAAGTAAATATTTATAATTTTTAAATGGAAAATGCCAGTGAAAGGATTCAGGTAAAGATTTTACATTTATGAAAATGGCATGTACTTTTATGAAAGCACATATGGATGTTGATATTGTAGAAATGTAGACACAAAGAATACACATCTACTGCAGAGTTACGTGTATACGTATACGTGTATACGTGTATATATATATTCCTATATATATATTTGGAATTTATATTTCTGGAATTTATATATATATAAATTATAGATATATAAATATATCAAATATATGCATATATATGTATATATGTATATATAAGATATATATATGTATATATATAAGAATTATGGTTGTAGCCTGAAACAGTTGAAATAAAGAAATTGATGGCACCAATTATAAAACTCCAAACTTGGCAAATTACTTACTTCAGAAAAAAGCACAGATTTGAAAAGACTATATTTTTAGGTCTACATGATAAATGATTGAGATACCACTGAAGAGCAAGATTTCTGTCCTAAATGGAAGGCATTAAAGGGGTGAATTTTGGTAAGCCCCACTGTGAGCAATAAATGCAAAAGGTAAAAGGATTGCAGGATTTCCCAGCACAGAACTAAAAGAAAATTAGAAATTATTGTCCAGGAATAAAAGTTAAGAGAACTTTGCAAACTACTGTAACCTTTGCAGCTTTCCCATGTGTGTTATTTTTTCTATTCCTTGTCTTTATCTTAGTACTGATTTATAGAATATACTTGTATTAAGGATTATGTTAGCTAAGGGAAGAGGGGTTTTATGCATGCAACAGAACACTATGGTTTTATGTACGCAACAGAACACTATGGTTCAAACACTATTAGTGTTTGGGACTCTTTTTTATTTCTGTTTACACTCTCTAGTTAAAATATTTTACAGTAAGGCTGTGTTTTTAAAGTTCTTACCTTTTATGTGATTGTCTGATGCCTTACAAAGGCCTTCTAAAGTCCTCCACACCAGTGGTATGAAATCTATGGAAAATGAGTTGCATTTTATGCAAATTGGAATTATGAAAAATTTAAATCGTGTTTAACAAGCACTAATAAACACTCACTTTATTTGCAATTTAGAAATAATGTGATGATCTTGAGAATTATAAATTATTGTACATTTCAAAGATGGGAAGCCAAATGAGATGTAAATCATGTTTACACAATTATCCCATGGCAGTGAAGATTCAACAAATAATGGCAGAGAAATGGCTGCCCTTATTTATCAGAATGTTTTAAACCCTCACTATGTTCATGTGTATCAGAACTTCTCTCAGAATTTATGGTGACAAGTGTGCTGTCATTTTAATCTTCACTGTTACCATAATCAGTTGATTAACTTGTTATTAAGAAAAGGTATTTATTCTCATGCTGGAAATGTGCTAAACTGCAGTACATTTGCTGCAGAGTTTAGAAGTGAAATGCCAAGAGTAGGTCAGACAACTGATATGCTACATTATGCGATTAATTTAGGAATAAAATATGAAAAATATTACAAAGAAAGATGGAAAAAAAAAGAGCCATGCTAAACTGACATAAGTTTAAACATGTAACTTTCTGTTTTTAACATCATAATGACTAGGAAGAGAATGTAAAACTAATTCATTTTTAATTACTTGGAAATATAATTATGTGAGTTTTTAAATAATGAGGATATCCTGAACTAGATAATTATCTTGATATATTTTAAAATAACTTAGTTAATACAAATATCTTATTTGACACATTTTTCTTTTTTTTTTTTAATTTTTTTATTTATTAATGATAGTCACACAGTGAGAGAGAGAGAGGCAGAGACACAGGCAGAGGGAGAAGCAGGCTCCATGCACCGGGAGCCCGACGTGGGACTCGATCCCAGGTCTCCAGGATCGCGCCCTGGGCCAAAGGCAGGCGCCAAACCGCTGCGCCACCCAGGGTTCCCTTGACACATTTTTCAAAGTGAAAGTAGTATTCAAATTATCAAAAACAGTGTGGGCATGTAATTTCAAGTAGGCATTTAATTCTGCTTGCTGTTTACTTCTCCCTTTTTCCTTTTTCTTTTTTCTTTTTGCCTCTTTCTTTCCCTTTTCTCCTTTTCAATCCATAATGCTTCCAGTTTTTTAAGTTAGTATAGATTTTTGAACGAGCTCTCTGTCCTTCTGCAAAAAAAAAAAAAAGAAAAGAAAAGAAAGAAAAGAAAAGAAAAGAAAAGAAAAGAAAAGAAAAGAAAAGAAAAAAATCCTAGGGATTAAACCCACTCTAAATTGTTGTGTGTAATTACTGAAAATAAACGAGAGTCCTAGGCTGAAATAGAGAAATCTTTATAGGAAACTAGAGATCTTTCAGAGTATGCGAGGAATTTAGCACAATTGGTTGATTCCCCAAAGATGGTTTCCCCATTAACTTACAGATTTCTGAATTTACAAAAAAACACTTTGTATTTGTCTTTGTGGCTCATAATCACAAATTCTAAGTACACTGCTTTTTATTATTTTGAATCCTGGATCTCAACCTAGTGTCATATGTGCGAGACAAGTATCTCATGATTCATCAGTGATTACTTGAAATTGTTGTGTGACATATTATGTCATAGCACATAGCTACTCTTAACTATTAATCATAACTAGAAATCTAGCTAGGCATCCACTGCCTCCTTTTCATATCTATGTTCTTTAAGTAATAGTTTTACATAAAATATGATGTAAAATATAGTTAATCTAGGATTTTTTTCCTGTATTATAATTTAGCTATTCCTTTACATAAGAGAAATTTTACTCTTGTCCTCAAGGAACAGATCCTATTTCCCTCCCCATATTTTGCTTTTTAACCTGTGAAAACTATTCCTGAAAATAGTCTTTTAGATTAGTCCCAGTATGTAGGTTTCATTTACCCTCCTTATTTATGCTTCATGTTTTATTTATTTTTCTAATTAGAAACTCAGCCAGGTTCAAATGCTGAAAGCAGCAAACAGGCTGAAGGGACCCACATTTTGTCTTTCGGAGTCTTAGGTGTGCATAATCAATGCCCCTTGTAGAAATGCACAACATGAGCTAATTTTTATAAAACTGGAACGAGCCTCTCATATAATTTTTATAATACCATAAAACCTAATGTTATGTTAAATTATTTTTTATATTCTACAAGGACATTAGGAGGAGACACAATAGTGAAAGGTACAGTCTTTTCAATGTTCTTTGCATTTCATTCTACAATGGATACCCTTTAATTTTCCAACTTTACTTCCAGCTAGTTACAAAAATTTAAATTATCCCAACAAATGATATTTTAAATATTTTAACATATGTAATTTATCATTTTAAAAATTATTTCCAGCCATGTACATTTTATTCATTTATTTTTTTAAATCTAGGTACATTTTAGAATTGATACATTTTCTATATAAAAAACTGTATTGGCAACCAAAAATGTTGCATTTGTTTATAAATGAAAGTGTTCATTTACTACTCTCCATTTCCAGCCTCTTAAATATTAATCAGTTCTTTATTACATGGAAGGGTAAATTAAATTTTAGGGTGTATCAAAACATAACAGTTGTAATAATAGCAATTGCAAACTGAACAAGTAAGTTTACAATGTCATTTCTTAAGACACTAAATTATTTGTTCTGTAGAACACATAACAAAATAAGACCAAAAATTAAAATAATACTTACAGCAGGTACTATTTTAGCTTGAAGTTTTGAGAAATTGTGTGGTTTATTTAAGGTCATAGAGATATTAAGAAGCAAATTTATGAAACTAATTTAGATGTCTTGAACCATCTTGTATTTTTCCTCACCAAAACATTCTGTTAGATACCAAAATGTGTACTTCTGTTCTTATATTCCTATTTAAGTGGCATTCTGGAAAACCCTTATTGTCATTGTTATCAGAACCTCTTTATCTCTCTTAGTTGTTATTCTGGACCCTTATATAGAAATACAACAATCATTGTCTTTATCTGCATTTCTACTTTCTACATCTAAATTGTATCAAATTTTATTTTAAATTGCCTCATGGATTTTACAATTCCTTTTTATTGTTGGTATGCTTATCCTGGTCTAGGCAGTTTATCAGCTAATTACTGAGTTATTGAAATGGTTTAATTTCTGCTCACATTTTCTTTGGTCTCAATTCCAGTGGTGTAACTGAACTAAGTGAGTTCACTCCATGGGGAGTTACAGGTAGAAACTACACCAGGTAGACTTGTCACAAAAAGGAAACTTGATTTGCATCATATAAAGACATCATAGAGAATAACTTCCAAAGCTGTGACTTCCTGAGTGGGAGTGAGTGGGTTTCTTTTTCTTTTTCTTTTCTTTTTCTTTTCTTTTTCTTTTTCTTTTTCTTTTTCTTTTTCTGAGCACAAGAGAGGGGAGGAGCATAGGGAGAGGGAGAGGGAGAAAACCTCCAGCAGGCTCCTTGCTGAGCATGAGCCTAGTGCAGGGCTCATCCCAGGACCCCGAAATCATGACCTGATCTGAAATCAAAAGTCTGATGCATAAAGAATTGAGCCACCCAGGTGCCCTATTTCATTTCTCCAAGGCTAGGATGAATATTCAGAAAGGGAGTTTTGTCCTTGCCTATAAAGGTGGACATAAGGTTTTGCAGACATAGAAAACATTCTCATATGTGCATCTTATATTATGGTAATGAAGCTTGTGCTCCTCCCAGAGTGAAGACTTTGATATTATAAGGAAGCAGAGGTAACTGTCAGACAAGGGGAAGGGGGCTATGGGCATGCTCCAAGAGCCCAATATAAACTTGGGCTATATATTTCAGGTTAGGAGTAGGGTCTTGCTTACTTTTGAAACAGCAGTGGGAGTTTTACCACTTATTTATTGCCTGCAGTATGGTTAGGCTATATCCTGGCCTGATACCCTGAGACTATTAGTTTTTGCATTCCCTTTGTTTCCTTAAAATTCTTAGCTACTGAGGTTTTTACATTTCTTTGTAATTCTGACACTCCCTAGGAAGTTGTAGGAGAAATGTGCTAGGGCAAAAACCAGTAAGGAATAGATCATGGAAAAATAGATGGGGGCCTAAAATGACTTCTTTCTGGGGACCCCTTACACTTTCTGCTTGCAGTTAGTGTACAGTTATTGCTGCAAGACCACTGTCACTCTGTCACTACATTGACCAAGACCCTATAAATGTTTTTGTTGCCTAAACAATCACAATAGGAGCCCATACTGTTTATCCAACTCTCAATCTTATTTTATTTTATTTTATTTTTTTAATCTAATTTTATTTTTTAAAATATTTTATTTATTTATTCATGAGAGACACAGAGAGAAAAAGAGAGGCAGAGACATAGGCAGAGGGAGAAGCAGGCTCTATGCAGGGAGCCTGATGTGGGACTTGATCCAGGAACTCCAGGATCACACCTTAGGTGGAACAGAAGCAGGCCCTAAACCACTGAGTCACCCAGGTGTCCCTCAATCTAATATTATATTAAACAATAAACTTGGATCTAATCAGAGGTTTTCTCAAAGCCCCTGGAACTTATTTCTCATGCTGTACTCTATCTATGTTTTGCCTATTTTTGCCTTTCGACCTAGCAAAATCTTTCCTGTTCTCACTTAATCTAAGTTCCAAACATTAATCAACAAAAGTCCTACTTCCTCAAAGAAGCTTACTCCAGCAGTGACTTTCTCTACCATAGGAGAATTGCCTCCTATAGTCTGATAGTAATAACACTGATTCTGAGGACGTCTCTGTCTCTATTTTTTGTTTAAAGATTTTATTTACTTATTTATGAGAGACACAGAGAGAGAGGGAGAGAGAGATAGGCAGAGGGAGAAGCAGGCTCCCTACAGGGATCCTGATGTGGAACTGGATCCTGGAACTCCGGGATCATGCCCTGAGCTGAAGGCAATCACTCAACCACTGAGCCACCCAGGAGCCCCTTCTTTGCCTCTGTTGAATAAGAAAATTAATATCCCAATCTCAGAAGTCAATATATTTATTACCTCTTTTTCAATTCCTTAAAATACCTCTTTAAAATATTTATAAGTGTCTATTTTTTTCCAGAACATGAGTATTCACCAGAAAAAAATTCATGGCAATTTTAATATTTTTCCTGAAAAATAATTTGGTATGAGTATCTGAAAGCACAAAGATGCTTCACTCTGTTCCTGGCACACATGATACAGTCAGGACAAGTTAGAATGTGCAGAGGTGGGCTTTAGGAATGTTGAGATAGGCTTTGCCTAAGGGGTGACATTTAAGCAGATAACTAGAATGCTAAACAGAGAAATAGAGAAGACATACAGAAAGAATTGGGACAGGAAAGGGGTTCAAGTGTGCTAAGATAGAAAGAAGTAAAAGATGCTGTTATAGCTAGAGCCCAGGGAGAGAGGGTACAAATGGAATGGAAAAGGCAAAGTTCAGGTAACATAGGACTTTATAATGTATACTAAGGATTTTTGAAATGTATATTAAGGACAATGGGAAACCTCAAAGAATTTTAAGCTAAATGTGATGGAACTTAAATTACATTTTTTAAATTGACACACATTTTTAAAAAATGTTCTTAGTTGACACACAATGTTACATTAGTTTCAGGTGTATAACATAGTGATTTGACAACTCTGTAAGTTTCTATGCTCACAGTGTGTCTACCAGTTGTCACTATCCCATTAACTGCATTTTGTGCTGCACCTTTTACCTCTGTGATTTATTCATTCCAAAACTGGAAGCCTGTATCTCCCACGCACCTTCTCCTCACCTTTCCTTTCTCCTCACCTCCATCCCCTTTGGCCTTATGCAATGGCAAATTAATATTTTCAACAGCAATATAAAGAGGATTTTAAAAATTCCTGCATTATGTATAATTTGACAACATAATAAAACACAAAATATGAACATATTCATAAAAGTATATGTCATAAGGATTGCTTAAGCTTCTGAACACTATGCAAAATTAAACCTGATAACATGGAGTATTGCTTGGCATCTTTCCAAAGGAGTTTTAATTTAGTAGCATAGGCATTGTTTACAGTTCTTTGTTCCCTTCCTGTTTACCAAAGTGAATTTCACTTATTTATTATAATAGTTGCAGGTTTTAGTAACAGTGAATTTCATATTTTCTTAGAGAAGAAAAATATCTTTACATATACATGTCATGAATAATTAATTCTCTCTCTCTCTGGTTCTCTCTCTTTCTCTCTGAGGGTGTGTGTTAAATCTGTTTGGTCTTGCATGTTATTTCAAGTACTTGGCTAGTAAGTCAACCCTGAGACTCACAGAGTCCATCTTAAGATTATTTTTTTCCAAATAAGTTAAAGACACAATATTATATTACTTCCAGTAATATGCTATTTTGAGACCATAAACATCATTAATATTCAGAAGTTTAAAAGATACACACAATTGTTTACGTAACTGTGCATTTAGATAATACATGTTTGTAATGTTTTTTTTTTCTCTAAGGCAAATCTAGTGATGATTTTATTTTATTTTTTTAAATATTTTATTTATTTATTCATGAGAGAGAGAGAGAGAGAGAGGCAGCGACATAGGCAGAGGAAGAAGCAGACTCCATGCAGGGAACCTGACGTGGGATTCAATCCTGGGCCAAAGGCGGCAGTAAACCACTGAGCCACCCGGGCTGCCCCTCTAGTGATGATTTTAGCCTTTGAATTGCATTTCACCAATTTTGAAGTTGGTATTGCTTTAATATATTCGTAAAATGGCTCTTTGTGTAACTACTTTGAATATCTTTTCATTATCATTCTTGAGTCAACATTTTTTGGTAGCACAAGTAGTAGTTTATTGTCTTGTTTTTGAAATGTTAAAGAAGACACATCTTGTGTCTGGTTTCTAGATCTAACTTTCCTTTTACATATGTTGGTTTAAAATGTAATGTCGTAAGTAGAAGCAAAGGTTAGGAAAAAACAGTGGAGGGACAAAAAGGAAGTTATAATTTCCTGCCAGTTCACAGAGATGGCAAGGAATTGAATGATGTCTAAATTATGAAGGAGGAGATAAAAACAATAGATATTATGCTACCTTATAACCTTAACTGGGAAGGAAATAAGTTTTGAAAAAAAATGATAAACAAATTTGAGCCATAAATACTTAATGAAATAATCTAAAATTTATATCCTGTGCATGCATACCTAATTTTGTGTCTATGTACTCCTCACATACATTGATTCTTAAGAGATTTAAACACTGTATTTAAAGTATATTAACCCCACTGCTCTAAATTAGTGAGAAATTATTTATGAATTAAGTACATTTTAAAATTCAAGAACTTGTGATTGAAGCAGTTAGACACAGCTGCATTCTTTACCAAACTGTGAGTACTTGTATAAGTGATAATCTAGAGGGTTTCCCAGCATTGTTAAAATAAGTTCTTCATAATATAAGCACACGATTCTAGATGGAAACTCAAGTCTTTAGGAATGAATGAAGAGGAAAGAATATGGTAAATACATGATCAAGTATAGAATTACATTTCCTTTCAAATTTCCTAATATGCATATGACTATTTAAAGGCAAATCTATTACACTGTGTGGTGATATTTATAGCATACATATATGCAGTATATATAGCAACTACCGAAGGGATTGAGAAGGATATTAATAGAATATAGTTGAAAGCTCTTTCATTTTATTTTCATTTTACTTATACAAAATAAAATGTTAAATTATAAGATTTATGTATAATGTATAAATTAAATAAGAAAAGATATAAAAGCTCTATAGATTAAAATGGAATTCTATATATTATATATATGTGTGTGTGTGTACATAAGTATGTGTATGCTGTGTATTCCTCAAGAGAGTGAGAGAGCAACAAAAGAGGAGAAAAAGGTGAAGACAGAAAAAAAAAAGTAACACCGTAGACAAATATAACTGAACATATTACATTAAATATTAATGGACTTAAACTTCAATTACACAGCAAAGATTGTCAGAGTGGATACAAAAGGGCAATACAACTGTTTACAAAGATCTGAAATAGATACATGTTAAATATGAATTTGTTTCAGTGTAATTGGCAGAAAAAAATATACTATACCAACAAGAAAGTATATGAAGGAGGATGGGCTGTATTAACACCAGATAAATTAGACTTACACATAAAGATAGAGAACATTTTTTTTTATAACATAGACCTATATAAATGCAACTATAAATTTTAAAAATGCAAATATAAATGTAAAATGAAAACTGTAAATTCCTGGAAGATAACATAAACAGTATAGATGACCTTGAATTTGGTGATTATTTAGATACAACACCAGAAACACTGATCCATGAAAGAAAAAGATTGATTAGCTGGACTTCATTAAAATTAAATACTTTTGCTCTGCCAAAGTCACTCTCAAGAGAATGAAAGACATGCCACAGATTGAAAGAAAATATTTATAAAAGGCATATCTGATAAAGGATTGTTATGTAAAATATACAAAGAACTCTTAAAATTCAACTATAAGAAAACAACCTGATTAAAAATTGAGTCAAAAAAACTTAATATACAGGATATACAGATGGCAAATAGTGTATGAAAAGATGCTCCACATCATATATCATCAGGAAAATACAAATTAGAGATATCACTACACATCTATTAGAATATGCAAAATCCAAAACCTTACAATATCAAATGTATTATATTATTATGATAGACACATGCCATTATAAGTTTAAAATAGAATATTAGTTATTAGTAAAAAGCAACAAACTGCTTATGCGTGAACAACATGGACAAAATCTTACACATGTATGACTCTATTTCTATGACCTTCTGATGAAGCAGAAAAGAACTCAGTGGTCACCAAGGGATGGGCTGGCCACAGTTGTTGACTACAAAGGAAAATCAGATTTTGAGAAGGTGATGGAACTGTGTCATGTCTTGATAACAGTGATTACATGCCTCTGTGTTTGTCAAGCCTTCTAGAACTGTACACTAAAAGGGTAGCTTTTTCTGTATTTTACTTCAAAAAATAAAAAGAAACAGTGATTATGCATGATTCTATACATAAGATTTGACTAAATATATATTTGTTTAAAGATTTATGTATTTATTTTAGCAAGATTGAGAACATAAGCAGGAGGGGTTGAGGGAGAGAGAATCTCAAGGAGATTTCACACTGAGCATGGGGCCCTAGATGGGGCTTGATTTCATGACCCAGAGATTATAACCTGAATTCAAACCAAGAGTCAGTTTCTTAACTGACTGTACCAGCCAGGCACACCCTTGGCTAAGTATATTTTTTAGTTTAGTATCTGGGTCAGAGTCTACCTTCATTATGTCTTTCTTTTATAGAAACATAAAGTACTAATTAAATTTTGTGGGGTGATAGAATGGATCAGTATCATGAGTTTGGTGGTAGTTGAATTAACTATAGATTTATTCAAAAGTCAAAAATTTTACATGAAAAAGGGTAATTTTTAATGTATATAATGTATATAAATTATACACTCATGACACCACCCTTCAGATCACGAAAAAACACTAACAGCATTTTGGAAATCTCTTTCATACTCTCTTGCAGTTACTACTTTGTGATGGTAACCACCATAATTTCTATTATCACCACAAAGGAGCTTATCCATTTTATATAAATAGAATTAACACACACTCTTCGGCATCTTCTTTCCTGCATTTAGTATTATGTTTATGAGATCCATTCATGTTATTACATCTCTAGTGTATACTTTTTTATTGTAGAATATCATTGTTTGATTATTTTCTAATTTATTTGTTTACTTCATGGTTACTGGCATTTGGGTTGTTATCAAGTATAGCTCTTTTTTTAGGATTTTATTTTATTATTATTTAGTTAGTTAGTTAGTTAGTTAGTTAGTTAGTTAGTTAGTTATTTTTGAGAGAGAGGGCAAGAGAGAGAAGTTGCTGGAGGAGGGGATGAAGGAGAGAGATAAGAAGACTCCCCGCTGAGCAGGGAACCTAGCATGGGGCTCAATCCAGGGCTCCAGGATGATGACTGAGCTGAAGGCAGACACTTAACCAACTGAGCCACCCAGGTGCCCCCAGGTATATCTCTTGTGAGTAATATTGCTACAAACATTCTTATGCAATTTTTTTTTGGTAAAGGGATATATTTACCCTTTGCTTCCCTTTCAGGTACATTCCTAGGAGATAAGTTGCTGAATCATAGTATATACAGTATGTATGAAAATGTTTAACAGATATTGCCAAAAGTTTGCCTAAAATGGTTTTGTCAATTTCAGTTCCTGGGATCCCTGGGTGGCGCAGCGGTTTGGCGCCTGCCTTTGGCCCAGGGCGCGATCCTGGAGACCCTGGATCGAATCCCACGTCGGGCTCCCGGTGCATGGAGCCTGCTTCTCCCTCTGCCTGTGTCTCTGCCTCTCTCTCTCTCTCTCTCTCTCTCTCTCTCTCTCTCTCTCTGACTATCATAAAATAAATAAAAAATTTAAAAAAAATTAATTTCAGTTCCCACCAGAAATATATGAATATTCCAGTTCCATATCATCACTAAAATTTGGTTTGTTCATTTTTTTTTCTTCTCATGTTCTGGTGGGTGTATAGTATCATTCAATTATGATTTTATTTTGCATTTTCCTTAACTGATGAGGTCAAACACTTTTCCTGTGTTGATAGCCATTTGGATATTTTATTTTGTTTAATGGCTATTCAAGTCTTTTACTTATTATTCCATAGAACTGCTTGTCTTTTTCTTACAGAGTTGAGACATTATTTATGTAAATGCTGTATATGAGTCCTTGTGAAATTTATGTTTTGCAAATATCTCCTCTCAATCCATTGCTAGTTTTTCCACTCTTTGTTTTTTTTAAATCCAGTACCTATAAATGTTCTATGCATTTAAAATTTATTAAATAAAGATTCATTTATTAAAGATTCTCTTATTAAAGATTCACATGAGACATAAAACTTAGAGATACTTCAAAATAGCTATTATATCTAAGATTTATTTTATTTAAAATTTTATTTAAAATTTAAAATAATTATAGGACAAATAAAATACTCCATGAAGATTATTAAAAGCATAATGATTGAAAATTTCACTAATCTACTAATTAATTATGCTAAGATTTCATTTCCTTTCATATTTTGTGATCTTTATACACTCTTAAGCAATATTTTCTTGATTAAAGAAAAGGTGGTTCTCATAGTCTTACACATTTTCCCCAGGGTGCTTTTTTTCACTGAACGCATTAAGAAGGATTACATGTGTTAAAAAGTCCATTTTTTATGATACACATGAGGAAAGAAAAGAGTCTCTTGGCAAAAGCAAGATATTATTGCTTAAGCATTCCGATCCTGGGAGGACCATTAAATGTAGTGTAAGTTAAACGTATTTTTGTTGCTTTCTGTTTTCTGGTAAATACCACATCTAGTTGTTCATATAAAACATATAGGGAAATACATTTCAACCTTGAATTTAATTTTCTATATGGAAACCTTATGCATTGTACCCATCTTGGTATAATAAGGTCATAAATCATATTTCTGAAACATCCTTATTGTAAAGTCTTCAGAGCATGTGAAAACAACTCAGAAGTTACCAGTTTAGCCTTTATTAAGTTACCTTGAATTAATCCCCATTTATGACTCTTGGAAGTGTATCAGTTTACCCAATCTAATTAATCCTTCCACATAATTGAAGACTCTTAATATACTTGCCAGTCATTAACACAGTGACATATTACCCAACAATAAAAAATACTAAACTATGACTTAAAGTGAAAAAAATTAAACAGAATTTTGTAAGCAGAAAATTGAGAACACACTTTAATTCATTGAATTTTACCCACTGTCTGGACCATTTAATCATTCCATCAATACATCAATAGGCTGTCCAACAAACTGAAATGGCTCTCGGTTCATTATTCTGACTCCAAATGCTGAAAAAAATTGGCACTTAAATAAACTAGATTAGATGTGCATTTCACTTTTGACCAAATATATTTGACTATTTCCCAAACATTAGGCATTTAACAATGACATCTGTTAACCACATAGAGTAGACTTGGGGTAAGAAACTCCATAGTATTGTTTCCAGAAAATTAAATCACTTGCAAAAAGGAGTTTTGTTTTTTTTTTAAAGTGTTGAAAGAAAAACTTTGGATATATAAAAACATGCCTCAGTACCGTAAGTGTCATTTTCTTCCTCTTTTTTTTCTAATCAAGTAAGGTCTATGCCCAAAATGGACCTTAACTTATGACCCCAGGATCAAGAGTCACATGCTGACAACTGAGCCAGCCAGGAGCCCCCATTACTGTTATTTTCAATGCAATTATTATTTTATTATGGTTAAGCAAATAAGAAATGTACTCTTAAACAAATCATTTAAAAGTAACCAAACTGTATGAATTTTTTAATTTGTGTGATATTTAGTGATAATCTGATTGTATAAAAGATCATATATTATTTTAAATTTAGTGATATTCTGACAGTATAGAATAGTATGTATTATTTTAAAGCAAAATATCTATTTAGACTGTCTTCAAGACCACTTTTTATATTTTCTATTTTTTAATCCTTTTCGTTTCCAGCTTACGTGGAGGCATAATGGACATAATCAGGTATTTTACAGTATTTAAAGTGTAAAAGATGATAAATCTTAGCATATGTACACACGTATAGAACTCTTCCAACAATCAAGGTTAGTGATCCTATCTATCCATCATGACCTTCATGTTCTTTGTCATGCTTTCATCCTGCTTGTTACCCTTCTCCCCAGGCAATAGTTTATGTTGAATTATTTTACATTCTTTTGCATTTGCAAGAATTTTATATAAATGAAATCAAATATATGTATTCATTTTGTTTGATTTCTTTCACTTAGCATAAGTGATAATCATCCATACATAGTGTTGATCAGTAGGTTTTTTTTTTTTTTTTTTTTTTTTTGTTTACTAGCAATTTGATTATCCATTAACTTCCCAATCATTTTTTTCATTTTGGGGCATCTACAAATAAACTTACTAAGGATGTTGATGTACAACTCTTTGAACAGACATATACTTGCATTTCTCTTTGGTAAATAACCAGGAATAGAATGCTGGGTCAACTTATAGAGATATGTTTAAAATATTAAGATAAATAGTCCAGCTGTTTTAAAAAATTATGTGCTATCATATAATCCCACAGCAATGTAGATAGATTCCATATGTTCTGCATTGTTGGCAACACTTCAAGTGGTCAAACTTTTTAAATTTTTGACATTTGTAGCTAATTGTTGTTGTAATGTGTATTTCACTAATGACAAATGATGTTGAGCATCTTTTTTTTTTTTTTAAATTTTTATTTATTTATGATAGTCACACGCAGAGAGAGAGAGAGAGAGAGAGAGAGAGGCAGAGACACAGGCAGAGGGAGAAGCAGGCTCCATGCACCAGGAGCCTGATGTGGGACTCGATCCCGGGTCTCCAGGATCGTGCCCTGGGCCAAAGGCAGGTGCCAAACCACTGCGCCACCCAGGGATCCCGATGTTGAGCATCTTTTCTGTGCTTTTTTGGTCACCTTTATATCTTTTTTGTGAAACGTATGTTTAAATCTTTTTTCTTTCTTTTTGTGGGGTGGAGGGTGTGGTTGTTCTCTCTCCTATTAACTTACCATTAAATCATAAGAATTATGTAATGTAGGTTAAAGCCTTTGTTTCACTATAATTTGCACATTTACATCTGTTCTCTCCTAGTCTGTTACTTGTGCTTAATTTCCTTACCAGTATTTTTTGAAGAGCAACATTTTAGCATTTATGAAGTCCAATTTATTTTAATTTCATTTTTGTGCTTTTTGTAACTTATTTTAGAAAAAAAATTGTTGAAGTTCAGTTCATTGTAATTATCCTACGTCTTCTTAAAATGTTTTAACTTTTTTTTTTTTTTTTTTTTTTTTTTTTTTTTTTTAGAAAGAGAATGCATGTGTACAAGTTGGTGAAAGGAAAGGACAGAGGGAAAGGGGAAGAGAGAGAATCTTAAGCAGGCAGGCTGTATACTTAGTGCAAATCCTGATGAAAGGCTCAATCCCAGGATCCAGAAATCATGGCCTGTTCCAAAAATAAGAGTCAGGTGCTTAACTGAGCCACCGAGGCACCTCTAAAATGTTTTAGCTCTTACTTCCAATTTTATGATGAATAATATGATATAAAGATTGATATCAAGTTTTTGCATAATGTTATCAAATTTCTTATTTGAAGATGTTATCTATAGCTGATTCAATTGCCCTGCTGCTAATGCTGAAAATTAATATGTGGCTTTATATCTGGACTCTTTATTCTGTATTGTTGATGTGTCCATTTAACTTAGGTCCATACCATGCTGTTTTAATTACTACAGATCTCTAAAAAGTCTTGATATCACGTATTTACACATTCTAATTTTGTTTTTTTCTCCAATTTATTCTGTTTGCTCTTCTAAGTCTTTCACATATTCATATGAAGTATGGAGTTAGATTGTCATAATCCACAAAAAAATGTTGAAATTTAACTAAAACTTATTTGATTCTCTAGATAATTTGGATAAATTTTATATCTCAACAGCACAAGTTTTCTATCTATTAGCACAGTATATGTTACCATATATTTCCTTCTTTAGTTCTAACAGTTTTTAGAGATTGGGTAAATATATTTTCAACTGTAAACAGTGACAATTCTTTATTTTTTAATTAAACTTGCTACTGTATCTTAAGAATTATAATGTTATGAGGGATATGATCTGATTTTTTTTTTCCTAATACCATGGTATAGGTTTGCTTTAAGGGTAATGATGGATGCAGGTAATGAGCTGGAAAGTATCTTATTGGTTCGTTAAATAATTGATAAAATTTACCTGAGAAGGCATCAGAATCTGTTGCTTTCATTGTGAGAAGGCATTAAAGTGCATGTTCAGTTTATTTAATAGTTACAAAATTATTCAGATTACCAATATTTTCTTGACTGGTTTTGGGTCCATTTGTATCTGTCAAAGATTTTGGTCATTTCATGTACAATGTCAAATGTTAACATAAATGTTTTCATAATAATTCCTTAATGTCTATTCACATCTGTGGAAGCTATTGATGTCACTATTTTGAATTATAATATTCATAATTGTTGCCCTCTTCATTGCTGACTAGTCTGGCTACAGGTTTATTAATTTTATTGATCTGCTCAAAGGATTGGACTTTATGTTTCCTCTATTGGCCCCATTTCTCTATAATAGATTTCTGTTCTTATCAATATTATTTCCTTTCACTGCTTCCTTATATTTTAATATGTTTTTCTTTCCTAGTCACTTATTATGAAGGCTGAAGATGTAGTTTAGGACTTTTCACCTTTTCTAATATGGGTATGAAGTATCATAAATCTACCTTCAAGGAAGGCACATCCCACAAATTTTAGTATGTTCGCTGCATATTTTTTCTTTTCTTTAAGATTATATTTATTTATTCATGAGAGACACACACAGAGAGGCAGAGAAACAGGCTCCTCACAGGGAGCCCGAGGCAGTACTTGATCCTGGGACCAGGATCGTGCCCTGAGCCAAAGCTCAACCGCTGAGCCACCCAGGCATCCCGCATTTTCATTCAGTTCAAAACACTTTCACTTTTTTTTGTTTTGTTTTGTTTTCTCATTTGATCTTTTAGTTACTTAGAAAGATGCTTTTTCCAAAACATTTGGAGATGGGGTGCCTGGATGGCTCAATGGTTGAGTGTCTGCCTTTGGCTTAGGTCCTGATCCCAGGGTCCTGGGATCCAGTCCCACATCAGGCTCTCTGCTCAGTGGGGTGCCTGCTTCTCCTTCTGCCTTTGTCTCTGCCCTCTCTCTCTCTCTCTGTGCTCATGAATAAATGAATAAAATTTTGAAAAAAAAATTTTTGCTCAGCCATTAGAAACGACAAATACCCACCATTTGCTTTGATGTGGATGGAACTGGAGGGTATTATGCTGAGTGAAATAAGTCAATCGGAGAAGGACAAACATTATATGGTCTCACTCATTTGGGAAATATAAAAAATAGTGAAAGGGAATAAAGGGGAAAGGAGAAAAAAATAAGTGTGAAATATCAGAAAGGGAGACAGAACATGAAAGACTCCTAACTCTGGGAAACAAATTAGGGGTGGTTGGTGGAAAGGGAGGTGGGCGGGGGGGGTGTGACTGGGTGACGGACACTGAGGTGGGCACTTGACGGGATGAGCACTGGGTGTTATTCTATATGCTGGCAAATTGAACACCAATAAAAAATAAATTTATTAAAAAAATTTTGGAGATAGTCCAGACATTTTTCCACCATTAAAATCTAATTAAATAGAATTGTAGTTAGAGAACTACTCTGTAATGATGTGATTCATTATAAATTTATTGATATTTGTTTTATGGCATACAATTTTGCATAAGTTACTATGTATCTCATAGTTAACTGAAAAGAATGTGAAATCTATCTACCGTCATAGCATGTAGTGTTCTCTAAATGTCAGTTAGGTCAATTTGCTTCATAATGTTGTTCAGTCCTTTATATCTTACTGAATTTCTGTCCACTTGATCTATCAATTATTTAGAGAGTGTTCAATTTGTCAACTATAATTTGGATTTGTCTATTTCTCCTTACAGTTCTATTAGTTATTTTCTTCACTTATTTCAAATCTTTAAAATCAGGTATATACCTGTTTAGAATTGTCATATTCTCTTGACGTGACTGCTTTATTATTGTGAAATTACCTTTTTATCCTGGTATTATTCTTTTCTGCAATATCTACTTTGTGTTTTATTAAAATAGCCACTACAACTTTCTTTTAATTTTATATATTATTATATTATATTATATTATATTATATTATATTATATTATATGTATTATGCTATCAGTAATTAATATATTAAATATATTAAAATACATTTTAAATATTTATTTATCTATTTAGGAGAGAGAGAAAGAGAGTGTGACCAGGGAGAGGGACAGAAGCAGAGGGAGAGAATTTCAAGCAGGCTCCCCATTAAGTGTGGAGCCCAACATGGGGCTCAGTTCCAGGACCCTGAGATGATGACATGAACTGAAATCAAGAGTTGAGTGCCTAACCAACTGAGCCACGCAGGAACCCGCTTGGTGTATATTTTTCTACCAGTTTTCTTTGAATCTAATTAAGTGTTTATGTTTAATATGGTTACATAAGTGAGCTTATAATTGTTTGCTTTGTTTTGTGCAAAATACCAGTTGTAGTTTTTTTAAAAATCCAAGTTGACAATGTTTATATGCCTTTTTCCTTTTCCTCTTTTCCTGCCTTCTTTGGAATTAAGCACTTCTATGATTTCACTTAATATTCTTACTGGCTCATCAAATGCTGCCTTGTGTTTTGGTTTGTTGTGACTTTGTATGCTTTAGTATATAGCTTATTATCAACTTATTATTGTACTATTTCATGTGTAGATAAGAATCCTACAATGACGTTCCCCCTTTTCCTCTCTCTTAGTGTTTAGGCAGTTACTCTCATGTATGTTCTTCTCCACAATGTATAGTGAATTTTTTTCTATAAACATTTACAGCTACTTGAGATTTTTAAAGTAGGAACAATATATTGTGTGCTTGCCCACATATTTACATTTCTTGTGCTCTTTATTTCTTTGGTGATCTCTAGGTTACATTTGATATCATTGTTCCTTTACATGAAGGAATCTAACATTTTTTGCAATGTTGGTGCTCTATTTTTTGTCCAATTTTTTCTCCCTTTGTTATTTTAAATACTTTTGATAGAGATAAATTCAAGCTTGCTGATATTTTATTCTCTAAATTGATGTCTGAGTTAATCTTACTCTTCCTATCCAGTAAATTCTCATTTCATATAGTTTTTACCTCTAGAAATTTGTATTTTCAATGTCTCCACTTATTATGTTCAGTCTTTTTCTATCTTCTTTAATCTATGGAACACAGATTTAGCAGCTATATTAAAGCCCTAACATTGTAGCCCTGTCTAATCCTATTATTTCTTCTATTTTGGATCAGTTTCAATTGATTGATTTTCTCTTTATCGTTTTCCTGCTTTTTTCATGTCTGGTAGTTTTTGTTTTTTTTTTTTTTTTAAATCTTTTTTTTTAAATTTTTATTTATTTATGGTAGTCACACAGTGAGAGAGAGAGAGGCAGAGACATAGGCAGAGGGAGAAGCAGGTTCCATGCACCGGGAGCCTGACGTGGGATTCGATCCCGGGTCTCCAGGATCGCGCCCTGGGCCAAAGGCAAGCGCCAAACCGCTGCGCCACCCAGGGATCCCCATGTCTGGTAGTTTTATTGGATGACAGAGATTGTGAAGTTTACCTTGTTTACTGCTGGATATCCTTACCACCCTATAAATATTATTAAGCTTTTTTGTGCAGTAGTTCAGCTAATTGGAAACAGATTGATCCTTTCAAGGCTTGCTTTAAACTCCATGTGTGGCAGTGTAGCAGCCTTTATTTTAGAGCTAATTTGACTCTACTTCTGAGCTAATAACCTTTGATTACTGTACTAGATGCCCAGTTAATCACGAAGTTTTCCACTTTGGATCATGGGACTATGATCTATTCCTTTCCCTAAGTGTTCTCTAGAGATTGTCTTCTCTCCCCTTTTTGTGTGGTTCTTTCCCTACTTTTGGATAATTTTCTCTCTTGCCTGCACTTGTCAGCACTCAGCTGTAGATTTGAAAGGGACCTTGTGCAGAGCACTGGAGCAGAGCACCCTTCCCTTGTGCATCTCTCTCCTCTCCAGGGCTCATGCAAACTCCATCTATTTTGGCTTCCTCAGACTCCCAGCTCCATCTTCTGAATTTAGGATGAACATAGGGCTCTATATGGGTTTCACTTCCCTGTGTTGCAGCCTGGAAACTCAAGTGAGTAAATTGGGGGCAATTTTAGGGCTCACATTTGTGGCCTCTCACTGAGGGATCACTATCCTGTGCTTCCTGTTGTCAAAAGCCTGAAAACTATTCTTTCATATATATTTTTTTGGAGATTTTAACTTAAGTGAGATTAAACCCAGTTCCTATTATTTCAACTAGCTAGAAATGCCTCTGATTCATTCTTGAATTATATTTTAAAAGTATGCATTTATTCATTGAGAAATGTATTTTTTAGAAAAAGATGTTATATTTATCATGTTTAATATTTCATGTATTATCTAATATCCTCTTAAATTGTAAAAACATTTTCTATATGTTTCTGAGAGAATTCATGTGTATTTATGAAGAAAATTTAGAAATTATAAATGTTTTTAAAATGGAAACCTGCATTTTGAAAAAGAAAACGAATGCATGATATTTTCTGCTTTTGGGGAGGATCTGTTTCTTGAGTTTTTAACCAGAAGTGAATGAAAACTATTAAGTCAACTCTTAATTCTCTTTCCATTTATCTTTTCTTTTAAAAATTATTCTCATACCATAAGAGAATAATGGGCAAAAAAACCCACAAAACAAACAAACAAACAAACAAACAAAAAAAAAAACCCCACAAAACACTGAAGTGTTATTTTCTTTTCTTACAATCTCCCTTAGGTATATTACAATGTTTTTACAGTATACAAAAAATCTATGCAGATAGTAGTACGAGTGTTTGGAAGTAAGATTATTTGACATTGCAAATACTGAAACCATACTTTAGGAGATTGTCTTATGTATATTCTAGTTTTACAAGTTGCAATAAAATATACAAGTCCATAGGGAACAACACCACAGTGATAAGCCATCAGAACAATGTGTAGAGCTATATGTTTTTCCTGCAGAATACACAAACACCAAGAGACTTAAATCCAGACATTTTGATCTTCAGCTACATTCAGAGTACCATGGAAAAAGTGTAAAGACACTGTCTTTTTCTTTACAGAAGAACCCAGTATCCCTTCGTTGTACAGACCACTTCTCAGTTTATCAGTTTTGTTTTATATATGATTTAACTCAAACCCACTATAAAATTACAATAATGTCAGAATAAAATCTAACATAAGAAAACAAATGTTTTAAAATATTACTAAATACTATGTTCAACTACAAGGTTATGTACTACTTATTTTATTTTTACAAAAAGATACATAGAAATTCAAATGTCCATTCCATTTTATGCCACTTTAAGTATGTATTAAATATATGTATAGGGGCCAATATGTTGATTGAATTAGTTGCATAGAAATATTAATTATGTTATTTATACAATTAGTAATGATGTATTATTAGCATTCATGTCTCTCAGTAAAATCTGCATGGAAGCTAAATTTTAAAACTTGAAATGAAATATATATAACTGCTATTTAACAGTTGATATGTTTCTATTCCTCTTAATAGAATAATAAAACTAATTGGAGATTCTTCTTTTTCTGTAGTCTGCATAATCATTTAAATACCATTTGCCATGCTTTCCATTTTGAAGGCCTTAAAAATATTGTAGGATTTAATAGAAAACTAATGAACTCAAAAAATTAGTGTTAATTTTACTAGCAGTTTCTAATTAGGTTTACAGGAATCTTTTATTAGCAGTTTGGAATCTCTATGACCAAGCTTGTGTAATGGTTGGTAAATTTACTAAGATTTCTAATCTAAACAGTGTATTTGATCGTATCATATTATCTTACAACTACACACACCCTTCTTTCTCTGAAATCCAGAATGAAGTGATGTGGCAAGCATTTTAGAGTAGATAGTTCATATGCAGAGTCAGCTCTGAGTAAAGCTATACAGCATTCTATGTTTTGTTTCAACATATGCAATCATTGTTTTAAGGACCCTCCCTCCTTCTATGGACACTCACTTTTGCTGCCTGAACTTCCATTTTTGTTCTACCATTTCCACTCCATCAGAAATGGATATCATGATTTCACAGAAAGTAACATTAACCTTGAATACATCTTTGGGCCCAATAAGCAGGTAAGAATAGATAAAGGGAAAAATACAGAGGTGAGGAAAGAAGAGAAGAAAACCTTTTTCTTATTTAAAAGAATTTAAGTTTTCAAGCCGAAAAGAATGGCACTTTATTAAGAAATCTTAAAATATCAGAAAATTTGCAAAGCATGTTGTGTTTGAGATATCATGTGAGCTCCACTCTAATTAGTTTAGCCAAAAATTCTTCTTCCTATTTCTTGCATTCTTAAAGTGATTCAGTAAATATTTTTTTGAGCATATGCCATGTGCGCAAGTCAGCAGAAGAGGTGAAGTATGCGGAAAACGTGTCCTTAGAAGGACTTTGATTATTTTCAGTTTCACAATTACTTTTCATGATTTTCTTTGGTTGACAGCTTCTTATGGGTCGTCTTCTCACTGACCTCATTAAAACAAATTACAAAAAAAAAAAGTCATTGACATACTACTACTTAGTGTTTAAAAGATATACCTTTAAAACATAATAAAGTATTGATCAAAAATAATTAATGATATCACTACTAAGGTTTTTATTGGAATGCCTTACAAACTTTACAAGTATTTTCACTAACATCATATCAAGTAAAAAACATAATTAAATTAGTATGTATCTTTTTTTAAATTTGATTATCAGTAACATAAGATGCTACATTAATTTTAGGTGTACAATATAGCGATTTAACATCTCTATATGTTATGCTATGCTACAATTATTACTTCTTATTGACCCAGAATTTGGGGATGCGGCTTCTCTGACCTGTCCTACTAGAATAGAGATGATAATGTTGATATTGAAAACAAAACAAAGTAAGCTGTATAAATAAACATTCTTAAAAACAAAGAGGTAAATATGCTCTTGCACATCTTAGTCCTTGTGTAGAATTTTGGTAAACTATTTTTTTCACAACACATTCCTTTTATATTGAAAGCCTGCTATTTTTCTCTTTTTGTACGTCTAAGCAGATTTAATTTATTTTTTTTTTATTTTTCAAAGATTTTATTTATTTACTTGAGAGAGAGCAAGTGGTAGGGAGGAGCAGAGAGAGAGAGAGAGAGAGAGAGAAGTGGACTCCCTGTTGAGCAGTAAGCCCAATGAGGAGCTGAATCACAGGACCCTTAGATCATAATATGAGCCCAAGCAGATACCTAACCAACTGAGCCCCCTAGGCACTCTTAAGCAGAATTTTAAAATAATATAAAATATAATGGTTATGACAACTGGATCTCTTTTACATAACATATATTTGGGAATCGTCCTTTTTAAAAATCTATTCTAACAATCTCAGTCTTTTAATTTGTATATTTAGAGCATTCATATTTAAAGTGATTTTTGATATAATTGAATTAATACCTGCCATGTTCACGATGGCTTTCTATTTGTTGCACTTGTTCTTTATTTCTTCCCTCCCCCACCTTTTTTTCTTCTCTGGTTTTAATTTGACCATTTTATAACATTCAACTTTCTCTTCTTCTTAGCCTATCAATTACATATGTATATAAATATATAGATAGAGATATATCAATTATATATGTTTATAAATAGAGTTATATAAATAGAGTTTAAAATATATGTTTTTGCTGTTTTGTTTTTAAATAGAAGGCCATCTAAAATATCACTTTCCCTTCTACTCACCAGAAAGGTACTGTGGGAACCCTGGTGAGGTTCCTAAAGGTAAAACCCAGAAATGCATGAGGGCCCACCTAAAACTGTAGCTCCCAGTTGTTTCTACTCCTCTCTCTAGTTCACACTTAGCTCCTATACTCATCAAAATTACCATTGAAATGTTTTTACCAGTGTATGACTCCAGCAGTTTCTGGCTGTGATAATCTGAATTCACCTGTCTTTCTAGATTTTAGCATGAATTCCTGCCATGTGTGCCCAATTCTTTGAAGAGTCCAACCAAGTATGATTTTCAGTTTGTTCAAACTTTTACTGACTGTTAGGATGGGAGTGATCACTTCCAGTTTTTAACACTTTGAATTGAAATCAGAAGCCACCTTCATCTGTTAATGTTTGGCTAAGATTAATGTGCCAGATACTACAATGACTAATACGATACTAAAAACTTCCTTTGCTTTTTAATCATTTATAAAGAAAATATTTTTCAATTTCAGTTGTACTTAAAAAAAGTTCATTTTCAGATAATAAGATTTTGTAGCATCAAGAGATAACATCATATGCATAATAATTAACTACTTTGTCTTGAGCTAATGGTAAATCAGATTTGTTACAGGGTGATGGCAAAATTATGTCTGCGTTTTCTACATAATAAAAAATTCTACATTAGTTTAAACTTCTCAGTATTGAAAGTATGAAATTATCATAGAACATGCAGGGTTGTAATAATGATTAAATCAAAAGACAAATGCTGCTACTCAATCTATATAGGTATTATGAGCTGTGATTCAATTCCATTATACAAAACAAATCTGTTATGATAAATCATGTTGTAAATATTTATTTAATGCTTTTACAATCTTTTTTTTATTTTGGGGATGTTTTGGGGCTCATAAAGTTATATATAACCACCATAAAAAGTGAATGCTTCTGATTATAATAAATATAAAAATAATTTATGTCAAAATTTGTACTTCACAATTTTATGTACCTCTTTTTTTTTTTTTTAAACAGTTTTCTTTTTTTATTATTTATTTATGATAGTCACAGAGAGAGAGAGAGAGAGAGAGAGAGAGAAGCAGAGACAGAAGCAGGCTCCATGCACCGGGAGCCCGACGTGGGATTCGATCCCGGGTCCCCAGGATCGCGCCCCGGGCCAAAGGCAGGCGCCAAACCGCTGCGCCACCCAGGGATCCCACAATTTTATGTACCTCTTAAAGGGTATCACAGATAACTTAGTTTTTGAGGCATACTAATTTGGTGATGGAATTTTCAGTGAACACTCACTAATAATCCAGGCAGTAAATAGAAGAATGTCTCAACCTTTGCCCTATTAACCCAAACATATTCTTTCTGTGTCAATTGATATAACTATACATTTTTCCTTCTTTAGCCAATTAATATGGTAGATTACATTAACTGATTTGCTAATATTGAACCAACATTGCATCCTGAGAATAAAATCCATGACATATAGTTCTTTCTTAAACAATGTTGCATTCAGTTTGTTAATATTATATTGGGGATTTTTGCATTTAAGTTTATAAGAGATATTAGTATGTAGTTTCCTTTTATTTGTCAGCTTGCTTGCTTTTTATTTTACTGTTTTTGTTTGGTTTCTGGAAGAGTTATGTAAAACTAATGTTAAATCTCCTTAAAAGTTTGTTAGAATTCTCCAACAAAATAAACTGTGATATACTGCTGTTATATTTTTGGGAGAACTACTTAACTTGAAATTCAATTTTTTAATGACGATAGGGCTACTATCTATTTATAAATATGATTTATAGAAATAGTGAGAGAAAGATATTATATTTTATGTATATTTATTGGCTCTTTTGTTGTTCATTCTTCCTTCTTAACCCTTCCCAACAGTTATTACTTTTATCATTTAATTTGTTCGAAAATCTTCCTTTAGCCTAGTCACAAGTCCTTTTATTTATTTATTTATTTATTTACTTATTTATTTAAGATTTTATTTATTTATTCATGAGAGACACACACACACACACACAGAGGCAGAGACATAGGCAGAGGGAGAAGCAGGCTCCATGCAGGGAGCCCGACGTGGGACTTGATCCTGGGTCTCTAGGATCACACCCTGGGCTGAAGGCGGCACTAAACTGCTGAGCCACCTGGGCTGCCCCTTTTTATTTTTCTTTTGTTCAAGAATGTCTTTATTTCTCCTTAATTCCTGAAAGATAGTTTCACTAGTTACAGATTTCACAGCTGACACTTCTTTTCTTTTGGAACTTGAAAATTATGCTGGTTCCGTATGACTTTCATGATTTCAAATGAGAAATCAGCTGCTATTCAAATGTGTTTCTTTATAAAGAATGCTTTCTTTCTTTCCAATTACTTGAAAAATCTCTACTGTTTCTATACTTCCAGAAGCGTAATTTTGCTGTGCTTTGGTGTGGTTATCCTTAGGTTTATCTTTTTTCGCTATTGATCACCAATATGAATCTGTAGGTTTGGGTCTTTTGCCAAATCGGGGAGATTTTATCCATTACTTCTGTGCATACTCTTTCACTTACACTCTCTTTTTTTCCTTCTGGAAGTCAGATTGTACATCTTTTGAAAATCTAATTTTTATTCACTGGTCCTTAAGGCTTTTCATATTTTACCAGTCTCTGTTGTTCCATGGGACAAATTCTAATGATCTGTTCCCAATTTTACTTACTCTATTATCTTGTCATCTCCACTCTATTTGGTTTATCCATTAAAAAATTTATTGTTTTGGGGGATCCCAGGGTGGCTCAGCGGTTTAGCCTTTGGCCCAGGGTGCAATCCTGGAGTCCCGGGATTGAGTTCCACGTTGGGCTTCCGGCATGGAGCCTACTCCCCCCCCCCCGCCCCCGTGTCTCTGCACCTCTCTCTCTCTCTCTATGTCTATCATAAATAAATAAATAAATAAATAAATAAATATAAATCTTAAAAAGAAATTATTGTTTTTTTTTAATTCTCTAATTTGAATTTGGCTAATTTTTAGATCTTTTTATTTTCCTTTCATTCCATTTCAATAGAACTTGTAAGTGTATTTTAGAAACAGTTTTTTGATGGCTGCTGTAAAATTCTTGTCAGTTTATTACAATATCTGATTCATCTCAGAGTAAACATTTGTTGTTAATTGCCTTTTTCTCATTCAAGTTGTGTTTTGCTTTGGGGGGCTGTTTGTTTCTTTGTAGGACAAATGACTTCAGTTCTATTTCAGATATTTCATCTAACACATTGGGCAACTCTGTGTCTTATTTAAATATTTTAATAGGAAGTCACACTGTTTATGTAACAGTAGGTACTGCCCTAATAACTTTGGACTTTGGTTTTCGAGTTTAATTTGTACATTTGAACATTTGTAGTGTTATTTTGTTTTGCTTTGATTATCTGATACCACTGGGAGTCCTACTTCTGGTGCCACTTGACAACGTAGAAGATATTTTTGCCTACAACCACCAGAGTTTCTCACTGAGGAAGAAGGGGCTCATGTTCCTGGAGGCAAAGGGACTCTCATGGTCTAGTGAAGGAATTTCTGTTTCCTTTACATTATTCTCCATACGTCTGGCCATTTTGACCACAGAATGTGTGAGTGACTTTCTTATACCAAGCAATTCTCTGATTCTCTGTGCATGTCAATTGGATGTCCTACAATTTAATTCAGGTCTGAAGCTATCTACTTGGAATTAACATCAGATCCCACAAGTTAAGGGCTCAGTCCCTCAAGAGTCCCTCCTCCCCCTCCCATTTCAGATATAATCACAAGTCCCAGGTGGCTACTTGTACTTCTGGCAGACGGGCTATAAATCAGAAGTTCCTACAACCCGCTTCTTGGGCTCAATAGCTTGTTAAAACAGCTCACAGAACTCAGGAAAAGAGTTTACTTACTAGATTGTCAGTTTATTATAAAAATATACAACTCAGAAATGGTCAGATGGAAAGTATGCATAGGACAAGGTATTGAATAGGGACAGCAGCATCCATACTCCTCTGGATGCTCTACATTGAAGTAGAGCCCTCTGAACTCTGTACACTAGGGATTTTAATGGAGGCTTCATCATGCAGGCACAATTAATTATTAACTCAATCTCTACCCCTCTACCCCCATTGGAGAATGGGAGCTAGAACCAAAAGTTCTAAGCTTCTAATCATGATTTGATTTTTCTGTTGACCTGCCATCCTTAAGCTCTGTAGGAGCCCACCAAGAATTGCCTCTTTAAAACAAAAAATGTTTCTAATACTCAGGAAATGTCCTATCACCCAGAAAATTCCAGGGAATTTAGGAGCTCTGTGTTAGAAACTGGGATCAGAAATCAACTATTAGAGGAAAAGATCCACCTACCACTTTAACAGTTTGGAGAAATTATAAAAAAAAAAAAAAATAGGGACTTGGGAGCTCTGACCAAGAGCCAGGGAAGAAGACCTAAATATATGTTTCCTATTATTTCACAATTTCACCTGTGATTCTTTTTTTTCTTTTTTACCTTTCTTCTTCTTCTTCTTCTTCTTCTTCTTCTTCTTCTTCTTCTTCTTCTTCTTCTCTCTCTCTCTCTCTCTCTCTCTCTCTCCTTTGTGCATTATTTCATATTTGTTGGTGTTGATTTCCATAGCATGCTCTAAACTCCAGAAAAAAACAGTGAAAAATAAACAGGAATAAATAAGTTCAAATTGCAACAAGGGATGCAATTGACCTCATAATTCCATGTCATGAGATCTTAGAAAGGCCAGTGATGGCAAAATTAATGTTCAGCAGAAAATAAGTGGACTGAATCTCTCCTAGGCTACCCCCCCCCCCGCTGATGGCCTTTTCCTGAGAATTCAACCCTGAGTATCCTATCCCTAACTCAAACTGTGTATCTGTGGCTAATGGTAAGAATTCATTCTCTTATGGCTGAGTAATATTCTATCATCTATCTATCTATCATCTATCTATCTATTTATATGCTTTTTTCAGGGCATTTTCTCTAGAAAATATATGTGTGTGTATGTGTGTGTGTGTGTGTGTGTGTGTGTGTGTGTGTATATATATATATATTCAGGTCTATATCAAAATGTCTGACCAAGAATGTTTCCAAATTTCATTATAGTGAGTCATTTATTAAGCAATGATTCTTATGCTTTATCCATGAATAGACCTAGAAGGTATCATGCTAAGTGAAATAAGACAGAGAAGGACAAATGTCATCAGGTGATTGTTTGTTGTTGTTGTTTTGTTTGTTCTTGTTTTTTTAGGATTTGTTTTTGTTTGTTTTGGGTTGGTTGTTTTTGTTCATTTTGTTTTTGCTTTTGTTTTAGATTTACTACTGCCTATGAGAGACAAACATATGGAGCATGGCCTTTTGGCCTTTTGTTCTGACATATAGTCCTCCTACCTCACCTGGGTCTCTGGGTGGAGGAGAAGTGTCTATAGCCTTGTACTAAAAGAGTTAGCTTCTTCTCGCTGCTTGCTCTAAGCAAGAAGGAACCACTTTTTTGGAGGTATAGTCTTCAACTGAGACTTTTGGCAGAACTTTTGTTGGATTCAGAGTTAAAATGTATCTACTTGAATCACCTTCTGCTGCTATGGTGGTGGTTGCCAGACAATGGTTCTTGGTTGCCTTCTTCTATCGGGTGGGAGAACACAGATGTCTGGGTCTGTTTTTTTGTTGTTGTTCTGTTCCTAATGTCCCTAACCAGTTCACCTGCTTCTTACCATCTTTTAGAGCTTTCCTTGGTTGAATCCTGAATTATTTCCTGGGTTTACAGTTATACTTAAGTTTGAAGAATAGGAAGAAATAGTTCTATAACATCTTGTTAGGACCAAAAATGTTTTATTTATTTATTTATTTATTTATTTATTTATTTATTTATTATTTATTTATTATTTTAGAGAGAGAGAGCATGCATGTGATGGGGAATAGTCAGAGGAAGAGGGAGAGAAAGAAACTCAAGCAAACTGTCCACTGAGTGCTAAGCCCCAAACAAGGCTTGATTTCAGGACCCTGAGATCATGACCTGTGCTGAAATCAAGAATTTATTGCTTAACTGATTGAGCCACTCAGGTGCCCTTATTTTATTTATTTGTGAAATCAGTATCACTTTCAGATTAGATATTTTTTTCCACTTGACACCCTAAGGTGATCTTAATAATTAAGGCAGTGCCTAGAATAACAAATAAATGTTTTATTTTATTTTTTTAAGATTTTTATTTATTTATTCATAGAGACACACACAGAGAGAGAGAGAGAGAGAGGCAGAGACACAGACAGGCAGAGGGAGAAGCAGGCTCCATGCAGGGAGCTCGACGTGGGACTCGATCTCAGGTCTCCAGAATCACACCCCAGGTTGCAGGCAGTGCTAAACCGCTGCGCCACTGGGGCTGCCCAATGTTTTATTTTAATAAAGAAGAAATGGTAGTTTAAATTCTGAAGTCTATAATATACATGTCATTCCACAATAAATTTTTCATAAGCAGGTTGGCTTTACTTCCTTATTTATATCAATAACAAAACTTAACAGTTTTATACAGATGTTTGTTTCTGCAGTTGTTTGAAAATATTGGTAACACCACCTTTTTTTGTCTATCTTAATTGTCAGCTATAGATGTAGATAAAAGTGTTTAAATTAAAAAAAATGTTTTTTCCAGTTATCTCTTTGGCTATACAACTGGTTCAATTTGTTTGGGTCATCTCTAATTTGATTACTTTCTGATTTCAACCATTGAACATGTTCCTTCCTTTCACCTATAAAACTCTTTCTCTGGCTCCACTAGTTTTCATTTGCAATCCTCTCCTCCTTAAGTTCCTAGGTAAGCTGTTATTACCATAGAAAACTCCCACCTAACAACAACCCATTCTAAAATACCTTCCTATAGGTGATAATCTAAAATCACTGTATTTTCATCTGTATTTCACTCTTTTCCCCTAATAGCATATAAATGTCATAAGGATACAGAATTTGTCTTATTTATCCATGTATTCACACCATCTTGAAGAGTGCTTAGCAAAGCATATAGTTAACACATAATAAATATTTTAGTGAACAAATGAATAATCAATTATAGTGGTTTTTTTTTCCTTTTTTATTATTTATTTTAAAAATATTTTATTTATTTGTGAGAGACACAGAGAGAGAGAGGCAGAGACATAGGCAGAGGGAGAAGCAGGATTCCTGATGTGGGACTTCATCCCGGGACCCTGGGATCACGCCCTGAGCCAAAGGCAGACACTCAACCACTGAGCCACCAGTCATCCTTTTTATTCCTTTTTTAAATACTTTTTTTCCTAGTAGTAAGTTAGTGCTTCTAAACTTCTATCATAGCCTCTGACACAAGATGAAAGTATAATATATAATAAATGACAAACTCCTAGTACTATTTACATAATATCAAAACAATTTTGTTAACATTCTATCATTATTCAGGGCATTTTCTTTAGGCACTTATATATGTATTTGGGTCTATATCAAAATTAGCCAACAGCTTTTGCAAATTTCATTATAGTGAGTCATTTATAAAGCACTTGTTCTTATGCTTTGTCCAACCAGATTGCAATAATTTCACAATAAGAAACTATTTTTCTGTTATGAAAATATCTGCATGGACAAATTGAATTAGATATGGTAGTTCTCCATCATCTGGGAATAGAGCTTCTACTTTTTTCTCGGCCATTCTTTTTTTTTTTTCTGGTAAAGATTTTATTTTTTATTTATTCTTGAGAGACACGGAGAGAGAAGCAGAGACATAAGCAGAGGGAGAAGCAGGCTGTATGCAGGGAGCCTGATGCAGGCCTCGATCCTGGGACTCTAGGATCACACACTGGGCCAAAGGCAGACACTAAACCGCTGAGCCACCCAGGCATCCCTTTCTCTGCCATTCTTAACATATGCTTCATATTTTGCTTCAAGATGCTGCTCTAACTTCTACCAACATTTCTTTATTTTATATTTTATTACATATTTATATAACAATTTGAACTTGTCACAGCACAGCTATTTTGAAATTGAAAATTTCATTTGAATCTAATAAGTTCCCTCTAAAGAAGACAGATGATAAAACAAAGCTCAGAGAGCATAAGGGACTGCATCTGTGTTGTGCAGGATATAGCCAAGAACCTTGCACATTTACATGCTCAAGGTATTTTAGCCTGTAATATTTATTCTTTGTATGTAACATGATATTATTTCAATACCTTTTCCTTTTAAAAAATATTTGAACCAAAGATTTCTTACAAAATACCTAAATTTATATTCAGGAACAAATTAACCCAGCTTATTAGATGTCCATGCATTTTCCCCCAGAATAATGAGTAGAGAGATCAGAGAGATAATGAATCTTTTCCTAACTTGGCATAAGAAGGATTATCATTCACAGAATATTCTTACATTCACACAATAAATACTTTACATATTAAAAGCCTGATTGACCTTTAAACTATTGGATACCTTAACTGATAGAAAAACTGATTCAGAAATTTAGCAAAGCATGTTATGATGCATTCAACTAGTGCATACATTTATGAATTCTAATTTCTTAGAATGTCTTAATGCCTTAAGTAATATTATCTTAAAGTTTTTATTTTTTATTTTATTTTTTTAATATTATTTATGTATTTATTCAGAGAGAGAGAGAGGGAGAGAGAAAGAGGCAGAGACACAGGTAGAGGGAGAAGAGGGAGAAGCAGGCTCCATGCAGAGAGTCTGACACGGGAGTCGATCCCAAGTCTCCAGGATCACACCCTGGGCTGCAGGCGGCGCTAAACTGCTGTGCCATCAGGGCTGCCCATCTTAAAGCTTTTAATTTCACAGTGCACTTTTATGTATATTTGTAAAGTTCATTTACAGCTGGTTAAAAAATAGTGACTTAAATTGGCTGAATACTCTTATTATTATCTTGCTTTAACAGATAATAACTCTAGAACTGACACTTATTTATTTATTTTTTAAAGATTTTATTTATTCATGAGAGACACACAGAGAGGCAAAGACATAGGCAGAGGGAGAAACAGGCTCTCCACGGCAAGCCCGATGTGGAACTCAATCTCAATACTCTGGGATCACACCTAAGCCAAAGGCAGACGCTCAACCACTGAGCCACCCAGGTGCCCCTAGAATTGACATTTAAACACATTTTGTGTTTCAAATGCTACATCTTTCAATAGGTTGCTTATGTTGAGGAATATTGAAGTAGTTTGAAAAAAGGGGTTCAAGTAAGCCAATCTCCTAGGAAGGAAAACACAGGACTCTAATAATAAGCAAAATGGAGATATCAAGACAAAGACTTGTCAGTAGATAGCAAAGCCTCCATCATCAGACCAGTCTTTGGTATAGGATTAAATTTTCAAGATGTTAAAGTCCTTAGACTCCTTACAATTATATACCTGAGCAGTAGAAAAGAGGAAAGTAGTCAAACAAAACCATGCATTAGGGCTTCATGATCAAAAGAAAAGATAACTATTACATGTGAATTTTGACTACTAACGACTATTCCTTGAACAGAGGAAATACCAACTCCTAGGTCTCTGGCCTTATAAGGCATACTTGCATCTGTGCAGAGGATTGGAGCATGTAATCTCTGTGATAGGAAGATAATACAGTCACACCCTAGTGTGGCAGTGACTCCTCCCAAACTGCTGAGAGAACAAACTAAAGCCAAATAAACAAAATCTCTTTTCTGTTTGAGGTCCATTGCATTGACATATTAACTGACTTTATCAACCTACTTGTGTGTAACTAATTCACATCACTGCTCATCTTCTCCCTACTTTGCTCATTAAGGATATCAGATCATTTCAGAGGACAGAATTTGGGAACATATCCATGTATATCTGTATGTTTTATGTATATAGATAGATGTGTGTACACATAACTCACAAATACACATATAAACATGAACATATCAGTATATCCAATATCTTAAACCACAATATTTTATTAAGTTTAGTTACCCATATTTCTAATTCTATTCTTCAATTGTGAGAAGCCTGGCTCCTACCATCTTAACGTATTTATCTATTCCTATCTTAACATATTTATCTATTCCTATTACTAAATTTATCTATTTAGTAATTATTCGATTCTAAACATTTCATCTATTTGGGTATATTATAAATGACACCCCTTTTCAAAATTTTCATTTGAGGCACGTGGGTGGCTCAGTCCATTAAGCATCTGCCATCAGCTCAGGTCATGATCCCAGGGTCCTGGGATTGAGCCCTGCGTTGAGCTCTCTGCTTAATGGGGAGTCTGCTTCTCCCTCTCACTTTGCCGCTACCCTGCTTATGCTCTCTCCTTCTCTGTCAAAAAATAAATAAAAATCTTAAAAAAATGTTCATTTAATTGTTCATTACTAATATACAGAAACACTGTGGGTTTTGTATGTTGACTTTGTACACATTTTCGATATGTGCAGATGTGTATGTGTTTTATTATTATTTTTTTTTTATTTACGATAGTCATACAGAGAGAGAGAGAGGCAGAGACACAGGCAGAGGGAGAAGCAGGCTCCATGCACCGGGAGCCCGACGTGGGATTCGATCCCGGGTCTCCAGGATCGCGCCCTGGGCGAAAGGCAGGCGCCAAACCGCTGCGCCACCCAGGGATCCCGTGTATGTGTTTTAAAATACACTTCAATGTTTAGATCTTAGTGTTAGTTTCACAGTAAGATTGAGCAGAAAGTACAGAGAGTTCTGTACCCCTTGCCACCATATGCATACACAGCATCCCTCACTATCAACATCTTCTACCACAGTGATACATCTGTTACAATGGATGAACCTACATTGATACATCATTCTTACACTTGGAGTCCATAATTTACATTAGGGTGTACTCTCAAAGTTGTACATTCTGTCGGCTTGGACAAATTTATAATGGCATGTGTCCACCATGTTAGTATATACATAACAGTTTCATTGCCCTAAAAATCCTTGCTCGACTTAGTCATCCCCCATAATGTCTAGCAACTGCTGATCTTTTTACTGTCTCCATAGTTTTGTCTTTTCCAGAATGGAATCATACAGTGTGTACCCTTTCAGATTGTTTTTTTTTTTGCTCAGTAATACACAGCTAAGATTTCCTCCTTTATTTTCATGACTCAGTAGTTCATTTCTTTTAGCATTGAGGAATACTCTATTGTCTGAATTACTGTAGCTTACTTATTTATTCACTTACTGAAAGACATCTTATCTTTGTTGCTTTCAACTTTTGGCAGTTAGGAGTAAACGTTTTTTTATAAACACCAGCATGCAGGCCTTTGCATGGACATAGTTTTCTCAACTCATACTAAATATTGTGTTTGCTGAATCATGTAACAGTAAAAGTTTTTTTTTAATTTTTGTTTCAGGTTTTTATTTAAATACTAATTAGTTCGTATATAGTATAATATTGATTTCAGGTAAATTTAGTGATTCATCACTTATCTATAACATCCAGTGCTCATCATAAGTGCCCTCCTTAATCCCCACACTCATTTAGCTTATCCCTCCATGACCACCTCCCCTCCTGAAACCCTCAGTGTGTTCTCTATAGTTAACAGTTTCTTATGCTTTGCCCCCCCTTTTTTCTTTATTCCTTCCCCTATGTTCATCTGTTTTGTTTCTTAAATTTCACATATAAGTGAAATTATGTTATTTGTCTTTCTTTGACTGACATTTCACTTAACCATTATACTCTCTAGCTCCATCTATGTGGTTGCAGATAACCAGATTTCATTCTTTTTTATTGCTGAATAATATTCCACATTTTATTCATATTATATATGAATAAATACACATACACACATATATATGTGTATACACACACACACACACACACACACACGCAAACATGAATCTTTTTTATCCAGTCACTAATCCATGGATACTTGAGTTGCTTCTATATCTTGGCTTTTGTAAATAATGCTGCTGTAAGTGTCGAGGTACATGCATCTCTTTGAATTGGTGTTTTTGTATTTTTGGGTACATACCCAGTAGTCTGAGGACTGGATTATAGGATAATTCTATTTTTAACTTTCTGAGGAACCTCTGTACTGTTTTCCACAATAGCTATACTTTTTCACATTCCCACCAACAGTGAACAAGAGTTCCTTTTTCTTCTAGTCCTTGACAACAGCTGTTGTTTGTTGTGTTTTTGATTTTAATCATTCTGACAAATGTGAGGTGATACTTCATTGTAGTTTTGATTTGCATTTCTCTGATGATGATGAGTGATGCTAAACATTATTTTCATGTGTCTATTGGCCATCTGGCTGTCTTCTTTGGAAAAATGTCTGTTCACGTCTTCTGCCAATTTTTAAATTTGATTATTTGTTTTTTGGCTGTTGAGTTTTATATCTTTATAGACTTTAGAAACTAACCCTTTATCAGATATGTAATTTGCAAATATCTTCTCCCATTCTGTAGGTAGCCTTTTAGTTTTGTTGATTGTTTCCTTCCTGTGCAGAAGTTTTTTATTTTTTTTTTTTTGCAGTCCCAGCAGCTTAATTGTTGGTTTAGTTTCCCTTGCCTCTGGAGACATATTTGGGAAAAAATACTAGGGCTTATGTCAAAGAGAATATTTCTAGGATTTTTATGGTTTCAGGTCTCACATTTAGGTCTTTAATCAATTTTGAATGTATTTTTGTGAATGGTGTAATAAGGCAGTCCAGTTTCTTTCTTTCATATGCTACTGTCCAGTTTTCCCAACACTATTTCTTAAAGAGACATTTTCCCATTGGATATTCTTTCCTGCTTTGGTGAAGATGAATTGACCATGTAGTTGTGGGCTTATTTCTAGGTTTTCTATTCTGTTCTATTGATCTATGTGTCTATTTTTGTGCACGTACCATATTGTTTTGATACCTACAATTTTGTAATGTAACTTGAAGTCCACAATTGTGATGCCTTCAGCTTTGATTTTCTTCTGGAAATTACAATCAATTTTGTTCTATATAATTTCAAAAAAAAGAAACTACACAAAAATAATGAAAAATGCAAAGACAAATCAGTATTTATGGAGGAAGACAATATTGTAAGCATGGCAGTCTATAATGTACACGTTTAATACAACTCTAATATCATTTTTTCAAGCTCTTTTCAAATATAATACCAAACTCTAGATTTTGTATTATTAAAATATAAATAGTATTAAATTATGTAAAATAAGTGCAATGAGGACTAACACTACCAGATTTTAAAAAATAAATAAACATGTTTTAATTATTAAAAGTTTTTTTTTGCCACATACATTTAAAAAAGAAACCCAGTGGGGTGCCTGGGTAGAACAGTCAGTTGAGTGTCTGACTCTTGGTTTCTGCCTAAGTCATGATTTCAGGGTCGTGAGATCGAGCCCTACATCAGACTCGACACTGAGCATGGATTCTGCTTGGGATTCTCTGTTCCTCTCCCTCTACCTCTCCTGCTTTCTTTCTCTCTCTCTAAAATAAATGATTAAATATTTAAAAATCAAATAGTAGAATATAATGAAAAGTTCTTAAAGTAGACACATATAATCAAAGTAGATATTATAACACAAATGCATTAGTGCAAACCAATAGGAAATTATAGTATTTAAACATGGTCCAGGGAGAAAGGGAAATTAAGAAAAAAATATATTTGGAATCATACTTCTTATTGTAATCAAGAAAAGTTCCAATTAAAACTACAATATAAAACAATAATAAAGCATAAAAACTTTAGAATATAAGAGTGAAGGGCTCCTGGCTCACTCAGTCTGAAGAGCATGCAAGAACTCTTGATCTCTGGGTCATGAGTTCGAGCCCCACATTGGAGGTAGAGATTAAATAAAAATAAATAAACTTAAAAAAACTTAAACAATATAAGAGTGATGTTTTTTTTTTTTATTGTAAACATGGAACCTGGAACATATTTCTAACTGTCACTCAGAACCAGGAACCATTAATAAAAAACAAACAAACAAACAAAAAACCTTTGGGACAGAAAAGAAGCATTTCTTTACTTTTACATAAGGGTGTCATAGTGGAGCAGGGAAAAGTACAATTCAAAAGACAAAGTAGGGGATCCCTGGGTGGCGCAGCGGTTTAGTGCCTGCCTTTGGCCCAGGGCGTGATCCTGGAGACCCGGGATCGAATCCCACGTTGGGCTCCTGGTGCATGGAGCCTTCTTCTCCCTCTGTCGGTGTCTCTGCCTCTCTCTCTCTCTCTCTCTCTCTCTCTTTGTGTGTGTGTGTGACTATCATAAATAAATTTAAAAAAATTAAAAAAAAAATAAAACAACAACAACAACAGACAAAGTAGGGCAGCCCCGGTGGCTTAGCTGTTTAGCAGCCGCCGTCAGCCCAGGGTATGATCCTGGAGACCTGGGATCGAGTCCCGCATCAGGCTCCCTGCATCGAGCCTGCTTCTCCCTCTGCCTGTGTCTCTGCCTCGCTCTGTCTCTCATGAATAAATAAATAAAATCTTTAAAAAAACAAAAACAAAAAAACAAAAGACATACATGATAAACTGGACAAATAAATTTGCAATTCATCTTTCAGGAAAAAGTCTTGATCCCCCAGAATGTGAAGTTTCTGAAAGGTAATAAAGAAAAAAATAAACAATAGAAAATAGCTGATTTATATGAAAACGTTGTTGGCAGGAAAGTATATTAAAAGCTACTTAAAGGGCACCTGGGTGGTGCAGTCAGTTAAGCATCTGACTCTTGGTTTCACTCAGGTCATGCTCTCAGGGCCATGAGATGGAGCCCTGTGTTGGGCTCTGCATTCAGTGGGGAGTCGGCTGAAAGATTGTTTCTCCCTCTCTCCTTGCCCCTCCTATCCTGCACCCGCACACGTTCTCTCTCTCTCCTCTCTCTCTCTCTCTCTCTCTCTCTCTCTCTCAAATAAGTAAATAAATATATATTTTTAAAGATTTTATTTATTCATTCATGAGAGACACAGAGAGAGGCAGAGACATAGGCGGAGGGAGAAGCAGGCTCCCTGCAGGGAGCCCAATGCGGGACTTGATCCTGGACCGATGGATCATGCCCTGAGCCAAAGGCAGAAGCTCAACCGCTGAGCCACCCAGGCACCCCAGTAAATAAATCCTAAAAATAAACAAACAAATAAATAAATAAATAATAAGTAAACAAACAAATAAATCTCCTTAACCATCTGAAATGCTCAGCTTCATTTATAAAAGAGAATTTCAAATGAGATTACACTAAGAATTCTAAGTTTGTATCATGTCTATAATGGAGTAGCTTGTGTTAGATTAACTCTCACACAGAAAAACTTTAAAGTCTGAACAAAATTAAAACCAAGAAACAAAAGCCAGCTGCTTCAATATATGAAAGAGCAGTCGAGGCATGTAGGCTCCAGGGTACAAGATCCTGGAAGTAGGAGAACCTGATAACATAAGGTGACCTTCCTCAGTTGAATTATCCTCTTTGTGATATTTGTGAATTGGTGGCTCTGGGTTGCTAGAGGAAGACATCAACTAGAGTTCTCTGTAGTATCATGAATCTGTATTGAAGCAAGTTGGATTTATTATTTTTTACTGGGTTTTAGAATATTCTATACGTTTATTAAATAAATACACTCAGTATACCATTCAATATCTGCTTCTAAAGCTAGTTTGGCTCTCCTGCTTGATACAGAGCATGAGATGTTTTTGTTGGCATAAGAACACATTCCTGTGCCATGTCTTGGGTAATCAGTATTCCTTCTCAGGTTCCAGAATGCTGAGATTGTCTTAGAGACATCTCTGGGGTGCCAAATACAAAAAATTACTGAGTTATACCATTGAAAATCATTTGTGCTTATGAGCTCTTTTTGTCCGACAATAATCAGAGTGTTTCATGGTGTAGCTGGTTTACCTGTTCTGTCTGTCTTCTTTCCACGAATTCTAGGTACCTGCGATCATAAGCAACTCTGCCCAAGGCACCTATTCCTCATGTCTACATTTTTAAATTCTTGCAGAGCATATGCCTCAGGCCGATTGTGGTCCATAGTATGAGGAGTTTTCTCTAGAGATCACAAGGTTCTCCATCCAGGAAAACCAAAGCTTTGTTTGAATTGTATAATATTTATCTTGTGAACTAATTATTAGCAAACTAGTTCTAGTAATTACTGTGAACAAGATAGATACTGAGCTGGTTCAAACCCCACAAAATGGTCATCCTAGGGAATTCAAACGCCAACTATGATGGAATCTTGAGGTTTCCTTATCTAAACCATGACCAAGCTAATTTGTTCAACACAAGAAAGTTAAACACTTAGCATGATGCTATAATCATACTATTGCACTCTTCTTCCTCTCGTTAAACATCCTAGAATATCTCTGAGTTAATTTCTGATTTTCATTCTCTGATATGGACTTTAACAAAAATAGCGTATTCTCTGTGCAGTCTTTATGACTCCCTGCTTACTCGAATGCAGTTCTGTAATGACATCTCTTTAATTTGAAATGATGATGCATGAACAAGTAATATATGAGAATACAAAGAATTTTGCCCAAGACTGCATCCTTTATAACACCTCAGAGTCACCATGGGGATAATTATTGGCATGGAGCCATTTAACTCTCAAAAATTATTTTAAGCCCCTTAAATCACATTTATGTTTCAAACAGACCATATTGGAGTTTCATATATAAGGTATATAAATTTCTCTTCTGGCAAAATTGTTTCCTTTTGTCTCTGCTGTGTTGGATATACTCTATCGTATACAGTTTGGTAGAGGATGTCTTAGCAATTCCATCTACATTGGAGCCAACCCACAGTGCAAGATCTTTTGGGCTCTTTTTCTATTTCTCAGTAACTTCTCTTAGATTCTCAAATGTTTAATGAAATTACCATACAGGTTTTGAGTATTTGGCTCTATCAATTGCTGGTTAAATTGGCTCCACATTTATATCTGTTAGAATCTCAGTGGCTATTATGTTAAAAAGGATCCCACAGATTCAATTGTCTTCTTCCCCTATCTCACATTAAAATCAGCCTCTGAAACTGGATATATTTGTCTATTTGCAGTGATCTAAATTTTTATTACCTCAATATGTGTATTCATATTTACTATATACTTATTCATGTTAATTAGTTGTCTGGTACTAATAATGAAATGCCAAGGATTCTGATGGCCAGCCATCTATTGGACTATACAGTGGCTGCCCTAGCAATGGCTCAGAGAGGGTCCCTAGTTTTGCTTTCCTTGTCGGTCATGAAGTGGGAACTGGGCACTTGATTTCTCCAGCTAATTGAGTTTGTCTGCTATTATAGTACATCTTAATGAGTTGTATTGCCTCTGCTTTATCCTGAGGAGGAGTAACTCACTTTGGTAGCATGTAATTCTGCTGGGGAAAAAAAAGGTCCTTTTTTTTTTTTTTCATCAACCTTTGTGGCTTTGAGGTAAGATGTATGACCTTTCATTTTGTAAATACCGTATCTACCTCAGTGAGCCATGCCTGATTGGTTTCAGTTTCCCTTGCTCCTTAACTGTTAACAACTTTCCTTCTAGCTTCTGGCTATTAACCTTCATTTTCTCTTTATGACCCTTAAGTGTATAAATATCTTTATTTCCCTGACATTTGAGTATTTTATTTTCTCTAAGTTTTTGGATTCATACTTTCTTCTTTATAATATACTATTCTAAACCCACCTCATATATTAGAGTAAGAGTTCATAGAGCATCTCTGTGTTGTATTATATCATTGAAGACTTTTAACACTGTCATTTAATTTAACTGAAGAACATATGAGCAGTGGGTATCATCACTGAATGGGGAAAAATAGGGAAAATTTTAGCATTAAGCATAGTGTAGCTTTGAAATTATTTTTATTACTATAAGAATTTAACCCTTCCTGTGGAACCTTTTTGTGTCAAATAATACTCTGCTCACCAGCAGTAAGAAAAAGATAGATAAAGGAGAAGTAGGTGGTGTTAGGGTTTGGATTTAAGAAGTTAGACAGGGATCCCTGGGTGGCACAGTGGTTTGGCGCCTGCCTTTGGCCCAGGGCGCGATCCTGGAGACCCGGGATCGAATCCCACATCGGGCTCCTGGTGCATGGAGACTGCTTCTCCCGCTGCCTATGTCTCTGCCTCTCTCTCTGTGTGTGACTATCATAAAAAAAAAAAAAAGTTAGACAGTGGTAACCACAGTCCTGATCACAATTTGACTTAAGGGTTAAATCCAATAGCAGCAAAGAAGAAAATAATATAGAACATAAGGAGTAGTGTTTTCCCTACTTTTCTTTTTTGATATGAAAGGATCCCTACTTAAGACAAATTTTTGGTGCCATCTTTTGTTCTCACCTTCATCTACTATAAGAAGGAGGTATGAATTACCTGGCTGATGTTTGACTCAACAGGGTAGACCTAATATATTTACAGTTTATGAGCACAAACTGGACCAATAGAGTCAACTTATGTTGCTTCCATATAGCCTAATAGCATCTAGAGGCTCCAGTTGATTGGATAAAACTGAATACAATTTCATCCCATTTATCCCTGGGATAGCCTTATGCTCAGAGATATTGGATGATGTGAAGACTTGAACAAATTTTTCTTCTTTTTTTTTTTTTTTTGAGTTGTTCTAGTGTGGAATAATTTTCTTGTATCAGGCTTCCTGATATAAATTTCCTCATCAGACATGTGACCCAAGATTTTAGTGGATATGCAAATAGGATGAGTGGTTAGAAGTAGGAAATATTAGCAAGCCAATTTGGCCCACTGGTTGACCCATACATTTTTTTTTAAGTAACATCATCAGCAATCAAGTGCTTTCATTATATTCTAATAATATAATAAGTAAGTTATCAAAATAGTTTTAAACTTTATATTCATGTGTAGGGTAGTACGTTATTAATTTACTTAATACTAGAGTCTACTAGAGTTCTTATTTGGATGCCACCAAAAGAATGTGTTGCCATGTATTGCTCAGCATTTTGCACTTTTCTCTCACTTCATATGTTTATATATGTATTGAAATATTTAAAATTTTCAGGAATGGCATCTTGTTTTTAGTGCATAAGCCGGTGCTACTGCCTGAGTTGATCCTGTGAGTCTAATTTGTCTTCAATTTCACTTGTTCTATATTGTCTAAGTGTGGAATAATTGCTATTTTCATGAACAATAATTTGTCCTGCACACTTTAGAAAAAATAAGATACTAAGTCACACATGGCAGCTCAAATATGACATATACTACCATTATAAAAGGGATTTATTTTTGTACGAAGCATGTACATTGGCATACCCTTATGCAGGGTTATGTGTGTGTGTGTGTGTGTGTGTGTGTGTGTGTTCTATAAATGAAGTGATAACGGATGGAATGGATGTAGGACGTAAATGGATCACAATCAAGTACCTTTGAAAAATATAGACCCCAATCAAATATCCAGGCAGAAAAGGTCACTCAGCTACCTTTTCTTCTCTGGAAATTATAAAACATAATAGTCTTTTATAATTAGGTGAATTTCAGCTCATAGTATATAATTGATGTGAGCCTTTGTGTGTATATGTATGTGCTTAATCCCTACATGCATAGTGATTCACAAGTGGAATATGTGAAAACAAATATAGGGAATGTTCAGTAAAGCTTAACCCGGTAAATTTAATTCAGTACTTAGTTTACTGGAGAAGTAAAAACTATGCTATTATTTTAGTGCCTTATTCTATAGACTCACTTAGCTTTTGGGGCTAACTTTATTGAGATTCTGCTTATAATTTCTGTGATCTAGGTATACATTGCTATTCTCTTCATATTTCAATAACATTGATTAGCATTCAATGCAGTTCTATTGAAAATAGCATAATTTTATATTCTTAAGGCTAAAGGGTACAAAAACTAAAGTGCATTTTTGCCTCATCTCCAACACTAATATAGCATGATATTAGATGATTATTGCCATGAGAACTGCATGATAGGGAGGGCAATGCAATTGTCCTCTTCTTGTCTATGAAGGAATAAACACAATTTAAATATCATTAAAGAGTGAAATATATTAAAAAGCACAAAAATGCCATTAAAACAACATCTTCATATTTATTAGGTATCTATGTAATTTCTACATTTTTTAAATCAAAAACATTCATATTCATGAAAAAGGATACATAGCATTCAAGGGATATTTTAGTGGAGGAGACTACCATGAGGACAGTATGAAGTTTGATTTCTGTTGATAGGTTTCAGTCTTAACCACGGTTTATAAAATGAGCAATGGTTGAAAGATTTCTTGATAACATCACAGGAGCTCATTTCCACAGCAGCACCTTCCCCAACCTGCAGAGCCTTACTATGGTGTTCTGGTTAAGTTCTAATTTGGATAATTAAATTCCACCTGCATATCTGACTTCTTACAGTTTTCAGCCCTTTTTGCAATCTTCTGTTATTTCCTGTTTTGAATTGATGACTGCTGTGCCCTGTGGAACCGAGGCTGCATAATGCACAGGAAATTATTCACTCTGCTTCTGCTGCAGTTGCGGTAACATAACCATCTCTGGCTCCATTTTTCATTTCATTGTAAATTTGTGAAATAGAATAACTTTTCCTTGTTTCTGTTCTGCTAGGAAAATAAATTCCATGGAAACCTATACCTCTTCAATTTCTATTAACATATGTACTTATCTAACTGAAAGTTAAAAGACAATATTTTTTAAAATATGTGCAGACACTACACAGTGTACCTTTAAAGATTTTAAGCAAAACTTGCAAAGTTAATATTGTTTAAAATAAACCTTGTTTCATTAAATTCAGATAGCAGCCTGCTTTTCATGATTGAGATATTCACCATTAAGTCTCAGGTATAAAACCCAACCTATATGTGTACTTTGTAAATAATGTATGTGTCTGAATGCAAACTCAGGTCATATAGTTCAATTTTGGGGGCAGATGACTATATTTGTTGTAGACAAATTGCAATGGTTCTGGTACCAGCTCATTTTCATCAAATCATTCTAGAGAGAAAGTATTTCATTCACGTTGTTGACCGTGTGCCCCAGCCCCGCCTCTGCCCTCATTTTCTAGACTCAGATACTGTCCAGTTCCCACTCCGCCTGTGTCTACAGTAATATGGAGTGCATGGTAATGTGCATGATAGTACAAGCTGGGCCTTTCCTCTTCACACAGGTAAACCATAGATTATATCCTATTCTAAAAGGAAAAATATATTACTTTTAGGTTTATTACTCAGTATAACCATATAAATAAATGTGAAGTTCCAGTGGGTTTAGATGAAAGGCAATATTATCAAAGAAATATATAGACTCTGGCAATGTTTAATATTTCAACATAAAAAACACAGAGTATGATAATAAAATGAGTACTTTGAAGTCCATATTAATATATACATCTTAAAGAACTACAGGTATACAATTTACATAGACTTATGTTTATTTTCTAGCTGGATTTTCTTCAGTGAATATATATGTATGTGCAAATATACCTATTATATTAAATCAATATTACAGAATAGAACATAGTACTTTTAATTTGAAGAAAGTTCTCATTAATTAATCTCAGCCAATCCAAGTTAGAAATAAAACTTATAGATTGTTTGCTTTAAACTTTGAAAGTGTTATGCAAAATATAATTTCCTTTGAAATGAAGATATGTCTGTGTTATCCTACAGAAAAAATTAATTGTGTGCACATGCAGTGTGCACATGTGTCCTGCCTCTCTGTAGTCTAATTGGGGATAGAAGCATATACCTAAACCTGGCCTCTTTGGAAGCCTTAAGCCTCCCCTGCCTCACTTAGAACAAAATAGAATGTGAATCAAGAAAAGAAATGATGTCATCAAGAAGGAAGTGGAGTCACTGTACTAGTAAGGGCATAATAAAGTAGTAATTGGATGACAGATTACTTTCTTTCTTTTTTGCTTCTATTTTATTATCTTCTATAAGTTTAATAAAGTAACTTGAATTTGTAGGCCTAATGCAGCCAGGTGGCATCTCTGTCCAAGTAAAACCAATGGAAGGCCAGAATGCAATGAAAGGAGGACATATTATAGGTTTTGCTTATAACTGTATTAAAGGATACAAAGATACCATCCAGATTCACTGCCTACCTTATATATCTGAGCAGAATAAAATATTATTCTGTTTTTGAATTCTGGAATGTGTATCTTTCAAAAATCAACCACTAGTGACAGTGTACATGGTAGATGCCTTGTAAAGAATTCAATAACCTAACATTAATTAGTAATGTAATTTATTAATCTAACATAATTGATTATTCTCTCTTGCACATATAAGTGACAGTAGCTTTTATGCCATAATGCTATGATCTGTTATCCTTAATTCTTATTATTTGAAAAAGCAATTATACATTCTGGCCTGAGCCAATGAGTTACCATTGCAACATTAGATCTTTTAATATATGTAATGATGTATGTGTGGCCATCTAAGAATAAAGACCATTGAGACAGACAAAACTTACATCTAAAGCCCAGGTCCATAAAATACTGAAACACTTAGAGCCTCAGTTTTCTTACATATAAAATTTAGATAATAGTGCCTAATTCACACACACACACACACACACACACACACACAAAATATAATATATAGTGTTTGAAATAATAAAAGGTCATAAAAATCCATGATTCTGGAAGAGAAGACTTACGTACATGTGATATAATGAGAGATTCTTAGTAATGGAATTAATACTCTCCTCTCCACCAAAAAAAGCTATGGGGCACATCAGTGGCTCAGTCAACTAATGTCTCACCTCGGCTCAGTTCATAATGTACAGAGCCCTGGGATCAAGCTCCATGTTGGGCTCCCCATTCAGTGGCGGGTCTACTTGTCTTTCTGCCCCTCCCTATGCTCATGCTCTCTCCCTCTCAAATAAATAAAATCTTTTTCAAAAAGCTAGTTACAGGGGCACCTGGGTGGTTCAGTGGTTGAGCACCAGCCTTTGGCTCAGGTCATGATCCTTGGGTCCTGGGATGGAGTCCCACATCAGGCTCCCCATAGGAAGCCTGCTTCTCCCTATGCCTATGTCTCTGCCTCTCTCTGTGTCTCTCATGAATAAATAAATAAAATATTTTAAAAAGCTAGTTATATTCCTTAATATACTAGCTAATTTTCTCAAAAGTCCTTACAGAAGAGATATTGAAAATTGCTTACAGAAGTAGAGCATTGTTATAACTGCCTGAGATTTTATTGCATGTATGAAATGATTAAGTCAACTAACCAGGGCACCTGGCTGGCTCGTCAGTAGAGTGTGTCATCTTGATCTCAGGGTTGTGAGTTTGAGCCACATGTTGGAATTAGATATTACTTACATTTTTTAAAAGGTTTTTAAAAAATGAGCTAACCAGTACAAAGCACTCAAAAAATATCTGGTGCATGTAAATATTTAAAATACTTTATCATTATGTGCATAGTTAAGAAAGTTTTATGGTAAAATATATGTAGTTTTTTTTACACTGAACTGTGGTTCAGTCTTTCTCAAGAAGTCCTGTCATCATGGCAACATTATGAGTTTACAAACTATTCTAGTTATTTTTATGTACTTATCTACACTGACTAAATTATATCTGACTGAGTCTATCAAGACAAACATTTTCATAGTGGGTGAAAACAGGTAAGTCCCTCTGGCAGAACCAATAGTTTCAAAAGATTTAAGTCTACCTGAATATAGGAAATAGACCAATCTGGAAATGATACCTTGGGACTATTACAGAAAACTTATATTTATGTCTTTATAAAGGGGATAAGTAAGAAATCTTAATAATCACTATAGCTTAAAAACATGCATATTAGATTTATGTATTGCCTGCTCTAATCCTTTTCCTTTGGACATGCCTTCAAGATAGCTTATAACTATGTGCTTATGACTTTACAACTGCAAAATATCATCAATATCACTCTTTCCAAAGCATGTATAAAAAATAAAAGGTTTTTAAACAAACAAATAGCTATTTGCATTTATTTATTTATTTATTATTTTTAATTGGGGTTCAATTGCCAACATATACCATAACACCCAGTGCTCATCCCGTCAAGTGCCCCCCTCAGTGCCTGTCACCCAGTCACCCCAAACCCCCATCCACCTCCCTTTCCACTACTCCTTGTTCGTTTCCCAGAGTTAGGTGTTTCTCATGTTCTGTACCCTCACTGATATTTTCCCTCATTCTCTCCTTTCCCCTTTATTCCCTTCCACTATTTTTTATATTCCCCAAATGAATGAGACCATATAATGTTTGCCCTCCTCTGATTGACTTATTTCACTCAGCATAATACCCTCCAGTTCCATCCATGTTGAAGCAAATGGTGGGTATTTGTCATTTTTAATGGCTGAGTAATATTCCGCTAGATCACATCTTCTTTATCCATTCATCTTTTGATGAACACCGAGGCTCCTTCCACAGTTTGGCTATTGTGGACATGGCTGCTATAAACACTGGGGTGCAGGTGTTCTGGCGTTTCAGTGCATCTGTATCTTTGGGGCAAATCCCCAGCAGGGCAATTGCTGAGTCATAGGGTAGCTCTATTTTTAACTCTTTGAGGAACCTCCACACAGGTTTCCAAAGTGGCTGCAACAGTTCACATTCCCACCAACCGTATAAGAGGGTTCCTCTTTCTCCGCATCCTCTCCAACATTTGTTATTTTCTGTCTTGTTAATTTTCACCATTCTCACTGGTGTGAGGTGGTATCTCATTGTGGTTTTGATTTGTATTTCCCTGATGGCAAGTGATGCGGAGCATTTTCTCATGTGCTTGTTGACCATGTCTATGTCTTCCTCTGTGAGATTTCTCTTCATGTCTTTTGCCCATTTCATGATTGGATTGTTTGTTTCTTTGCTGTTGAGTTTAATAAGTTCTTTATAGATCTTGGATACGAGCCCTTTATCTGATACGTCATTTCAAATATCTTCTCCCATTCTGTAGGTTGTCTTTTAGTTTTGTTGACTGTTTCTTATACTGTGCAGAAGTTTTTTTATCTTGACTTAGTCCCAATAATTCATTTTTGCTTTTGTTTCCCTTGCCTTCATACATGTATCTTGCAAGAAGTTGCTGTGGCCAAGTTCAAAAAGGTGTTGCCTGTGTTCTCCTCTAGGATTTTGATGGAATCTTGTCTTACATTTAGATCTTTCATCCATTTTGAGTTTATCTTTGTGTCTGGTGCAAGACAGTGGTCTAGTTTCATTCTTCTGCATGTGGATGTACAATTTTCCCAGCACCATTTATTGAAGAGACTGTCTTTCTTCCAGTGGATAGTCTTTCCTGCTTTGTCGAATATTAGTTGACCATAAAGTTGAGGGTCCACTTCTGTGTTCTCTATTCAGTTCCATTGATCTATGTGTCTGTTTTTGTGCCAGTACCACACTGTCCTGATGACCACAGCTTTGTAGTACAACCTGAAATCTGGCATTGTGATGCCCTCAGCTATGGTTTTCTTTTTTTAATATTCCCCTGGCTATTCGGGCCTTTTCTGATTCTACACAAATCTTAAAATAATTTGTTCTAACTCTCTGAAGAAAGTCCATGGTATGTTGATAGGGATTGCATTAAATGTGTAAATTGTCCTGGGTAACATTGACATTTTCACAATATTATTTCTTCCAATCCATGAGCATGGAATATTTTTTCATCTCTTTGTGTCTTCCTCAATTTCTTTCAGAAGTGTTCTGTAGTTTTTAGGGTATACATCCTTTACCTCTTTGGTTAAGTTTATTCCTAGGTATCTTAAGCTTTTGGGTGCAATTGTAAATGGAATTGACTCCTTAATTTCTCTTTCTTCATTCTCATTGTTAATGTATAGAAATGCCACTGACTTGGGGGCATTGATTTTGTATCCTGCCACACTGCTGAATTGCTGTATGAGTTCTAGCAATCTTGGGGTGGATTCTTTTGGGTTTTCTATTTACAGTATGATGTCATCTGTGGAGAGGGAGAGTTTGACTTCTTCTTTGTCAATTTGAATGCCTTTTATTTATTTTTGTTGCCTGATTGCTGAGGCTGGGACTTCGGATATCCTAATTCTTAAGAGGGTAGAACTATATCATAAATAAATGATTTTGTTCTTAATCTGAAATATCAATAGCTAATTTTTCCTGTTATACATATGTTCCCTTAGGTCATAAAAGTACTTTTGTTTTTCCTTCTAAGCAGGCAAAATAAGATACATATTTTGATGTTAGATTTCTATAAAAGTCTTTCCAATAAGCTTTATAATCATATAGCTTTGAGCAGTGTGCCAAAGTATCGAGTATATAAATATGTAGTTTTACCAATGGCTCTTTTCCAAAGGATGTCTTTAATCATTTGCTCTGTTTTAAAATTATTTTGTTCTGCTTTTAATAAAACTGAAATAAGATATGTCATTTTTCATTTCAACACTTCAGCAACAAAGCCTTAGGACATGCACGGGGCCCTTCTGAAAAGGGTTCAATGGAACTCCCTAGGTCACATGGCCACCAAATTGGCTTTGTTTGTAAGGTAATATGAACTTCAGAATATAATTTTTCTATCTTTGATAGTGAGGTCAGGGATTTCCATCCTGAGGTGATCTGCTATTGGATGTACGTTTTACGTAGATGATTGGTGCTTACTAACACAACTGTGATGACATGACCAAAAAAGTTTGTTTTCTTGCAAAAACCAGAGATCAAACTGAGAAAAACGTATTTTATTGTTTTTGATGAATTCAATAACTGAATAAATATGTTTATTTGTCTGAGATGTATGTCTCTCTCATTTATTATATTTTATTTGAAAATTAATTTATCCATTATTCTTTTGTTTCTAAACAAGTATTAATTCTTAGCTGACATATTTGTGTATATATTAATGTATTTAATGTACATATACTCCCTTAGAAATCTCTAGGGTTTTTCTGTAACTAGATCTGCACTTTTAAATTAAATATGAATTATTATTTTTTAAAATGAATAATAAATCCCATGTTTATTTTAAAAGTACATGAAGCTTTGACTATATATATATATATACATAATTATATATATTTTTACTCTTTTAAGAAATTCTGAAAAATATTTTCTGAACTTTTAAGATTTTAGACACAGAGCTTCAAAACCTAGTACAGCACACATTATACACACATACGATTTTATACATATATGATGTATAAAACATAAACATCTTCAAAATTGTCTCTTTAGTTTTTCTTCTTTGTGATATCCAAGAAACCAAGGACAACCCTCAAACTTTTAAATCTATAATTTGCTCTTTTTCTCAGCATTATTTAAAATAAAACTGATGGATAAAATGAAATAAAAGTAACCTTAAAATAAAAGTTTTGAGATAATCTCAGAATAATGAGTGTGACTATTCTATAACATATACTAAGTCAACAAAGTGGAAAATTTTAGTAATAAAGTATGATGGAATTCCACTTTCTTAAAAAAATAGGGAGGCCTCACGTTTTGTTAGAATATCTGACATGGCCAAATGTGAGAGAAATACCCAGAATTTATTCTGACAACTCTAATCAATTCTGTTTGTCTGATAATAATTACAATGATAAACCATTCAGTCTGCAGTTATACATGTTGAGGTGTCCATCTTCATTTCGATATTAGAGATAAGAACACCCAGAACCAGAAAGTCAAATTAACTTTCTCAAAGCACAGGGTTTATGAGTTGTTGTCAGGACAAAAGGCTATCTACCCATTTTCAAAGTCCTTGCATTGCTCAGTATACCACATTGACTTATGGCCTATTTTAGTTCTCTTTTTCAATGTCCCATGTACAAAATAGCTTTGTTCTTAAAATCTTGACTGCGTCAAAATTGTCAAAAGCTGTAGTAGGATGTAATAATACTGGAACTGGAAAAAATATTTGGATTTTATTGATGCAATAGAAAAAAACATTAGTTTTTATTTTAATATAAAACATTATTTTGTACTCATATTTGTTCCATCTTATAAGTAAGCAGCTTTAGTTTCTAAAGTTCAAATACTGAGAATGTAATAAGTCAATGATCTTGGATCACTATTTAGCTGTACTAGTTCATAAGGCTATGGGCTCAAAGTCATGAAAACAAAACAAAACAGATTGCCTGGGTAGGATCCTCTTCTACTTATCTACTATTTTTTTTAATTTGAATTCAAGGATAATATTTATTTTTAAAAACTGTATTTGTATTTTTAAAACATTTGATTTTTTCTTTTTAGTACCCTGGAGGTCACTGTGAGTTATGGTAATAGAAAATGATTAGTGAAATTGTGAAATTGCATTTCTGGATAGGGAGCCAGAGTTGCATCTTTATGTTGAACTTTTCTGAAAAAGGGACTTCATTTTCTCATTTGTGCAAAATAGGAATTAGGTCAAGTCATTTGATTCAGATTGAACAGGATTTCAACATGAATCCCATTACTTTCTAGCTACATAATCAAAAGAAAATTAACCGCTTTGAATTTAAGATCATCATTTGCAAAATGGGCAGAGTAATAACCCTATCTCATAGAATTTCTGTGAAGACTACATGAGAAAATGCTTATAAAATGATTTAATGTTGTGCTGAATATGTATTTAGAATTTTTAAAATATTAGCTATTATAAATGGTTCTTCATGGCCATCCACTAGTTTGAACTTTTCCAGTTAAAGAGAATTCTCCAAATTGTGAAAAATGATAATGTACTATGCACTTAGTTATTTGATGTGGAAATCTGTGTAGCTCCAGTGGTTTTCATGAAATCCTAGTGTTATCAGCTTGCAGCTTTAGCTCATTCCACATAGCAGGCTATCTTAAATTAGTATTGTATAATTTATTTTAGTACTATTTATATTTAATATGTATCTCATATTTCCATTTTTGCCTTCCCAGCAACCTTTTCTTCTTTAGGAGTATCCCAAATTTCCTTTTGTGCATTAACTTGTTTGTTGCATGGATGGAAGGGTCCATCTAGTTACAATCCACTCCCTCCTCTCCCACTGCCCTCAGGCATGTGAATTAACTAAGACATTTAGATGTTTTCTCTTTGGAATATAAAACACTTTTGAGTAAGGAAAAAAAAAAAGCCTAGAATTGAGCCAATCGCTTGCTTCTGCTTCTCTTTCTTTTCTTTCTTTCTTTCTTTCTTTCTTTCTTTCTTCTTTCTTTCTTCTTTCTTTCTTTCTTCTTTCTTTCTTTCTTTCTCTTTCTTTCTTTCTTCTTCTTCTTTCTTCTTTCTTTCTTTCTTTCTTTCTTTCTTTCTTTTTCTTTCTTTCTTTTTCTTCTGTTTCTTTTACAGATTTTATTTATTTATTCATGAGAGAGACACAGAGAGGCAGAGACTTAGGCAGAGGGGAGCTTGATGTGGGACTCAACCCAGGACCCCGAGATCATGCCCTGAGCCAAATGCAGATGCTCAATCACTGAGCCACCAGTTGTCCCAAGTCACTCACTTTTTCCCAAAGATAGTAAAGGAGTAGACTTCCACTAGTCATCAAAACGTTGATATCTTATTTTCACTAGTTTTTGATGTTTCTAATATATATATGTATATATAATATATATAGCATATATAATATATATAACATATGTATTAGGAATATATATGTATATATATCTTTTATTCATTGATATAATCAATGTTTTGAAATAAAATTGTTTTTGTTTTTCAGAAGTTTTTTTTTGTTTCTCCCTACATCACATACATAGCTATGCAACAATTATTTAATATATGCACTTCAATTTATATTTCTCTTACAAATAATAATTGATAAAATATCCAAGCATATACATTTTTCTACATTTTAAATAGTTTACACAAAGTCTATAGCGTATCACATATTGTTATATTTTATATGGCAATATAATCAAATTTTTATGATTGTAATAGTTATTTAGGATGAAGGCATTAAAAAGAGATGGATAAAGTATGGTCAGAATTGAAATATTTTGTAGAAAACTCTAAGTCCTATAAGAATTTAGGTAACATGGGATCCCTGGGTGGCGCAGCGGTTTAGCGCCTGCCTTTGGCCCAGGGCGCGATCCTGGAGACCCAGGATCAAATCCCACGTCGGGCTCCCGGTGCATGGAGCCTGCTTCTCCCTCCCTCTGCCTATGTCTCTGCCTCTCTCTCTCTCTCTCTGTGTGACTATCATAAATAAATAAACATTTTAAAAAAAAGAATTTAGGTAACATTTATAGGCATTAAGAATCACTATGAAGTCTTTAGAAAGGATATATTTTGATGAGAAAGTACTTTAATATTTTTTGTAAGATAGGTTGAAGTTATAAAATAATGAATAAGAAGCTATCACTGTAGTTAGCCCTGGAATTTTAGATAAATAAGAAATAAGAAAGAGACAAACTGGAAAGTTTTAGCTGCAAAAAAGAAAACAAAAACCATGCCATCAGTATCTAATAGATTTGATATATAAAAAGTGGCCACATTCTATTTATTGTATTTATGATCACATTCCTGTTACTTGTAAATTACTATTTTGCTTATCTTTTCAAATAACAGTCAATGCAATCTGACATATAAGGGCAAAACTCATAAGCGTTTGTAAATATGTTTTCTATAAATTTAACGTCTTTCTCCTGTCAGCCAAAATACCATAATTTATATCATAGTTAATTATATTCTGAAATCAATATTTAAATGTACTTTTGTGTGTGTATTTTTGTATATGTGTGTGTATATATGTTTTTGTGTGTATATGTAAAATATTTTATGATTAAGTATAAAGATTTCTCTAAAGATAAATTAAATTGTTCTGAAAATCAACAGGCTTTTAGACATTTATGCTTCTAAATATTTTAATTATTGTATTTCCTTTCTATTCAAATCCTATTTCCAATAGTAGTTCATATTGTTCACATGCACTGTGAAGACATTTTAATTCTGATTCATACCACCATTCACATTTGCTTTCTGTCAGAAAAATACGTGCCCTGTCATCATAAATTCTCCCTAGCAGAACTTTTCTTCACTGCACTCATCCTATTCAGAGCCATACTACTCATCACTTGACAGGATGCAAAATGTAATGGTCATAAAAGTAAAGTCTGCTAACTTTCTCTCCTGACAATTTGTCAAAAGACACATTAAAAAATAATTGGAGGGAAACTGCACAGATTTTTTAAATGTATTGAGTCATTTTTCTTCACTGCTTGACTGGTCAGCTTGCAAGATACCATTCTCTCCATTATTAACAAGCCAACACTACTCCTTTAACAAAAGAAATAACACTATATTGCACTCATCTCACTCTTGGGTTCTGTTGCCATAGACCTCTGATTTATCTGGAAAGTCAACAAGTAAAACAGTTCTTTATCACATGACTAGTTTATGTTTCCAATTTTACCTTTCATTAAAATTGTGTTTTTTTCTTCTCCAAGCCTACAGGGAATATCATAAATACCACCTAAAGTGGAAATAATAAACCCAGAATAATTTTTCCTTGTATACTGTTTCATTAGCAGTTTAATGTGTTAATAAAATTTTAGAGAATTGTACTGTTAAATATGTTCTGTGCTTATTCTATCACACACAAACCACTTAAACCATCATAGATTTCAGTGACTCATTATTACATTGTCATGTGCTTCTTATGAGAACGTAAACAAAATATAACAAATGTCATAGATTATGAACTCCATTGAGGTAAAATTCATATTCTTTGTAATTTCAACAGAGAAAGAAAACAAAACTTCCTCTTTAGGGAACTGAAGATATAGGAATAAGAGATAAGTAGCAAAAAGAACAGGAAATTTAAATTTAAGTTAATGTGCTGATTTAAAAAGTTGAATCTGAATTATATGCTCCCTTTGAGCAAAAAAAAAAAAGGAATAAAATGATTTCTATATTACAGTGATTAAATAAAATATAGGTTACTATAAACAAGATTTTAAAGAACTAGCAGTATTTTACTAATATTTTACAGAATTTCTGTGAAATCATACTATTAAGTTACCGCAATACTTTCAGTAAAGTCATATTCATTTTTCCCAAACTTACCATACCTTTTTTATACCATTTTTTAAAATAAGAAATAGGAACTTATTTTCTAATATTATGATATTAGATATCTGCCCAAGAATTGCTCCTGGAAATGTTTGATATATCTCTGAATGAAACTAATGGAAATATTGTTAGGAACAGTTTATGAGGTTTCAACAAATAATCTTAAGATAAAATATTGTAGAGTTAAAAAATTAAAAAAAATATTGTAGAATTTAAAAAAAACCCTCGTGACATGTATCATTGATGAATATGTACTATTTCCTGTAAAGTATTAATATTCAAAATAAAAGCAAAATAATGTCATTTTTGCTTTTTGTTTCATTGATCTTTCCTCTTCCTACTCACTAAGTAAACTAAATCTACACACTTTCCAAATGCATTCTGGCAGGGGTGGAGAGGAGTTAAGAGATCTGAGTGGTAGGGGGACCTTGAGCTTGCTTCCTCCCCGAACACAGCTAGGTCAACATCGGAACACGTTTCATGGAGCAAAGTCTGGGAGAGAGGGAGAGAGTGGGAGTGACAGCATCATTTAGGGTCCACACAACACGCTGAGGGAACTTCCTGGGTTGCACTAAGAGAGATCACTCTCCTTCTTGGACTACATTTAGAAGAGCATATTTTGCTTCTCCAAGGATAAAAAGCCCACTGGGAGCCACTGAACAGCCATTCAACAGCAGGGGACAGAGGCTCTAGCAGAGGGCAGATAACTTGGTCACAGCTTTTTGCTATGCACCACAATAGACTTCTGCCACTGTGTGCATGTCCTGCAATTGCTTTTCTGGGACAGAAAGGTGCCAGGCATAGCATCGCGAGGCTCTCCTTGTACCTCCTCTGGATGTAAATGGATAAATAACTTGTGGTACATTCAGAGAATGGAATATTATTCAGCACTCAAGAGAAATAAGCTATCATGCCACAAAAAGACATAGAGGAACCTTAAACTCATTACCAAGTGAAAGGAGTCAACTTGAAAACACTTCATACATATATGGTATCCTGAAAAAGACAAAACTATAGCTAGTAAAAAAATCATTGGTTGCCGGGAGTTGGAGTGGGGTGGCCAAAAAGTAGACAGAACAGAGAAATTTTAGGGTGGTGAAAATGCTCATGTTTGATACTATAATGGCAGATACATATTATTTATACATTTGGCCAAACTCATAGAATGTATAACACCAAGAATGAATCCTAAAGCAAACTGTGGATTTGGGGTGATTATGATGTGTCAATATAGATTCATTACATGTAACAAATGTACCACTCTGGGGGTGAATGCTGTTAATGGGAGAGGCTATATATGAGTGGGGTTAGGACATCTATGGGACATCTCTATACCTTCTCAGTTTTGCTGTGAACTTAAAACTACTGTGAAAAAACAAAGTTCTTAAAAGAATCTTTAAAAATAAATTGTTACAGTAAAAATAAAACACCATATTATAATTTATTTTGGGTCTTTTTGAAAAACGTATCTATTACACATTAGACATTTTTTATAAAGTCTAATTCTTTTATTTTTTAAGTCTAATTCTTTTATATTTCTCATATGACTAATTGAATTCAAGTTAGGTTCTATGACTAATACTCTATTTAAAATTGTGGATAGGTCAGGAGGTATAAAAATAAAATATAATAAATTATCAATTACCTGAGGATGAGTTGAATAGTTCTAAACTACTGAACAAGTATTCTTTCCATCGATTTTCAACAGAGACATTTTTATTCCATTTCAGAATGACAACTTCTAGGGCATATAGAAAAGTTTACTGAGAACTCTTGCCCTTTGGTGTCTTAGATAGAACTCGTGTTCATGCTATGATATTTTATAAAATAATATCAGCTGTAATATAACATTTTTGGAGGGAAGTATATCTTCCATGTTATAAAATCAATGGATTTATGTTTCTAAAATTTTACATATCTCTTCATAAAATTGTACACATATTTGAGGTTAGTATCTAATACTCTTCTCTAGTGGTGGTGTTATGAAAAATCACTCTGTGAATACTTTTGTTATTTTGGCTTGAGATATACAACAGAAGTAAATCTTAGAAATGGGGCTTGAGAGAGTGGCAGAATGGAAGTTTGATTGAGAAAGTCAGTTTGGATATATAAATAGAAAGAAATGTCTTCTTTGAATCCACAGTACATTGCAGGGTTTCATTTTTGCTGATTTGAATTCTCTTTCTGTCACTCATTGGTCTCTTGCAACCATCACTGTAGGATAATAATTCCGCACAGAAATCTGCTGATAGTTCTCAAAGATAGGTATGGGTAAGTATTCATCATTTATTTCTGCATTTTATACTGTATTGGAAATACTATTTTAATAATATTTTATTTTAATTTATAATTTAAGATTAATACCTTTAGGATTTGGATTTAATCAAGTTATTTTTTTTTTGCTTTGTGTTTCTTATTTCTCCTTCATATTGAATCTAAATAGTATTTGTTATATGCCAAATTGAATAAAAAGTGAGCATACAATATATAAATCTTACATAATATCACACAGATTCTAATTATTTTTATATCTTAAAGTTAGCATTTTCATGTTATGAAGTAAAGGACCATAATTATAGAAAAGTCTATACTTGCTTTTGGCTTTCTTTTAAAATAACGTGTTAAAGGATATATAGTTCAAATATACTGCATTATGCTTTTTTTCCCAAGAGAATTTTATGAGCTTATTTCCTTTTTTTTAAGTTTCTTGACAAATATGTTGAAGAACTTCATCTTGTGTATAACCTTTCTTTTTACAATTTATTCGCTACTTTCTGTCTTCATCTGACCTAGGTGCATAGTTTTTATCTGTCCCATAAGTAATAACATATTATATTAATGGCCAAACTAGTAAGTTATTTGAGTTATGATATACATTAAAAGATGGATTTGTCTACAATAGCTTTCTCCTTTAGCATAAAATAGAAATCTGCAGAAAAACCACCCGCTGGGAAAAAAAATGATTCACTTGCCAATGACAATTTATAATCTAAGGACAAGGGTAGAAAGTGAGAATTAATTGAGCACCTATCTGATATACAACAGAAATTTCATATTAGCTTGCATTGCAAGTTACTTTGGGTAAAGTTTTCTTTTTCTTTTTTTTGGGGGGGGGTAAAGTTTTCAATGTAAAAGCAATCTTATGAAAACAATTTACTCCTGTATCCTATAAATGGCTTTGTATTCTCTTACTGAAATGACAGAAAATTTGGGGAATACAAAAGAATCATTGCAATTCAAGATAATAATTTCTGCTTGTATCTGCTTCCTCACTTAGATCCGGACCAATTCCATGTATCACAGCTCTATAAAGCTTTTTTTTTCTGCTTTCACTTTCATTTATTTACAGTGATTTCTTGAGCATTTGCTTAGGATGGTATTCTTTCAGAGTTCTTGCATTTCTAAAATATCTTCACATCATGCTAACATTTAAATACTATTTTCCCTAGATATAGGATCCTTGAATTATAACTCTTTTCTTTCAATAAGTGGAGCATTTTATTCTATGGTCTTCCATCTTTCAATGTTGCAGATAAATCCATATTCCTCTGATTTCCATACTTTAACAACTTAATTTTGTCTAAATACTTCAGATATTTTTATACTCAGACTCATACTCAGAAAGTTCATGAAACTTTAGGCTAATGGTCTACCTTTATTTATTTATTTTTTAAATTTTGCTAAGTTCATTATGCTCTTCTATGTTCGTTTAAGCTATTCCTCAGCTCAGAAAAAAAATGTACTCTTTTATAAATTTTCATTGTCTCTTCTAAAAAAAGTTATGATTCTCAATGCCATCTGCACAATATTCTTAATTTGTAAAATATTCTATCACCAGAGAATCATATCTCAGCTTAATGTGATTTTTATGATCACTCATTTTGAGAAACATTGGAGTATTTTGAAAGATAATGTTCCTTCTTGGTTCAATAGCTACCATGAAATTTGATATTTTATAGATGTGTAGATTTGATTTACCTTTTTTGGGGTAAATCTAAATGAATTCTAGTCAAGATGGTGCCATGACCAGAAATGAAAGGCCCTGTGGTAGAAAATATTGTTTATAATTATTTATTATTCCTAGAACACAAATGTCCTTCCTGTGGATCGAATGTAGCTGCCTGTATGAAATCATTGTGTTTGGCCATGTGATTTTCTTTTCCCAAAGAAATGTGGATGTAACATATAAATGCCAAGTAGATCCATCCATATTCTCAATTTCACTGGATGCATACCCAAGATGTTATCCAACATGCTCCACTCTCCCTTGTTTTTCCTATAAACAAGTAGATAGATTTAGAAATTGGACCAGATTCTGTTTCAGTTTTTCAGCAAGACCGCATTCTGTGTGATGGTGTATGTTTCTTATTGTTGTTTCAGTGAAAGTCACTTTTTTTGATGTTAGCAGCTAGTGATAACCAGTGCCTAAATCCATTACTTCATTTGGTGTTGCAAATGGTACTTTTATTATCCCAAGATTTCTTCCTCATTTATTAGCTGGAATACTTTCAAAATGAGAAGTTTCATGTCATCAAATAGGTAACTAATTAGAAGATAGTTTACACATGAAAATCATGTTAAATACTTGAATATTTTTTAAACAGACTGAGTAGTTTATAAAATGAAAATTTTATTCTTTAGCATTCTCTACTGGAAATCAATAAGAATTTATTTTTCTTTTTTTATTTTTCAGTTCTAATTTTGTTTTTATTTTTGATATTCTTAAGAATGTTTTTGCTATTTTTAATTCTCGGTCAGATATATTTCTTAGTGGTGTATAAATATCCAGTTTTGACCTGTGGAAACTTCTTCAAATTGTCCACATTAGGTCTTACTTAACTTTAACAACTATCTATAACTCTGAACCTGTTTTCCCCCATAATAATAACAGTCTTTGATAACTTTCTGTTACTCTAGTATGACAATATGCCCTTCTCTTATTTTGCACTTTTTCTGTCTCAGTCCTCAAATTAGTCTTTACATTAAAAAATGCTTTTAGTGTAAATTATATTTAGAGACCACAATATAAGCTGTTCATCCTACTGTTGTTCTGTTGTTTCTCCATATTTTTAATGAATAGAACTACAAAGTGTGTATGTATGTGTATGTGTATGTGTATGTGTGTGTGTTACTGTGTTAGCTGGTGAGTAGAAATAATATTTGAAATTCAAATAAGAATTTAGGATTTTTGCTTGTTTTTAACTTATTTTATAATTGCATATATTTTACCTGAAGGTAAACATTTTGGCTCTTAATCTTGTCATGATGAATTATTTGTTTCAACTTGTTGATATATACATTTATGTATGTTACTAGTTTCAGAAGAAAACATTATTAATAACACTAATCACTTAAAATAGTTTCAATTTTTTTTTCAGGCTCTCTTGGAACTTATGGTACATTTGTTTTCACTAGGAAAGTACAATCAAATCATTGGATTTAAAGTCAAATTTTTTTTTCTTAAATTCCATGAGTAAAATCATATGGTATCTCTCTTTCTCTGACTGACTTATTTTACGTAGCATAATACATTCTAGCTTCAGCCATGTTGTTGCATTTAAGAAACAGCATGGATGAATGTAGGGGAAAGGGGAAAAAAAGGAAATAGAGGGAGGCAAACCATAAGAGACTCTTAACAATAGAGAACAAACTGAGGGAGGGGAGGTGGGTAGGGGGATGAGCTAAATGGGTGATGGGTTATTAAGGAAGGCACTTGTTGTAATGAGCACCAGGTATTACATATAAGTGATCAATCACTAAATTCTACCCCTGAAACTAATATTACATTATATCTTAACTAAAATTTAAATTAAGTCTTGAAATTATTAAAGAAAAAAAATAAAGTCAATTTTTAAAATAATTCTTCATTGTGTAGGATGGCTGTAGAATACAGCTTAAAAACATTTTGTTCCGGATGCCTGGTTGGCTCAATGGTTGAGCATCATCAGCCTTTGGCTCACATTGCATGATCCAGGGGTCCTGGGATGGAGTCCCACATCAGGCTCCCCATGGGAGCTTGTGTGCCTCTGCTTCTCTCCCTGTGTTTCTCATGAATAAATGAAAAAATCTTTCAGTAAAAAGAAACATTTTGTTCATTTTGTATTTAGCTTTTGATTTTTAGGAATTACTTTTTAAATTGTCATATTGAGTAATTATTATATAAAACATTTCCCTGCTTGTGAAATTAAATCTACAAAATGTGGTGAATGTAGGAAAGTCTAGTTTCTATTCTTGTCCTCTTCATCCTGTTTCCTTCCATCCTGATAAGTAACTGTTATGTTAACTTTGTTGGTTTCTTTTTCCATTTTTCTTTTTTTTTCTTTTTCCATTTTTCAAAAGCACATATATTTATGTGCATCTTCTTTCTTTCTAAAATTTATATTTTTGAATATGAAAATTTATAAGCATACAGTTATAAGTCTACAGAGTAGTAATAACTGCATTAGCAACTAGATGGCTATATTTAAATAGTGTCTTTAAACAAATATGCTAATGTTCACAAACTTAACTTGAAATTCAGACTCAGAGAGTTGGCATTTCATATCAGCTTATACAAATACAATGTCTTTATTTAGTTTATCTTTGCCAAAACTCTCTTTTGTTGATTTCAGTTTTAAAATTTAGTCATTGCAATGATTGAGTTTTGCAATATTCAGTGTGTTCATTTGGCATTTCCTATAATTATAAATTCAATACTGCATAGTTATATAAAAGAAAGTGTTAAAAGCATAATATTAAACATGTTTTAGTTATATTTATATGACATTAAACATTTTGGAAAGCATATGGGATATGTAAAAAAACAGAATGTCATATTTCTTGAGTGATATCCTGACTAGTGTTATTTAGCAATCCAATTGCTTGAGAACCACCAAACTCACTAATTCTAAGGATTTGATTGTTTATTTGTTTGAAGGTAAATAATCTTTAATTATTACTCAATTATAACAAATTATAATGTGATCATTTCTTAATTTTAGCAAAGCTTGGAAACCATTTAGATTTTTTCAGTTTTTTTTTTATTCTGAATAGAAATAGTTTTTTAAGATAATACAAATGCCAAAGTAGTCCCACAGTTGTTAGTTACCTTTTCTTTGTTCCTTTGGACCTGTAAATGTTAATTTATAAAACACAGACCATAAATGCATTTCCCTCTCTCTTTTTTGCTCATCCTCCACCTGTATCTCTATTCCATTCAGTTAACCATCTAATCTCAATTAAATTCAATTAACTTCTTTCTTTACTAAAAAAAAAGATGCAACTGTATTTGAAAAAAAAAACTGAAAAAAAAAACCCATGGAATAAAAATCAGATGAGGACTTTATTAATATTTCATGGATATAACACTTATTGCCTTTGACCACAGCACTTGAGATCTTAGCACCCTACTCTCTTCTTTTATGAAATTCAGTGAAGACACTTAACAGCTTGATCATCATCTCTCTTATTTCATCATCCTGAATTTAAATATTTCAACATTTTCACAAGAGAATAATTTTGCTAACAAAATAATGAAATACACAAGTCTTGCATCTAAAAGTAGACACAGCATAAACAGATAATGCATTATTAGAAGTGTAGTGGTCCACAGAAAATCTTTTTTATGCAGGTAGACTAGTTTTGTATCCTATGTAGTTCAATAAAAAACAAACTTTAATGTTATTGAATTATATATAAGAAAGCACGTAAAACGCAGTTCATGTTTTTAATTTTGTAGTCAATATGTTTTACAGTAAAGGGAGAAAGTCCCAAGCAAACATGTTATTAACCATTCCCATTTCTCCCGTTGCCATTGCATTTCTTAATAAGTCATCCATCAAATATGTCAATAACTGAATGAAAAGAGGAAGTTGACTTTGGCAATGTATATATGGTAGGAAAAGAAGAGAAATTCAAAACTGCAAATTTTTTATTCTCTGAAGAGATTTGAAACTTCTGGGCAAAGTAGATCTGAAATGTCTGAGAAGTTTGTAATAAGTTGTAATGATATAGATGAAAAAACGTTACATGCGTTTTAACTAAGTATTTATACAATCTTGTTTGCCTGGTTCAGTCCACATGTGAATGTCTTGCCCTGGCACAATACTTAAGATGGCTTCCTTTAACTTCCAAAAGTATCTTATTCTGAATAATGAATTATATGATAAACTTAATCATAATTCTTGAGTTTATAATGGTTTGCTAAAGAGTATAGTCTGGAAGACATGCTAGAAAGGCAAAGCTGAGAGTGGTGGGCATTATCTAGATAAAAAGAATATATATGATAGTCTAAATAAAAGGGCCAAGTAAATCCTGTGAACTTATGACCCTCCGTTCCAGCATCTGTCTCTAGGGACACTGACCTAGTGAGATCTTTTGAAAAACTAGTTCTTATGAATGAATGTATAATAACATTATTTTATGAGACTTCCAGGTTGGAACATTGTCAATAGCCAAATTAGAAGTCTAGGAGAAGAAAATGCATGTCCATACACTTCAGGGTTTCAAGGATGGGTTTCCATTCTGGTAGAAATTTAAGTATAGTCAGAAAAAATAGAAAAAAACAAACCCAGTGGAGGAAGATAATGCATCTTACGAGAGAGCATTGCCAAGCTCTCCTGATATGGTTCAGCTAAGTGTTTCTTCAATTCATTACTTGTTTTCTTTCTCAAAATGTAAACCTCTAATATGTCCAGAAGTGTAACAAAACTGACTCTAGACTTTTTGCAGGGTGGAGAATAGAATCCTAACAATACCAAGTTGGTCAAAATAAGCTCATTATGTATACTACACTTACTCTACTGAGTGAAAATTTTTCAGTGTGTATAATGTGGTGAGGCTCAGAAAGAAGTCCTGTTATTGTTAATAGCAATGGTATTAGGTTTTGTTTGGTTTGGTTTACAAATGCTGTATTAGATTTACTTACATGCTTATTAATTTATTATTCAATCTTGAAACAGCAAAATAAGTTAAATGCATACACATTCATTGCAAATCCCAAGATCAAGATCAGTATCAAAATATTTGTTATTATGTTTCTTTCTCTTAACCTTTGCATGTTGTATCATTATATCAAGTTGTAATAAACATAGAAATATGTCACATAACATATGACAAACACTTTTCTAGTTTTGCACCAAAACTCTAAATATAGTATGGCTTAAAATAAAGGGAATACGGAACCAGATTGTTTCAAGAACAGTAGGATGAGGTTTGAGGAGTTGATTTGGGTAAGAGAAGCCAAGAGAGGTACAGTCATTCATCTAGGAACACTGAAATGGAGAAGCCAGAATACATGAAGTTCGGGCCCAATTTCTGTCCTAAATAAGAAAAAGAATCAGTCAATTATTGAAACTGCAAATAGATAATTTTTGGCATAGTGTTAAAATAGTAAATTTTGCTCAGATTATTTCATGTCATTCTCCCAGCTTTATTCTCCAGGTTATACAATCCAGTGACTCTCTTTCCCTGGTTATCATAAGCCCTCATGTGGTTTCTAAAATGTATTGCTTTTTAAACTCTGTATGCATATGTATTGTATGTTGTGTGTGTGTATACATCTATATGTGTGTGTATCTATTTATACACATATATATATATACACATTTTATATTATATTCTTTAAGGCCTAGGCTTTATTCAAGTAGCTTTTGATATCATGCAACAATTTACATATTATATTTTCTGCATAGACAATTTTGTCCACGATATATTTGTGTCAGAAATTCCATTTTAGGCTATTTAAGAAATTCTACCTGTAGATCATAGCAATTTCTTGGCCACAGGTAAATAGCATAGCCAGGCTATTGTCAGTAAAATGTGTTCTCAGGGTAAATATGAATGCAAAATATGTGTGTAAAATTCTTTGTGAGACCTTTTAAAGACTTAAGGTGATGTGTCAAAAATATTTTCAAACAAACAAAAGGTTTTCTAAGAATCTTCTCAAGCTTTGTAAATCAGCTCTGCTAAACAAGAGAGCTTCAGGGTTGTATCACAAAGAAGCTTCAAAGGAGATCAAGATAGAGAAGGGACTATCTCAAAAGAGTGACTATTATCTAATGGAATCTAACTGATACATAAGAAACCCACCCCATTTTTATAAGAATTTTATCAGCTTGAACCTAAAAAAATACATTTTGTGAAATTAAAAGAGATTTCATGCTGCTTCTGGCAGTAAGCAAGTGTATGTCCTTCATCAAATGGAATCCAGCATTCCATGTGATGACATTGTTAGTAAGGGGAGTGCAGAGCTTTTAAGTATGCAGTATTCATATATCCAGATGACTATACTATATATAGTCAAGACTATATATATATATATATATATATATATATATATTCATATACTCAGATGACTTGAAAACTTTTTCTTTAAGTGAAATGAATGCAATATTTGTGATTTAAAAGTTGGGAATTTGCGATGACTTTATAGTCATCTAAAGCTTCGGTGATTTTGTCTCTATAAATGTTGCAAACACAGGCTATTTCTAATAGAAAGGGAAGGGTGATATAGAAGTAGGAAAACAAAAGTCATTCCCTGAGAACACTAGTGATCTTTAGTTAAAACATGAACAACATATAAGTGACTGAATTTAAGAATTTCTTTGGGGATTTGACCTCATGAAGAGGTACCTGGTGTGTGCCTCCTCTTTTCTACATTTCTGAGAGTGTCTATTATAGACACTATTATAGTCATCAATGCCTATCCCATGGTTGTATACTGGGCATTTAGAGGGCAAAAATTCATGTATTTGGTTTATAGATCTGCAGATCAAAATATACCGTACTTGAAAATCTGAGTCAGAGAAGCCTTATCTGCACCTTAGCCTGGTTTAGATAATGAGATCCTGCACTGTCAGTCTGAGCTTGATACTATATTTTATGAGACAATTTGAGGTCTTGAGAATAGCAAGTGCACTTTTCATTTGGGAAGACTATAAATACTTTTTGGCCAGAAGGTATACTGTGATAGTTTTAAAACTTGAGGAGACATTCTTTGACACTCCTTTCATGGACAGGAAGGATTTATGGCCACTCCTGTTAAATCTGGCCAGACTTGTGACTCCTTTTACCAATATAGTGGAAATGACTGAGATTTCCATGGCTAGGACATAAACAGTTGTGCAGTGTCTGCTTTGGTCACTGGGAACATTTGCTCTCGGAAGTCTGAGTTACTATGTCAGAAGTCAGAGTACCTTGATACTATCCTACACCTACTGGTTGGTTCTTCTACTATCCTAGCTCAAGTACTATACATGTGTGTGAAGAAATTATTACAAAAAATGGGTGTTACAGACCCAGTGGCTCTCATCTCCAACCATGAAGAATACCTGTCACTATTTCAGTCAACCCATATGATGCTCTGGATATCACAAGGTATTATACAAGAAATATTTATGGTTTTAGAGTTCCTGATCCAAGTGCCTCTGACCATAACAAAATGGTTTTGTTTTATATTCTTTGATGATTTGTTTATGGACATAGTTGACTAGAACAGAAATATGTGGAACTTTCTGAAATATTTTAATCAGAGACTAGCATGATCTTTTCTTTTCTGCCTGCTTTTCAGAGAAATGTTTGAAGAGAGGATAAGTGAAAATGATATCACCAAGTAGATTTAACTGAATTAAATCAAGTAGAATATGATGATGGTTTCTCAAAGAAAACTTTGACTTAGAAATGGAGAGAAATAGAGGAATATTAAGTCCATTTTGCATGTAGAACCATGGACGTTAGTCACTATTCGGTTGTTGAATTTATAGAACTACAAGATAACTTAAATTCATCTTCTCTAACTTTATTATGCAGAAAAACCACTTGGCTATCTTAATGATAAACAGATACCAGTTTAATAGGTCTAAGCTGAGGCCTCAGATCTGACATTTCTAACATTTCCTAATGATGTTGATACTGCTCATCTATGGTCTGCATGTTGAGTGGCAAGTTTCTGAGCTATCCTTCAGCCTACGTCACCAAGAATGCTGCTAAATATTTGAGTCAAGAAAATATAAGGAAGACTGAAAAATTTTCTGCTTCTTCATCTTGGCAGCTATAGTACAATTATCAAGTTAGGGCAATCAGTCTGCAGACTTCAGCTAATATAGTATGTTGATTAAATAGGCATGGTTTTTGCTACCCAAAACTTATATTCTAGTACAAATATCAGTCAGTGAGCAGGAAAAAAATAAATGAAAATTTTTAAAGCACATATTTCAAAAAAGTATGAAGGATATATAAAGGAGCCTGCCTTATTTTAGACCGAATGTCCAGGGATGCCTATTTAGAGACATGAAGAACAAAATTTAAGAGAATAACAGGATCGAACATAGTAATGATTTTTCAGAGTACTAGTACAATGAGGTTTTTCTTTTGAGGTTGTGAAATAAGCTAGAATAGCTAAAGAAATGTTCCATACAAAGAGAATAGTTGTAGTGTCTAGAAATAGAATCAGGCTCAGACCCCGCATAGTGGTGTTGCCAATAATTAAATCTTTTTTTTTTAGATTTTATTTATTTATTCAAGAGACACACACACACACACACACACAGAGAGAGAGAAAGAGAGAGAGAGAGAGACATAGGCAGAGGGAGAAGCAGGCTCTTTTCAGGGAGCCTGATGTGAGACTTGATCCCAAGATGCCCAGATCACTCCCTGAGCCAAAAGCACATGCTCAATCACTGAGCACCCGGGTGCCCCAATAATTAAAACTTTAAGCAAATCAGAATTTGTCAAAGTCTTAATTGTACTTCATTTCAGTTTTGTCATATTTAAATTGAAAAATTCCATAACCACAAGTTTATTAGGTTTAATTATCTATCTCTGTATACCAACACTCACACATACACACACACACACACACAAGCATTTTAATGTTGAATATCTAGCAAATTTCTGACACTTCATGAATTTTTGATAATTATATTTGTGTCAATAATCTTTCTATTATGATTGTGTCTATTTTAAATTTTTATTATTTTTCATTGATTTTTAAATTCTTTTCATGTTTCTATTTATTGTCATACAAACCAATGGCCTAAATAAAAGTAAATATAACAAAGAAATTATACTAAACTATTTATTTAAAGTATTGTACACCATACATTTATATTTGGATGTACACTTCCTTGGAGTTTAGCACATGTACAGATTTGTGTAACTAATGCTGTAATCAGCATCGGAACAGTTCTATCAACATAAAAGTTGCTACCTTGTGCTGTCCCTTTATAATCACACCTTCTCTTCAGTCCTAACCACTGGCAACCACTGATCTAATCTCTATTACTAAGTTTTGCCACTTTGAGAATGTAATATAAATGGAATTGTGCAGTACATAATATTTTCATTCAGAAAAATAAATTCTCTTCAAAGAAGGAACTACTAGTGACTAGAATTACCAGTCATTGTTGTGCTTTGAAAGTCAAATTGTTATTTGTTTATGGGATAAATCTTTGAAAGTTAGGATTTTAACTTTCAAATAAATGCAGGAGGTAGTTTTACATGTTCTAGACTTTCTCTACACATTTGGAAAGCTTAGATCATAGAATTTTTCTAACTCCTAGAGGAAGTGAAGTAAGGATATATCATAAATTAGGATGTACCATACATAAGGATGTGCTATAAAAATAATCCCACTATATGGATACATTCGCCCTCCACCATGTGGGAGACATGGTAATAGTAGCCAGGCCTAAAGTAGGATAAAGAAGAAGGGAGAAATGAGGAGAGGAGAGAGGATAAAGAGATTTTTTCCATATAAAAGGATAGTCATAATTTCCACTTTTTGCATTTATTTATATCAAAATCTTTTTTGCAAAAACCACAGACAAAAAAAAAAGCCACAGACATAGCAAAACTGAGAATGACTTACAAGTCTTTATTTTAAGTCATGTTATTTTGAACTTATCTCAGAAACAAATCACAGACCAGTAATACAAAGCAGAAACAAGAAATCATTAATAAACAATTAAGTCAACTGGTGCAGGAAATAAGCAATTAGAACTTGCATGAAGAAAAATCAATACCCACTTGTAACTTTGTCCAACAACAAACTTCAAAGCAATAAAAGTGGGGGCTTACTTTACAAAAGAAAGCTGAGAAAAGAAACCAAAAGAAACCAAAGTTGTAATACTATGTAGAACAAGATAAAGACAAATCCTGGCTATTAAACAATAACTAGAAATAGCTAGATATAGTTGGGTTTTAAAGTATTCATATTTGAATTCATTTTTACTGAATCTCTCTTTTTTTTTAAAGATTATTCTTTTTTTTATTTTATTTTTTATTTATTTATGATAGTCACAGAGAGAGAGAGAGAGAGAGAGAGAGAGAGAGGCAGAGACTCAGGCAGAGGGAGAAGCAGGCTCCATGCACCGAGAGCCCGATGTGGGATTCGATCCCGGGTCTCCAGGATCGCGCCCTGGGCCAAAGGCAGGCGCCAAACCGCTGCGCCACCCAGGGATCCCACTGAATCTCTTTAAAAGATGGTATCAATTGGAATTCTTTGGACTTTTAAATGATTTTTATATAATATGTTCAATTAAATCAAATATGAATTCTTAAAATGAGTATTCTTTGATCATTGAATTTTACTTTATAACAAAAGACCTAATACATTTAGGATACACACACATACACACACATCCCTTTGGTAGATAACCCTTTATTGGAGCCTAAAGTTTACTACAAACTACAATTGTTCTGCTTCTTAGGTCAAAGTGCTTATTCAAAATGTAGTAAAAAATAATAACACCATATTATCTTCATTAGTTATCTAATTATCTCACTATATTTTGACTTAAAAAAATCTCATAAACATTCTTAATACCCCTAGTCAGCAATGTATACAGAGTGATTGTCAAATGATGGTGGAATGTGGAGGAGAGAAACACAGGAAATCTAAATAGCTTAATAAGAATCTGAGACTCCTACTCTAGGATGCCAGAATTATATTTTTCATGTTCAATATTTTATTTAGGGTTCAATAAATCCCATTGTAATTTGCTTAACTCTAAGAATTCACTTACATTCTTACTGTAATCCTCTAATAATTTAATGATATATGCCAACTTACACTGAGTTACTGTTAGGAATATATTCTTGGGTATACAAAGCACAACTAAGAAAATATCAGTTTTGGGATCCCTGGGTGGCGCAGCGGTTTGGCGCCTGTCTTTGGCCCGGGGCGCGATCCTGGAGACCCGGGATCGAATCCCACATCGGGCTCCCGGTGCATGGAGCCTGCTTCTCCCTCTGCCTGTGTCTCTGCCTCTCTCTCTCTCTCTCTCTCTCTCTCTCTCTCTCTCTCTGTGACTATCATAAGTAAATTAAAAAAATTAAAAAAAAATATCAGTTTTTAAAATGCTGGAAATAAAATTAAAATACTTAAAAAGATAAACAATATTCATATGTGGCTTAAATATTTGATTAAAACCTATACTATTTCAATATCAATATTTAAAAAATCATATATATTTTTCCTTTTACTATAATAATTAAATTTCTAATAATTAAGTAAACTTTGTATATTTGACATTTTTCACCATTCCAATTTTTCTTTTTTTAAAATTTTTTCCAATTATTTTCTACTTTAGTCATCTTTTGCTGTTTTTTTCCCTTAAGAATCTATATTTACGTTGTAATTACACCATAATTTAAGAAGAAAGTCAGACTCTATACAGATAATATACATAATATCTAGAATACAATTAAATGCTTACTAGACTTGCAAAGAAGCAAGAAAAGTGGGCCGACACCTAGGAGTAAAGAAATAAATACAAGGTAATGATGATACACTCAGAAATAATTTTATGTTGGAGTTTTGCAGTTAAGGATTTGGAAAATTCCTATTATAAACATACTTAAGTATTTAATGTAAAATATAAATGTAACCATAGATCCGATGAAGGTTTTCTACTGGCCAATGTAAATGACATAAAGACTAAATCTGGAACTGGAACATCTATCTTAAAATAAGACATTATCAACAAATTACAAAGCAGACTGGATACTGCAAAAGAAAAAGCTAGATATAACTTGATAGGTCAGGAAAAGCTCCCTAAGCTGAAGCATTTAGGAATGCAAAAAAAACAAAACGAAACAAAAAAGAAATAATGTAGAAATTTCCCAAATTTGATAACACGATTTTAACTCATATTTTAAGAAAACTTAACAACCCCAAAGCAAGAGGAACAAACAAAGGGGGACCTGGGTGGCTCAACTGGTTGGGCATTTACCTTCAGCTCAGCTCATGCCCCTGGGATCCTAAATGGAACCCCATATTGAGCTTCTTGCTTGTGCTCTCTTTCCCTCTCTTTCTCTCTCTCTATGACAAATAAATAAATAAAATCTTTAAAAAAGACAAAAAATCCTAGACAGACCACAGCTAAGTGGTGACAACTAATGTAAACAGAAAGTGTAATCAGAATTAAAAACAAGCAAAAAGAACAACTAACATATAAAGAATGGCAAAAAAAAAAAATCAGTGGTTTCTAAGTTGAAACAATGCAGAAGACATTGAGATGATGTCTTTAAAAGAAAAAAATGGCAGACTTTTTATCAAAAGAAAACATGCTTGATAAATGAAAATGAAACAAAGACTTTTGAGATAAAAGATTAGAGGGTTTTTTTTACTAGCAAGCATGCACTAATAAAATAAAGAGGGGAGGGAGGGAAGGAGGGAGAGGAAAGGAAAAGAAGGGAAGGAAGGAAGAATGGAAGGAAGGGCATTAAAGGAAATTCTTTTATTTTTCAATAAACTAAAGGCAAATTATATCACATAGAAACATAAATCTACACAAAGAAATGAAGAGCAATATAAATTATAACTAAGTGGGTAAATGTTAAAAATTCATACTTGTGGGCACCTGGGTGGCTCAGTAGTTGGGCGTCTGCCTTTGGCTCAGGTCCTGATCCCTGGGTCTTGGAATTGAGTCCTGCATTAGGCTCCCTGCAGGGAACCTGCTTCTCCCTCTGTCTGTATCTCTCCCTCTCTGTGTCTCTTATGAATATATAAATAAAATATTTTAAAAATTTCATACTTTAAAATATTTTGTTTATTTGAGAGAGAGAATGAGTTATGGGGAGGAGGAGTGAGAGAAGGAGAAGCAGACCCTTGCTGAGCAGGAAGCCCAATGCGGACCTCAATCCAAAGACCTAGAAATCATGACCTGAGTCGAAGGTAGATGCTCAACCCACTGAGCCACCCAGGCACCCTGATATTTGAATTTATTTTTAAATTCAGCCTTGAAATTTGATAGGTGACTGTTTAAAGAAAGAAAACAATGAAATGTATTGTGGAATTTATAACCCATGTTTAAGTAAAATTTCTACCAATAACAACAAATAAGTGGATGCAGAAAACAAATTACAACACCATAATGATCAGTTAAAATACATCTTTCATGAAAAATAACTTAATGGAGATAAAGTTGTATATTTCTTAGTAATAAAAAGAATTTATCCACAGTTGTATATATTTTGAAGTGACTGGTAATACAAAGATAATGTGTCACAGATTACAGGATAGAATTAAAAATATTCTAGAATCAAATTTATAATTTTAAATACTTATATTAGAATGAGGAAAATTCTTAAATTATCTAAGTTTTCCCTTAAGCTAGAAAGCAAAGAACAAATTAAACCTAGATTATTTAAAAGATAAAACATAATAGAAGGAATCCAATAAATAGAAAAAAGAAAAGCCACAGAAAAAAATTAAGGAAACAAATTTTATTATTTGAAAAATTATTATAAAAAGATAAAATTCTAGGTAGAATAATCAAAGAAAAGTGCCAGGAAATATAAGTTACCGATATCAGGCATAAAAGAGAGGATATCCTACAAATCATGTGATAAGATGATGATCAGAGACTTTCACAAACATAACCAATAAATCCTAAATTCCCTTAAAGATAAAAATGAGTAAATATCCTTCAGAAATAATTTTTTTTCAGGAATCATTTAAATCTTAATAGTCTTATATCTCTGAAAGAGAAATAATAACAATAATACACTTGTTATTACTCACAGAAAACTTTTTTAGAAAAAAGAAGAAAAATAATCCAAGTTCTGACTAAACTGTTATAAAATTCTCTCCAGCAATATAATAAAAGAAATGAAAAGACAGATAATTATAAATGTTGATGAGGGGGTGAAGAAAGGGGAACTCTCAGGCATTGCTGGCAGTAATGTAAAATGTTGTAGCCATATGGAAAACATATTGGCAGTTTCTTAAAATATTAAACAGATTTTTCTCACGTGACCTAGCAATTCAACTTTTAGGTATCCATCCAAGAGAACGGGTATATATATCCACACAAAGGCTCACACTTAGATGTTCTTCACAGCATGATTTGTAATACCAAAAAGAATGGAATCAATGGAAATGACATTCAGTTTGTGAACGGATAGATAAAATATGGTGTATCTATAGAATGAAATGGTATTGCACAATAAAAAGGAAGAAACTACAGATCCAAGCTATGATGTGGATGAACCTCAAAAACATTGTGTTCAGGAAAAGAAGCCAGACCTAAGTGACCATACATTTTATTATTCTTTTTCTGTGTAAATCCAGGAAATGCAGCTCTATGAAAAGAAACAAAAAAATAAGTAGATTATTGGATGGGGCAAGAGGTTTGACAGGAAATGTGCATGTGGAATCTTATTAGAATGATGAAATGTTTTGTACCCACCTGGCCTTCCATCTGTCCCTGGCGAGATAGCACCCTCTTTTATAGGTTTCTTTTCCTTTGCTTTCTGGTTAATCTGGAGGGAACATCAGTGCTGCAAGCAAGACCACTGAATTTTCACCCTAAACCACAGACAAGGCGTTTACTCCCATGTAGCCTGTTGTCACCTTATACTGAAATCTCACACATCCATTTCTATAGTTTGGAGCGAATTCCTCACCTCATGCCCTTCCTTATAGTTAGCCATTTCTTGGATCTAACCACTTGGGTATTTTGCCAGCACCTCAAAACACATCCAAACCTGTCCCAAATATATTACTTTGTTCTAATGCTCCTTCGACTTAATGCTTCTCTCTTTTTCCACCAGTCAGTGAATGTATCTTATCCAGCCATTCTTTCATTGAGGCTTCTAAGCTTGCAATTTTGATTCTTTAAAATAAGTGCCTTCACTCTTCACTAATTCCCTCAGTCTCACAAATTTCTACTTTCCTCCCAACCTCTCCTCTAGTTTGTCTCCTTATGTTATGCCCCCTAAGACATTTTGTTTTTCTCTCTTTATAAGATGTGTTTTTCATCAATTATGTTACCTATTTCTATATATTTTAACTTTAATCTAATTATACTGGGGATTCAGAATCCACTTTATCCACTTCTCTAGCCTCAGCTCTTATGTAAGTTCTTGACTTGTAGCCAGATTTCAGTAAGTTTACACCAAATGGAACTGAAAAAAAAATTAATGGCTTGTCATCTCCTTATACCAAAAAGCCTTAGAAGGAAATACAACTTAATATGTGCACTAATTCAGTGTTTTTTGAATTTGGTCTTAGACATATGACCATTTATTCGGCCTTCTGCATATTAACAAAAATATAGAGGGAATTGTAATAGTTAACATTACAGTGCTGACAGTTTCTGGAAGACCAAGCTAATTATGATGATAGATGTCATCTCATGGTACATGATGTTAAAAGTATGTAATTGGTAAGTAGAAGCAATTCGTAATTATGGTAGTTTGAGAAATATAATGAAAGCATTGAGGAACATAAAATGGCAACTTAAATAGATCAAGGAAAATATTCATCGAAAAACAAATCTTTTTTTTTATATTTCACATATTTTACAATGATCTAGTAAAATAATGATGAATAAGACAGTCTCAACCTCTGATGATTTTGCTGTCTGGATATATAAAAGACAAGTGAATTGGCAATTATATTACTGTGTCATAAGTGCTAAGCTAAGGTATACAAAGTCACAAAAAAAAGTTCCTCAGAGTTTATGATTTCAGAAAGGGAAAATGCGAAGCATGAGGAGAATAGTTATGAAATATTTGAAGTAAATCAAAAGTGGGATAATAATGACTTGTAATAGATACTAGCAATTAGAATAGAAATATTTCTTGATTTGGATTGAAGAACAGGGAATGCCAGTAATGATGGTCTCAGAGTTAGCAAGATCGCCAGAGGCATCTTGTTGCATAAGCCAAGAGAAGAGCCTAGGGAAAGGAAGGAGTAATCAAAAGAAACTGATCTTGTGGGCACCAAATAAAATGAAGATGCAATAGTGAAAGGGAATATAAGGGAAGGGAGAAGAAATGTGTGAGAAATATCAGAAAGGGAGACAGAACATAAAGACTTCTAACTCTGGGAAATGAACTAGGGGTGGTGGAGGGGGAGGAGGGTGGGGGGGTGAATGGGTGACGGGCACTGAGGGGTACACTTGACGGGATGAGCACTGGGTGTTATTCTGTATGTTGGTAAATTGAACACCAATAAAAATTAATTTATAAAAAAAAAAATTCCAGTTAGTTAACCTACAGTATAGCATATTAGTTTCAGGTGTACAATATAGTGATTCAACACTTCTCTACAACACCTGGTGGAGAATTTTTATTTGTGAAATATAAACATGGCTTGAATTTAAGAGATGGTAAAAAGGGGGGGAGGGGAAATGATTTAGAATACCTGTTTATTCTCTACCTTGTGTGACTGGCTAGTTAGTCAAGACATTAAATTAAATAAGGCATATGGCAAATTTATGGTTTTAAATTGGTGGTTTATTATAATTAGATATGTATTCTAATATCTTCATCTTGTATGAAATACAGTGGAAATCTAAAGAATGAAGAAAAAAAAATTCTAGCAACACCCAAGCATTTAAGCAAACCATCCGTTAACTGGAAAGTAGAATAACTTTCTGAAAAATAGACAAGAGACAACAGAAACCAGCTACGTATATAGGGGTCTTGTTCTCTAGGATGGGAAAAACATTAAGGAGTTCCAAGGACAGGTATATACAAAGCTGGGAGCAGAATGTGTATACAGGGCAAATCAAATATCAGACTAATGACTTGGGGGAGGTGTATCATTATGTCCAGTTAAGGAGCTTGATCCAGATAGAGTCCTGATCTCTCAACAGCAACTTCTACATCTTGTAAAAGATAGAGATAGATGGGTCTTCAAGTGGGCCAAAGGTATAAGCACGCTATGGTGTCAAAGAAATCCGGGGAATACTAAAAACCAGATTAGATAATCCACTGAAGTTACCCCCCTACTGCTCACTCTTCATGAAATGGAGAATAAACAACAGCATCTTCTTTAATATCCCCTAGACGACCTGCACAAATAGAGACAAGGACTCATTAAACATGAGCACAGGGATCCCTGGGTGGCGCAGCGGTTTGGCGCCTGCCTTTGGCCCAGGGCGCGATCCTGGAGACCCGGGATCGAATCCCACATCTGACTCTGGGTGCATGGAGCCTGCTTCTCCCTCTGCCTATATCTCTGCCTCTCTCTCTCTCTGTGACTATCATAAATAAATAAAATTAAAAAAAAATAAAACAAAATAAACATGAGCACAAGATAATGATAGGGCATATTTAAATCAAAGTAGCCTCTTACTTACAGGACAGCAGATCCAAGAGGACAGACACATCATAGAGATAAAATGGAGATAAAAACTACATCTTGAGTCTGTTGTATTTCCACTGATTGCAGAAAATATGTAAAAGTATGAATGTCCAGGTGAAAATCAAGTACATAGATTTAATTCTCAAGAATGAAAGCCAGGCTAGACATATTGATTTAAAAAAGAAAGATTTTGAGTAACTGCAATCTTCCAGCAAATTATATACATTTATTACTAGATATAGTATATGAATTTTTAAAATGCAGAAAAATGAAGGGATTAATATGTACTAAATGTAAGAAGTTTTAGTATTTTTCTTAAACACCCTTGGTATCATCTTAGACCTTGTCTTTTCCAGTTTTTGATTTACACTATTGATTCTCACTTTGATCAATGGACAGTTGAGTGATTGATATGATGAAACATGAGAAAAATTAGTGAACAAGAATGTCAGTCTTGCAGCAACTACTTACAGACTTGGTTTGATATCATTAATCATTACTTAAAAATCTTGTTTAGTGTTTCATAGTGTACAAATACTTTTACATAGAAAATCTTATTTGACCCTCATTACTGCCTTATAGTAAGGAGATATTCTCATTTTCAATTTATTGCAATTAAGATTCAGAAACCTGTGTCTTTCTTGGCCATTATGGCCAATAATAACATATCTGATATTAATAATAGGACTTTGCACTGCTGGGCATTTGACTAGAATCAGGGTTTAGAATTGAAGTGCTCTGAGTGATAGAAGCAGAATGGAAATAACTGATATGTGCAAGGACAAGATTGGCCTGATCATGTTGAAGAATAAGGGACTTAAAACCAAGAGTCACAGTGGACCTGGGTCAGAAGTGAATCCAAAGTGCAGGTGATGAAGCCCAGAGGATCAGTATCCAGGCAACAGTGAAACAAGCAACACAGAGTGAGAAGCCAAGTACAGAACTTCTCTCTGCAGGTGGTTGATAAGTTTTTATATATAATTGTGTGTGTGTGTGTGTGTATGTGCATGCATGTGTGTGGGTATATGTGAGAAAACAAGCAATCTTTGGTTTAGAAGATAGTTGATTCCTTAGAGACAGCTTCAGTGCTATTTCCAGGAGCCCTGACCACCATGGAGTAACACAGTGACAGCCAAATATTCACGTGTTCCTGCATCACAAGAATCTTGATGTTTCATGATTCTCAGCTTTTAGAGGACAGTTTGTACATAGTCCCAATCTCCCCTTGGTTGAAAGAAAGATCTTTACTTTGGGATATAAAATATAAAATAAGAAAAAAAAAAAACCACTTTCTCTGGGGAGGTTATGAGGAAGGTGCCTAGATTTTTAGGCTCCTGGAATCTGAGCAAATGTCCTTAGGTCAGAAAAGTCTGAATCTCCTAGTCTCTCTAGAGCAGTACACAACCTGGAGCTTCTGAGGCAATCATCCTTTCATCAAGCTTGCCAGTGCTCTTAGGTCAAAAAGCCTGGGCCTTAAAGAAAACAAAAATATTCATAGAGAATTGTTTTTCAAAAATCGGTGACCACAAAAGCAAGAGAAGAGAGCACTGCTACCGAAGCCTCCAGAGATGCGGCTTTCCAGGTTATTTCCTGAGTTGCTTGTCAAGCTTTTCAGCTACACCAATTGTCTCTGTGTTTCATTTCATCTTTTAATATTGTTGCTTTCTCTCTATTTGATCTTTCTGCCTTAAGTATTTGTTTTTTAACTGCATTTCATAAAATATTCATCTTTTGTAAAGTCTGATGTAGCCATGATCACCACATTGAAAATGTGCCCTTCACCTCCCACTGCTTGAGCCAAATTACAGGCTGTACATTTTTCTCATAGTTATCCTGGGAGCAGCAGCAGTTGAACCCCTTCTGAGATGCTGTAGTCTGGTTTTCTGATGTGACCCAGCGTTAAGGGGGAAACTGGGAGGAGGGATATGAAAAGGGGCCTGTCACCATAGGGTGGCTATACTTTTTAATGGTGCATTTCATCAAAAGAATTTTTTCTTTCCCTTTAAGACGTTTCTTCAATTACACTAGCTCAGAATATCATAGGCATCTATGTGCCTCCTCAATACAATGGCCTGTCAATGAATATGATGAATTAGTCATAAATCCAAGACCACAAAGTCATTATTATTTAAAAATTGACACAGTGTATCATGTTTTGAAATAAAAGGCTACTGTAAAGCATTATTAATAAAAGTACTCTTTTACTTATCAAAGTTGAATGGTAGTTTTAAGAAGTTAGTCTCTACAAAAGCTTTAACAAGATGAATGGACTTACAATACTGTCAGATACAGCTAAGAAAAACTTGAAAATAACTGACAAAAAAAGATGCCCAAGAGACATTTATCCATTCATCCTTACCACCACAGATACTGTCTGACAGCACATCTAGTTTCTCTGATGTTCAGTACAAGAGATTACATATCTGACACTGGATTTTTATAGGTAAATACAAGAAAGAGTTGCTTGCTATAAAATGGCCTCTTGAGAAGTTTGCAGTACCTCAGCATCACTTTCAAGAAGAAACAAGGCCTCAAAAATGTAACTAACTATAACATATACATTTTTCCCCACTCTTGTCTCCTACTGTAGAATTTTTGAATACTAAAATTACAGGACTTTTTTTTTATCCCATTAAAACTGTTTCAGCCTTTTTGTATATAAGAGTCCCATGTCTTATACTTTACTGGGAGTTTTCTCATTTTACTGTTTTGCCTAGAAGACCCAGTTTCTCTTTATGCTAGGCAATAATTGGGTTTTTTTTTATTAATGTAATTTCCTCAGAAATGATTTCCCTTTATCTTGTAGGTCCTTTTTTATAGGCTTACTTGTCATCTGGCACTCTCCCTTTCATATCACTTTTCAGAATTGAAATTTCTCACTTAATATTTCCCTACTGTGGTAGACCATGCATCACAAGGACAATGACTATGTTCATTTGGTTCGTTGTTCTATCCCAACGTACCGAAGAGTGTCATGTGTAGTGTACTTAGATTCCTAAGTCCATGAATTATCATAAATTTAAAAATTTGAATTTGTCATTTCAGAGATTGAATGGTATGAAGCAATTAGAAGGCTAAGGTCTACCTAAATGATTGGGTGACTGAGAGGTATGGATCGAGATGTTGAATTGGAGAATGCAATGTAGTAAAAAATCTAAAAGATAGACTAATTTATGCAAATCTTGAAACAGCACATGGTAGGTGAGAAAATATAGAGAAATATATTAGCAATATGTGAAAGACTTCAATAGCAAAGTGGGAAAAATAGAACTTTACTGTAATACTGTAACAAATAAACTCAAAGAAAGTAGAAGGAAGCAGATAAAAATGATGAAGGCATAAATTAGAAAATTCTATATAATAGAAAGTATCCACAAAATTATTTTTTTGAAATACATAATAAAATCAGCAAACTCCTGTTGAGACTAATCAATAAAAACATAAAGGGGAGAGAGACAGAAAGAGAATAAGAGAGAAAGGCACTCATACACAAAATCAGAAGTAAAACAGCAGATATTAAGCAAATCAAAAATTATAATTTTAAACAACTATATAATCATTTAACAACATGAATACATTTCTCCAATATATAATTCATCAACACAATTTGTCTTATAAAAGTATTTGCAGCATGCTATAATTCATAAATATTAAAGATATTTTAAAATAATGTATACTGTATATACATGCATAAATACATGGAAACCCATAGTAGCTATTTATGGAAATGACAAACATTAATTATATTACCACTGGGAGTTGAAGAAAGAAATTATCTTACAAATGGATATCTAATGAGATTTAACTCTATCTTTAATATTTTATTTATTAAAAGAAAGTGAAACATGGATTTGAAGTAAATATGGTTTAGTTTTAACAACTATAAAGATTATTGGTGGATTTTGGGATGTCATTCATATTATTCTCAATATGATTCTGAATTTCTGAAATATTTTATATTATGAACTTAATTAAAACTCTGCTTCCAAGAAGTTGTAGTAGATAAACTTTACCCTATTCCTCCTGGTACATATAACTAAAAACTGATCATCTTATATAAAAAGTAAGAAGAAAATGAGAGGTAGAAAGAAGTCATACTGGCCAGGAACTTCAGGACCCAAAAATCAAATTTCCTGAATTTTCTTTTTAAGATTTTATTGATTTAGGAACACCTGGGTGGCTCAGTGGATGAGTGTCTGCATTTGGCTCAGGTTGAGATCCCAGGGTCCTGAGATTGAGTCCGCATTATGCTCCCCACAGAAAGCCTGCTTCTTCCTCTGCCTATGTCTCTGCCTTTCCTTCTGTGTCTCTCATGAATAAATTAAAAAATAAAATTTTTAAAAGATATTTTATTTATTTATTTGACAGAGAGGGAGAGAAAACACAAGCAGGGGGAGTGGCGGGCAGAGAAAGAGGGAAAAGCAGACTCCTCACTGAGCAAGGAACCTGCAGTGGGGCTCAATGACAGGACCCTAGGATCATGACCAGAGCCAAAGGCAGATGTGAACCAGCTGAGCCACCCAGGTATCCCCTCTTGGGTTTTCTTTTTGCTTCAGACATCTCATGCTGGATCCCAGTGAAGCCTGTAACCCAGAAATGCCAAATGGCACAACAAAATAAGCCCCAATAAGCTTGATCTCTTGAGACAAAGGAATAGGAAGATAGAGCATTAGGGAAATAATATCTATTACAGCCAAACACCACCAGCAATTTCCCAGTGGGTAACCTAGATGTTCACTGTATGCAGATTAGAACAAGGTGCCCCAACCCCTTTGCTTAGGAGGCTCTAAAGAAGGATGCATGGGGAAGTGGACTTCATCTCTACCAGATGACAGCCAGTGTCATCCATCCCTCCCATGATGTCATTGGAGACCATATAGGAAGCCTGGGCATCCATCCCACCCTGCCAGTATTGAAGTATACTTCTCTCTTCCCACTGGAGCAGAGTCAGGGGAAGATTCGAGGAAAGGAAGGACTTTGACCATTACCAGATGGAAGGGGTCTGTCCAGTTCCACTGCAGTGTCAGTGAACACTTCTCCTTTTGGGGGGCTTAATCTAGTGGACTTTTTAAAAGTTAATTACCCCCATCCTTTGTTTTATTGTATATTGCACCTATATACATTACAATCCACACAATGCAAGGTTATATTTACCATTTTACATGTCCTTTATTTATTTATTTTTTTGTATACCTAAGTTTCTATCTGGTGCCATTTCTTTTTATTTTAAATAACCTTTTAATTTAAAAAAAATTAAATGCAACTAATTAACATATAATGTATTATTGGTTTCAAAGGTAGAGGTCAGTGATTCATTAGTCTTATATAGTACCCAGTGCTCATTACATCACGTGCCCTCCTTAATGTCCATCACCCAGTTACCCCATCCCCCCACCCTCTCCTCTCCAGTGACCTTCAGTTTGTTTCTTAAGATTAATAGTCTCTTAAGTTTTGTCTCCCTCTCTGATTTCATCTTGTTTCACTTTTCCTCTTTTCCCTTATGATCCCTCTGTTTTGTTTCTTAAATTCCACATGAGTGAAATTATATGATTATTTCTCTGATTGATTTATTTTGCCTAAAATAATGTCCTCTAGTTCCATCCATGTCATTGCTAATGTAAGATTTCATTTTTCTTTTGATGACTGAATAGTAGTCCATTGTATATATACACCACATCTTCTTTGTCTATTCATCTGTTGATGGACATCTCATCTCTTTCCATAGTTTGGCTATTGTGGACATTGCAGCTATAAACAGTGGTATGCAGGTGCCCCTTTGGATCACTGTATCTTTGGGGTAAACATCTAGTAGAGCAATTGCTGGGTCATAGGGTAGGTCAATTTTTAACTTCTTGAGGAACCTCTGCATTGTTTTCCAGAGTAGCTGTACCAGCTTGCATTCCCACCAACAGTGTAAGAGGGTTCCTCTTTCTTTGTATCCTCACCAATATCTGCATTTCCTGACTTGTTAATTTTATCATTTCTGACTGGTGTGAGGTGGTATCGCATTGTGGTTTTGATTTGTATTTCTTGATGACAAGTGATGTGGAGATTTTTTTTGTGTCTGTTAGCCATTTGTGTGTCTTCTTCGGAGAAATGTCTGTTCATGTCTTCTGCCCATTTCTTGATTGGTTTATTTGTTCTTTGGGTGTTGAGTTTGATAAGTTCTTGATAGATTTTGGATACTAGCCCTTTTTCTTCTATGTCATTTGCAAATATCTTCCTCCATTCTCTCGGTTGTCTTTTGGTTTTGTAGACTATTTCCTTTACTGTGCAGAAATCTTTTATCTTGATGAAATCTCAAAAATTCTTGTTTGCCTTTGTTTCCCTTGCTTATTTACTGTTATTGGCAGTTCAGCTCTAATCGCTGCAAATTCACTCATTTTTTATTTATCTACATAAGGCTTTATTTTATCTCCGTATGAAGGGTATAGTTTTGCCAAATATTGTATATTGCGTTAAGATTTTGGACTTTTATTTTTCAATAGGATCTCATCAAAATTTAAAACTTCTGCCTAACAAAGTATCTTGTTAATAAGATAAAAAGAAAGCTACATACAAGAACAAGTTTTTGCAAACTGCAATTCTCCAAAGGAATTGTTTGTAATAATATGTAGAAACTCAAAATTCAACAGTTGAACAATTAGGAAATTGACAGAGTACATGAGCAGATATTTCACAGAAGAGGATTATATTAGGGTTCTCCAGAGAATCAGAAGCAATAGACTATCTATACATATGTAAAGAGAGAGAGCATTATGTTAAGGAGGTGTCTCCTGTGATTTGAGGGCCTACCAAGTACATAATCAATTTACGGGCAGGCTGGCAGACTGGAGGCCCAAGAAAGAACTCATATTGCAGCTCAAATCCTAAAGGATTCTGGAGGCAGAATTTTGTCTTTTCCAGTAGACTTCACTTTTTTAAGGATATCAAGTGAACAGAAGAGGCCCACTCACATTGCTTTTCCAAAGTTAACTAATTTAAATGTTAATCTTATCTAAAAATGCCTCCACAACTACATTTGGACTGTTGTTTGATCAAATATCTGGGTACCATAGCCTAACCAAGTTGATACATAATTAACAATCACAAGTATATACATGTGGCAAATAAGAATTTGAAAGATGTTCAACATTAGCCATTAGAGAAATACAAATTAAAAGCACAATGAAATATAATCATGCACCTTTCTTATCAGAATAACTAGATTAAAAATTAAAGTAACACAAAATGCTGACCAGGGTGCAGAGAAATTGAATCATTTTACATTGCTATATGCAGTAATTGCACAGCCACAATGGAAAACAATTTGACAGTTTCTTAAAAACTGAACATATAACTATCATATGATCTGGCCATTGCACATTTATCTCAGAAAAATGAAAACTTACATTCTCACAAAAATATACCATAAATATTTATAGCACATTTATTTGTAATCACCAAATCTGGAATTAATTCAGATGTCCTTCAACAAATGAATGGCTAAACAAACTGTGGTAAATACATACCTTGGGATACTGCTTAGCAATTTGATACATACAAAACTTATGATAAAATCTCCAGGGAATTTAAAATGAATTTAATCTCCTGAATTTTAAAATGATTTTAAAAATAATAATTCTAAATAGCTACATACTGTATTATTCCATTTATACATAGTACTCTTGAAATGATAAAATTATAGAATGGGTAAGAGATCAGAGGTTGCCAGAGCTTAAGAATAGAAAGAAGAAATTACAAGTTGCCAGGGTTTAAGGAGGGAGTAGCGGCAGGAGGTCAGTGAGATGGGTATGTGGCTATAAAAGAGCAACCTGAGGAATCTTGTCATTGATAGAAGTGTCCCCTGTATTGTCTGGAACAATGCCCATGTCCTGATTGTGATATCATTTTACCCTTTTGCAAGATGTTAACTTTGGAGAAAACTATGTAAATGGCAGGGATATCTCTATTATTTCTTACAACTGCACATGAATCTACAATTGTTTCAAAATAAAATGCTTAATTAAAAAATCAATTAGGGACACTAAGGATAGTGTGCCTTTACAGAAAATAAAATTAATTACAAAAGCAATTTGTGAGACAGATACATGAGTATTGATACAGAAACCATGTTGTTAAACCCATTAGTAAATCATCTGTTCAGAAAAAAAACCTCATCTATAGATCATCTACAGCATTACAGTTTTCATTAAAAAGTAATATTTATTATAGTAGTTTGAAAGGAAGCTGAAAAGCTACACACACAACTGTAGATAGTGGTAACCTTAGGAAGGAGAGTTTTTTGTGATGATGTCTAGGTTTGTGTAGCTCCGGGAATATTTTGTTTTATTTTATACAAACAAATAAGGTCCAGGGAATGTTGCACATCTTTGCCTGGTTCTTTCAATTTTATGTTTTGTGTTGGTTGGTTGGTTGGTTGGTTGGTTGGTTGGTTGGTTGGTCTGGTTTTACATTGTGAATCTTTGCAGGTTTTTACATGTAAATCTGTTCAGTCTCTGTTTCTGGAGCAGCAAATTAAGTGATCTGTGCCAGGAACCAATGATTTTGATTATTTTCTTATTTTATCTCTCAATTCATAGTTGTACAGTGCCATCCTCATTCTTAAGTTGCGTTCTAATTGAATATCAATAGAAAGAAGTGTATGTGTTGTACCTTTTCCACCCTTCACGATGCAGACCAGGTTTACCAGACTGCCAAGACATTCTGAATAGACAGACTAAACTAATGATTAATACTTTGGTTTCATATTTAACATTTCTTTTTAAGGTAGAAGTTTTGTTAAATGACATCCTTTTACTTTTAGACAAATACATTAGGAAATATATTACTGGTATACTACTTACTGGTGGCAAATTATCACATAGAGCCTGGCTCCATTTTTTATATTTTAATGCCAACTATTTTTAAATCCCATCATTCCTTCTTTCACCCCCCATCTGGGAAAGCCAGACACAATAAACTGTCACCGGGCTACCCACTCTTAACACTTCCACCATTGTATACATGTTTTACAGGTAAGATCTTAACTACACTCAACATTTGTGCAGGAACACAAGTATAATATTACATTAGTGTCATCCTCCTTAGAAAATAGTCATTTGACACACTCATCCAGGACATGCAATCATTCACAAATAATGTTAAACACACACATACACACACGCACATGCTCATGCACACTCACAAAGTGATAGGTTATTTTCCTAACATGTTGTACAAGGCCCTGCAACCTCAACCTCTCAATTAACTTCTGGGCATTATAGAGTCAGTCAAAGCCTGCTTTCTCTCTGACACTCTTAAGAAACAACTATTGATCATTTCAGCATGCAAGATGTTAAAACAAGTCCGATAGTTTTGGGAACTTTTTGATTGCTGGATCTAACATATTCCTCATTTACAAGTTTTATCCAAGTTAACTGATGCTGTTACAAATCAGCTCATTTTGTCTGTCCTTCCACCCACCAACAAAAGGTTTTAGAATCTATACAAATTATAATATAAATAGGCACATCTGCTAGGACCCAGCAGAGACTTTTTAACTTTAGAAGCTTTAGCAATCTTCTTTCATTCTTCCTGAAGTCTCTGTACCTCTCACAAAGGCCATAAAATGTCCATGGATTTCTGTTTCAAAAAAACTGCCCTTCCTACTCCTGTTAGAGAAACTGCTGGCCTCATCTTGAGCTTGTGACTCTCTCCACCCTAACACCTATTAATGATGTTTGTTATGAATGCAGTATCCTGCGTGGCTACAGAAGCCTCTTTACCAAAATGTAAATTATGTCTTTGGGATAAATACAAAACTGGGCCATCTGGCATATTCCCTTTTTTCAGAGGGATTCAAATGGTTTCTCTTTGTCCTCACTCCCTTGGACTATGATGTTGGGGGAGACCATGTCTCTTCCAGGAACATTAGCAAATTGAACCAAGTTAGGTTGAGTTGTCAGCAGGGTTAATTCCTTTTGAATCAGTTCCATGCCTCTCTCCTAGCTTCTGGGGATTTGCAGGCAATCTTTGACATTCCCTGGTTTGTGGCAGCATAACTCCAATATCTGCTTCTATCTTAACATAGCACTCTCCATGTATGTATCTGCAGTCTGTGTCCAAATTCCCATCTTCTTATAAGGGCATCAGCCATAGGATTGGTGGGTGTAACCTGACATATCTGCAATTACCTTATTTCCAAATAAGGTCATCTTTACAGGTGCCTGGGTCTATGACTTAAATATATTATTTTGGAGGACTCCATTCTACCCACTACAATTGCAGACTTTCTTCCAGGTCCCACCTATCCTTTTCTTCTCTTGCTCTATATCAAGGTAAGAGGATAAGAAGACTCATGAGCTCCCTTTCCTGGTGTAGGTAGGATATTCAAACTATGCAAACTCCAGCTCATCCTAGGGACTCTTCACCCCTGTTGCAACAACAATAACCCAAGCTCCTACTCCCCTTTCTAATCTCTCAGTTCTTTTCAAACCTTATTATGTGAGAAATTAGGCTTTCCATGTCTGGTTGTTATAAGTCTTGAAACCTCAACCAAATTTTGGGCTGGGGTTGGTTGATCATACCCTTCTTGGGACAATCATAAGATAAAAAACATTTTTCATTTTTTGATATAATAGTCATTTCTTTTATTTATATATTTTTTATTTTTAAAAATTTTAAATTCAGTTAGTCAACATGTAGTACAACATTAGCTTCAGATGTAGTTTTCAATAATTCATCAATTGCATATTATTACCCAGTGCTCATCCTATCATGTGCCCTCCTTAATGCCGATCACCCAGTTACTCTATTCCCCTACCCACCCACCCCTTCAGCAATCCTCAGATTGTTTCCCAGCATTAAGAGTCTATAATGGTTTATTTGTCACTCTCTCTGTTTTTTTTTTTTTTCCCATTCAGTTTTATCTCCCTGGCCTTATGGTTCTTTGCCGTGTTTCTTATATTCTGCATATGAGTGAAACTATAGGATAGTTATCTTTCTCCAGTTGATTTCTTTCACTTAGTGTAATACCCTCCAGTTCCACCCATTTCACTGTAAATGGTAGACATACATCCTTTCTGAGGGTGAAGGAGTATTCCATTGTGTATATATACTACATCTTCTTTATCCATTCATCTGTCGAAGGACATGACGGCTCCTTCCATAGTTTGGCTATTGTGGACATTGCTGCTGTGAACATTGAGGTGCAGGTGCCCCTTCAGATCACTACATTTGTCTTTGCGGTAAATACCCAGTAGTGCAATTGCAGGGTCATAGGGTAGCTCTATTTTTAACTTCTTGAGAAAACTCCATACTGTTTTCCAGAGTGGCTGCACCAACTTGCATTCCCACTAACAGTGTATAAGGGTCCCCCCTTGCCAACATTTGTTGTTTCCTATTTTTGTTAATTTTAGCCAATCTAGCCGGTGTGAAGTGGCATCTCATTGTGCTTTTTATTTGTATTTCTCTGATGACAAGTGATGTGGAGCACTTTTTTTTTTTTTAATGTCTCTGCTGGCTTATGTTTTCTTTGGAGAAATGTCTGTTCAGGTCTTTTGCCCATTTCTTGATTGGATTATTTGTTCTTTGGGTGTTGAGTTTGATAAGTTCTTGATAGATTTTGGATACTAGCCCTTTATCTGATATGTCATTTCCAAGTATCTTCTCCCATTCCATAGGTTGCCTTTTAGTTTTGTTGACTGTTTCCTTTGCTGTGCAGAAGCTTTTTATCTTGATGAAGTTCCACTAGTTCATATTTGCTTTTGTTTCCCTTGCCTTTAGAGACGTGTCTTGAAATAGTTGCTACAGCCGAGGTCAAAGAGGTTGCTACCTGTGTTCTCCTCTAGGATTTTGATGGACTCCTGTCTCACATTTAGATCTTTCATCCATTTTGAGTTTATCTTTGTGTATGGTATAAGAGAAATGTCTAGTTTCATTGTTCTGCATGTGGCTGTCCAATATTCCTAGCACCATTTATTGAAGAGACTGTCTTGGTTTCCATTGGATATTCTTTCTTGCTTAGTCAAAGATTAGTTGACATAGAGTGAAGGTACATTTCTGGGTTCTCTATTCTGTTCCATTGATCTATGTGTCTGTTTTTGTGCTAGTACCATGCCATCTTGATGATCACAGCTTTGTGATATAGCTTGAAGTCTGGAATTGTGATGCCCCCAGCTTTGGTTCTTTATCAACATTTCTGTGGCTATTTGTTTTTTAAAAATATTTTATTTATTTATTCATGAGAGAGAGAAAGAGAGGCAGAGACACAAGCAGAGGAAGAAGCAGGCTCCATGCAGGGAGCCTGACGTGTGACTCGATCCCAGGACACCAGGATCATGCCCTAGACCGAAGGCAGGCGCTTAAACCGCTGAGCTACCCAGGTTGCCCCTCCTCTGGCTATTTGGAGTCTTTTCTGGTTCTGTATAAATCTTAAGATTATTTGTTGCAGCTGTGTGAAAAAATGTTGATCGTATTTTGAAGGGGATTGCATGGAGTGTGTAGATTGCTTTGGGTAGCATAGACATTTTAACAATATTTACTCTTCTAATCCCTGAGCATCAGATATATTTCCATCTCTTTGTGTCTTCCTTAATTTGTTTCATAAGTGTTCTGTAGTTTTTAGAATATAGATCCTTTATCTCTTTGGTTAGGTATATTCTTAGGTATCTCATGGTTTTTGGTGCAATTGTAAATTAAATCCTTAATTTCTCTTTCTTCAGTCTCATTGTCATTGTATACTCATTTCTCCTTTAGGTTGATAAACAGAGTCATTGAATAGGATAAAGGGCAAAATTGTCACACCCTCTGAAAGATTCAAGATGTTACATGATAAGATAATGTGTGTCTCAGTGTATGTGCACAGTAAGAGTTAAATGTCACAAACTAATAAAGGATGCAAAAAATAGAACTACCTAGGTGCATTTACAAACATCAATCAAGTTGGTCACATTTTGTTTTGTTGTTTTTATTGTAGTAAGAATACTTAATATGAGATATACCTTCTTAAATGTTTAAGTGTACATTATGGTGTGTTTAAAAATAAACACAATGTTGTATAGAGATCCCTAGAACTCATTTGTTCTGTATTACTGAAACTTTATATCCACTAAAGAATATATATTCTTTATTCATATCCTCCTTCCACTAGACCCTGATGAAAACCATTCTACTCTGTTTCTATGAGTTTGACTATTTTGAGTACTTTATGTAAGTAGAATAATACATTTTTTTCCTGAGATGGTACATTTCATTTAGCATAGCATCACTTGGCAAGAGTTCAGTTCATCCATATTGTCATATATGGTAGGGTTGACTTCTTTTTTCATTGTGTGTGTGTGTGTGTGTGTGTATGCAATGTGTGGTGTGTGTAAACATCACATCTTTTTATTAATTCATCCATCAATCAATTTTAGGTTGTTTCCATATCTTGGTATTGTGCTTAAAGCTGCAATGCACATGAAGTATATTTATAGCTTTAAGATGTAGAATCTATTTTGTTTGTAATAATCAAAAATGGAGTTACAGTATCATGTGGCAACTCTATTTTAAATTTTTGAGGAGTCTTCATACTGCTTTTCACAGCAGCTGCATCCTTTTTATACCATGAGCAGTGCACAAGAGTTGCAAGATTGTCAAAAAATAGGTTTCGTTTTTGTTGTTTGTTTTATAATGGCCATTCTAACAAGTATGAGGTATATTGCATTATGGTTTTCATTTATATTTCCCTGATGTTTTGGATTGTTGAGCATCTTTTCATACACTTTTTGGTCACTTTTTTGTTTTCTTTGGAGAAATGTCTATTCAATTATTTTCCCTATGTTTAATTGGATTCTTTGTTTGTTTGTTTTATGCAACTGAGTTATAGGAGTTTCTTTAATATTTTAGATACCAATCTCTTATTAATTATATGGTTTAGAAATATTTTCTCCTGTTGTCTAGAATGCTTTTCATTCTGTTGAGTATTTCCTTTGCTGTGCAGATTCTTTTGGTTTGATGAAGTCCTGCTTGTTTAATTTTGCTTTTACTGCTTGATCAATAAACAGAATAGAGTTCAGGAAATAAGCACACACATATGTGATCAACTGATCTTCAACAAGGTTGTCAGGAATGCAGAATGGGAGAAGCATGGCTCTTCCAGCATATTATGATGAGAAAACTGGATATACACATGGAAAAGAATGAAATTAGCCTATTATCTTACATCATACACTGAAATCAAATTAAGATGGATTAAATATTTAAACATATGAGTTAAAACTGTAAGACTTTTATTTTTTTATTTTCTTAAGATTATTTATTCATGAGAGACACAGAGAGAGAGGCAGAGACATAGGCAGAAGGAGAAGCAGGCTCCCTACAGGAAGCCCAACATGGGCCTCGATCCCGGGACCTGGGGTCGTGACCTGAGCCAAAGATACTCAGCCACTGAGCCACTCAGGCACCCTGAAACTGTATCAGTTTTAGAAGAAAAAGCTTCAGGAGATTGGACTTGGCAATGATTTATAATCTAAGACAAGAAATGAAATGAAATGAAAGCAATGACAATGAAAGCAAAATTAGACAAGTGTCACACATTTTGATCTAAATTAGTTTTTATTGATATTGAGCTTTTCTAGATATATAAAATAATTGGCATTAACCAAAAATGCCATCATAATTGACTAAGTTACATAAGGTTCTTTTATGAGTTGAGTGATGATGTATCATTTTTTAATAGTCAAATTTTCTAAAATATTCCATCATGCTCTAGTGATAAGATGGTATGGTAGGACGAATAAACCTGTAACTATGTTTACTTATATGGCAAAAGAATTAGATTAAAGACCTAGAGATGAGGAGATTATTTGGAATTATTCCTGAGCCTAATCTCTTAATAAAAGGAGTCTCTTAATTTTTTTTTTAATTTTTATTTATTTATGATAGTCAGAGAGAGAGAGAGAGAGGCAGAGACACAGGCTGAGGGAGAAGCAGGCTCCATGCACCGGGAGCCTGACATGGGATTCGATCCCGGGTCTCCAGGATCGCGCCCTGGGCCAAAGGCAGGTGCTAAACCGCTGCACCACCCAGGGATCCCTAGAAGTCTCTTAATAAAAAGGATACCAGAAAATCAGAGTTAGTAAAAGAATGTGTAAATAAAATAGAAATAGCTACTAGAATCTAGAAAAGCTAGAAAGTGAATTCTCTCCCTTCCAACACCTTATGTTTTTATTTCAGTTTTAAGTCACTAAGTTGTGCTATTTTATTACAGCATCAGTAAGAAACTAATTCATATGATAAATTAAAATTATTTTTGATAGACTAAGAAAGTAGATTTTCCCATCTTATAGATATCAAAACAGGAAAAATAATGATAAGTATTCAAGCATGCGCACATGAGTTTTCAGCTTTCTCACTATTATGAGCAGATTTTCTTTGCTAAACTTATTTTTCATTTGTTTTCTACTATGTTTTTGTCATTGATATTTCAGTCCCAACAGAATTTTATTAAAGCAAATACCTTGACTTTCCTTTAGGGATCTTAAAGAAGTCACTGGATACTTACAACATGCTCAAGTATTCTTTCTACAATTTCCTTTGCAATTATTCTTTATTCAACAAGTGAATGAGTTATTCTGTTGATTGATGTCTTACTTTGCTAAAAATATGAGAACAAGATATTCTTCTTGAAGAATACAGCTCAAAATTCACAAAGATGATACTTTTATAATCCTAATTGTGCAGTGGTTTTCTCTGTATTTCTAGGTTAGGACCCAACACTTCTATAGTCATTATTCAAAAAAGTAAGCTTTTCCTTAGAAAAGTTAGAAATAATAATATAGATAAACATTTTATTCTTTATGAGACAAAACCACTTTGATTATTGTCTCATTCAAACTTTTAATATGTGGGAAGTATGGAGATTTAATGCAATATAATGGCAACATTTTTTTCTTTCAAGAATAAACTTGTTTTCAGATAAAGTCAAAAATTTTACAGCAGCATCGTTTAGTAACAATTCAGTGCAATCAACATATGTTACTTAAATTTTCTAGTTGTCATTTTAGAAAAAACAAAAAGAAGTGCGCAAAAGTAACTTAGTAATATATTTCATTTTGCCTTCTATATCAAAAATATTGTCATTTGACAATTAATTTATAAGACATTATCAATTTATTTTACTTTTTTCACAATGTCTTTAAGATTTGATATGCATTTTATACTTGTAGAACATTTCAATTTAAACTAGCTATATTTCAGGTTTTCAGTAGCTAATAAGTACTACATTGGATGACAAATGTAGGTAGGAATAGTAATAAAAACAAAGAATAATGAATTAAAATACTTTAATGAATATAGCTAAAAGTCCAGATGTTTTGATGCATAGTAGTATTGTTCCAGAATATAAAATCCTCCTAAAGTTTTTGCCTTTATTTTAGCCCATTTTTAGCCTAGGAGGCAATTAGAAAGGTATGTTTCATGCAAGAGCTTGAGAGGAAAACACCATTCTCTTGACTATGTCACGTTAAGGAACATACAACATAAGGAACTATAATGCAGATTCAGTGTAACAAAAACAGAGATAGAAAGGGAAAAAAAAGATCAGATGTTTGGAAAACTAGTATTTTCTTAGTAAGAAATAAACAGCAAATATTTTGCATAGGTTAATATATTTTTATTTAAATACTGTTTTTTTAAATATTTTATTTGTTTATTCATGAGAAACACAGAGAGAGAGGCATAGGCAGAGGGAGAAGCAAGCAGGCTCCCTGCATGAGCCGATGTGGGACTTGATTCCAGGGCCCTGGGATCAGGACTGGGCTGAAGGCAGATGTTAAACCCCTGAGTCACCCAGGTGTCCCTTAAATACCATTCCTAATACTGTTTTATATTTAATTAAACATTGGATAATATTATAAATATAGTATGTTATGTAAAAACAAAGAGAGAGGGAGAAATAATCTTGTTATAAGGATATTACTTTCCTGCCACAGAGAAGCATGGGCCAAAACAACTCTACACATTAAATAAAAGTTCAAGATTATTTGAAAAGAACAAAGGGGAAATCTCTTCTACTGCAACATAGAAAACTATTCTACCTGTGGCTCTATTTGTTTTTAATATTCTGAAATGATATACAAATACTACTTCACCATCTTGACAAAAGTCACATCCATGCTATAGATATGAAAAATGCCAGTGAAATTTTAACAGTATTGATATATTTTTGTTGAAGAATTTCTTGCTAGAAGAAATTCCCTCCATTAAGGCAGTTTTAATTCTTCATTGGCATAAATTTTCCTATTTAAAAATGAAATTACATTTGGTTGATTGATTCTTTAATCTATGTCATATTTTCCTTATAACTTATGATTTATTGTGATTTTTATTGGAGCCATTATTGCCACTAAACCCAAATTTGTAGGACAAATTTTTCAAAAAAATTGACTCTTAAGTTTTTTTTTTTTTTTTAAAAAGTGTTTGGATCTCAATATGTTGTTATTTCGATTTATGTTTATTGTTACTATTTAATGATTTTTCTGAGGAAATGTTTATTTACATGTTGTTTCACTAAGAGTGGTAGTTATGAGCTTTCAGCTCATCACAAGAAAAGGATGCAAAATAGTAAGTACATTAAGAATATGCATCACAGCCAAATGCTGTCACAGAACAAGGAGTCTTTTGCTCTGGGATCGGAATTGATTCATTCTCACAGAACACCTGGGAACCTGGAACATCAAAATGGAGCTTATGCCCATATTTCTATATTTTGCTTGTTATGCAGGCATTTTTGTTCTACAATCACCTCAATAGCAAAGCCCTGTGCAGAGGAGGGACAGCAAGTCTCACCCAGCTCATGTACAAATTGTTACATTCATTGTAATTATGGTCACTCAGTATGCTTTATGCCTTGACCAAGAGTTTGTGCCATGCAAGTTCATTTCTTATTTCATTAGCATAAGTCAGGCTAATTGTAGGTCTGTTGAAATTGTAGGTCTCAATGCACAGTTACCAATAAGGTATGATAATTCTATCCATTTGAAAAAGTTAAGACCAATTAATCCAAGTGTACATTTTCAATGTTTCTTCATTAAAAGCATAATACGGGCAGCCCGGGTGGCTCAGCGGTTTAGCGCCTCCTTGGGTCCAGGGCCTGATCCTGGAGACCCGGGATCAAGTCCCATGTCAGGCTCCCTGCACAGAGCCTGCTTCTCTCTCTGCCTGTGTCTGTGTCTTCTCTCTCTCTCTCTCTCTCTCTCTCTCTCTCTCTCTCTCTGTGTGTGTGTGTGTCTCTCATGAATAAATAAATAAAATCTTAAAAAAAAATAAAAGCATAATACATTTTTTTTTTTGCTTCTTTTATTCATTGGAGCAAAAAGTAAAGAACACAAGTAAAGTAAACCAGTGTGTATGTTTGGGTACCTAGATAGAACTAAATATCCTTGTCAAAAAACTATTTAAAATGATTGCCATTTCTAATTTTGTTTTTGTTTCACGTAGTTATGTTTGTAACATAGTAATCTCTAAACTCCACTTTCTCTTAGTGTAAATTCTGCACTATTAGTCTTAGTATTATTATAAGCAGATACTAGAATTTAGTGGACTCCTCACATGGAGAAGTTATGTGGTCATGTTAGAATGCCAGCTTAATATTTTGGGGCGCCTGGGTGGCTCAGTCAGTTAAGCAATGATGGACTCTTGATTTCAGCTCAGGTCATGATCCTTGGGTCCTGGGATCAGCCCCCTGTTGAGCTCCCCACTCAGTGGGGGGGTCTGCTTTTCCCTCTCCCTCTGCTCTTTCTCCTGCTCCTGGTCTCTCTCACTCCCTACCTGTCAAATAAATATTTTTTTTTGAAGAAATACTTTAAAGAGTCATGTTACAGATAGGAGAGTCTGTGTTGTGTAAATGGAGGTCTTGGTCCTTGGATTCCAGGACAAGATTTACTGGAGATCTGCACTGGAATAAAGACAACCAACAGGTGAGAAGCAAGCACAAAGCCATATATTAAAGCAAAAGTACACTCTCAAGGTGGGAGAGCCTGCAGGTTCTGGGCAGTAGAACAGGCCCTACGTTGTTTTGGAATTGGATATTTGTTGCTTTCTCTCTGGGCTGGGAGTAGCTGTGAAGAGCAGTAGAGTGGTCTCTAAAGACGTCAGCTGCCAGTCATTTGGAGAACTCCTCCCATAGATTGGAAGGGGCAGTTTTTGACTTTAGAATGTTTGTACCCTAAGGGTCAAGGCAAGCTTTCTCCATTGGGTGGGTCTTTATCCACAGTGCAAATGTATTGTAATGAGTCTAGAGGTTACCTTGGGGCAGTGGTGGAAGAGGAGAGCACAGGCTCTGCACCTCTGGTGCTTGGTCTCTCAGCCTCAAGGTCAAGGTATTGAGCCCCTGGGGTTCTAATCCATAGCATCCTTCCCTCCAGCTCATTCTCTTTCAAGAACTTGGTACTCTGGGATGCCTAGGTGACTCAGTGGTTGAGCATCTGCCTTCGGCTCAGGGCGTGATCCCAGGGTTCTGGAATCGAGTCCCACATCGGGCTCCCTGCATGGATCCTGCTTCTGCCTATGTCTCTGCCTCTCTGTGTCTCTCAAGACTAAATAAAATCTTTAAAAAAAAGGGGGGGGGGACACCTGGCAGGCTCAGCGTTGAGTGTCTGCCTTTGGCTCAGAATGTGACCCTGGATTACAAGGATTGAGTTCTGCATAGGGCTCCTAACAGGGAGCCTGCTTCTCCCTCTGCCTGTGTTCTCTGCCTCTCTTTCGGTGTCTCTCATGAATAAATAAATAAAATCTTAAAAAAAAAAAAAGAACTTGGGCTTCTGCCTCCTGGCATCCCTTCCACTACTCATGTCTAGCTTGAACCTAACAGGCCATTAATATAATACATTTGTGTGTGGGGGAATAGGTACAAAGAGTGTCTCATCACCATACAATAATTGCTGTATAAAGTAACAAAATCTTTATAAATAATAAGTTAAAGTGAATAATGAGTATATTTATAGATAATAAAGTAAATATAATGAATTTATAAATAAATTGTACTTGATAAATATTACACATTGTGATATAAAGCAGCATTTGCTTTTTTTTTTTTTTTTTTTTTTTGAGCTCATAGAGATTACATTACCAGTAAAAGATTTACCACACAGACTATTAGTTTGGGATTTTGAGATTAGAGTATATTTCTCTTCAGGAAGAATTCTTACAAATACTATTACTGTTTCACAAACTAAGGAAAATGCTAAATTTTTCAAGAAACCATGTAGCTATTTTAGTTGTTGAAGGCTCCTTAATCTTTAATTCCCAAACTAAAGTAAATCCAGGGAAAATTTATTAGCATTTTCTTCTTTAAAGAAGTTGGTAAGTCTAAAAGAACCATGTCATAAAATTTAGTTGTATGTGTGTGCGTGTGTATACATACACAGGCACACACATATATATATATAGTTAGTTAGTCATATATATATAGTTAGTTAGTTATATATATAGTTAGTTATATATATAGTTAGTTCCACAGGGGTTTATTGTTATTCAATTTAGAAATAACTCTTGGGTAGTGAGGAACTGGTTCCTGTGTTTAGTATGTAAAATCTGAAAGGCAGTAAAGGAGATTTGCATTAAATTTTTTACACTTTGGAAAGTTTGCTCTCTGGAGATTTTGGTAACAGAATTTATAAAATCTTTTATATTGAAGAGTAAAAAGAAAATAAATTCTTTTCTTCTCTTTCAAAAAGTACAAGTTTAAAAGAAAAAAAAAACACTTTCTTGATTTGCACTTAGGCACTTGGGTGAAGAAAAACGGCTTTTTCCAGAGTAAAGTTGGTTTAAGATTCCTCCCCCAGTCATTTTGAAGCAGTGAGATGCTCATGAACAATATCTCCGAGGTACACTTTTAATAGGAAAGGAAAAAATCACTGATGTAGAGTAAGTAGTATATGAAAGCTAGGAACTTTCTGGTGTAAATCCCACTAGCCTATGTGCCAGATCAGCACATGTGCGTTAATATGAGTGTATGTGTGTGTAAGTCTCACAAATATATGCAGTAAATGGGATTCAGACAACTTGAATAAATAGACTGTGGAGACTGCTATACTGATAAATCATCTTTTGTCTAGAAAATCAATGAAGTACAAAAGTACTTAGGTTTTTCCTTCAATCTATGAGTTTAATTTTTAGTAGGTACAGAAATGAAAATTGAACATTGAAGAAGAAAAACAAAGTTGACTGTTGGAATGTATTAAAAGGTATAAATAGGTATCACTAATTTTTCAATAATTTATGACAGTTTGGTATACACTAATCACAGAGTTATCAAAAATATTTTTAAAAGTTTATCTTATTTATCAAAAAAAATCTTTAAAAGTTTATCTTATTTCGATAGTATAGTACATAATTATATTTAAATGAGTGTGTGCATATATGCATGTATATATGCATATATAAAATTTTTACAGTTTTCTTTAGTAATAATTGTAAAAAATGTGAAAAATATAACATGCAAGCATAAAGTAGACATTTACAAGTCTTATAGAAAGAAATTTTAGCATAATTTTGCCATTTAAGAAAACACATTCTTTTGTTGTAAACACATATTATTCTCTGGTCCTTAATGCAAATTGCAAAGCTTTTTTTTTTTAACCTTGTAATTATTAAGCTTTAATCCATACCAGTGTTGCTAAATAGGGAATTGAGAATCAGTTAGGAAGCTATGATATGACTTAAGTGAATTATCCAGTTTAAAATTTTCTTCTGTGCATTAGTAAAGTGACGAAGATGGTTTCAGCCTTTCTATTACTTTGCTTGTAGAAATCCATGTCAAACCTGGAGATGAAACAATTTAGTACTATTACCTCTAATTGCACTGTGTCAACCATTTCACCCTCTGTTTTTCAAAACATTTCTCCAACATTTACTTGCTTTGGTCTTTAATTTGTCTGACATCAATTTTTCCACCCAAAATTTTGGGATATGTTTTTGATTTGTTTTTATGGTTTCTGTTTCCCAAGTAATAGTTGTGCATACTTCGTTACCAATTTTTAGTAGAGTGTAAAGAATTGACTGAAGTTGCCAAAACCAAAATATTCATTTTGCCCACTGCCTTATTTTTTTTTCTTATTTCTTGGGATTTCTTTGTTATTTTCTATTTTATGATTTTTTTAGATACTTATGTTTTCTAGTGACTTTTAGTTTTGTTTGGTAGTTCCTTTTATGCATTCCAAGAAATAATATTTATACAACGGTATAATAACTCTTAAAGCTTATCATGAAATTTGATTATTTGTTCATTACTCTGTTCATTTGAAAACATTCACTGGAATCTAATATTTGCATGGCATATTGCTACACAAATATAAATGTAATACGTTCAAGTATCAGGAGTTTTGTTTAATTGTGGGGATTCAAAAATATACATAGATTTTTATAATATCATGATGTTAAAATGATAAGAGAGATTGATTTCATTGACTAAAACAAACAAACAAACAAAACTAAGTTCCTTTTTTCACCATGTCAATGGAAAATACAAATACTGTCTGAAATACAAAATTGAACATAGCTGCACAATACCCAAATATTAGATGTATCTTTTTAGGAACTCAAGTGATAGGGAATTAACGCTTAATTTCTAACTAATAGATAAATGTTCACTGTAATGATTAATTTCTTACATTAGGATTTTAGTCTTTCAGCATGTCTTTGTAGAATATTCTTAGCTTTGATCTCACAGGTATTTTGAGTCACTGTAAAGTCCTAGAGATTGAAGAGATTTTTTTTTAAATATTTTATTTATTTATTCATGAGAGACAGAGAGAGAGAGAGAGAGAGAGGCACAGTGACACAGGCAGAGGAAGAAGCAGGCTCCATGCAGAGAGCCTGACGTGGGACTAGATCCCAGGTCTCCAGGATCAGGCCCTGGGCTGAAGGCGACACTAAACTGCTGAGCGACCGGGGCTGCCCTGAAGAGAGAATGTTGAAAAGGAATAATGTCAAGATGGTATATCGTCCTCTTGATGTTATCCATATCAACTATTGAAACGGAAATACGCTAAACCCAAACTAATCATTTACGAACTGGTTTTAATAATTTTAAAGTAAATATTTGTTTCACCTATGCAAAATAATACTCAATTCAAACCTCAAATACAGCTTCATATAGAAAAGAATTACCAGGAGTGCCTGGTGACATAGTCGGTTAAGGGATCAACTCTTGATTTAGGCTCAGGTCATGATCTCAGGGTCTTGAGATGAAGCCCTGCCTGGGGTTCTAACACTCAGCACAGAGTCTACTTGAGATTCTTTCTCCCTGTCCCACTTACCCCTGCTCATGCTTGCTTGTTCTCTCTCTCAGTCTCTGTCTCTTAAATGAATGAATAAATCCAAAAAAAAAAAAAAAACAAGAAAACCATTATCCTTCCAAGATATGTTTATTTCTTAGTCATTAATGGTAAATCATTAAACTGTGCTAAACACAGGCTAATGAATGAATACTAAAGTATAGAGTGAGACTTGAGTCGAATTTAGCATTCTAATCTTCAAAAAAAAAAACTTTTAACAAAAGTTGTGCTATATTCATTTTGGTTTATGTTTTTCTTTGAGTAGTCACTCTTCAATACCTTTAAAAATGTTTTCTGGCCACCAAAAAGTACTCACTGCAGCTTCTCACCCATACTTGCTTACATCTATCTGTGTGTGTCTGTGCAGGTGATTGCATGCATGTATGGACGGACATGTGTATCTCTTCTTTGCCATCAAAGTTAGGCTTTCTATTTTCTTGATTGTATTTTTACAAAAGATGTTTAACAAATTAATACTTTTTTTTTAATCTGTGGCTGGTGAAATTTTGAAGAGTGATTTTCTTTTCTGAAAAGTGACCTTAATTATATTCAGATTTTCATTTCCTTGATTCAAATAAGTTGTGCATTCTGATAGGGACATTTGGAAAGTTGATCCCCAGAAGAATATTTCTGAAATTATTAAAACTGTTCTACTTGTTTCTATATATGACTCCTTGGATATTTGAATTTGATACTTATGCAGATATTTGCAAATACAAACTTCATTCAGAGAGCCAAAATAGGTATATGAAGTACTGTGTCTAAGAAAGAAAACAATTCATTTTTTGCATCTTTATTTAGTAAAACATGTATCTATTTCCATTAACCAGGAAATGTGAGTTTGAGGGTGAATTAAACTAGTAATTATGTCTATATTGATAGACAATTTTTTTTAACTTTCTTAGGACATCTTCCTCATTTTTTGAGTTGTTAACTTCATTAACTTTTATTATTTCTTCTTTACTGTTAGTAACTTAAAGCTATGTGTCTCAGTATATATAATATATTTTGATACATATTGACATTAGCCCGTATGTATGTTGTAATGGATATATGGCATCTATCTTCTTAGGCCTACATATTATTTTAAGTTATATTTTTTAAGTATCCACAGCTTTAACTTTGTTTTTGTAGATATAGTCAGTTTCTAATCTAATTGTATCATAGTCAGACAACATAATTTGGGGGATAAAAATAGTTAGAAATATATTAAGACTTGATTTATGGTGCATTGAATGGCTTTTGAGGGATGTGATATCTCTAATTAATATGGCTTGTGTGAAAATATGTTCAGTAGAACTGTGGTTTTAAGCTACTTCCTCCTATTTGTTAAATTCTTTAAGCATATTACTGTTTAAAAATATAAGACTTGTATTTTTAAAACCACTCTATTGATATTTTTATGTCATTACCTATCACTTTCTTAGAAATATGTGTTAATCTTCTAATCAGTTTTCCTTGTTCTTTTGTTTTTTCTGTATATGTATTTAAAAGAGTTATTATTCACACATTTGAATAATTTTATATGTTCTTGGCTAGTTGAAACCTTATTCATATTACAGCTGCCCTTTATCTTATATTTATTTACAACTTTTTAAGCCATATTTCCAGTCTTTGTTTTAGATATGTATCCTTTAGCTTGTATATAATTATATTTTCATTATTTTTTTTTACTGCTTGTGAATGGAATAATTTATCATTTACTTATCTTTTTCCAGAGTAATTACCGTCCAGTGTTATATTACTTTCAAGTGTACAATGTACTGATTCAACAAATCTATACATTATTCAATGCTTATCATGATAAGTATATTTTTAATTCCCTTCACCTATTTCACTAATCCCACTACCCATCTCCTCTCTGGTAACCATACGTGTTCTTTATATCTAAGAGTCTGGTTTTTGTCTCTGTTTTCTTTGTTCATTTGTTTTGTGTCTTAAATTCCACAAATGAGTGAAATCATATGGTATTCGTCTTTCTCTGACTTATTTCACTTAACATTATGCCCTCTGAATCCATCCATGTTGTTGCAAATGGCAACGTTTCATTCGTTTTTATGGCTGATTAATACTCTATTGTATATACATACCACATCTTCTTTATCCATCCATCTATCCATGAACACTTGGGTTGCTCCATATTTTGGCTATTATAAGTAATATGGCAATAAACCTAGAGATGCATACATCTTTTCAAATTAGTGTTTTCATATTCTTTGGATATATGCCCAGTAGTGGAATTACTGGATCATATCATTTACATATTTTTTATGATAATTGATATATTTGTATTTATTTGTCTCCAATTATTATTTTATACTATTTTCTATAATATTCATTATTTTCTTACCTGTTTTTATTGAGATTTTATTTTCCTCTATTCATTTTGATATATCATAAATTTTAATATATTTTAAATTTCTTGTAACAACTTATGGCCATAAGATGGAATCAAATTCAATACTTCTGTGAAAGTCAGCTGGAGTCATGAATTCTCACATGTATGTTAAATAGTTTATCCTTTTGCTGGAGGTTTAAATCTTTGGGAATTTAGATTTTTCCTAGGGTCACTCTACACTGCAGCAGTTCCCCATATTGTGTGCTCAGGTGCTTGTATATTGTCTCCTGTGGGCAATTGGAGAAGTAGGGGAACATCTAAATTTGGGGGATCTTCAAATCTCCTCATGGGAGCTGTTGGCTTTATCTCATTTGCCTTTCTATTTGTCTTCCTTCTACTCTTTTGTTCTTAATGATTTCTTTTTTGTTTCTTGAAAGCTCATTCATATATTTTAAAGTATATGCATTTAAAGTATATGCATTGCTATGTTTTATTAACTATTTAAGTGCTTAATAGGAAGTAGGTTTATAGGATAAATGGTCTGGGAATTTGGGGGAGATTTTGCCAGCTATATTTTGCAGAGCAAAGGACTATCTTTAATTTAGTAACTTAGAATATAGCCATCAATATACCTCAGCATTCTGTGGGTCAGTAGCTTGAGCTGAGCTCATCTGGGAAGTTCTGAATAGTTGTTCTGATGTATCAATTGCCTCTAAGAATAGCAAGAGAGAGCAAGACCAAATGAACAAGAAATTTTCAAGCCATTGCTTCCTTCATATTTACTACTCCATCAGTCAAAGCAAGTCATATGAACATTCAGCAGTTAAAAGCACTCCACCTCTCTTATGAGGAGTTTCAGCATTACATTATATAAAAATACCAGAAGCCAGAGAGAGGGATAATTTATGGCTATATTTGCAATATACCACAAAAGGAGAATTTCCTTAGTATTGTTCTTTTTATTTTTATTTATTTTTTAAATCATTTTTTATTGGAGTTCAATTTGCCAACATGTAGCATAACACCCAGTGCTCATCCGGTCAAGTGCCACCCTCAGCACCCATCACCCAGTCACCCCATCCCCCTGCCCACTTCCCCTTCCACTACCCCTTGTTTGTTTCCCAGAGTTTTGAGTCTCTCATGTTCTGTCTCCCTCTCTGATATTTCCCATTCATTTTCTCTTCTTTCCCCTTTATTCCCTTCCACTATTTTTTATTTTTCCCAAATGAATGAGACCATATCATGTTTGTCCTTCTCCAACTGACTTACTTAACTCAGCATAATACCCTCCAGTTCTATCCACTGCTACGCAATTGGTGGGTATTTGTCGTTTCTAATGGCTGAGTAATATCCCATTGTATACATAGACCACATCTTCTTTATCCATTCATCTTTCAGTGGACACCAAGGCTCCTTCTGCAGTTTTGCTATTGTGGACATTGCTGCTAGAAACATTGGGGTGCGGGTGTCCTGCCGTTACACTGAATCTATATATTTGGGGCAAATCCACAGCAGGGCAATTGCTGGGTCTAGGACAGGTCTATTTTTAACTCTTTGAGGAACCTCCACACAGTTTCCCAGAGTGGCTGCACCAGTTCACATTCCCACCAACAGTACAAGAGGGTTCCCCTTTCTCCACATCCTCTCCAACATTTGTGTTTCCTGCCTTGTTAATTTTCCCCATTCTCACTGGTGTGAGGTGATATCTCATCATGGTTTTGATTCGTGTTTCCCTGATGGCCAGTGATGTGGAGCATTTTCTCATGGGCTTGTTGGCCGTGTCTATGTCTTCCTCTGTGAAATTTCTGTTCATGTCTTTTGCCCATTTCATGATTGGTTTGTTTGTGTCTTTGCTGTTGAGTTTAGTAAGTTCTTTATAGATCTTGGATACTAGCCCTTTATCTGATACGTCATTTGCAAATATCTTCTCCCATTCTGTAGGTTGGCTTTTAGTTTTGTTGGCTGTTTCTTTTGCATGTAGAAGCTTTTTATCTTGATGAAGTCCCAATAATTCATTTTTGCTTTTGTTTCCCTTGCCTTCATAGATGTATCTTGGAAAAAGTTGCTGTGGCCAAGTTCAAAAAGGATGTTGCCTGTGTTCTCCTCTATGATTTTGATGGAATCTTGTCTCACAATTAGATCTTTCATCCATTTTGAGTTTATCTTTGTGTGTAGTGTAAGAGAATGGTCTAGTTTCATTCTTCTGCACGTGGCTGTCCAGTTTTCTCAGCACCATTTATTGAAGGGACTGTCTTTTTTTCCAGTGGAGAGTCTTTTCTACTTAGTCAAATATTAATTGACCATAGAGTTGAGGGCCCACTTCTGGGTTCTCTATTCTGTTCCATTGATATATGTGTCTGTTTTTGTGCCAGTACCACACTGTCTTGATGACCACAGCTTTGTAGTACAACCTGAAATCTGGCATTGTGATGCCCCCAGCTATGGTTTTCTTTTTTAATATTTCTTTTTAATATTTATTTTAATATTCCCCTGGCTATTCAGGGTCTTTTCTGATTCCACACAAACACACACACACACAAAGATTATTTGTTCCCCCTCTCTGAAGAAAGTCCATGGTATTTTGATAGGGATTGCATTAAATACGTAAATTGCCCTGGGTAGCATGGACATTTTCACAATATTAATTCTTCCAGTTCATGAGCATGGAATATTTTTCCATCTTTCGTGTCTTCCTCAATTTCTTTCAGAAGTGTTCTGTAGTTTTTAGGGTATAAATCCTTTCCCTCTTTGGTTAGGTTTATTCCCAGGTATCTTATGCTTTTGGGTGCAATTGTAAATGGGATTGACTCCTTAATTTCTTTTTCTTCAGTCTCATTGTTAGTGTATAGAAATGCCACTGATTTCTGGGCACTGATTTTGAATCCTGCCACACTGCCAAATTGCTGTATGAGTTCTAGTAATCTTGGGGTGGAGTCTTTTGGGTTTTCTATGTACAGTATCATGTCATCTGCAAAGAGGAAGAGTTTGACTTCTTCTTTGCCAATTTGAATGCCTTTAATGTCTTTTTGTTGTCTGATTGCTGAGGCTAGGACTTCCAGTACTATGTTGAATAGCAGTGGTGAGAGTGGACATCCCTGTCTTGTTCCTGATCTTAGGGGAAAGCCTCCCAGTGCTTCCCCATTGAGAATGATATTTGCTGTGGGCTTTTTGTAGCCCATTTTAAGATGTTGAGAAAGTTCCCTCTATCCCTACACTCTGAAGAGTTTTGATCAGGAATGGATGCTGTACTTTGTCAAATGTTTTCTCTGCATTTAATGAAAGGATCATATGGTTCTTGGTTTTTCTCTTGCTGATACGATGAATCACATTGATTGTTTTACGAGTGTTGAACCAGCCTTGTGTCCCGGGGATAAATCCTACTTGGTCATGGTGAATAATTTTCTTAATGTACTGTTGGATCCTATTGGCTAGTATCTTGTTGAGAATTTTTGCATCCATGTTCATCAGGGATATTGGTCTGTAATTCTCCTTTTTGGTGGGGTCTTTGTCTGATTTTGGAATTAAGGTGATGCTGGCCTCAAAGAACGAATTTGGAAGTACTCCATCTCTTTCTATCTTTCCAAACAGCTTTAGTAGAATAGGTATGGTTTCTTCTTTAAATGTTTGATAGAATTCCCCTGGGAAGCCATCTGGCCCTGGACTTTTGTGTCTTGGGAGGTTTTTGATCACTGCTTCCTCCCTGGTTATTGGCCTGTTCAGGTTTTCTATTTCTTCCTGTTCCAGTTTTGGTAGTTTGTGGCTTTCCAGGAATGCGTCCATTTCTTCTAGATTGCCTAATTTATTGGTGTATAGCTGCTCATAATATGTTTTTAAAATCTTTTGTATTTCCTTGGTATTGGTGGTAATCTCTCCTTTTTCATTCATGATTTTATTAATTTGAGGTTTTTCTTTTTTTTTTCTTTCTTTTTTTCCTTATTTTTTTTCTCTTTTGTTTTTAATAAGGCTGGTTAATGGTTTATCTATCTTATTAATTCTTTCAAAGAACCAACTCCTGGTTTTGTTGATCTGTTCTACAGTTCTTCTGGTCTCTATTTCATTGAGTTTTGCTTGAAACTTTGTTAACTCTCCTCTTCTTCTTGGTGTAGGTTTTATTTGCTGTTCTTTCTCCAGTTCCTTTAGGTGAAAGGTTAGCTTTTGTATTTGAGTTTTTTTCTAGTTTTGGATGGCTGCTTGTATTGTGATGTATTTCCCTCTCAGAACTGCTTTTGCTGTATCCCAAAGATTTTGAACGGTTGTATCTTCATTCTCATTAGTTTCCACGAATCTTTTAAATCTTCTCTAATTCCCTGGTTGGCCCTTTCATCTTTTAGCAGGATGATCTTTAACCTCCACGTGTTTGAATTTCTTCCAAATTTCTTCTTGTGATTTAGTTCTAGTTTCAAAGCATCGTCTGAAAATATGCAGGGGATAATCCCAATATTTTGGTATTGGTTAAAACCTGATTTGTGACCAAGTATGTGGTCTATTTTGGAGAAAGTTCCATGGTCAATTGAGAAGAATGTGTATTCAGTTGCATTTGGATGTAAAGTTCTGTAAATATCTGTGAAATCCATCTGGTCATGTGTATCATTTAAATCTCTTCTTTCTTTGGAGATGTTATGCTTAGAAGATCTGTCAGAAATCGCCATGTTGAGGTCTCCCACTATCAATGTATTATTATCTAAGTATGTCTTAACTTTGGTTATTAATTGATTGATATACCTGACAGCTCCCACATTCGGGGCATATATATTCATGATTGTTAGGTCTTCTTGTTGGATAGATTTTTTAAGTATGATATACTGTCCCTCTTCATCTCTTACTACAGTCTTTGGGGTAATCTTTAATTTTCTGATATGAGGATTGCTACCCCTCTTTCTTTTGAGGACTATTTTTTAAATGGTTCTCCAACCTTTTATTTTCAGGCTGTAGGTGTCCTTAGGTCTCAAATGAGTCTCTTGTAGACAGCAAATAGATGGATTGCTTTTTTATGCAGTCTGAAACCCTGCATCTTTTGATGTGATCATTTAGCCCATTCATGTTCAGAGTTTCTATTGAAAGATATGAATTTAGTGTCATCATGATACCTATTCGGTCCCTGTTTTTGTGGAGTGTTTCCTTAGATTTCCTCTTTCTTTACAGAGTCACCCTTAATATTTCTTGCATTGCTGGTTTTGTGGTCACATATTCTTTTAGTTTCTGCCTAACTTGGAAGCTGTTTATCTCTCCTTCTATTCTGAATGAGAACCTTGCTGGATAGAGTATTCTTGACTGCATGTTCTTCTCATTTAGGACCCTGAATATATCGTGCCAGCCTTTTCTGGCCTGCCAGGTCTCTGTGGAGAGGTCTGATGTTAATCCAATACTTCTTCCCATATAAGTTAGATATCTCTTGTCTCCTGCTGCTTTAAGGATTTTCTTTGGAATTTGCAAGTTTCACAATTAAATGTCAGGGTGTTAAATGGTTTTTATTGATTTTGGGGAGGGGGGAGAATCTCTCTATCTCCTGGATCTGAATGCCTGTTTCCCCTCACAAGTTATGGAAGTTCTCAGCTATGATTTGTTCAAATACACTTTCTGATCCTCTCTCCCTTTTGGCGCCCTCTGGAACCCCAATTAAACATAGATTTTTCCTTCTGAGGCTGTCATTTATTTCCCTTAATCTTTCCTCATGGTTTTTTAATTGTCTCTTTTTTCCTCAGCTTCCTTCTTTGACATCAATTTGTCTTCTATGTCACTCACTCACTCTTCTACCTCATTAACCCTTGTTGTTAGGACCTCCAGTTTGGATTGCATCTCATTTAATTGATTTTTAATTTCGGCCTGATTAGATCTAAATTCTGCAGTCATGAAGTCTCTTGAATTCTTTATGCTTTTTTTCCAGAGCCAGCTGTAGCTTTATAATTGTGCTTCTGAATTGGCTTTCTGACATCGAATTGTATTCCAAATTCTGTAACTCTGTGGGAGAGAGTACTGCCTCTGATTCTTTCTTTTGTGGTTCTTCTTTCTAGTCATTTTGCTCAGTGCAGGGTGGCTAAAAACAAGTTGTACTTGTTAGAAGTGCAAACTCTTCTCTCTGTAGCGTTCCAGCTGTTCTCTCTTTAAATCTCAGGCTGAATTCTTAAGTTTTCAGGATGATTTGAAAGTTATCTAGGTAAGTTGGTGGGGAGAGATGACTTGGGGACCCTACTCTTCTGCCACTTTGCCCTGCCCCCCTCCTTATTATTATTTTTTAAATATTTTATTTATTAATTCATGAGAGACACAGAGAGGCAAAGACATAGGCAGAGGGCGAAGCAGGCTTCCTGCGGGGAGCCCAATATGAGACTGCATCCTGGGACTCTGGGATCATGCCTTGTCTGAGCTGAAGGGATACACTCAACCACTGAGCTACCCAGGCATCCTGAGAATTTCCTTATTGATTTAAGTGTAATTTCCCTCTTTTGTGACATTTGTTTAATCACTTTTAATCATTAAAATAGTATTAGTCATGGAATGATCTTGAAAAATTAATACAGGCTTCTGAAGTTAGTTAAAATTCTATATTAAGGATAAATGAATAACATTGGAAATGCTTAGAGATATATTTTTTATGTAAATTTTACTTCTAAAATGCTTTTTAATAATTTCAAGGTTCTGTTCCCAGAACTTATCATGTTACCTATACTGCAAAGCATAAAAATATCTAAGGAAATAAACATAGATGGTAAGTTCTACTGTAAAAAGGGAAATAATAAACCCAAAATTGAGGATAAGAGTTATTTATATTTGGAAGAAGGAAGAAAAGCATAGATCTGAAGATCTGAGGCATAGATCTGAAGAGATTCCAAATTAATGATAGTATTCCTTCCCTTAAACTGAGAAGTGGATAATGAAAAATCTATTGTTTGTATTGTGATTAAATATAACACTGCAGTGTTTCATTATACAAGGTATTGATCTCTTTTTTTTCAATAAATTTTATTAAGTGCAATGGGATAGCTATGTTTAAAAGTGAGATTCTTGAACAAACTGAAGGTTGATGGAAGGTAGGTAGGCAGGAGGGGGGCCAAATGATGGGCTGGTATTAAGAAGGGCAATAGAGATGAACATTGTTTTTTTTTTTGTTGTTGTTGTTTTGTTTTTTAAAGATATTATTTATCATGAGAGACACAGAGAGAAAGACAGAAACATAGGCAGAGGGAGAAGAAGTCTCCCTGCAGGGAGCCTGATGTGGGATGCCATCCCAGAACCCTGGGATCATGATCTGAGCCAAAGGCAGATGTCCAACCTTAGAGCCACTAAGGTGCCCCATGAACACTGGGTTTTATATATAAGTGATGAATCACTAAATTTTACTTCTAAGACCAATATTATACTACATGTTAATTAACTAGAATTTTTGTTTTTACTAACTAGAATTTAAATAAAAACTTGATGACAAAAAAGGAGATTCTTGATTTCTAAATCAAGTAACATATAAAAAAACATTTGAGTAGGATTATAGATATAAATGTTAAGAGAAAAGTAATCATGATTCTAAAATATATATTTTAATGGATAATTATTCTACTTTTAAAATATTTGAATATTCATTATAAGTGCAATTTATTTTACTTGGCTTCAATGTATATGAGTAGTTTTCTTAATAGTTTTCTTGATAGTCTCTTATTTGGGGGAGTTATTAAGTAAGAGTTTATAGAGTTTGGTGAAATGCTTTGGTAGAGCAGAAAATTGCAAGAGAATATCAAGAAGCCGAAGAATAACTTTTATAGAAAAAGAAAGTGTATTGTATTATAGTAATGTCTTTTCATCTATGAAAGGGAGAGTTTAGAGGTCAAGGCAGAAAATATATATAGGATGGCTGGTCACACTAAATACTGGTGATTCAGATTGTGGTTCTGCAATTTCTGATGAAAACACTTTGTGACTTCAACAATGTTTATGCCATCTTCACTTGATCAGAGACTACAGTAACTTTATCAAACTGTATTAGTTTCTTATTGCTGCTATTATCAAATAACCATAAAATTCATGAAATAAAATAACACATATTTATTTTTTAAAACTTCTGAGGCCAGACGCCTAAAGTCTGTATCACTGAGCTAAAATCAAGGTGTTAGAGTTATTCCTTCTGGAGTTCTAAAGGAAAAATATGTTTCCTTGTCTTTTCCACCTTCTGTAGGCACATGCATCCCTTGAATTGTGACCTCCTAATCTCTGCTTTCATTATCACATTGTCATCTCTTTTATCTTTGACTCCTCTTAATCTTAACGATTATTGTGATTATATTGGTCACTCTGATAATCAGAATAAATCTGGATAACCTGTCTAAAGAACTATAATCATACATTAAAAGGCCTTTCTTGCCATATAAGGTAACATTCACAGGCCTGGGGACAAGGACCTGTGCATATTTGTGGGTACTGGGATAGAAGAAGGAGAAGCCTAATTCAGCCTGCCACACAAGCAATCAGTCTGCCTATTGTGAGTATGCATATTGCAAGTGAAAAATTAGGAACTATTTTATGTGTTTATGCTGGTTTTGTGTCTGACATTAGTCTTAATTAATATCAGTAAGTTTCAGCATCTTGATTGGAACAGATTGATGAAATTTCTGCAAATGTCATTAAAGCCTCTGTGTGAACACAGGAATAATTTTGTAAGGACAAATACTATTTTTTAATATAATTTCCTTTCAATGGTGCTAGCTCATAAATATCTGCTCCCTTCTCAAAACTGTCTAGAAATAGCTCGAAGTAATAAAACAAAATTAAAAAAATAAAAATATAAAAAAAATAAATGAAAAAATGTAAAAAAGAAAAACACACAAATGATGATGGCAAAGATTGAAGGATTTGGCTACAGATAGATATAAAATTGATGTTATTCGGTCTCATTAAAATAGTGATTATAAAAGTAGCATCCATAAGCCCATTTTTTAAGTATTTAAAGTCAGAATTCCATTTGGAAAGCATTTGGGGGACTTAGAGAAAGTGCTGAGGTCTGAGGAAGTTGTTAATATCAGTGTCAGAGGAGAAATATAAGGAAAGAAAGTTACAATCAGCTTTCAAGATTCAATGATTTCACTCACAAATCTACACTAAGTTTAACTCCATTTTCAAGGCTTTCTAATTACAGGTCTTAATAGAAAAATCTAACATGCCAGAAAATAAGATTTGGAAGGCAATAAAGGAGAATAAAGTAGGAATAAATATGAAAACTAAATGTTCAGGGCCTGTGTTTGAACAATTATAAAACCTTACTTCAAGATTTAAAAATACTTAATAGAGGGAAAGCAATATTACTTAGGATAGAAAACTCAATGCTGTAAAAATTTCATCTGTCTAAATTAACCTATAAATTCAATAAGATTTTAATTAAATCTATTATGGGATCTCTGAAAGTTGAGGAAAATATGGCCACAATTCATCTAGGCAATGAAAAAGTAAGATGAGATCGGACAAATACTTCAATGTGACAGAGTGACATTTTCTTACCAGATATTTACACATAATATCCAGCATGCTGTACATTTGCAGAAATAGAGTGACAAATCAAAATAAAAAGAAATTCAAGCCAGACTCGGGAATACATGGGAATTTAGTGCATAATAAAGTGTAATTTCAAGACTACAAGGGTATAGATTACCCAATGTCTTTAGTGCAAGTAAAAGAAAAGCAATATCCAGCCTTATCCCTTACACTAAAATACATCCCATCTGGATCAAGTATTTATTTTTTAAGTCTTTATTTAATTCCAGTTAGTTAACACACTGTGTTGTATTAGTTTCAAGTTTACAATATATGATTCAGCAATTCCATACGTCACCCGGTGCTCATCATAAGTGTACTCCTTAATCCCCATCATCTATTTCACCCAATCCCTTCTCACCTCCCCTCTGGCAACCATCAGTTTGCTTTCTGTTGTTAAGAGTTTGTCTCTCTCTTTTTCCCTTTGCTCCTTTGTTTTGTTTCTTAAATTCTGCATTTGAGTGAAATCGAATGATAAGTCTTTCTCTGACTGACTTATTTCGCTTCACATTATACTCTCTAGTTCCATCCGTGTCAAATATTTACATGTAATTAAGCTACAGAATTACCACAAGAATACATGTTTATATAAATGTGTAGAGGAAACTTGTTTTTACACACGGAAAAAAGCCAAGACCCAAAGAAAAATAATGTGGTTATGTTATATAGCTTCTTATATTACCAAATAGAAACATAAATTTTAAACAAGAAAAATGTTTTGGAATATACTTCCAACATTTATAAAAAATTGCTGGTATCTAGAATATGGTTAGATAATATCAAAGTTTCTTAGGTTTAGTAATCATGCATTTTTTTATCTTGTTAGCAATAGACTGGATTGATCATTTATTTCTCAGTTGATTTGATTTAGCCAATGGAGAATAATTGTATTCAACCTTCATTGCAAACCTCATCATGACAGTAATTAATATATTGGAAATGCATCATTGAACTAGCCTGTCAAAGAAAAAATTAATTACCATAAAGCTTTTCATATATTTGTGGGCAGGAGGGTTTGGGAAACATTTTATGACTGATAGAAAGGCATGAGCAGCAAAGTACAGAAAAGTAAAAGGGAATCAAGTGTTCTTTCAGTTAAACAGCATGTGAGCACTCAATAGCATTTATTTAATAAAATTAAATTACTAGCGCTTCCTTGTTTAAAGCCTTAGAAAATATTAACTATGGACATGTTGAATTTTAATAATTATAACAAAAGTATATAAGCAAGTATTTTGGAAGAGAAATAATTTTTAAAAATTACTTTCCTAATCTTACCTAAGAGTTCAAAATGTTTTTTCTACTACTTTGCAGTAATAATTATAATAATGTCTGTTAGTCATCCATCCTGAGGTTACTTCTGGCTTATCAAAAATAAAAGTTTGGTTATTAATTATGCTATAAACAGAAATTCTATTTTCATTAAGTATTTGCTCACATAATGAATTTTAATCTAATTACTTTAAATTGGTTAAAAATAAATTAACTGTTTTAATTAACTCCAATTATTTAATTACTTTAATACAATTACAATCTGAATAAAGACTACCCAATAAGGATAAAGAATGTTGAATGTTTCCAGGATACTACAATATTCCATTGTTGTACTTTACAATAGGTATTCAACACCCAGAATTAACTGTTATTCCATCTTCTGTCAGCATAGATTATAGTTATTTTTTCTTGAATTTCACATAAATTGAATCTCATATTCTTTTGTACATGACTTCCCTTGGTTATTCTATGTCTGTGAAGTTCATCTATCTGAATGGATATATCAATATATATTTTTTAAATACTGTAAAGTATTTTATTATTTTAATATACCACAATCAATTTATCCTTTCTACTGCTCATGAATATTTTGGTTAGTTCTAGCTTTTGTCAACCATGAATATATAGTTGTTTTTTGGTATTTTTTGTTTTTATTTTTTTATTTTATTTGCATATACACACTTCTTTACTGTGCACACACACACACACACACACACACACACACTCCTACATACACACACCTGGGAATAGAATTGCTGTGTTGTAGAGTAGAAGTGTGTGTTGTTTTATTAATATTGAAAAAACTCATTTATATAGCCAAAACTCTAAAGTAATTTTACCATTATTAATGCTCATTAGCAATGTTTAAATTTCATCCATTTCAACAAGATTGAGAATTTTTAGTTTTTTAATTTCTTTGTTCCTTTAAGTTTCTAAAGATTATTCTTTGTGATTTCAATTTGCATACCCAAGATATCTGATGATAGAGAGCAAATGTTATTGTCCCTTTTGTGTATTTGGTTGTGTAAAATAGACTTCTTTTACCATTGCCTGCTGATTTTTGCCAGTTTTTTCCCAATTAGTTTTTTCTTCGATTTTTCTCCATTGATTTATAAAGTGCATTATATATTCTGGATGACAATTATATGCCAGAAACATACTCTATATCAAATATCATGAAAATTTTCTCCCCCTTTCTGTGATTTCCTTGTTTATCCTCTATTATACAGTGTTTTTGAACAACAGAAATTCTTCATTTTAATTCAGTTTAATCAACCAAGTGAAATTTGTTTTTTTGTTGAATCTTGTGAAAGAAAACTTCACTTACTACAAGGTTGTGTAAAATTATGATATGTGTGACCGAGGACTCTTAGTCTGTACCAGATGGGATAGATTTATTTTTCCCTACACCTTCCCATTAAGCAAATCTGTAATCCCGAATGTACAGTAGCAACTAGAGGAGAAATCTGCAAAGTTAGATAGAATGCAAACTGGTTTGAGACACTGGGGCCAGAGGAACAGCACCACAGCAGAGTGTGTTGTGCTCACCCCCATCCTCAAAACAGGAAGACCACCCAGATCTAGTGTTTTCTGATTCCTGAGAGAAGGCAATTTAGATGGTGGAAATTATTCCACTTCAGTACATTCCCTTTAGAATCAACCTTGAAAACATTGGGTGAGCCTAACCTCCTGATACCTTAATAAGTGGAATTAATTTGGAGCCCCACCAACAATAAGCAGGCAGGAAAGGCCCTCACCTTCCCTTCTGTGTCTGAGACTTCTCTTTTCTATTGAAAGATACAGAGGCAGGTGTACAGAAGTCAGGAAAGACCCAGCTACAGTGTATGGTCTGGTCTAGGAAGCCTTTTTATTCCAGCCATTCTCACTCACTCCTCTGGTGCTCAGGGCACACCACTAGCACTGCTTGGGCCTGCATGGGGTGGATACCTGGAAGGAGATCCTATCACGACCATCTCCCACTTAGAGACATTCAAACAGAGGAAATCTCTTCTGTCCTCTCAGACAACATCAGCAAGAACTGCTGGGGAGACTCCAGTGGCACCAGATAAGTTAAATAGACCAAAATAACACTACAAAGGATCTGAAAATTAAACTGCCATTGCAACCACAGCCCAAAAGTGGGCCAAGACTCATATGTTAAACCTGAACAAGGTGACTGCCTGTTAATACAAAATGTTTAAATAAAACCCAAGGTGTTCTAACATAATAATATCACATGTGTAAAACAATTTTAAAAAACCTCCTCATCTGTCATAAAAAGAAAAAAAAACACCACTGAATAAGAAAAAAAATGATCTTTTGACACCAACATCATGATGAATCAGATATTGGCATTTTTTTATTAGGATTCTTAAAAGCAGGCTTAAGTTTTATAACAAACTTTAAAAACTAACATACTGTATAAAATATCAATGAGAAATGTCAAAATTTTCATATATATTTACTTTATTTAATTACTTAAAAACTAAAGTGTGTTGAAATCCTTGTTTGCCTAAAACACAATATTATAAAGTTATATTTTTATTGCTATATAACTGAAAATAAAAAAATAAATTTATATGATTCGTAGAATATTTTGGTCTAAAATTTAGCACTGCATAATAAATCTAAATGTTATATTTTATTTTCTGTTTTCAGATAACAAATTAATGAGAACAAATTAAAACTGACTATTGATGCCTTTCATTAAAAATTTACTAATTTTTATAATTTTATATTTATTTATATAATTTTATAATTTTTATAATAGATTAAAGGAATGCTTCTGTGAGGCTTACATTATGGAAATGCCTTGTTGAGTTTTTTGTTTTAGTCTTTTTTGTGAAGCTTAATGCACACTTGAGTGTGTATTCAATGCATTGGTGCTATTTTTACTGATTATTTTTGCATCTAATTTCATCTACGTAGGCTAACATTTGGGAATGCTATCTCATTTTTCTTAACTGCTACACTAATCCTAGTTAAACCTATATATATAACAGTCTTTTTTACACACGTCTATTAACATGATCAGAGGTATCAGTTCAATATGTAGCCTTATAATTTTAATAGCTCCTATTTTCAGATTTCCTTATTCTTATTTGTAACATATTGTGTGTATCATATTCAACCTACACATATGAAATTATAAAGCAAAGCAGTTAATAGTATGGGCTCTTAAAGCTAGCTAGACTCCCTGCCTTTAAATCCCAGTCTTATCATGCTTATCTCACTGTTTTCAGTGAGGCAACTTTATTAATCCCCTTGGTTTTTTCATCCATAAAAGAAGGACAGCAAGATGCTAGTCTTGGAGACAAAATAGATAAAGGATTTGACCAGTGTCTAACACATGGTGGATGGTCAATATATATTAGCAACTGTTATTCTTCAGAATTCATGGTGTACTCATGGCTGTGGTATATCAATCCAGAAAGATAAATAATGATAAACAAACACCTTGCCTCTCTTTGGGCCTAAGTATTTCAAATTCAAAGCATCCATATATAAGTTATTATTCTGCTAGTTCATCCTACAGACTTGAGATTTCTATCATTGATGCATATCCATGATTAAACTTTTGGAATTATAACTTGAATTATCATATTCATTTGAGCCATATATCTGTTCAGTCAGCAAGTCTTGATGGTTCACCTTTCCTAATATTCCCATACTTTTCATTCCACTTAAACGAACTACTAACCATTCCTCCCAAAGGATGTCTATAATATGTGTAAATAATAGGGATGCTTGGGGCTCAATGGTTGAGTGTCTGCCTTAGTCCTGGGCATGATCCCTGGGTTGAGATCAAGTTCCACATCAAGCTCCTTGTGGGGAGCCTGCTTCTCCCTCTGCCCATGCCTCTGCCTCTCTTTGTGTCTCTCGTGAATAAATAAATAAAATCTTTAAAATATATATATGTAAATAATATATTTTGATTTCATATGCAAAAAGAAAATCACGTAATTCCCATCATCCAAAGATATCCACTTAATTATATCCACGTAGTGCTGTATTATTTTGAGTTAATAAAAATATTTGCTTTTTCATTTTGTTTTTAAAAAGTATTTGTAAACTGCTCATAAAATTCAACATGTCACATTTTTTACAGGCTAATAATAGTAGGGGCTTCTCTATACACTATGGCTAGTTATTATTTATTTATTTATTTATTTTTAAAGATTTTATTTATTTATTCATGAGAGACACAGAGAGAGAGGCAGAGACACAGGCAGAGAGAGAAGCAGGCTCCATGCAGGGAGCCTGATGTGGAACTTGATCCCTGGACTCTGGGATCATGCCCTGAGCCGGAGGCAGACACTCAACTGCTGAGCTACCCAGGCATCCCTACACTATGACTATTTAAATGTATATTTAAATGAACTATAATCAAATAAAATTAAATCAATCTTAGTATCATTAATCATATTTTAAGTGTTCAACAGACTCACACCACTATATTATAGGACTATATTGGACAACATATATAAAGAACATTTCCATTTTTATCAAAGTTTAATTTCTAAATGTTTGGTCAGATTCAGATGTTCTTAAGATGGTAGAGAAAATTACTAGTGCCCATATTAAACAAATGAATGACCAGTTTTCACATGGAATGAGACTTAAAATCAAAATACCTAAGTTTCTAATTGGACCAAAGACATTTAGGGAACAATCTAGTATTATATCTGAAGAAATGCAACACAGTTCTGCTAGTTTCAAGTTGTCTCAAGATTTTTTCCCATACATAATGTCATAGATTAAATAGAAAAACAAACATAAAAATAAATCCAAGAAAAAAATAGATACTAAGAACAAACCAATAGGGGACCAGGTAATGGAGAAATTTACAGACTTGAAAATCAGTGTATTTAGTATATTCAAGAACCAAAAAGGCTATATAGATTTTGGTAAATAACTGAGATCGTTACAATAGAATCAAATAAACATTCTGAACCTGACAAATGGAATAACAATAGAATAATTCAAGGGATGGCATTAAAAACATATTTGACAAGGTGATATAATTTTGCAGCTATTGCAAATACCTCATCATTACATTGTATACCTGAAACTAATATAATTTTATGTCAATTATACCTCAATTTTAAAAAGAACATATGGACAAAGACAAAAGGAGAACTTACAAACTGGAGGAAAAATGAGAAATAAATAATGAAAAATAGAACAAAAAGCCAAAGTAAAAGAGATAATTCTAAAAAAATCTAAGAGTTGACTCATCAAGAACAAAAGAATCAACAGAGGAAAATAAAGTGTTGTCTTCAAATTTCTGAAAGCAAATTGTCACATAGGATACTATAAGCAGTGTAAATATCCTTCAGAGTAAAGGTGAAATATGCTATTTTAATTTATAGAAAATCTGAACTTCAACATTAGAAACACACAATTAATAAAATACTTGAATATAGAAGATATGAACAGCTTCTCAAACCACTGATAAAAAGCGACAACCAAACATAAAAATGTGTGAAAGAGTTGAAGCAGCACATTACAAATAGGAAATCCAAAAGATAATGGCACATGCTGATGAGAAAATTGGTGCAGAACTGATCCAAATACGATGGAGTTGCTAATGGAAGGACAGTGGTTAACATCATAGTGAGATAACTAGTACTGAGCATTCCATGGTCAAATCATCCAGGCTTTCAGAGAAATCTATAATCGATTGATACTACTAGTCAGCCTACTCTCAATGGTAAACTGACACAATCCTCAACCTTTATATTTTCTTGTTATCATAATTATGAACATTTTCTCCATTTTAAATGCTTTAAACCTATCATGTAATCAACTTATAGGATGCAGTTTAGCCCTTAAATCTTTTAATCTATAAATGTCTCCAGACAGGGAAAAAGTGGATAAAATTCTATTAAGGAAATGAAGATTTGGTGGCAGTGTCATTTCTGAATGTCTTGAAAAATTTTAGCAAGGGAAGTAAATAAAAAGCTAGAATAGTGAAAGAACCTTTATTTTTCAAAAACAGTGAGAAAATGTATCAATTCTTAGGGTATTTCAGAAACAATTATCAAAAATACTACTAACAAAGAAAAGTCACTGACCTCAGAAATAAAACAAACAACAAAAACCTTAGGTTAAAAGGGAAAACTTAAAGTTGCATATATTTTAATAGTCACAGAGTTCATAAATTGAGCAAAGTCTTTAAATGTTTTTAACAAGTCTACTTTTATAAATATAGTGAAATTAATGGTTATAAATTATTGTTATAAACTGTACATTATGCAATCATTAATATTATTTATTAAAATTGATGTGGATATTGAGTGGAATATCAAAAGTTCATAGTTTTACCAATTCTGAAACTTTTGCTAATGCTTTGGATGAAGGCAGTTAATGCATACATAATCTTTTTTTTTTCTTTTGGTAACAAAACTAGAAAAGGTAAATAATATTATTTACTAGGTGTACAGAATTGGATATAAAAATGTTTCAAAAACATACTGGATAAAATAAAATTTTTAAAATTTATTAAAGTTAGTTTTAAAATATATGTTTTAAAATGAGATCACATGAGTAATAGTTGAGAGATACAATTAGTGAAACAGTGGATAATGATGTCAGGATATGGTGGTGTCAGTGGTTGGAAAGTTTAATGAGTCAATCATTTAAAGCAGATGCTAAAATAGCAGACATAATCTTGTTTGCATTAATGCAGTGTAAGCAACTTCAGAGAAAATAATCACAAGCAGCAATCCATGTTGAATAAGAAAACCCCCAGTGGGATTTTGCTCATTAATTGGATACATGTTATTTATCTTTAAAACACTGAACTTAATATAGTCCAGAGTTTATAGTAAATACTCCATAAAAACTATGAATTTCAGTCCTAAAGAACATTCAGAAGTTAATGCAAATGGTAAAAGGTGGGAAATCCATGTCACACAGATATCATTCAAAATAACTACATGTTTAGCGTGACAAAGTTCAAGACGATATGTGAGAACTATTTAAATAATGAACTGCTGTTCCTTCCTTCCTTTCACAGATAGTCATTGGCTTTTGCACCAACTGGAAGCACAGAGATAAATAATGACATAGAGAGAGTAGATTAACTTTATGTGGTTTCAAATTGAAAAACTAAGAAAATTTAAATTATAAATAAGGTGGAGCTAAACAATAATGGATTAAGCTGCCTATTGTCTTCTGAATTGCAAATTTTTATATAAGTGTTGAATGGCTTTTTGACTATAACTTCTGAGAGATACTTGTTATGGAATTTATTAGTCCTGAATATAACCTTTTATTTACTTTGAATAGTTTGATAAGATTTTCATTACTGGTCAGATATAAAGGTGTAATTATGCTTTAATTGCATGGTTTACTCAGCACTCATGTACCCATTATAATTATTTTGCATTATTTGATGTGAATTCTTGTTTTCCATGATTACTTTATGATAGATGCACAACCATGCTATAATGTGCATTTCAAGGTTCACTTAAAATAATACTGCCCTAGTCACATTTCTTAAACCTCAAATAATGAAGTTAGGGTCCACTATTTATTTTATGTTACATATTTCATGTTCCACATGTTTTCTTTGTAGCCTACATTTGTTTTTGCCAGTTAGAGTATAATCTTAAATGCAGATTTTGTCTGAAGTACCTTGGCAATTACTGTTTGGGAGAGAGCAAGAAGATTTTGGAGGATTTTTTTTTCTTTTTTTGTGATGGGCAGGAGTTTGTGTTGGAAGAATCAGGTGAGATACATTTGATTATTTAAATAGGCAAATCCCAGGAAAAATTTTTCAGCAGACCAGTAATGTGGTTCATGACATAAAAAGGACGACATTACTAGGATAAGTACAAGTTGTTGTACTGCCATGCTATATAACACCAAGAATTATGGTCTTTCATTTCTAAATCCCCCTTTCTTTTAGCAGTCAATTCAATATGTGGCTATGTCATTTATTTCAATTTTCTTCATATTTTCTGTATGTTTATATCGTAAATGTTTAATAAATTATTTAGAGCATAACTTCTTATTTGATATATCTTCTTTGATCCTTTTGCATTTAAAAATTATATTAAAATACATTATTTAATAATTTCTAGCTGAATTTAAATTTCTCTGATAAGAAGTTTATGGCTCCCGGGATCCCTGGGTGGCGCAGCGGTTTGGCGCCTACCTTTGGCCCAGGGAGCGATCCTGGAGACCCAGGATTGAATCCCACATCGGGCTCCCAGTGCATGGAGCCTGCTTCTCCCTCTGCCTATGTCTCTGCCCCTCTCTCTCTCTCTCTCTCTCTCTCTCTCTCTCTGTGACTATCATAAATAAATAAAAATTAAAAAAAATAAAGATCAAAAAAAGAAGTTTATGGCTCCCGATAATGGAGTTTTGTTACTTTTGCCTGATGTTTCTTTTCCATTTCTTCTTTTCTTTAGTCTTTCTAAATCCCTTTATTTTAGATCTCTTTTATATACCTTAATGTCACATTTTATCTTGTTATTAAATCAGAGAGTCTTTTGTCTTTAAATAGATGAGTTTAGACCATAACCACGTCCATACATAAATATGATAGATGTCTAATATTTTCTGTTATTATTATTTTATTATGTGTTATATGCTCAAGTTCTGTATCTTCTTTAAATATTTCCCATTGCAGTTTTTTCTTAGTTTTGTGAGTTTATTATAAATTTAAACATAAGAAGGCTAATATTTTTCTAATATTTAAATTTGTAACTATACTTTATAGAAATATAGTCTCTAAATAATGTCTGATTAAATTCAGACATTATCCTTAATTCCTTACTATGAACACAAAATTTATAAATTTCCTATCTCTTGATTGGTTTCCTTTATTGTATTTGGTTGTATCATTATTCTTATTTTTTACCTTCATGTTCTTAGGTATAATCAAAACTCTTTTGGTTCCTCATTTTTTAATAAACTATTTGTTGATTTCAACATACATGCTGAAAAGTGCACAACATATAAATATGCACCAAGTGTGCATTCTATGTAAATACCACACACAATACCACACACAATTGATATATCTCCAACTCTATTTTAAGTGTAAAATAGAGCTACTATTTTTAAAATAGAGCTACTACTATTTGAAATGATCATTATTAAGATTATGGTGACTAGTGTTAAATGAAGCAGTGTAAAATATGGAATTGAAATCAAGATTGAAAACATTCTTTTTACATTAAGTTTTCTTCCTCTACTCTACTCTTAAGCTTGCTTCTCCAGATAGTAGAACTTGGTTATGCCTATGGATGTTTGAGGAGGCATGGCATCAATGATTATTATTTAAGATAAAATACCATAGAATATGCTTCTGTGATAGTCAAGACAATCAAGTAGAAAAGATATAACTGATAACTTTGGAAAATTGATCAGTGTTTTATGTTTACAATATGATTAACTGAAAATTAAGTCCTTCCAATACCACTTCATTTGACATTATAGTTAGTAATTGTTTTAAAATATTAATTTCTTCCTGTTAATAAAATATTTTGATTAAAATTTGTATATTTTAATAATTTAATCAGTATTAAATAGCCTAGAAAAATTTATAAATATATGCACAATGAGTCAGTGACCTCAGAGCTCTCTTTAGAAATTGGCTGTGCTTAAAAATAAAAATGAAAAGCAATCAGAAAAAAGCTTTTCACAAGACACCCACATTAATATCTAGCAGAAAGAGAATAAAAATAATATGTCTATCACCACTTCCATAAATAAGTTAGAAAAAGCACAAATAATGTAATGCATATTTTTCCCTCTTTGTAAAAATAATTCATTAACTTTTCTTGAGATATATTTGATTTTTTTTGTTTCTTTCATCTTGTTCTCTAATTAGTATAATCATTTCACCCAGAATGACCTTATTGAATATTAGTTGCATTGGATGTATTCAAAATTTAAATGATACATGTAGTAAACAGGTTTTAAATATTTATTGAAATGAATGTATCTTTCTCAACTTCAATGAAAAAAAATAGGATAGGCATTGATGGTTAGCATCTTAGAATGACCCTAACAGTTATTTGAGTAATTACCTAACTGCTTCTTTCACTCACCAGACTTTAATGCCAATGAAAGTTGCAGACCATCTCCTCACCAATGATCATGCCTGGCACAGAATAGTATTCAATTATTTTTGCATGAATTAAAATGTAAGCATTACAATATCTATTTTAATGAATCAACTTCTTTTTTTTTTCAAGACAGACAGACTTTTTTTTAATTTTTATTTATTTATGATAGTCACAGAGAGATAGAGAGAGAGAGGCAGAGACACAGGCAGAGGGAGAAGCAGGCTCCATGCACCGGGAGCCCGACGTGGGATTCGATCCCGGGTCTCCAGGATCGCGCCCTGGGCCAAAGGCAAGCGCCAAACTGCTGCGCCACCCAGGGATCCCCAATGAATCAACTTCTGATTATCCACTTCTAAAAGAGGAAGACTGAGGATGTAGAATTTTCTTGAAGCCACTCTTTACTATTTGAGCGGTCAATTATTTCTGCTCCATTACTTATGATGGGCTAACTTCCTCCCACTCACTCTGAGTGTCAGTTATAACCACAGCTACTACCACCACACTAAACTCTGCCTTTGTGTGCTGATGTGTTCTTTTTTCACACACACAAAAAAAGATTTTATTTATTTATTCCAGAGAGAGGAAGAGAGAAAGCAGGGGTTGCAGCAGAGGGAGAGGGACAAGCAGACCCTGCATGCTGAGCACAGAGCCTGATGCAGGGGTTGATATCAAGAACCTGGGAGGAAACTGAGAGTCAGAACCTTAATCACTGAGTGATCCAGGTGCCCCATGTACTGATGTATTCTTATAATAATGTGAATAATCAAGAATTGACTGGCAGCATAAAGTTAACTTGACAATTTACTTACGAATATCAAATAACTGTGCTTAATCCATTAGAAAAAAAATTGTACATCCTTCTTTTGAAGTACATTCTCCCACACTCTTTCTAGTATTCATCTATGTCTTCATGATAAAGTACATTGACAATGCTTTTTTAGCAATTTTCTCTTTCTCTAATAGGGGACCATTTTACTTTTTGTAAAATTGAAGTCATTCTATCACAGTAATTTTATCATTTTCTGATATATATTATAGTCAACCTCTTTTTCTAATCATTTTATTACATTATATTTTTATATCTCATGGTTTTTATTATAACTGAATCTTACCTATTACTCTTTCTACTTAAAGTAATTTTCTGAAGGAAATAAATAAATAATCTTTGTGATAAATCCTTGTGATAAATCTAAAAATAAGACAAAGATCTCAATCTTATATGATCAGAAATATGTATAGAATTATTGTTAGAAATATTCTATAAAATATAGTGTAAAAGAAAAGTGTGATGATTATTCATTTATGTAGTACGATAAGGTAAGTTCTTTTTAGTGATATGAGGAATGAGTGTAAACCTGAATGAAATGAGAATAAGAGCCATATGGTATTGAAAGAAAGAGTTAGAGATTGCCTTTAACATGAAAAAATAGATTAGAGCCCAGGGTAAAAACTAAATATACATTAGAAGAATACATCATCAGCCCCAGACCCCTGAGTGTGTAATGGAATCCTAGAAATCCTAGAAAACTCCTAGAAGTGTGTCAATAAGAAAGAAACCAATTCTAGAAAGCAGGAACTGGAAAGCCTACTGCTTTGACAACTCAGAGGTAGTTTTTCAAATTGACAGTTATCTCTTTGGGAATTTAAATCAATCTTAGCTTGAAGGCTATTTTGTTTTTATATTAATAATTTATTTATTTATTTTATTCACTACTGATTTGGGTTTCTCATTTGTTGATATGTGTAGATTTTCCTTACTAAAGCTTAGACAGTTAAGCCTGTTGCCTGAGAACACATTCTTATCATGTTTGCCATTAACACTTAAATATCTTTAATTCAAAAAGAATTCCAAAATTTTAAAAAGTGTTGGGGGATTTGTAGTTTATTGATCTTTAACTGCTTGGATTTCACAGTTGCCAATTAGGAATGTGTACATAGATCTAGCTATATTTCAGAATCCTTAAACATTTTTCAAAAGGAGATAAAAGTTGAAAATCGTCATTGAGGAGGCAGCCCACATTGCTGCGAACTGCTCCTCATCTGCCATTCTTCAGTGTGAAAGGTGATGGAGATACTCCACATGGCCCTGGTTTCAGGATCTGATTGGTTCCTACAAGACCTTCATAGTTGGGCTCTTAGCTAGCATCACACACATACTTATAATCATTATCTGTAGAGATGTGTGTCTTCTCTAACTCTCCAAAACTTTGCCCAAGTTTGACTGTGACAATTTTTTTCATATCTTGTAGAGTTGTGATTATCTTTTTACTGAAGACTAATTTTTATGATTTTCCTTTTTTTGTCTAATTTTTTTAATTGAGTTAAGGGGATACCTGGATGGCTCTGTTGGTTAAGTAACCAACTCTTGATTTTGGCTCAGGTCATGATCTCATGTTTGTGAGATCCAGCCCCACTCTGCACTCAGCATGGAGTCTACTTGAGATTCTCTCTTTCTTTCCCTTTACCCTGCCCTCTACTGCTCATACACTCTCTCAGGAAAAAACAAAAAAAACAAAAAAAAAAAAAAAAAAACTTTAAGGAAAAGAGCAGGAATAGGTATGTATGTAATTATTTCAGTTTATATGGAGATTTTTCTTCATTTTATACTATATCCTGAGAATATTAAGATATCTGAGCTTTTCATTTCAACATAATTAGCTTTGGCTCAATTCATATATAATGCTAATAATCTTTCTTCACTGTTGACATTGACCAATCATTTATCAACACATGAAATAATACAACAGACAAATATGGATAAATAAAGAGAACACTTCAATTAGTGTCATTTTTAAGCATGTCAAATGTGAATTTTCCTGTACTGTCAAGAGCACATCATGGTATCTGTTCTCACCCAGGTGTTCCTTCTGACTGTTCCATCTTAGCTACACGGTGATTCATTTTCAATATAAAATAACTATTACAGGGATCCCTGGGTGGCGCAGCGGTTTAGCGCTTGCCTTTGGCCCAGGGCGCGATCCTGGAGACCCTGGATCGAATCCCACGTCGGGCTCCCGGTGCATGGAGCCTGCTTCTCCCTCTGCTTATGTCTCTGCCTCTCTCTCTCTCTCTCTCTGTGTGTGTGTGTGTGTGTGTGTGTGTGACTATCATAAATAAATAAAAATTTAAAAAAAATAACTATTACAAAAGAGAAGAAAATTTCACTTTGGGGATCTGCTTTGACTTTAACCCAGAGAGAGCAGCCCATATAGTCAATTATAACAGACTTTTAGGGATCTGGCCTAGACTTCTCAATATAGATGGGCTAAAAAGATGTATTAATTTAAAAACCTCACATTCATTTTTCTTACCCTGAAATTGTTCAGATTAAATATTAATAATTTAGCGTTTGGATATAGTATATTTTCTTCTTTACTGAAAGTTATCATTATCACTTGCTTAAGGTAGATGTAACCACTAGTGAGAGAGAATTCAAATTAACTTTCAGCACTCAGGTCTGAAATGATTGATCAATCTAGACTAAAGCTTATAAGTGCTCTAATAACTTTCATGATATGTTAAAGTATATAAAATAGTATTTTTCTCCTTTTAGTTCCTTGTCATCTTTATAATTTTCTCACATTATTTCAATTATTTAGGCAACAAAAAATTTAAAATGTTATATGTGCAATAAATATACTGACAATGAAAATATAAAATTGGCCTACTACCAGGATTCACTGAGCTCATTTAAACAGACACAATAGGATAACTTAAAAAATCTCAATATAATGCCATGAGTATAATATTAGATGTCTTAATTGCTTCTTTACAATGATTCAGGTAGAATCATATGTCCTTAGTGTAGTGTTAGTTATTGTATTCCTTAAATAAGCAATTAGAAATTTCAATAAATGTGTAATGGCTAATATTTTCATTTTTAATGAAATTAGTTTATTTCAAGCACTAATTTCTTCTATTCTCTTTCATCCTCATTTAAAGATCCCAAAAGTGATAAAAAGAATTGAGTGATAGCGTGAATTGAGGCAGCTATTCAAAGATTGTACCTTAACTGCCGTAGTCCACATAGATAAGCCAACATATAAAAATTACAACTGCTACTTATTAAAGGACAAAGACAAAAACTCAAAGTTTTAAAACTAAATTATGCCACAGGTGATACATTTTGAATGTAAAGAAAAAGAATGTTGCTGAACTTGGTGAACTTTTGTCAATCATTTGCCTTGGACTTAGTTTTAATACTCATATTCATAGACTTTGCCAGTGAATGAAAAACTCTCTCTATGCTCTCTTTATAAAAGAAAAGAAAATAGCTCATATCCCCTTGGGCTGAAAATGAACTTTTGAATTAAATACTCAGCTTATCAAAATTAATCACATTAAAATCATGTAAGCTCTTCAATTTAATTTACTTTACATTGTTGTGTGAACAATGTATTTAGAAAATGTAAACCATTAATAAGAAATCTCTAGTGTTATGTTTTAATAATATATTTGAACTTCAAATTATCATAAGTTGGTGGTTTTTAACAAATTGAATTAACTTCTTCCTGTTTCTCCTCATCATGCATATGGTGGGGAAAAAGATGCATATAAGAAACGAACCCATAGTTTTCTATTTGAAAGTAACCATTATCTATTATTTATATATTCTTTCTTCAATCCCTTCAATTTCATTCTCTCCCCTTGCCCACCCAAAAATGAGGACATCACATTGCTTTGCTTAAATAAGCAAAATAAGTCCATGAAAATAAGGACCCATTTATTCTTAAGGGACTTAAATTCTTAAGGGATTTAAAGAAGTCCTTGAAAATTTTTGGAGAAGTCAATGGGCTGCTGCCTGATATCTGCTTACAAGCAGGATCCTTAGGACCTTATGCTGTGGCCTCCTATTCATGACATTATAGTGACAGTTTTGTGATCATTACTCGTGTAAACCTTGTTAAATGGTCAAAATCTGGAACACTAACATCAAATGATGGCAAGGATGTGGAGAAATAAGAACTCTCATGCACTGCTGTGAGGAGTACAAAATGGTACAGTTGGAGTTTTTTTTAAAGATTTTATTTATTTATTCATAAGAGACACAGAGAGAGAAGCAGAAACATAGATAGAGGATCCCAGGATCCTGGGATCATAATCTGAGCCGAAGGCAGATGCTTAATCATTGAGCCACCCAGATACCCCAATTGGAGTTTTCTTACAAAACCAAACATACTCTTACCATACAATTCAGTAGTCTTACCCCTTCATATTTAAACTTGTGCCATTGGGGTGCCTGTGCAGCTCAGTGGTTGAGCATCTGCCTTTGGCTCAGGTTGTGATCCTGGGTCTTAAGATGGAGTCTTGCATCAGGTTTCCTGTAGGGATCCTGCTTCTCCCTCTGCATAAGTCTCTGCCTCTTTCTGTGTGTCTCTCATGAATAAATTTTAAAAATCTTAAAAAATAAAATAAACTTGTGCCATAACTGTCCAAACTTTAAGAAGTAGATGAGTGGATAGACAAACCATGGTACATGCACACCGTTGAGTATTTATTGAGTATGAACTCTGATGTAAACAATGGACTTTGGGTAATTATGATGTGTCAGTGTAGGTTCATCCAGTATAATAAATATACCAATCTGGTGGGCAATGTTAATGGAGGTAACTCTGGATGTGTGGGGGCAGGTGGTATCTGGAAAGTCTTTGTATCTTTTTCTTAATTTTGCTATGAAACTAAAATTACTCTATGAAAATAGTCTTAAAAGATGTTATAAAATTTGTTACTTATTAATGATATGACTTGTTTATTTATTGGACAATTCTATTTGTATGTATAGAGGTAATCTATTCATACATTTTCCCATTATCATAAAATAGTTTATATTTTTATGATTTTAAGATATTGTTATATAAAAAATTAATATTTTGCATGGTTATGAAGAATATATTTTCCTATGTGTTTTATTAATTTTATATAATTCTTGATATATACATAAGTTGATGTTTTATAACTGAGTTTATTTATCTTTTGGTTTTTGTGTTTAGAGAGATTGTATTTATTATCTATGCCTCCATAATAAATTATCCCAAATGTGGTGTCTTATTAAAATAAACATTATCTTACACTTTCTATAGTCAGGGACTTGGATATGGCTTAGCTGGGTTCTCTGGCTCTGAGTCTCACACATCTGCAATTAAGTCATCCAGGACTAATCATATAAAGGCACAACTGTAAGAAGATCCTCTTCCAAGATCATTCCAATAACTGTTAGCAGTTCCTCACATGTTGTTGTACTACAAGTGTCCGTTCCTCACTGTGTGGAGCCTTCTCATAGGACAGCTCACAACTTGTCAGCTGATGTCCATCAGAGAAACAAGAGAACAAGAGTGGCTGACAGATGGCAAGTCAGGCAAAAGTCACAGTATTTTGGTAACTAATACTGATATCTCATCACCTTTGTTCATTGCTGTGCTTAGAAGCAATACGAAACACAGCACATTCTTGAGAGGAATTTTACATGCATGCGTGCACACACACACACACACCACCCCCAGGTGACAAAGATCTTTGGGAGGTATTTTAGAAGCTGTCTGTCATGTAGATTTTTCACAATCTCACAACAATTATTTTGTGTACATGTATAACATGTTTTGTCACTTATGTCTTTCCTTATATTTTAAAATTTGTTGTATATTCTTGCTAAGATATTTTGACATAAATATAAAATACATTATGCACGTTATTCATGTACTCAAATATATCAAATATGGAATAAGCTTGAGTATTCACTGTCACAAATAAAAACTTTTCCTGTTAACTTGACTCGTTTATTACATGTTTTTTTCTTTTTCTCCTTTATTTCTTGCAATACTGTGTACTCTAATTCAGGAAATTTATTTTTAAATATTATTTAAATGACAAGTAGAATTATTAACACTGATTAGAGGAATATTCAATTATGGTTTTGCTTCTCTGAAGCCTTTCGGGTATACTTTGCTTCGGTCCCACAGAGCTATCTTATTGAAGTTTTATAACTACTAGGTTGAGAATTATTCAAAGTATGTAAAACCCTGGAAAGAAGAATTGTTTTTCTAACTATGCATAAATGTGAAAACTAAAATTTAAGGTGACTATTTTAGCTAAATGAAACCAATTTAAGGTTATAATATCATTGTGAACACATTATAGTCTTAAGACTATATGCTATAGCTAGTATTTTTATATTTGGATGAAGAATAAAAGTATAAAAGCAATTTTAAATAATGATCCATCTTAACTGTACTTACATTATAGTAAAGCATCTGGATATCCATTTCCAATTACCACTAGAAAGAAGGCATTGTTTTAACCTGTCACAATTTGGACTACTTTTTCTTAATTTTTGAGAATGAATTGTAGAACATGTGTAATTCCTCTGTTTTCATGATTTTTTTCATGTCAGCTTTTTAGTTTAAGTCCTAGATGCTGGATAGTATTTTACCTTTTCCTAAAAATTATACTCTATTGAATAATCTCAAAATTATATTCATCATGATATTTATTTTAAATACTACCAAAATGTAAAAAATAAAACAAAAAAATAAAAATAGAAACTACCAAATTGTTACCCCTAACTATATAACATTTGATATCTGCACCTTTGAAAAACAAAACAAAACAAAAACAATGTAACTCTTATAATGGGCTAATTATCAAGTTCATTACTTAAAATAATTCTTCTGTTTATTCCATGATAGACAAATGTCATATATCATGTAACAAAATATTCTTTTGACCTAAGTATAAGTAAAAACAGTTCAAGGCTTCAGAAAAGCCAAAAAGAAATCACCCCATCAGCATAAGAGAATTCTGAAAAGAAGTGTCAAGTTATCAGAATCCTGGTAGCATTCATCATTTTAGTTTATTTCGGTCGTATCAGTAGACATGTAATACTCAGGAATCCTGTATCTTTAACTTTCAAATGGCATTCCTAGGGAAATTGATGAATGGATGCATAGTGTATCTTAAGATTTCCATACACTATTTTAGGAGATTATTTATGGTTTATTTGAATTACCAAATATTCTTCAAAAATCGATCTATTGCCTTTTATTAATGACATATTTTTAGACATTTTGTTATTTAGCAATAATTTTGCGGTTTAGTTATTTAGTAATAGTTTTGCAGACTTAACATTTTGGTGAACTTTTAGGTTAACAGAGAATTTTTTTAAAAAAACTAATGTTAAATTCTATATATTTTATTCTAGGAAAAGCCAAAAGACTTTCACCCAAAAGAAAAGGTGACATTTCCATTTTGTAAAGTCTGCTAAAAATGCCACACAAGCTAGAGTTTTAATCCATGTCAGTGAGTTATGCACAAATTGATTTTAAATGCAGCATTTTATTGCTATAGAAAGAAAAAAAAATAACATTTCCTTCAAAATAAGATTAAATAGATCTATAATGGGATTTTAGTTATAGAGTTGAATTTTTACACATATTTGTTGGTTATGCTGTATGATATTTCCTTTCTGCATTTACTGTCTGCTTAAATATCAGCTATAAACACCCTGAAGGGCAGGTGCTGAAATGGCAGATGGAGACTTTATTCCATCTGTGTGAAAGGTTAGCATCACATTGCAATGCTTAACATAACCTTAAAAATCCATAATTTAAACTCTGTTTCTAGGCCTATTTCTTCCTGAAGTGTGATTTTAGTACAGTATATTCTAGCAAGTTCAACACATAGTTTGGGGTGATCATCTTATTTTTGTAAAATAATCACAAACTGCATAGTTGCCATAATATCATAACTTTAAGATAGATAAAAAATACGTGTGTGTAGGTTAAAGCCTCACAGTTCATGCAAAAAAATAGTTTCCTATTATTCCTGTTATAATAGTTTCCTATTATTCCTATTATTAGTTCTACTTGTATAAAATGTATTTATCCTTATAGGTTATTCTAATTACTTACAAACATTGAAAATAAGAGTGAAAATGTATAAAGCACTTTTTTTATTTCCCAGCTTAGATCAGATGGCAAGATTATGAATTCCATATATTCTCATACTATGTAACCTTTACAATTAGATTTTTTTAAAATTTTATTTATTTATTCATGAGAGAGAGAGGGAGAGAGAGGCAGATACAGGCAGAGGGAGAAGCAGGCTCCATGCAGGAAGCCTGATGTGGGACTCGATCCTGGGACTCTAGGATCACGCCCTGGGCCGAAGGCAGCACTAAACTGCAGCCACCCGGGCTGCCCATACAATTAGATTCTTAATTGATTATTTGATATCTTCTATTATACAGATTGTTCTTGTCAATATGGAGGCAAATTCTTTAGAAATAATATAAAATTTATTCTTGTACATGTATAGCATATGCCATTCCATTATAGTAAATTAATAATTCATTATGGATATCCATACCTATTTATTATTTATGTCCTACTAAACTGCTAAATATCATTTATTTATGATAAACTTCCCTCAGAGTTTGAGTCAGTCCTACTTTGTAAATTCCCCTATCATGTGCACTTTTTATAATGAAAACAAATTTTATAATCCTATTTACTATAACTGTTTTCTTGTGCCCTCTTAGTTTTGAACTTTTGTATTATTTTGTCTTATCTGGTCAGCAAAAGCAGTCGCTTCCACATTGTTTCACCAGATTTACATTCTCCACTCATGAAACAAATCCATCCTTAAATAAAATAAAATAGACTAAAATAAAATAAAATAAATTATTTTCAGTGGTTGCATGGTTGGTTGGAAGAAACAACCCTTATACCAGAAATTATCCTCTGTACTTTTATTTCCTCATTTCTTATTTAAAATGTATATTACATGATTCAAAGAATGTTAATACAGATGCTACTTCAAATTTAGATTGTGTGCAATTTTGTTAGTGATTGACTATTTTCAGAAGAAAGGATGTGATAATATCATGATGTATGCTTAAGGCAGAAGAAATATAATCCATACACAAAATTGCTCAGTAATTAAACCAGTTCTATACTTGATATAATCATTCTGGTCTTGAAATCAATTTAAGTTTCAGTTAAGAAAAGAAATAGTTTCCCTAAAAGATAATAGTTAAGCAGATTAAAACTTATTTAATATTTTAAATAATATCTTTAGAGATGCAAAAATAATAACACCTTAAAAAGTATTAATTTTAAACAATTAAAGATGTTAAATTGCCAACATTAGCAACAAGTCCATTAAAATAATATTTTAAAAAGTCTAGTAGTATTTTATCTAGTAGTATTGTATTATTTGTCATTCAGGCAGAGTCCATTAACTTTTTAGTAATTGCAGAATGCAGTCAAAATAATGGATGTTCTCACTGTTGCCCTGTTTCACTCCTATGCTATCGTTCTCATCTTGTGAACTTCTGGATACTGGATCGTAGCTGTGCATCCATCTTAGAGATCTTTGCTAAGGTCAAAGAGAGAATGACTTGAGCATTGTGGCATACTTCAAAATTAAAGTTTAATTTATTAAGTTTTATAATTGGCAAAGTGTAAATCAATTATCCTTAAGACCCTAGTCTGAAATGATGTAATATTTATTTTTGAATATTATTGATCAAACACATACAAAAGTTATAAATAATAAAATGGCAATCAAACAGTCATTAATAAACACTATTGGATTTCATTACTATAATGAGGAGCCATTTAAATTCTTCTAGTTGGAAAATCCAATAATAAGTATAAATAGGGGCAAATTAATTGGCAAATAGAAAGTAAAACCCAATAATGTGACCCAAATCTAAGACAATAGTGCAAACTGGAAAATCAGAATTGTGTTGCCAATGAAGTTAACCTCTCAAAGGTGTGCCCCTAATAGGTGCTATCAAAGCAATGGAGATATGCAGACTTCCCAATGCAGCTGAGTGTGCTATAAACTAGATCACACTAATCCTTCAGAGTGGGTCAGTCTCCTAAATTAGTGGTTGATGTTTCTGGCTGTGTGTTTTTGGATTTCTTGAGAGGAAATCTATTCAGCTCTGTTGGACTTTGCTAGGCTCTGCTTTACATGTCTTCACATTTCAGAGCCAAGGATAAATGTGTCACCCTTAGATAAGGCATGCTTATCTCATTACAGAAGGTAGAAAAACAAGACATTCAGCTAATTCATGCAATTATATTTAAAGTTTTTGCTTGGATGGTGAAGTCCTCGTACATTCATTGGCCAAAATAAGCCACAAGCCTAACAAGGTGGGGAAAATAAATGTCCTATATTTGGATACATTGTCAATCACTTAGCAAATGGTATACTTGTACATTTTACTTTAGGAGAAGGAATTAATCAAGAACAATAAAAAAATCTGCTAATCCTCTTCCACCTTAAAAAGAGTAATATTGGACACATTTAAAAATATTTCGGGCCCTGAGTAATTGTCAAGTAAAAGAAAATAATTAATCATTTATTCATTCTAGGGCAATTTCCCTAATTGATAAGAAAGTTTTTTCTTTATAAGTGGAGTTTTAGAATCACAGCAAAAGACCTAAGTGAAATGGAGATAAGTAAAATGGCTGATAGAGAATTTAAAGTAATGATCATAAACATACTCACTGGACTGGAGAAATGAGTGGAGGACTCAGTGAGTCTCTTAACAGAGATAAAAAAGAACCAACCAGAGATGAAGAACCCAGTAAATGAATTTTAAAACACACTAGATTGTAATACATAGCAGAAAAAGAAATCAGCTACCTGGAATAATGGAAATGTAACCAAGTTGAACAGGTGAGAGAAAAAACATATGCAAAATGAGAATAGGCATAGGAAACTCAGTAACTACATCGAGCATAATAACATTTGTATTATAAGAATTTCAGAAGAGAGAGGAAATGGGGAAGAAAATTTATTTGAAGAAATAATCGCTGAAAACTTTCCTAATCAAGGGAAGAAAACAGATATCCAGATCCAGGAGGCAAAGAGATCTCCCAACAAAATCAACAGAAGGAGATGCTCACCAAGACATATAGTTAAAATGGCAAATGGTAGTGATAAAGAAAGATTTTTTTAAAAAAACTAGTAAGAGAAAAGAAGACAGTTACATACAAGGAAAACCCCATAAGGCCATCAGTGGATTTTTCAGCAGAAACTTTACAGGCCAGAAAATAGTGGCATGATAAAATCAACATGCTGAAAGGAAAGCATCTTTAGCCGAGAATTCTATATCCAGTAAGGTTATCATTCAGAATAAAGGAGAAATAAAGAGTTTCCCAGACAAACAAAAGTTAAAGGACTAATGACTACTAAACCAGCCCTAGAATAAACTTTAAAGGGGACTCTGAGTGCAAAGGAAAGACCATAAGTAAGAGTAAGAAAAAGTAGTAAGCACAAAAACAGTAAAAATATATCTATAAAAATCAGTCAAGGGACTCACAAAATAAAAGGATGTAAAAAAAATAAAAATAAAAAAAAATAAAAGGATGTAAAGTATGACACCATATACCTTAAAAATGTGGGGAGGAGAGGAGTAAAAGAATAGATACAAACTTAAGTGACCATCAACTTAATGTAGGATGCTAAATGCAGACAATATTATTTTTACATTTAATGATAATCACAAGTAAAAAACCAACAGAAAATGCAAATGAATGTAAATGGACTAAATCAAAAGACATGGGGTGACAGAATGGATAAAAAAGACTCATCTAAATGTTGCCTACAAGAGACACATTTCAAATTTAAAGACACATGCAGATTGAAAGTGAGGGAATTGAGGAACATTTATCAAGCAAATAGATGTGAAAAGAAAGCCAAGGTAGATATATATATATATATATATATATATATATAGCTTATATATATATAAAGATTTTATTTTATTATTTATTTATTTATATTATATAATATATTTATTTATATTATTATTTATTTATTATTAAATTATTATTTTATTATTTATTCTTGAGAGACAAGAAGAGAGAGAGAGAGAATGGCAGAGACACAGGCATTGGAAGAAGCAGGCTCCACGCTGGGAACCTGATGTGAGACTAGATCCCGGGACTCCAGGATCACGCCCTTGGCCGAAGGCAGGTGCTAAACCACTGAGCCACCCAGGGATCCCCACAACATTTATATAAATGGAGTTCTAGCTGACACTCGTGACAAGAGTAATCCTTTAATGGAGTGTTTGATTCAGGGAAGGCTCATCCATGTATAAAACCAATAAGTACCTCAGGAGGCCTTGCTAATGGAGGGAATAGGATATCACCATCTGAACCACAGATCAATCTTAATTAAATATGTAATAACCAGACATTATGTGTCATTGATACAACATAATACTGAACATCTAAATCAGCTGAATCTAAAAAAGTTTCTAAAAAAATAAAATAAAATAAATAAAATAAAATAAAATAAAATAAAATAAAAATAAAAAAGTTTCTAGAGGTAACTTCCATCTACCAAACAAAGGGAGAGAAAGAACCAGTTAAATAACAAGACAAAGAAACAAATAAACAGTTGAAGACTTTAAGATGTTTTATAAGATAACCCTGTCTTTATCGATTAGTGAAATATAAAAATTGGGAAATTTTATAAAAACAAGTATTTATTCTTTTCTTTGTAAAATAGATTTTGAGCATTCATTGAAAAAAAAAGTTTTGTTTTCCTAAAAACCTATAACGACCTTTCCTTTAGGATCAGAAGAAAAATATTTACATATCCATATAGATCATAAGCTTTTTCTCCTATTTATACCAATACTTATTACATTTTCTAAAACTCAATGTATTTGTAAAATATTGTTTCCTTTTGTAAAAAGCTATGTATACTACTTCCATTAAGATATTTGCATTCAAATATTTAGGACTTGCATCATGTATTAAAGACTCTCAGTAGTTTGCAGAGTGTGGAAATAAAAGTTCTCCTTCTTACCCTACTTCCTTTCCTTCTCTCTGTTCTTCTCCCTTTCCTCTCCCCTACTTCATCTCCCTCTTCTTCACCTTCTTTTCCTTGTCCTTCCTTTTCTTCTTCATTCCTGAACTTCTCAAAATGTTTCCACGGAATTCACATTTGCAACCAGCCAGTTGTCTAGAACAGTAGATATTTGTTATACCTGTTCACAAAGGTGAACAACAGTCTCACAGAAACAAACTTCAAACCCATATAATATGGCCAAAATTAACATTGAAACACTAAATTGCATGTTCAAAAGGAAAAAACATTTTATTTGTCTTTGAAATAAAATACTATTTACCACTTACTGAAAATATATTTCATGACATAGTAAACAATTTAATATACACTACTTTTTTGATAGATAGAGGAGCTTCAAATCTATTGTATACTCCAAAAAGACTACAATAAATTATTTTCCATTATATATGTTTGGAATTTTGCTACCACCTTTATGTCTTAGCCTCCTTCTGAAACTTGTATCTTTGTGAAGCTTGTTAAATATATTTTCCAACATTTTAAATGTACTTGTGAAATTTTTTATCACAATAGAAACATTGTATTGTATAAAGGTGGATAATATACAAAGACATAAATTATAATGGAGAATTTCATTGTTTAAAATTTTTACAGATGTACAAGAAATACAAGAAGAAAAGGAAAGATTTGGAAGTCTGCATATGATCTAAAGTAATCTTTAAATATGAAAGTTTATGTAATTCACTAAATACGAAGAGTAATCATTACTAAGGATCATACATGAGCTTATAAGGTAGGTACTGATGTAGTCACTTTAAAAATGAAAAAAATGAGCTTTAGTATGTTAAGTAATATTTTCAAGGTCAGGGAGATGCTATGTAGTAAAGGAAGATACCAAAATATTTACTCCGATTGTAGAAGCCACATCCTTAAACATTGTGTAATGATCAGGGCTAATATTCAAGTTTTACAAGCCAATAAAAATACTGTTTTGGTATTTTTAGAGTAATAAAATACAAAATTGACTGATTGCCTTCATTCTTCTAAGTAGAAAATCAGAATTTTTCAGTAGTTAATGTGAATATATTATTGAGTTATAACAAATATATGTTAAAGTACACAATAATTGAATATAGACCTTGATGAGCTTTTCATACTTTACACTTTTGTAGCACAGATCAAGGCATAATATATTTCTAACACCTGGAAGTACTCATTTGCCCTTTTAGTTGATACTATCAATTGGTTAATGCTGTTCTGTCTTTTATCATTATAGATTAGTTTTGCTAGTTTTAAAATTTCATATGAATGGATTCATGCATCATGTTTCCTTTTTATTGGACTTATGCCTATGAGATTCATCCATATTGTCCTTGGATATGTCTTTTGGACAGAAGCACTCCTTTTTATATTCCAGTGATTATATTTGCTGGACCGCGTGTGTGTGTCTGTGTGTATTTATAGGAGTGTGTATTTAGCTTTTTTAGCAAACAATATATGTCCCATCAACACATAAATATTTCATTTGCTCTACATATTTGCCAATATTTTGTAATTGTATGTTCTTTTAAATTTAACTCTTCTGGTATGCGTATTATGATACAACATTGTGATTGGTTTTTAAAAATATTTTATTTATTTAATGGAGAGAAAGAGCATCAGCAGGGGGGAGGGTCAGAGGCAAAGGGAGAAGCAGACTCCCTGCTGAGCAAGGAGCCAGATATGGGACTCTCTCCCAGGACCCTGGATCATGACCTGAGCTCAAGGCAGACCTTAACCTACTGAGCCACTCAGGCTCCCCCCATGTTGTGGTTTTAATTTACATTAAATCAAATTAACTAGTAGAAATGTGTTTCCTAAACACAGTTGTGAGTCTTTCACAAGCTGCCCAAATCTCTGAAAATGTCTTATGTTAAAAAGTGTTTCTGGTTTCTTAATTCTTCATGCTGCCAGGCCAATCCACAGAGGCAGCCAGAAGACTTTTCTGGTTTCTCTCCTTCAGGAAGGCTCTTCTTTTTGGGCTAAGCCCAACCCGATGTCCACACAGAGAAGTGGCAAACATGCCCAAGAATTCAAAGAGCCAGAGATGGTCATCTCACCTCAGATTGGCTCCATTCTGGAACTGCAGGTCAAATTTTCCACATCTTTCCAGTATCTTTTAATATGTCATTAATGTGACTTTCCAGCCTTACCTAATTCTTACCTAATTCTTTAGTAGTATTATATTGGATTGTGTCAGTTTACTATATCCTGGTCAGGAGAGAAAGACCTATAGACGTATTTGTCTAAACATATGCTCTTAAATGTAGAGATAACCTATTTTTTTTCATACTGTCTTGCTTCAGATTAAGGGTTTATGTGATTGAATCACTAACCCTTGAATCATAAGTAACAACATAACTATTTAAAATAGATCACAAAGGTTGAATAGTTAAAATATATTTTCAGTTGAAATTCTGGCCTAAAATTCAGGTTTCATTGCCAATCCTGTTTCAGCACTGTTTGTTTTTGTTTCTCAATACTCTACTTGGAAAACTAAAGAATATTAGAAATAGTTTTGCCATTCAAAGTATGTATTTTTATCTCCAAATGAATAGCAAGTCTATGAACATTAAAAAACGTATTTCAATATTATAGTCAGCTCCTAGTTTCCCAAGTTCACTATTAAATTTATTAATACTGTGTAGTGAGTAACCAAGACTGAACAAACAAACAAAAACATTGAGCTAATTACCAAGAGATTTCCTGTGCACTTCTTATAATAAAAAAGACATTTGGCAGCCTGGGTGGCTCAGCGGTTTAGCGCCTGCCTTCAGCCCGGGGCATGATCCTGGGGACCCGGGATCCAGTCCCACATCGGGCTCTCTCCATGGAGCATGCTTCACCCTCTGCCTGTGTCTCTCCCTCTCTCTCTCTCTCTCTGTCTCTGTGTAATAAATAAATTTTAAAAATTAAAAAAAAGAAAGACATTTAAGGAAATAAGGAAAGACATTTAAGAAGAAAAAATAACATGACAGCTATTTTCTTATTAATTAAATATCTAAAGGAATTTTAAAGGAAGTTCTCAAGGTGGCTGCAAATTTTAGATATGCATAACTTGATTTCACAAATGTATATGGATAAAGTTATTTTTACATTTCTTTTGTGTTTTATAACTTAGCAGTTATTTGATTTTTATTTATGGTTGGTGCATTGCTTAGAACACATGTTTTACTGCTTTAATAAATACTCTTGCTTTTTTAAAAAACAGCTACTTAAAAATAATTATTTCTCTATCATATAAAATTTTAAATTAAAGCAAAGCAAATGTGTTATTGGGACTCCATAGTTTTGGGATATGGGCACTAGTCATCAGTAATTCTGCCCTCCTCAACATGGGTCTTCACACAAGTCCAACCACTTTCTACATTGTCCTGAAGAGAAGAAAAGGGAAAGTAGGAAGCACAAGTCTTCCAGTGGTTTAGAAAGAAGGCTGGTGAATGCAATTTTAAGTGGCATCCCTACGTGCAAGGCTTAAATCTGTGAGTTTCTTTTGGAAAGTAAGTCTGAAGAATTGATTAGAAACTACTGGCTTTCTCAATCACATTGGAATGATTCTTTTACTTGAGAAGTCTCCGTTCTATATTTTTTCTTTCTTCCTTATTTTAAAATTCTATTTTAAATAATATTGGCTGCATGTTCATGGAATTGGATATGTTGTTTAACCAACATTTCAGTTAATTATACTTAATGTAGATCTACCTCAAACAATGTATTACCCGGGATTCCCCAGAGAAATAGAGCCAGTAAGATAATATAGGATGAATAGATAGATAGATAGACAGATAGATAGATAGATAGATAGATAGATAGATAGATAGATGATAGATAGATAGATAGATGATAGATAGATAGATAGATAGATAGATAGATGATAGATAGATAGATAGATAGATAGATAGATAGATGATAGATAGATAGATGATAGATAAGATTTATTGTGAAAGTTTAGCTCACAATTATGGAGGCTGAAAAATCTCAGGATCTGCACTCTGCAAACTGGAGGCCTAGTCAAAACCCCAAACCCTGAGAACCAGGGGAACCCATGGTATGTGTCCAAGTCTGAGTCACAAAATCTAAGACCTGAGGGCCAAAGGTATTAGTCTGAGCCTAAGTCCTAAGACCCAAGAACAAGGACCACTGATGCCAGAGGGCAGGAGAAAAATATGAATGTTCTGGCTGAAAAACAGAGGAAAAATTTACTTTTCCTCTACTTTTTTGCCCCTATTCAGGCTCTCAAGAGATTAGATAATGTCCACTGCAGGTCAGCAGTCTTTACTCTCTATTTCTAAGGAAGGGAGAGGTTTTTCTTATTTATTTTTTCTTCCCATTTCTTGGCAGGTCACTTAACTATAGCAAGGAAAGGAGAGGTTTTTCTTATTTATCTTTTTCTTCCCACTTCTTGGCAGGTCACTTAACTACACGACTGATTAAAAAATTAATGTATATACTTAGTTTTGAACTTTGTTCAATTTTATTCTGTATGAACAGTGTACAGTATGGCCAATCCAAATCCCATTGGTCTGGGTTAGCACGAGTTCTGTTCTTTCCTTTACTCTAATATGTCATAAATCCTTACGTCCATTAGAATATTTGTGAATCTTCACTAACCACCATTGGGCCCAGATTTGTTCTTAGGAAGCTAAAGGACACCATGCCCACTGCCAGTCCTGGCAGCCACAGAGGATGGCTTGATACTGAAGCTACTATCATCATGGCTAAAAAAGGCAAAAATATTGTTGGTATTTTTGTTATAACAGTTTGTTTAGGCCATTTTTATTTTATTACTACTTCTAATACTTTGTTAATTATCACTCATCTGTAGTTTCATGATAAAAGGACACTATTGTTCTCTGTATTCTTTTTTTCCAAGTATAGATATTGTTTGTTTTAAATACATAATGAGCATAATTTATCTATACAATCCCATTTTGGAATACATCCTAACCTCCCTTTTACTTTGTTTCTTTCTGACCATGGGCAGCTCTTCTCTCTCTTCCAACAGCTTCAAGCTGTCAAACATTGTTCCAGGAATAAAAAAATCCAGATCCCAAAGAGAGAAAAGATTTTTTTTTCAAATCCTGGATAATGTTTTGTACTATAAGGAAACTCACAAAGAGAAGTCTGATTCCAAAACTCCAATAGGGAAGAAACAGTAATCCCACAGTTATTTTCATTTTCAAATCTATGTTTTTAATTCTCTTTTTTATTATCTTTCCTCTTTTCTTCACTCTAGTGAGAGATTTCCATTGAAATGTAACTCAAGTCTCATTGCTGATCCATAAAACTATTAAAAGGAAGAATATAAAATAAATTATGTATGTTTTACTTCTTTGTTATTTTGTTTTGTTTCATTTTAACCTAGCCCATTGCCACCCTCAAAGACCTAGATTGTGTTACTAAATAAAAGGAAAAGGTACAGGCCATGTAAGCATGGAATTCAGTGTGGAGTAATCTACTCTCCTAATAAAGGGACAAGGAAAAATCTTTAAAGAACTATGTCCTATTCATGTATTTGTCTTGCTACTTTCAAGGGCATGATGAAAAATTAAACTAACTCGATGACTTTCCTCTGTTAAGGGAAACACCATTTTCAGTTTCCCATTTACATCCAAGCCATTATGGAACAGTGGTAATTCTTACCCTTTCATCAATTAATATCCATATTCATCTTAGGGGAGAACACATGAATTATAGGAAAGGTTTGCTCTGTGGAAACATTAGAAATCTAGAGGAAGGTGGGCAAAATATGAATCTGTCACCTTGTTTTTGTTCCACGGACAAAATATATGAGTCCATTTACCCTTGTTAGAAATCCAGTAATAGCAATGGTCAGTATGATCAGTTAAGGTGCTGGTACCAACAAACCTATCTTAGAATCTTATCTCCCTTAACTCCACTAATTATTTCAGAGGCTAATCAGAAAAGAAAATTATCTCTTTTGCACATGAAGTTTTATAACACCTATCATGAGAGAGTAAACTAATTTTAAATATTCTGTACATGTGAACATGAGTTAACTATTTGCTATTGAAACAAGGATCATCAAGCCCTTTTAAGATTTTGTTGTAAGACCTGATTGGAGGTACTTCTTTTTTTAAAACAAAAATATTTATTTACTTAAGAGAGTGAGTGAGTGAGCATAAGCATGAGGAGGAGCAGAGGGAGAGTGAGAAGCAGACACCCCTAGGCTAGAGCAGGCAATCCATGGGGCTAGATTATAGGACTGTGGGATCATCACCTGAACCAAAGGCAGACTCTTAATCAACTGAGGCACCCAGGCACCGAAGGGGTACTTCTTTTTCATTTAAATGAAAAATACACAAGAAATTTTCCGTCAGGTAATTGAAATGTGCACCATGAAGGAAATTGCTTATATAGAGAAGAAAGTTATGTACACAAATCATAACGATTATGTTCTCATAATAATGTTAAAGGGAGGGGGGGAAAGCCAGAAAATATAGATTTGATTATAGTAGCTGCAAAAAAAGAAGTTAAACCTATCAGGAAATTTTGCATCCTTTGAAAAGTAAATGAATACCTTGATTCAGATTTTTAAGATAATTAATGTAAAAATCTAAGTAGCATGTTGATGTACCAGACAAGGTATGTCCTTTGAAGAGTATGTTGAAAGTCTTTCAATAGTTCTACAGTTTTTCAGAAATTGTGTTTTAATGAAAAGAATAGGAATAGAAATGTGTTTTATAGGGGCTATAATATTGTAATGTGAGCTTCTACCTTAAAATTATGATAGCTTGCATTGGCTCTGAGACAGTGTTTCAGATCAGATCTAATCACTTAGCAAAAGCACATTTTAATGTAAAAGGTTATGAGTATGACATACAAAATAGAGGTCGGTGGGGAACTATATCCTGTAGGAATATGAAATGACCATATTACAATTATTATTTCTTTAAAGTTATGTGAAGAACATATGCATATCCTAAATGTAGTACTTTCTTGGTTTGGAAATAGCATTTAATATGGCCAAAAGACTTTCAATTTAGCAAGTATCAGGGCATACATAAAGTCAGAATTAAGGCAATTCACCTTCATCAATATATATTTGATTTTTTTCATTCTTCACAACTGATTTGGAATTATCTCACCACATCATTTTGTTTTCCTGTTCATGGGTCTTTTAAAGGATTAAAGCCTCATTATTTGATTAATAGTCATTAAGCTCAGCTGCTTCATGTTCGCAGTTGACCTATGTTGTGTACAACAGGCAATAATAACTTCTGTAGGTTAGCAACTATTCTAATAGCTGCATTACACTTAAAATTCTTGTTTGAGGTGTTTTTGTTTTATTTATTTATTTATTTATTTATTTATTTATTTATTTATTTATTTATTTATTGATACTCACAGAGAGAGAGAGAGAGAGGCAGAGACATAGGCAGAGGGAGAAGCAGGCTCCATGCACCGGGAGCCCGACGTGGGATTCGATCCCAGGTCTCTAGGATCGCGCCCTGGGCCAAAGGCAGGCACCAAACCGCTGCACCACCCAGGGATCCCTATTACTGAGTTTAGATTATTAAGTTCTTACCACTCATGTTCTAAATACAACTTCCTACTTCTTCTAGTTTCCTACTAGTTTTTCCCACTTAATCTTCTTAATGAAAATTATCAGAACTCCAGAACATTAACTTATTTCCTTTTTTCCTATGAAACTTTTTAATAACAAAGTAATCCTTTTTTCTTAAAAAATATGCATTTATTTGAGACAGAGAGACAGAGATCACAAGTGAGAAAGAGCAAGGATGAGTGGGGGGAAGGGCAGAGGGAGAGTGCAACAAGCAGATTCCCCACTGAGCAGGGAGACATGGGGCTTAATTCCAGGACCCCTGGATCATCACCTGAGCTGATGGTAGATACTCAACTGACTGAGCCACCCGGGACCCCAATAACAAAGTAATCCTAATTTCTTACAACAAGGTAATCCTGATTCCTTCATGCCAAACTTTGTATCATTGCTCATTCATTTCACTTCTATATAAACATTCATTGACATGTGTGTGTAGATAGACATATATACGCATGTAAGCAAATACTAAATATACATAACCAAGGGTCCCTGGATGGCTCAATTGGCTAAACATCTGATTCTTAATTTTGGCTCAGGTCATGATCCCAGCATTCTGAAATTGACCTCCCAGTCAGACTCCACACTGGACATAGAGTCTACTCAGGATTTTCTCTCTCTTCTCCTCCCTACTCCATCCCCCTTGCTAAGAAAAATAAATAAGTAAATAAATATACATAAACATATGTATGCTTAAGTATATATGTCATATATACATACTCTACATTGTTGCTATTATTTTAAGCCAACTGTTATCTATTAGATCAATTAAAAATAAGAAAACTAAGTTTTTATTTTACCTTCAGTTAAGTTTTCTTTGATATTCCTCCTTTATGAAGATTAAGGTTTCTGACCTATATTTTTCTTCTCTCCATGGAACTTCTTTAAACATTTATTGCAAGAGAGGTCTACTGGCAACAGATTCCTCCAATTTTTGTTTAAGTCTATATATCTTTTACTTTTGGATAATTTTGCAGGATATAGAATTCTAAGGTTATGTGTTTTTTTTTTCAACACTTGATTTTTATTTTTTTGAAATTTTATTTATTATTTGTGTGAGAGAGTACAAGCAGGACAGAGGGAGAGGGAAAAACAACCTTCTCTTTGAGCAGGGATCCCAACACAGGCTCAATCCCAGGACCCTGAGATCATGACCTGGGCTGAAGGCAGATACTTAAATGACTAAACCATCCAAGCACCCCTCTCTAAACACTTTATTTTTTTTTATTTTTTTATTTTTTTTTATTTCTTTTTTATCTCTCAACACTTTAAATATTTCACCACACTTGGTCTTGCTTCATGAATTTTGAGGAAAAATTGACTATAATTCTTATTTTTGTTCCCCTTTATATAAGGTTTTTTTTCCTTTAGCTTCTTTCAAGATTTTTTCTTTCTTTTATTTTCTATAGTTTTAACATGATATGCCTACTTATAGTGTATTTCCCCCCATTTACCCTAGTGTCTTTTTCATCTATATCCAGTGTAGATTCCTTGAGTCACTTTTTAAAATAACCCTTCATCAAACCACCAAACTAATTTGTCCTTTATCCTTTCCTTACATTTCTTTAGCAAATCATCAAACATAGATAATCTGTTACCCACTGGTTAGCATTAACTGTTAGGAATAATCACACAACAAAATATTAATTTCACAGAAAATCTCAACACACCAACACCAACCTAAACTTCAACATTGCAATCTTACTTTGTTTTTCTCATCAACTCTCATTCTACAAAAACCATTTGAGTCTCCTCCAACTAGCTTCCTAGATTTGGCTCTCATTTATAAGTCTTAACATTTTTCTCCTTAGGGAGAAAAAAACCATGCAATTATATAATACATCCTCAACTCTCTGCTACCATATGTATACCAAGCATCATTGTTTTCTCTTGTAAAAGTGGGTGCATATTGATAGCAGTTCTCTTCTAAAGGTCTACCTTCCAGGGGTGCCTACTTAACTCACTAGGAGGAGCATGCCATTCTTGATCTTGAGGTCATGAATTTGAGCCCCACCCTGGAAGTGGAAGCTACTTAAAAAAATAAAAAAAATAAAAAAATAAATAGAAAATAAATAAAAGTGTACCTTCTACAACTTATCTTTCTGTTTTCTCAAGAAAATTATACATTTGCTTATCCTTCCATTTTCCTATACCTCCTATGTTCTCTCCTGATTCTTTATTTGAAGACTAACTCTAGGATTTATCTATTAGATCTATGGGTTTCCTTGTCTTGTAAGAATATAATATCTGCAAATAATAAGTTCTATTTCATTTCTTTATTTAAATGATTAATTTAATTAATTCCCTTGTCATATTACATTGACCAGGAAACTTTGTACTATGCTGGAACATTATGGTCATGGTAGTGACAGTGACAACTCTCCTCTGGTCATTCTTACAGCAAGCTCTAATTATGTTATATTTTATTAGTGGTACAGTAGTAACCTAGCCTAATGAGCACATTACCTTTCCATCTTGCCCTTTTGGGAAAACTCATATATGGTTAAGGCTATTTGTCTCAAAAAAATTTGGCAAACTCTGCTGAAGGCCATCAGGCCTGGGGTTTAAGGATACACAATGGTTTTGATTCAAAATATATTTATTTCTATAAAATTTCATTTATTTATTTATTTATTTATTTGGGGAGAAGTGCAGAAGAGCAGAGGGAGAGGGAGAGAAAGAATCTTAAGCAGGCTCCTTGCTCAGCCTGGAGCCCGACATGAGGCTTGCTCTCCCGACCCTGAGATCATGACCTGAGCTGAAATATAGAGTCAGACACTTAAGTAACTGAGCCTCCCAGGTGCCCCTCAAATGTGTTTTTAAATTCTGTTCTAATTTTACATTTGGTCATTTTCTGAAAATATGTCCATTTTGTTTCATGCCTTGTAATTTATTGATCTATTTTTTAAATAATAGTTTCTTTAAACTATTCTGTCAGCTTTTTTTCTGTATCATTCTAAATTTTAGTTTATTTGTATCTTCTTTATTTTTTATAATATATACCATATTCACTTAAAGTCAGGTTTTTTTAATATCCACTATTTTCATTTTCCTAATTTTTGCACTTCTGTTTTAAAGCTATTATTTGTGCTCCTTTGCTCTTTTCTAGGTTTTGATTTTCTTTAAAAGATTTATATATTTATTCATGAGAGACACAGAGAGAGAGAGAGAGAGAGGCAGAGACATAGGCAGGGGGAGAAACAAGATCCTTGCAGGGAGCCCGATGTGGGACTTAATCCAGGACCTTGGGATCACACCCTGAGCCAAAGGCAGATGCTCATAGGTTGTGATTTTCATCAAACAGTTTCATTTTTCATATTTACTGGTTGTAGTAAGCAGAATAATGATCCCCCAAAGATATCCACATCCTCATCTAATCCCCAGTATTCCTGGTGAAATGTTGCTTTACAAAATGGCAGGGAACCTACAGACATAGTTGAAGTTAAAGACTTTGAGATGAAGAGATTATTCTGAATTACTCAGGTGGCTACAATAATCACGTGAATCCTTCAAAGTGGAAGAGAGTCAGAAGAGTGGGATAGTGGGTGTGACTTGAGGAGTTGATGTGCTGTTGACTCTGAAGATGGAAAAAGGGAGCTAAGTCCAAAGCACGTAGTTGATGCCTAGACACTGGAAAGGGCAAGGAAATAGATTCTCCCTTAAAGTCTCCATGAGGGAACATAGTCATGCACAATGTGCCTGTGCCAGTTGCTGATTTTTGGACCTAATAAATATTTATAATTATCCTCTGTTATTGGTTTCCAAATTACTGTGATGACAGAATGACATGATCAGAAATCATAGTCTGAGATTCTTTAACATTGATTGAATATTAGTTTATAATTAATTTATAATCACTTTTATGAAAGTCATATAATACATTGAAAATAATTATTTTTATTTCATCTATTTCATCTGGTTTTCCATTTTTCCCCTGTGTATTGCAGTTACAATCATAAGTTGCTTTTCAAGTTGTAAAAAGAGGAGTAGTTGGTTAATGGACCTTCTAGAAGAGCTAAAAATGTAAAGTTATGGGAGGTTAAGAGACATGCTCAAGGCAGAGTAAAGATATTAGCATCACGAAATAGTGATATTTAAAAAAAACATTATCCTTCCCTTGTGATCAGTTTGCCCTTATGCTGTGCAGCTCAATACATTAGAATATTCATTGATTATGAGTAAGAGTCCATATCTCATTCCCTACACTCAGTCTCCATTCACTTAAGAGTTCATCAAAGATATGCCACATGGATGAGTCCCGGGCAGGCTACATATCTTCTCCCAGATGGCAGAGACAGTAAGGACCACCCAGGACAATATGGACAATATGAAGGATATGTCTGAAAAATCCTCTCTTACCTATAAGAACCAAGAACTTCTTGAATAATGGACCATAACCTGAGAGTGGTTGTTACTGAAGATTTATGGAGAGAATGGGAAAGAGAAAAATGACATTTAGAATTTAGCATTACAGAAAACTGCAATTAGTTATTTGTTGGGATAGTATTACCACTCCATTCCTAATGTTTTCTTCTGTCAAGAGGAAATTTCATTATAAAGGATTAACTATTCTGTTGGCTCATTTGAGCACCATAAGTTTGGGATATTTTCATCATAGCTCCTTCCTCCTTCTCTTTGGGAATCATGCTGCTTGCAGTGAATACACATTTTACTACTTAGCTCCTTCTTCCAAGGGGTAAGTTCCATTTTCTGAAGTGATCCGCTAGTCTAGACACTTTGACACTGAATATTCATTCTGAGATTTTAGCTATGAGAAAACCATTAGCTATATTTTCCAGTTCAGATATATAGATTTTAAAATTGGCATTACTGTCGTACGCATGATTTTTGTTGTGTTTTGGTTTAATTTTGATTACCTACCCATGTTTCAGGGTTGAGATGCAAAACAAGAATGGTTTATATTGGACCTCCATAACATTCATTGTTTTTTTTTTTTTCAAATCTTACTATAAAAGGAAGAAAAATTGGGGTGCCTGGGTGGCTCAGTTGGTTAGGCATCAGACTCTTGATTTTGGCTCAGGCCATGATCACAGGGTTGTGAGATTGACCCCAGTGTCAGGCTCTGTGAGGGTGTGGAGTCTGCTTGAGATTCTTTCTCTCCCCCCCCAAAAAATTATTTAATTAATTTAAAAAAGCAAAAAATTAAGAGAATGCATTAACCTCCTTAAAGATAAGAATCAAGCCTTCTGTAAGCTACTTAGTTGAATAATGATGAGGCTATAAGGAATAAATTAAATTATTTTAATTAAAAATATTAACACCCAAACTGTTGATTATCATCTATAAAAAGCCTGGCCTTTTAATCAGATCTTGGTTTAACTTGTAATCATCTTTAAATATCATTACTTATTTTTCTAGGTTTTTGATAATTCAAATATGTTGTAATTACTTTCCCAGATAAAGGTATTTCCTTGATATCTTTCTGCTCTCTTGAAACTACGAGCTGGAAATTAAACAAAGAAAGAAAGAAATGTAGCAGTGGTAAAAATGCAGTACAAATATATCAGCATGTCAGCTTTATATCTGGCTGGTATCATGATGACAACAGATCTGTTAAGGCAAATGCTTCCCTGACAGCTATTTAATTAGAATTACAATCATCTTCCCAGAAATGATCCTTAAAATAAATTGTCTACTGTAAATGGTTGAAAATAAATAGTTTGTCTGTCTTCAAATCTTCTGAAAGAAAAGAGCCAAAGACAAAGAGTCTTTGAAATACCATAACTTTCAGTGTGGAAATGTGGAAGGAGCAGTTAATACTGGATAACAATAACAGTTGCTGTGATTAGAAGTGTCGTTTTCTTTTTTTTTTTTCTATTCCACTTTCCTTTTTTTTAGAACTACATGGATGACTAAGTAATGGTTTTTGTCACACACTATCATTAAGCAGCTTCTCTGTTTACAGTACCTCTACCTCAGTGAAAATCAAGGAAACAAGATTTTTTTTATTTATTTAAATGTAATGTAGCATAATGTAAGACCATGTGAAAAATACTTGGTGGCTTAAATTCTGCTACTTACATTTGGTTATCAGGATCACTTTGGAAAACCCTCTAATCTCCTTTGAGGTCAATTCCTGGTTTCTAAATGATAGACAACCCTTTTTTTTCCACAAGATATTTGTAAGTATCATACAACATAACACTACTTAACATAATTTCTTGAAATATTCAGAATAGAAATAAAAATATATATTTAGGCACAGTGTATAGCACTGTCTGTTGTTTTTATGGAAACAAATTAATTTGGCTTGTCAAGGGCCTTAAAATTTTCAGGTTTAAAGAGTTATAATACTACTAAATAAATAAAAATATTTGTGGAATAAAGAATCATGGAATCTCAGGTTATAGTCTTATTAATATAATGGCCAAAAGAAAACTAACATTTATTACTTAAGTTTTTATATATTCATATTAATACATTTTTAAGAATCATAGAATTTTACATAGATGAGGACTCTTATTTATACATCACTTACATATTCCTCTAAGAGAATATTTAGATATAATGCACATCATAAAATAATTACAAAGCACAAATTAAAAATTATGAGTGAAAAATAAATAGATATTATACTTCTTTCACACATGTCAGTGGATGAATTATCAATGCACACTTCACTGCAGAGATGACTAAAGGATCTTTGTATTTTCAATGTACTTCTTTGGCCTTAATGATAAAATTTTAAATGTTGTGATGTACTAAATATGAATGTGTATTTAATTAATTCACTTAATTTCTATTATTCAAAAATTTGAAAAGTATAGCTATATTTTAAATATCCATGGGTTGGGGATCCCTGCGTGGTGCAGCGGTTTAGCGCCTGCCTTTGGCTCAGGGCGCGATCCTGGAGACCCGGGATCGAATCCCACGTCGGGCTCCCGGTGCATGGAGCCTGCTTCTCCCTCTGCCTATGTTTCTGACTCTCTCTCTCTCTCTGTGACTATCATAAATAAATAAAAAAAAATAAAAAAATAAATATCCATGGGTTATTTAAATAACATAAGTTAACAGTTCAGATTTTAAGTATCTGGTAGAGTTTTAAGTGTTACATTCACTACATTCTGATAACTTTACTATATAGTAAATGAACATCAAAAATATAATTTATGATTATGAACATCTTATGCCAATAAATTAGGCAATCTAGAAGAAATGGATGCATTCCTGGAAAGCCACAAACTACCAAAACTGGAACAGGAAGAAATAGAAAACCTGAACAGGCCAATAACCAGGGAGGAAATTGAAGCAGTCATCAAAAACCTCCCATGACACAAAAGTCCAGGGCCAGATGGCTTCCCTGGGGAATTCTATCAAACGTTTAAAGAAGAAATCATACCTATTCTACTAAAGCTGTTTGGAAAGATAGAAAGAGATGGAGTACTTCCAAATTCGTTCTATGAGGCCAGCATCACCTTAATTCCAAAACCAGACAAAGACCCCACCAAAAAGGAGAATTATAGACCAATATCCCTGATGAACATGGATGCAAAAATTCTCAACAAGATACTAGCCAATAGGATCCAACAGTACATTAAGAAAATTATTCACCATGACCAAGTAGGATTTATCCCCGGGACACAAGGCTGGTTCAACACTCGTAAAACAATCAATGCGATTCATCGTATCAGCAAGAGAAAAACCAAGAACCATATGATCCTTTCATTAAATGCAGAGAAAACATTTGACAAAGTACAGCATCCATTCCTGATCAAAACTCTTCAGAGTGTAGGGATAGAGGGAACTTTCTCAACATCTTAAAATGGGCTACAAAAAGCCCACAGCAAATATCATTCTCAATGGGGAAGCACTGGGAGCCTTTCCCCTAAGATCAGGAACCAGACAGGGATGTCCACTCTCACCACTGCTATTCAACATAGTATTGGAAGTCCTAGCCTCAGCAATCAGACAACAAAAAGACATTAAAGGCATTCAAATTGGCAAAGAAGAAGTCAAACTCTCCCTCTTCACCGATGACATGATACTCTACATAGAAAACCCAAAAGCATCCACCCCAAGATTGCTAGAACTCATACAGCAATTTGGTAGCGTGGCAGGATACAAAATCAATGCCCAGAAATATGTGGCATTTCTATAGACTAATAATGATACTGAAGAAAAAGAAATTAAGGAGTCAATCCCATTTACAATTGCACCCAAAAGCATAAGATATCTAGGAATAAACCTAACCAAAGAGGTAAAGGATCTATACCCTAAAAACTATAGAACACTTCTGAAAGAAATTGAGGAAGACACGAAAGATGGAAAAATATTCCATGTTCATGGGTTGGCAGAATTACTATTGTGAAAATGTCAATGTTACCCAGGGCAATTTACATATTTAATGCAATCCCTATCAAAATACCATGGACTTTCTTCAGAGAGTTAGAACAAATTATTTTAAGATTTGTGTGGAATCAGAAAAGACCCCGAATATCCAGGGGAATTTTTAAAAAAGAAAACCATAGCTGGGGGCATCACAATGCCGGATTTCAGGTTGTACTACAAAGCTGTGGTCATCAAGACAGTGTGGTACTGGCACAAAAACAGACACATAGATCAATGGAACAGAATAGAGAACACAGAAGTGGACCCTGAACTTTATGGTCAACTAATATTCGATAAAGGAGGAGACTATCCATTGGAAGAAAGACATTCTCTTCAATAAATGGTGCTGGGAAAATTGTACATCCACATGCAGAAGAATGAAACTAGACCACTCTCTTGCACCATACACAAAGATAAACTCAAAATGGATGAAAGATCTAAATGTGAGACAAGATTCCATCAAAATCCTAGAGGAGAACACAGGCAACACCCTTTTTGAACTTGGCCACAGTAACTTCTTGCAAGATACATCCATGAAGGCAAAAGAAACAAAAACAAAAATGAACTATTGGGACTTCATCAAGATAAGAAGCTTTTGCACAGCAAAGGATACAGTCAACAAAACTCAAAGACAACCTACAGAATGGGAGAAGATATTTGCAAATGACAAATCAAATAAAGGGCTAGTTTCCAAGATCTATAAAGAACTTATTAAACTCAACACCAAAGAAACAAACAATCCAATCATGAAATGGGCAAAGGACATGAAGAGAAATCTCACAGAGGAAGACATGGACATGGCCAACATGCACATGAGAAAATTCTCTGCATCACTTGCCATCAGGGAAATACAAATCAAAACCGCAATGAGATCCCAACTCACACCAGTGAGAATGGGGAAAATTAACAAGGCAGGAAACCACAAATGTTGGAGAGGATGCGGAGAAAAGGGAACCCTCTTACACTGTTGGTGGGAAAGTGAACTGGTGCAGCCACTCTGGAAAACTGTGTGGAGGTTCCCCAAAGAGTTAAAAATAGACCTGCCCTACGACCCAGCAATTGCACTGCTGGGGATTTACCCCAAAGATGCAGATGCAATGAAACGCCGGGACACCTGCACCCCGATGTTTCTAGCAGCCATGTCCACAATAGCCAAACTGTGGAAGGAGCCTCGGTGTCCATCGAAAGATGATGGATAAAGAAGATGTGGTTTATGTATACAATGGAATATTCCTCAGCCATTAGAGATGACAAATACCCACCATTTGCCTCAACGTGGATGGAACTAGAGGGCATTATGCTGAGTGAAATGAGTCAATCGGAGAACAACAAACATTACAAGTTCTCATTCATTTGGGGAATATAAATATTAGTGAAAGGGAATATAAGGGAAGGGGAAGAAATGGGTAGGAAATATCAGAAAGGGAGACAGAACATAAAGACTCCTAAGTCTGGTAAACGAACTAGGGGTCGTGGAAGGGGAGGAGGGCAGGGGGTGGGGGTGAATGAGTGACAGGCACTGAGGGGGGCACTTGACGGGATGAGCATGTTATTCTGCATGCTGGAAAATTGAACACCAATAAAAAATGAATTTTTATAAATATATATATAATTTATATTTTCATATATTTGACTTATGTATAAAATTTCATGTGAAAAATATGGGTTTTTTTGCTCAGGGAAATCTTAAGAGCTTTATATGTTACAGATTTATTTATGCCATACATGAGGAGCAGAAAAATATCATAAAGAGTTTTATACATAATCATAGCATTAAATTAATAAGACAATATAACTCCTTTTTTATTACACTTTTAAAAATTCTTTTTTTTAATTTTTATTTATTTATTTATGATAGTCACAGAGAGAGAGAGAGAGAGAGAGAGAGAGAGAGAGAGAGAGAGAGAGAGGCAGAGACACAGGCAGAGGGAGAAGCAGGCTCCATGCACTGGGAGCCCGACGTGGGATTCGATCCCGGGTCTCCAGGATCGCGCCCTGGGCCAAAGGCAGGCGCCAAACCGCTGCGCCACCCAGGGATCCCTTAAAAATTCTAAATTCAATTAATTAACATATAGTGTACTGTTAGTTTCAGAGGTAGAGTTCAGTGATTCATCATTCTTGTGTAATACCCAGTGCACATACATCATGTGCCCTTCTTAATGCCCATAGCCCAGCTACTCTGTCCCCGTATACTGCTCCCCTCCAGCAACCTTCAATTAGTTTCCTATGATTAAGAGTCTTTTATGGTTTGTCTCCCTCTCTGATTTTGTCTTGTTTTATTTTTCCCTCCCTTCTCCTATGATCCTGTTTTATTTCTTAAATTAGATATAAGAGTGATTCATATGATAATTCTTTCTCTGATTGAGTCTTTCACTTAGCATAGTGTCCTCAAGTTGAATCCACATCATTGCAAATGGCAAGATTTTGATATTTTTTTGATAATTTTTGATAGCAGAATTGTATTCCATTATACAATTACATTTGGTATCAAGATACCACATTGTATATTCCATTATATATATATATATAATGGAATATACAATGGAATATATAATGATTTATTATATATATAAATCTCCTTTATCCATTCATCTATCAGTGGACATCTGGGCTCTTTCCATAATTTCACTGTTGTAGACATTACTGCTACAAACATTGGGGTGAAGGTGCCCCTTCCAATCACTATATTTCTATCTTTGGGGTAAATATCTAGTAGTGCAATTGCTGGGTCATAGGCTAGGTCTATTTTCTATTTTCAACTTTGTGAGGAAACTCCATACTGTTTTCCAGAGTGGATGCACCAGCTTGCATTCCCACCAATAGTGTTCTAAGTTTCCCCTTTCTCTGCATCCTTGCCAACATCCGTCAATTCCTGACTTGTTAATATTAGCCATTCTGACTGGTGTGAGATGGTATTCTCATTGTGGTTTTAATTTTTTTAATTTTTTTTATTTATTTATGATAGTCACACAGAGAGAGAGAGGCAGAGACATAGGCAGAGGGAGAAGCAGGCTCCATGCACCGGGAGCCTGATGTGGGATTTGATCCCGGGTCTGCAGGATTGCACCCTGGGCCAAAGGCAGGCGCCAAACCGCTGCGCCACCCAGGGATCCCTTCATTGTGGTTTTGATTTGTATATCTGATGCTGGGGGTTGTTGAGCAATTTTTCAAGTGTCTGTTGGCTATTTGTACGTCTTCTTTGCAGAAATGTCTGTTCATGTCTCCTGCCCATTTCTTGATTGGGTTAATTGTTCTTTGGGTGTTGAGTTTAATAAGTTCCTTATAGATTTCAGATACTAGCCCTTTATCTGATAAGACATTTGCAAATATCTTCTCCCATTCTGTAAGTTATCTTTTGGTTTTATTTACTGTTTCCTTTGCTCTGCAAAAGATTTTTATCTTGATGAACTCCCAATCGTTCACTGTTGCATTTGGCTTCTCTTTAGAGTATACAAATATTTCCCCTTTTATGTATGTAATTCTTCTATGTTAAATATAATCCCAGAATTCTTAAAAAGATATTTTTAAAAGAGTAGGCTAATGAAATATTATTTATAGGGGCTCCAGGGTGGTTCAGTGAGTTAAGCATCTGCCTTCTGCTCAGGTCATAATCCCAGGGTCCTGGCCCACATCAGGCTCTCTGCTAAAAGCCTGCTTCTCCCTCTCCCTCTGCCTGCCACTTTGCCTACTTGTGCTCTCTCTTTGTCAAGTAAATAAATAAATAAATAAATAAATAAATAAATAAATAAGTTTTTCAAAAGGAAATATTATCTCTAAAACTTCTAGAAACTTCAAAAAAAAACATGCTATAATTTTTAAGGCTATATTATGGACATTTTGTTCTGTTTCTCTTGCTTAGGCTATGCATGGTAACACATAATTTATTTTTTTCCCTTTTATAGAAGGACAGGGAGAGCATCTCTATACCCCCCTGCTGAGTGTGGAGCCTCAGCTAGGGCTTGAACTCAAAATCCTGAGATCAAGACCTAAGCCGAAACCAAGAATCAATGCTCAACCTATTTAACCACTCAGGAGCCCCTCAATTATGAGTATTTAAACCAGAAGGAGAGGGTGTTAGAATGGATATAAAAGCAAGTAAAGTTTCAATTTCACCCAGGATGACAGATTAGATAATGTGGCCAACTATCTCTCTGAAAATCACTTTAAAAAATAAGAAATATTAAAACTTATTTTAAAAGGTATTACTTGGGATGGATGGGTTGCTCAGTGGTTGAGCATCTGCCTTCAGTTTAGGGAGTGATGCCAGGTCTAGGGATCGAGTTCCGCATCAGGCTCCTTATGAGGAGCTTGCTTCTCCCTCTGCCTATGTCTCTGCCTCTCTCTCTCTCTGTGTCTCTCTCATGAATAAATAAAATAAGAATCTTTAAAAGTAAAAAAATAAAAGGCATTACTTAAATAACAGTAAAATAAGAAATAAGAAGGTAAAAATGAAAGCAAAACAGGATTTCTGTGAGGTAAATCTAGCTAGTTCACAAGTAGGTATATTTTGAAGCATGTTGAACTTCAGTTTATATTTTGAAGATTGTGCAATGGTCTTGGATAGGATATAAAGCCTATGACACCCACGTGGAGAATTAATAATCATATTTCTAGTTGTCATCTCTATTTAAGTAGAATACAGTACAGCATGGTAGTCCAGTGTTCCTACTGCCATAAATAGAAGAAAAACTACAAAGTGAGTAATAATTTAACAGGCTTTTGAGCAGACAGGGAGGAAATAAGGGAGGACTCGATGAATTAGAGCTGAAGGGTAGAGGGGGACATCTGTATGGTTCAATGGCTGAGCATTTGCCTTCAGCTCAGGGCCTGATCCCAGGGTACTGGATTGAGTCCCACATCGGGCTCCCTACAGGAAGCCTGCTTCTCCCTCTGTTTAAGTCTCTACCTCTCCGTGTGTGTCTCTCATGAATAAATAAATAAAATCTTAAACAACAACAACAACAAAAAAGAACTGAAAGGTAGAGGGACATCCCACAGCGATCTTGGGAAGTTTTATACCCTTGAAGTCATTTTTAATCCAAGATACAGACTGAGGATCAAGCGTAGTTCAGACACAAGTTCTCAAAGAGGAAAAACAGAAACCAGTGAAGATATTCATTACCTTGAAGAAATGTCATGAATAGACTGGAAATTAAAGAAGCCCAAAACTCTGCTAGTTTCCCTCAATTTACTAAATTCTTTAGACATAATGCAAAATGCAGTGTTACTAATCTTAGTCTAAAGGAGTAGATTAATATTCTAATAGTGTCCAGAAGATAGAGTTCTACCAAAAAATTATTCTTTTGTTAAGATCAATTATGAAAAAATCATATATCTATATAGTTTATTTTTCCCACATATAATACTAAGTAGAAACATCCTCTAAGCAGAAAGAAGATACTTGTCTGAAAGATGCAATTTGTCTCCATTATAAGATATTTTCCAGACTTGGAATTTACAAGGGTGAGAGCTAATGTAAGAAGAGCTAAGAGAGCTATGATAAAAGTCTCCAAAGAGCAAAATTATATCCAAGGCTATGAGGGCATAGAAGAGAGAAAAATTTGCCAAGCACCTAGTCAAAAGATTAGGAGGGGCATGGCCAAGGTAGAAAGACAAATCATAGATGACCAGAGTTTACTAATTTTGTGACTAACTGTATCTCTAGGCTCAATCTTTAATTTAATTGAATGGTTCAGAACCTCTATCTAGGTGTCAAACACACACATAGATACACATACAAACATACCCAGACATTTACTTTACCCAAAAGTAGGTAAGAAAGAAAAATGAATGATTAAAACTTGATGAAAAGATGGAAAACACATATAATGATACACCCAAACTAAACCGTAGGTGATAATTACGTTACATGTAAGTAGTATATACACTCACAGTAAAAGGAAGCGGTTATCAGACTAAGCAAATATAAATAAATAAATAAATAAATAAATAAATAAATAAATAACAAGCCAAATTACATACTGTCTACAAAAACCCACTTTAAACATAAATGCAGATAGATACAAAGTAGAAGAATTGAAAAGATATTCCATCCTAACTCAATTAATGTGCTATGTGGCTTAAAAAAAGGACAGAAGCTGAAAAAATTTCATAATGAAATTAAAAAAGATATTTCATAATATTAAAAGAAATGGTTAGTTCATCAAGAAGACCAAACCATTTTAAATGCATGCTTGAAACAAACAGTAAATCTTCAAAATTCATGAAACTAAGTTTATATGGCCAAAGGGAGAAAAAGTAAAAGTCACAATTCTAGCTGGAAATTGTAGCAGTCCTCCATCATTAGTTGATGAGGCAAACTTGTAAGGATACAGAAGATCTTCACAACAATGTCAACCAATACATGACCTGAGTGACATTTCTAAAACATTATAAGAAACAGATTCATAGTATAAGTTCTTTTCAATTGAACACAGAACTGTCACCTGGATAGTTTATATATAAGATTATGAAACCTATCACAAGAAAGTTCAATAGACTGAAATTACACAGAACACATATTTTTACTCAAGTGAAATTAAGGAGGCCTTTACCAAGAAGACATTCCTGATGGAGAGAAAGATGGACTTTGAAGAAATTCTCTTACTGAAGCATGAGCTTAGAAGTTTTTATTGGTGGTGGTGTTTTTGTTTTGTTCCTTGCAACTCCAGGGGTTGGTGTCAACATATAGTGGACCACACACCACATCTGCTGCCGTCGTGATATTTTTTTTGTTTGGTTTTGTTACATCTTACATTATGCAGAAATAGTTTTGTACAAATTGTTTAAAAGTTATTTATGCAAGGTTAAAGAAATAAGTGAAATTAAAATGAAAATTAGCAGCAAAAATAAAATAATTAAAAAATATATAAATCCAAGTATATACAGATAACTAATGTAAAAAAACTGGTAAAATTTATCTTTGTAAATAGAATTTTAAAGAAATATAAAGAGAGGGAAAATGAAGTACAAAAGAAACACTAGGAAAACAACAAGAAAATAAAAACTGGTTCTTCAAAAGTATTAGTATAATTGACAAACCTGTAAGAAGACCGTTTTCAAGAGAGGGTGAGTGAGGAAGATAATTTTCAGTATCAAGACTGAAAGAAAAGACAGTGGAACTTACAGAATGGCTGGGTGGAGAGCTCAGTTGAAAGTCTCCAGCTAAATAAAATTTAGTGGGTGTAAAGTACATAGTAAAATCATTTAAAAGTTACTGGAAATTAGTCTAGGGCATATAGCAAGTCAAAAACATTTTTTTTTTCAAGGAGATCTACTAAGTCTTAGTTTATAGCATTAGAGCCAGGCCTGCTCTCATCTCCAGTCTAGCTCTCTGTGTTACAGAATCTCTACCATAAATGGATGTGGGCAAGAAGATAGAGGTTCCATTTCCCCTCAGTTCCAAACCACACAACAGTAGTTTCACACTAAGAGGAGCAGGTCACAAGTGTCTTTCACTTCATCCCCAGGAATCTGTGTTGTGGGAGCTCTATTCCAGGAGGGCAGAGCAGAGAAAGATTGGGGCTTCCTTCCTCTCTCAGCTTCCACTCACAGGCTTGAGACTCTAACTCAGGAGTGGCAGGTGGAAGACCCCTCTGGGACGATAGAGGTACCATACTCAGAAATGAAAGATGAAATAACAGGCTGCCATCCTGCTGCCTGATTCCGGCCAGTATGTTGGAGGAATCACTGCAGGACTAGCAGTTCGCCATGTCTTCCCACCACTCTGGTGCAGTAGCAGAGAGGTTCTCCCCAGGAGGAGGAGCAGAAGAAAGGACTAGTATTTCCACAGCTCTGTCGAGGGGTATTCACTTTATTGGAACCCAGCAGAGAGGAATTCATGCCTTAAGATGGTGAAAACAATACAGTTGCTAGTATTGAGCAAAGAGAAGGCTTTTGGCTCTGTGAAACCTGGAGCAACAATCAAAATGTCAAGGAGTCAGAGTTTAACAATGAGGACAGAGGAGCAAAGACAAAATGGGCTCAGCTGGACATGGTGCAGATTGAAAGCATCCTCCAAGTCACTCACAGGTCCATCAGAAAAGTAAGACAACTTCTGACAGTTCTGGAAGCCAGAAGTCTGGAATCAGTACCACTGGGCTGATTACAAGGTGTCAGAAGGGTTGTTGTCTCTCTGGCTTTACAAATTCAGAAATAAATATACTACTTTTTAATAAATTTCTTTTTTAAAAGATTTTATTTATTTATTCATGAAAGACACAGAGAAGAGAGGCAGAGAAGTAGCAAAGGGAGATTCAGGCTCCATCTCAGGATTCCGGGGATCATGCCCTGAGCCACAGGCAGACGCTTAACCACTGAGCCACCCTGGCATCCCTTAATAAATTTCTTAATAAATGAATAGGCTCATAAAGTTACGATTTGTATTTGAAAATCAACTTCACCTAACATAATGAAGTGAATTTAATTTTTGCTAATGTTTACCTGTCAAAGACTTAGTGTTTTACTATGACTATTACATTTTGCATCAGTTCTTGTAAAAAAAAAAACAAACAAACACAAAACCTGATAACCCTATGCTTATAACAATCCTAGCTTCTTGTGCAAATTCCGTATTTAGTCTGAGCATAAGTTAGTGGCAACAATCAAAGTCTTGGATAATTTAAAATGACTCACAGAACAGTGCTTTTTCTGGGTGTTTATCCTACCTGCACTGAAATCCCTTTGTAGTGCTAAAGGGTGAAAGATGTTGCTGGATATTGCCCTTTCAGAGAGAATATAGAACAGCCGACTGATAAAGGCTATAATAGCTCAGCTGATTTTAAACAAACATACACAGCATTTCCCATACTTCGATGTACTTGAGAGAGCAAGAAGAGGGAGTAAATTACTTGGCATAAACACTATGATATGCTTTATTTTCTGTCCTGAAAAATATTTGGCAATTTTAACACTGTCATACAGTAACTTCAATTTTTCATATTTATTTTGTCCTCCTGTAAGGCACTGGAAATGTAGACATAAGTATTATACATGCCACTTCTCACCATCACTTGAAAATCTCTCCTTAGAACACTTCCAGTGTGAAGGAGAAGAGGGTACATCTCTTTGAAGATCTCCAAAATTGAAATATTTTGAATGGGTACATTGGGACTCTCTAAAAGAATTTAGAACCTTTACATTTATATAATAGAAACTTTTGTACAGTTTTCCCTTGGCAAATAGATGCAACCTGGAGACAGGGAGAGATGTTCACCTGGTGGTACAAACTATCTCACCAAAGGAGTTACATTAGGTTTAGGGAAGCATTCTTTTTTTGTATAAAAATATAAAATAGGTTTTCCCTGTTCTATACATATATATCCTGGGAGTTGGAATATTGTGGCTATAGTAGAATGAATTTTAAAATGTAGATTCATGTATTTTTAAAGATTTTATTATTTATTTGAGAGAGAGAAAGAGGGAGAGAGAGAAAGAGAAAGTGTGTGTGTGCACGCATGCAAGCAGGGGGGTGGAGGACAGAAGGAGAGGGAGAAGCAGGCTCCTCGCCAAGCAGGAAGCCTGATGGCAGGGCTCTATCCCAGGACCGTGAGCCAAAGGGAGACGCTTAGCCTAATGAGCCACCTAGGTGCCCCTAGATTCTTATTTTAGATGCAGGTTGTTAATTATCAACCAAATTTTACCTAATGTACTTTCAGGGAAAAAAAGTGAGTATATACCAAGGATATTTGAATAAATAACAAGGGAGAAAATAGAGCTTTTTCATTTAGAGAAGAATGTTAACTGAGCTTAAAATTGCTGATAAACTAGCTGAACTTTTTGGAAGAAAGCATGCAATAATAGAAAATGCTTCATTCCAGTTAGTAGAAAATCTGTGCCAATATTTAATTCCAAGGTTCACATTTCTTATGTTTAAATGGATATATCTTTAGCTCATATATATCTATCTATTAGCTGTTATGATCATAAGAGTGTAGCAGAGAGTCTATTAACCATTCCCGTCCCCTATCTTTTAACTCAGAACTGAGGAACTGTCATTTTACTCCTGAGGAAATCAGTTGTGCTGTGGAAACTTTTTTTTTCTCTTTTAAGTATCATTACATGTGGTAGCCATATGCTACTTTTGGTATAATGAAGAGTAAGTATGACCCTGGAAATTCAAAAGCTGAATGTATAAGACGCCAATGCAGGAACATACAGCAAATGATACATTTCTTTGCAGTGTGTATCTGAAGGCGCAGAGTTGAGAAGCAGCACGTTGGCAAGAAAGTCTTTTGAATACTTCTGGATTTTGAGAATTAAAGAGAGAAGAGCAGGACATGAAAACTCTGCAAAATGTAGAATTGTATCAATTACAAAAATTGACCAATTTTACACTGGTAACTGTTCTGGAAATCTGTAGTACTGCAGGAGAATTTTTTTTTCCATATTAGTAGTAGAGCTGTCTCTATAATGATTCAGAGAGATACATTTTTAAAATAGATGCAATTGCAGATTTCATTACACATCATCAAAATCAAATGAAATATATAGACACAGAACATGCTGTACAGGAATGGTTACAGCATATCTGACCTTTATATAGACAATTATGTCATAAGAGTTACAATGAGCTTTGAAGAAATCACTGAAAATTGTATGTGTTCAGGCTTTTTGGTGGAAATCTTGCGTCCTAGAAAAAAAGATCTTTTCTCTCTGTCTTTTGACTCCAAAAGCAATTTGTAGCAAGCCTATGTATTTAAAGGAACAGCAATAACTCCTTAATATTTTTGGGGGGGGCAGCAATGGGGGGCGTCAGAAATGTTGAATACTTTACTCACAAAAAAACAGGAGAGACCTTAAGCCAAATGAAAAATTCATGTTCAATTTATCATTAAGGAGTCAGGATTAAGGACCAACTGAAAAAATAGGAATTAAAAAATATAAATGTAAGGATAAATACTGGATATAAGTGCTAAATAAATAATCCAAACTTTATCTATGCAAAATGAATAAAGGGCCTATGTCTAAAAAAATAAAATAATAGAAGAGAGGTAATGTGTACATTTTAAAATTATAAGTTATCTGGAAGAGACAGAACAGAATTTTATTTTAAGAAATTGATTTACCTATGCCTTCAGGGGACTGATTTTTAAATAGGAGAAGGTAAAACATTTATATTTAAAGTATCAATTCAGGGCCATCTGAGTGACTCAGTCAGTTAAGCATCTGCCTTGGGCTCAGGTCATCATCCCAGGGTCCTGGGATCGAACTCTGTGGCAGGCTCCCTGCTCAGTGGGGAGCCTACTTCTCCCTCTCCCTTTGCCCCTCTATTGCCCCACTGACCTACTCATGCTCTCTCTCTCCCAAACAAATAAAATTAAATAAAATCTTTAAAATGCCATTTGATATAAAAGGTGGCAACAAGTTAAAACATTTTTAAATTATTCCAATTATGTTAATGTCTGGTTCAGATTTTATAACCTGTCTATTGATAACTCCAAAACAATATAGTTTGACTTACTCCAGAAGCTTCTTTGAACAATAATTTAAATATTTTTTATTTTTAAATTTATCTATTTATTTCTGGGAGAGAGAAAGAGAGAGGTGGAAGGAGAAAAGGGAAAAAGAGAGAATCTCAAGTAGATCTCGCTCTGAGGACAGAGCCCAGCACTGAGATCATGACCTGAGCTAAAACCAAGAGTCAGATGCTCAACAGCTGAGCCACCCACATCCCCCTGAACAATAATAGTTCTAATAATAATAAAAGGAATATCCATCTGTTATCACATAACCTCTCTGATAAAGTGAGCAGAAACTCTGTGTGTGTTATAGGCAGTGGGAACAGCAGGTGCAAGGACCCTGAAATGGGCATGTCTTTTCCATGTTGAGAATCTGTGAGGAAATCAGCATGGCCAGACTGGGGGGTAAGCAAGAAGGATGGGCAGGAATTTACATCTGGAGGTATCCAAGTAGGAAACAACTCATGTAGGCTCTTGTGGGCATGGTTAAGACTTTGGATTTTATTCTGAGTGAAGTTGAAAGCCCATGCAAAGTTTTGAATGGAGACATGAAATTCTCTGATTAATGGTTTAACCAGATCACTTTTGTTCCCTCGTAGAGAATGGTCTATAATGGAAACTAGATCCATACCTCAAGCTTAAAAAGAGAAAAAGAGAAAGAAAAGAAGAAAAGAAAAGAAAAGAAAGAGAAAAAAGAAAAAAAAGAAAATAAAAAAGATGCTTAAAAATTCATAGTTGCAGATATGACAAAGTAAGCAGACTCTCTCTCCCATTGAATATAACAATAAAATGTGAAAAGAATGCATGGAGCTCTCTGAAGATTCTGAAAAAAAATAGCAGGATGATTGAGGGAGAAGATTAATATTAAAAATACCAGAGAACTTTTAATATTTTTTCAACTGATATTCCTGATATGATATGATTGTGATATGATCTATGAATAGATAGCTTTATCTCTTACTTTCCAATCTGGATGCTTTTTACTTTTTTTTCTTACCTAATTATCTTGGTTGGAGACTCTGGTGAAATGATAAATAGGAGTGGTGAGAGAAGGCATCCACTTCCTGTCCCAGAATTTAGAGGGAAACATTGAATTTTTTTTTACCATTAACTATATATAATATTTTCTATGAATTTTCCAACGGAAAACACACATTTTTTAAATTGGGTTGAGGAAGTTCCACTCTATTCCAAGTTTGTTGATTGTTCTTATCATGAAGCCATGTTTGCTTGTTTCAAATATTCTCTTCTGTATCCAACATAATGATTATGTGCTTTTTTTGTTTTCTATTCTATAATTTATTACATTGATTTTTGATGTGAAGGATAGGATAAATCCCACTTGGTCATGGTTTATAACACTTTTTAAGTGTCGTTTTAATCTGTTTCCTAGTATTCTGTTGCCAAATTTTGTGTCCACATGGATAGGTAGTATTGGTCTATAGATTTCTTTTCTCACGATGCCTTCTCTGGTTTTGTTATCCAGGTAATATGAGCTTCATGAGGGAAAGTATTCCCTCTTCTTCTATCTTTCTGAAGTCTGTGAAGAATTGGTGTTAATTATTCTTTAAATATTTGGTAGAATTTACTAATGAAGTAATCTGGCCTTAAGCTTTCCCTTATATTTTAACGACTAATTAAATCTCTTTACTTGTTATACTATTGTCTATTCACATGGTCTATTTTTTTTCTTCAATCTGTTTTTGTTTGCATCTTTCTAGAAATTTTTACACTTTATCTTATTTGTATAATCTTGTCATACAATTTTCATGGCGTTTCTTCAGAATCCTTAATTCTCTAAGCTAGTAGTAATATCCTTTCATTTCTGATTTTGTTAATTTGAATTTTGTCTCTTTATTCTCAATGTAGCTAGAGGTTTGTCGATTTTAATTTCTTCAAAGATCTAGCTTTTGGTTATATTGTTCTTTTTTTTTCTACTCTTTTTCTCTTCTATGTTTCCTGTGTTTGAGGATTTATTCATTTTCTTCATTCTTTTTTCTTTCCTCTTTGGATTGTATTAATTTCTATCAGTTTCAATTTAACGTCAAAAGTTCTTTCTTCTGTTTCAGTTATTGTTAAGGTGCTCTAGTGAATTATCATTTCAGTTATTGTAGTTTTTGACTTCAGAAGTTCCATTTATACTTTTTTAAAATAATTTCTCTTTATTGAAATTATCTATTTATGACATATTGTCATCTTACCATTCTTTCCTTCTTCATTCAGAATTTCCTTTAGTTCTTTGAATATATTCGTAATGGCTACTTGAAGTCTTTATCTGTTCAATCCAACGTCTTGTTGTTTTTATAGGCAGTTCCTATTCCCTGATTTTGGAAGGGGGGGGTGTCGGAGTCAAACTTTCCTGTTCTTTTATGTATCTTGTAATTTTTGTTGAAAGCTAGATGTCTTATATATTGATTAGGTGAGTTATTTTAGTGAAATCTATTTTCCCACTATAGCGCAAAGCATGTGCCATTATTCCTCAGTAGGCACAACCTTGAGTATATCCATAATTGCCCTATGATACCAGTGGTTTTGGCTAAGCTCTCTGACTAATTCTTTTCCTGGCCCTTCATAGCTATTAGGCTTCACTAATTGCTAGCTAATTCTTCTCATTTTCTACAATGCTCTGCCTCATAAATTGCTTCATGGAGATACTCAATTACATTTGGGCTTTTTGGAAAGACTGTTTTCTGGGATTGGTGTTTAAGAATTGTTCTGGCCAAAGCAAGGTGATTTAAGTTATTCTTTCTCCATTTCTCTCTAGTAAACTAGTTTACAGTTTATCATCCATTTTTCCTCATTCTTCTTTTAATAGCCTTTTACCACAGCTTCCACTGTTGGTAAGCATACAATTAGGCTTGAACTTCTCTATACCCTGTGGCATATGAACTGAATCCTTTGGGGAAGGATTGGAGCTCTCTTCTAAGGCCTAACTCACACTTGAATCCACATATCTGAACCACTACTTTGGTGTCAAAGTGAGTACAATGGTACAGTTCTGACTGACACCCCGATGTTAGGAATTGAGAGTTTGGTGGATAAGGGGCAGTAGTAGCCTCAGGTCTCCTTGACTTGCTTCTTGGTGTGGGACCTTCACCTCACATGACAAGACAAGGGTGATTTGGGCCCATATTCTCAGCAGCATAACACAGTTTTGGAACAAGTGGAAATTGTGCAAAAGATGGGAACTCTTACTTCTTGGATGAAGTAAACAGAATGTAACATCAATACCAGGTAGCTGGGTCCAGGATGAGAAATGTTGTCCTGCCCCTCCCAGGATGTAGTCCTCTGACCAGGGCCTGAGAATATAAGGAGCCTTGGCTTCTTGGTTGTATCATTCTAGACAGGAGTTTCTGTCTGACTGTGATGGGGGAAGGAGATGGGTTGGTGGATACAGGTATTGATTCAAATACAACAGAATATAAGGAATCACTTAGGAGTGATGAAAATACTCAAACTGGATTGTGGTCAATTATATATTTATAATGGGTGAATTTTTATGTTAAGTCAATTAAACATCAATAATGATGTGAAAAAGTTAACTTTGCAATATTTCAACACCATATGGATCTAGATTTTATGAAGCAAATAATCCAGAATAGGGAAATAACCACTGACAATCTTCTAAGTAGTTTTTGCGGAAGGAGTTTGGTATTATGCCTTTCTTTCATATCCTCAAGAGTGACTTTACAGACTTAATACAAAAAGCTTGAATCCTCAAAAGAGAATATTAACATTACAGATATATTCTATGCTACGATCTCTCTTATTGCTCTTTCATCCTCAGGTGTCAGATTTAATAAGCCAGAATTTTGAAGAAAATAACAAACTTCAAATCCCAATCTTTAAAAGTTTACTTTCGGTTCACTTCATTCAGTTTCTAAATTTCCAAATGGCATTCAACTATCATAAAGGTAAATGCCTCTGTCAGCAAATAAATATTTTAAAAACTGGTATTTCCAAGTAGTTTTAAACTTAGTAGACATTCTTTATAAAATGCATTCATTTATATATAATAAAATCATGTGGTATTTATTTCATCTTTCTTGTGGCCTTGTATCTATTCTATTAGACTAGAAGAATAATATACAGTATTTCTTATAAAAGTTTACTGGTTTAGGGGATTCTATTTATGCTAAAGTCTTTTTTTAATTGAAGATTTTATTTACTTACTTGAGAGAGTGCATGTAATAGAGAGAGAGAGAGAGAGAGAGAGCACAGCAGGGGGAGCAGTGAGGGAGAGGGGAAAGCAGACTCCCCACTGAGCAGGGAACTCAACATGGGACTTGATCCCAGGACCCTGGGATCATGACCTGAGCCAAAGGCAGATGCTTAACCTACTAAGCCACCCAGGTACCCTATTTATACTAGTTTCCAGATCTTCTTGGATTCAATAAGTATAATATATCTCACTGATTGTCAATACTTATGTATAATCTCGCTAGCCTAAATATTTTCATTTTTAAAATAAACATTGTTAGGCTAGTTTACTTATTTTTTCAGAATTAACTAATTTTTTTTTCAAAAAAAAAAAAGAAGTGCAATTTCTAAGTATATAGGCTTGGACAATATATCATAAAATCCTATCCTATTGTGATGATTAAATAAGATATCATTAATATATCTAGCCTAATACCTGGAAAAATTGTAATTATTCAATGAGTATTTAGCTTTTTTTTTGGTTTGCATTTTCTTTCTGAAGGTTCTAGCTATATCTAGAAAATAACCCATATTTTTAAAATATGTTCTTTTAATGATACTACTGAGATTAGATGTTTTAAAATAGGTGAACTTTTAAATTTGAGGTTAAGTTGAATCTATCACGAGCATTGCTCTTGTGTTAAAGCTAAAGAGAAAGTATTTACTCAAAGACAACATGAATCAGTCTATAGTTTAGAGAGAACATGAAATCAACTTGAAGGAAAGTTATGGCCAGATGCAGAAAAAGAGAATTTCCCTTTACCACTCCTGTGTGATGAATAGGTGCCAGAAATAAAAGAATTATGAAATTGGGTCAAAACCAACAAACAATATGGAACAACATTTTAGGACTATTGCCATAACTGTAAGAAAATCTGGGGATGCACTTTGATAAAAATTTATTGCCCAATATGTTATAATACAAACAAGTAATACCACTAAGTTACTCATGGACTAAATAGACTCATTTTTCAGACAAAAATCTTTGTAGAAGTTAATAAACAGTCTGTATAACTTTTTGAGGCAAATTTTGGTCTGATACTTGTATTTACCATAATATGTCACTAAGCAAATCTAAAGTTTCGTTTACCCTTAATCATCTGAGACTACCAAATTGTTTTAAGTCAATGTAAACTCCATAAATGGCAATTTAGACCCTTCATCAAAGATATAAATAATATTTTTGCATAAGTTCCATAATATTCAAGGTTCTCCACACTTATATTTTGTCTAAATTGTTTGCTTCCTACCTCTCAGTTCGCTATTAGGAAAACCTTTGAATAAAATTATTAATATGCTGACTACAATTTAAATGAGAACAGCTTAATGTTGGGCACCTGGATGGTTCAGTGGTTGAGTGTCTGCCTTTGGCTCAGGGTGTGATCCCCCGGTCCTGGATTGAGGCTTGCATCAGGCTCCCCGCAGGGGGTCTGCTTCTCCCTCTGCCTATGTGTCTGCCTCTCTCGTGTCTCTCATGAATAAATAGATAAATATTTGAAAATAAAACAGTTAAATGTTTTGGGGACATATCTACTCCATCCACAAAACTCTGTATTTAAAGTTTTATTCCTCTGAAGAAATTTTCAGGCTAACTATAGCAGAACTCAATAGGACACTATGAACTGTCTTAATTCCCCTCACACATATATGTTCCTCTTCTTTTCTACCAACTATGGAAGAAAAATTATATATTAACGAAGCACAGGTAATTCTGTGTCAACTTTATCATTTCTACTGAAGATTATTTTAATATACTATGTTCTATCGTCTGTTTTATCTTCTATGCCTCTTTCCAAATTTAACTCTTGCTTTATAAATAAACAAAAAGTTATCTCTGTGAATGTTATTTTGCTATTTTGTTTAACAAAATGATGGTGATAATAAAAATGATGGTGATGGTGATAGTAATAATTACTATAGGTAAAATATAGGTATACTATAATAAATATAGTTTTATATGACTTGGTTATAAAATTTCTGTCTCAGAACTTTTGTCACCTTGCTTTCCCTTAATTAGATATGACTTCTTCCTCTGAACAGCCATAAAAATTGTATTTCTCTTGCAACACTTGATATATTACTTTAAATTTTTCATTATTCACATTCTTGTCACCATCGTAATATTTCCACCTCTTTAACATACATTCATGAAACATAATAAGTTTCCTTGTGTCAGTAACTGTAAAAAGCGCCCTTGGGAGCTTAGTCCGAATTAAAAATTTCATACCAAAAAAGGAGCAGATATGGCAAATAGAAAAATTGAAGTAGGCACAGATACTCTCTTGCCTGAGGGTAAATTGTGGTTTCAAGATTGCATGGTCATAGAAGAAAGTTTTTTTTTTTTTTTCTATATAGATAGAATCAGGAAGGTTCAAGAAGAGTTAAATACATGGTTGTCAGTGGAGACAGGTAGGATACTATTTGCTATAACATGCTAGAAGAGTGCCAGAACAGTTGGACAAATATATTCAGACCTAACAGTATAGACATTTGTCAGTAAGTGGAAGGACTTAAGTCACATGTCATTAGTTCTGAGTTTTCCAGAGATAGTCAGGAACACTTTAGGTAGAACTGGTCCCTCAGTAAATTTTAGGAGTAAGAATTTTTTTTAAAGATTTCATTTATTTATTCATGAGAGACAGAGAGAGAGGCAGAGACACAGGCAGAGGGAGAAGCAGGGTCCCTGCAGGGAGCCCATGTGGGACTCAATCCTGGGTCTCCAGGATCACGCCTTGGGCTGAAGGCAGCTCTAAACCACTGAGCCACCCAGGCTGCCCTAAGAGTAAGAATTTAAATGAAGTCTTCTCTTGGGACGCCTGGGTGGCTCAGCAGCTGAGCATCTGCCTTTCGCTCAGGACATAATCCCAGGTCCGGGGATTAGGTCTCACACTGAGGTCCCTGCTACTCCCTCTGCCTATGTCTCTGTGTCTCTCATGAATAAATAAATAAAATCTTTAAAAAATGAGGTCTTCTCTTGTACCATTAAAAGACTAATAACAAAACAAGGCCTAAGACCGATTACTACAATCAGAGTAGACAGATGGTTCCTGAACATCAGCAAGAATGACTGTTTCACCTCAGGTAACTTAATACTTCTTAATTTCTTCTGACTTAAGTCAACCGTGAGTCAAGGCAGTCTTCCAGAGCCTAAGGGATGGTCTGACTCTGGAGTGCCTAATAAAGACTCAACTGGTAGTACAGAAAAGCTTTGAGAGGTAGAATCGGTCAGATGTCTTTAAAATAAATCCTTTTGAAAAGGTCTATCAAGCTTTTATCCCTGTAATTCTTTAAAATGGCACCTGGGATATGGCAAAGTTTTTTTTTTTTTTTTTGAAGGTTGAATTGCATTAACTTGAATAAAAAAAAAGTAGATATCATTGAAGATAAGCTTGCAAGAATATCTTTCCTTTTATTACAATTCCTTTCTAATGCATTTTTTCTTTCACATTTTATTAAATATGAGTTTGCAGTAAAATACTTTTTGATCTTCACTTCTTATGCTTTTGAACACCTCAATTCTACTTCATCTTCCCCCTAAGGTTCCAGCCTGAATTTTTCTCACATATTAAGCGAAGTGAAATTGACATTAAAGCCAGGGAAACACATCTTGTCTCATTTATACTTAGTATTTCTATTCTTAAAGTCAGGGGAAAATGTACAGAAATGAAAGCATCTTCTTTTATTTTCTAATGCATCCACTAAAGTTATTGTAATTTCTTTTACATATTGAACAAGATTATAAGACTTTTTAACTTAAACTCTTAATTTCTATTTGTATTTTAACTAGTCTAGAGAATATGTCTAATGAAAATTTCTAACTATGTGCTTTAATATATAGAAATTATGAACTTTGCACCTTCAGAGACAAGACTAACAGGAAGGAGGGCATAGAAGGATGGTTAAAGTTTGCTAATTTTTAAAATATAACACCAAGTTAACCTATACACACAACTCTCCATGAGATTAATATTCATCCCTTTATTTATCAAACCACTAAAACATTCACTTCTTTAAAAAATTTATTTATTTATTCATGAGAGACAGAGAGAGAGAGAGAGGCAGAGACATAGGCAGAGAGAGAAGCAGGCTCCATGCAGGGAGCCTGACGTGGAACTTGATCCCGGGACTCCAGGATGATGCTCTGGGCCAAAGGCAGGTGCTCAAAGGCTGGGCCACCCAGGGATCCCAAAACATTCACATTTTAAACAAGGTCATTTGAGTAAGAACCCAAAAAAGAAGAATTTATTGATTTCAAATAACTTCAACAATTCTTTGTAATAATTCTATGTTAATATTTGGTATCTGTTGCTTTATTGTCTTATTAAGACATTCATTTTTCAAAATTAATCCTGATGACTATAACGTTTTTGAGTTAATTTTCATCATTTTGGCTTTATTATTTATTATAATCAAAATTTCTAAATTAAATTTAAATTTATTCACATTCAAAATGTTATTTTACTGTATTGTAAAAGTTAGTGACAACAAAACTAAGAATAAGATAACTTTGTTGATTATGTATTGGCTAGTATAAATTAGAAAACTTTAATTTTATCTACCAAATATGTAAGATTCATTCTAAGATTATGTAATTTTAGAGTTTGCAGGACTTAGATTTTCTTAATTTCAACCCATTTCTTTTTATGGGTCAAATCCAGCCTATTGAAATTTCATCATGTTTGAGAAAATTGCCCCAAATCAGAGTTAGTTAATTATCTGATTATATGAAAAATTGAGTTGAGGAACTTTTCATTTAAATAAAACCCTAAAAATCACTACGTTTTGTAATTGTGGGAAGAGGTGAAATATGTCTTTTAATATTTGGAATAAAGACACTCTTCATAAGGAACAATACCGTGAAGAATGTATTACTAAGTAGCTCAGGGATGTTGTTGAAAGCCCAGAGTGTATTTGGGTAAGAAATGAAGCATCAGAACACACACACACACACACACACACACACACACACACATGCATGCACACACGCACACACACGCATGCACCCAGGTACACACACAACCTCTATATCGATATAGATACAGTTACAGATATAGATACAGTAGTTAAGTTGCTCTCTATAAGACAGAGTTTGAAGAATTTGTAGAGTTTGGTATTCTGTTGTTTTGATTTGAACTGATGAAATAAATGAGTTAAGTCTGTTGTGGCAGACAAAGGAAAACAAGAAAAGAGATGGTATAGATCTGAGGCTTCTGTGAAACGAAAGGCTCGAGGAATGCTCTGTGTCGAGATGGTGAAAAAGAATTTTAATAACGTGGATATTGAGTTCCAAATTTAAATGCATGCTTAGATAATTGAGTCCTTCCTACACACACATGCATAAAATTGTCTTATAAAAAGTACTTACAAGTGACCGTAAAGAGTATCATGGCCATCAAAGGCCTCAGTTTACCTGGAGAGCTCCTGCACTCAGGTCCTTGGACATTACAGGCCTTCACCCCTAGCCTTTGGCTTCTGATGTCTTTATGATGAATCTGAGGTGTTGCCGTGGAAAACAATCTGACCTGTGTGTACCAAATCCAGGCTGTTTTTAGGTCTGAGGCTGACTGATGCATACGATCTTGTGGCTAGGCTTTGCTGTAACCATATTCAGAGATTCATAACACATAACCTCATATATACAACACGAAATGTCAAATTAAATGGGAAACAGCTTCTGATGATATTATATGATTTTGCCCACTCACTTGCTATTTTGATAAAATATGAGATTTGAAATTTAGAAATATTAACAAAGACTCTCCTGCTTTTTCCTACATCTTATGTGCAGTACAGTCAACATTATATACTGAGAAGCCAGAAGAAACAAATAAGAAAAAGGAATTATAAAGAAGGAAAATTATGGTTTAAAAAAAGATTCTAAAAGTGCCTGGGTGGCTGTTTGGTTAAGCATCTGACTTCAGCTCAGATCATAATCTTACCCTGGGATTGGATCTCACATCGGGATCCCTGCTCAGCGAGGGGTCTGCTTCTCCCTCTCCCTTTGCCCCTCCTCCCTGCTTGTGCACACTCTCTCTTAAATAAATAAATAAAAGATCTTAAAAAAAATAAAGTACAGATTCTATTCCAGTAATGGACCAAAGATCCATACGAGGACACAGATAATAGATATAAAGGAATACACAATGATTTTAAGACAGTATCTTCTGCAGCTCCATGGATGAATATTTCAAAAATATTAAATTGTGCAAAATAAGCCTCAAATAAAAGAATGCCCTATGTAGTTCCACTTATTTGAAGTTCAAAATTAATTTGGTTTTGAATGAAAGAATTCAGAATTGTGGTTGCCTAAGGCAGGATGATTAAGTGGATTAATTTAAGGACCATGAAAGCATCTTTTGGAGTGATCAAATACTTTGTACCTTGATTTTGGAGGTGGTTACATGTCAGCAGTGGGCTGAGCATGGCTCCCATTATTCCAAGAGTCAGTTCTTATTTAATCAAGATAATTTTATGAGCCGCTTGTTAAATCATCGCTAGCTTGAAATCAGCTATGGTGGCAGTATTTAAACCATGAAAATCATTAAATGTTATAATCAGGCTTTTTTTTTTTCTTCCAGAGAGCCAGTTTACCAGCACATCCCTGAATACATTTGTCAAATTCCATCACAGCATACACTTAAGATTCATGAAGTTTCCTGTGTATAAATTATGCCTTAATAAAACACTAGCAGCAAAAAAGAGGGGAAAAGGCATTGATACTCAGGAATGGGACCTGTAAATGTGGTGCTTGGGTTTCCTTGATTTTATAATACAGGAATGTAAAATAGCCAAAAAACAGACTGCTAAAGGGCCTGTGATTTAAATAAGACTGCCCAGGTTCAAATTCTTTTCCCATTTACATGATCTTCGAAAGTTATTTAACCACAGCTTAGCTTCCTCCTCTGCAAAGTGGGAATGAATTATTATAGATTAAAATAATCATGCATGTAAAGTGCTTTAGTATTTCCTGGCACACACTTAACCCTCAACAAATGTTATTTTATTTTTAAAGCCTGATTTCTCATGCTAGCTCAACGTGGAGTAGAACAGATCTAGCATGCATGTAAACAAAAGCCACACGTAGGCCTCACTCCCCTCTAGATTCAGGGAATTCACTAAGTTCTAATAAAGTCTTTGGGCCTATCCCATAACAATCAACAATGCTGTCTTTTTTCCAAGGGGTAGAGAAAACTAGCCCAATGAATCACTCAGAAATTATTTTTTGTAATGTGAAAAAGTGTGAATGTCAGTTATTCAAGTGTACCACCAATCAATAGGGTGAAAATATCTGTGATATAAATGGATGTTAACTTCTGTAGAAGCAGCTTAATGACTACCTGATTTTGGAATCAATATTATCTAATCAACAAATACATTCAATTTTATATAAAGTATATTCAATTTTCATTTCAATATGTATACTAATTGTATTATATATTAATTATATTATATATGATATTATATATTACTGCATATTAATTCTATATTTAATGTTTCATATCAACATTAGGAGACCTGAAATATAAGACTCAGAACTATTAATTTGATTTATAATATTGATGTTACTGAAAATCCACTGAATAATGATATAATACTAATAACTGTGGTAGACACTATAATATGCCAATCAAATTCTGTCAACAAAGAGCTTATCTCACTTGCACAGATGGCTCTTGAAACTCATTCTTCCGCTCTCTGAGATGCCTCAGCTGCCCAAAGCTACCTTGCCAAGACCATTCCCCTTCCCAGGCAAACCATATCTCATGAGTACTTGAGGATGAGTAAAGCCTGACTTGGGACAACTCTAAAGGGCCAGTTTGGCTCTAGAACTCCTACTAAGATTGCAGAGGTTGACACTAAACCTGTATTACAGCTCAACTTCATCCTGTACCCACTCCTTTCCACTTACCCTCAGTTCCATAGATGTTAGGTCCAAGAGCATTCTTTTAAAAAATATTTATTTATTTATTTATTTATTTATTTATTTATTTATTTATTTATTTATTTATGAGAGAGTGAGAAGGGGCAGAGAGGAGAGGGAGAGAGAGAATCTCAAGCTGACTCCCCTCAGAGCACAGAGCCCAATGTGGGGCCCCATCCCAGGACTCTGAGATCACGACCTGAGCTGAAATCCAGAGCTGAAGATTAATCGACTGAGCCATTTAGGTGCCCCAATCCAAGAGCATTGTTAAGGAGTCATGCTCAATGCTGAACTTCTCAGACTGCTTCCTGGGAAATGCAACCTGCTAAAACAGCTTTAGTAAGAGCAATTATAAATCCTTATATTTACCAAGTGATTATCATGTACCAGATACCTTGCTATTCACTGTAAATTTTATTTCTAAATCAATGCCCAGAGAAACCATACCCTGTTTGCTTAGGAATGAGTATAATACTCATTTTGTAGATGGGAAAAATGAGGATTAAAGGGATTAGGCAATTTTTCTAAGGTCAAATAAACAACTTAGATACATACCTAAGTAGTCTGAAATCAGCATATGGATTCTTAAGCTATTTTTATTATTTGTAAATGCTGCCTTTTAAAAGTAGAAAAACTTGGGGCACCTGGGTAGCTCAGTCAATTAAGCAACTGACTATTAGTTTCAGTTCAGGTCATGATCTCAGGATTGTCCAGCTCCATACTCAGTGTGGAGTCTGCTTGAAGGTTCTCCATCTCTCTATCGTCCCCCCATTCATGTGTGCAGACTCTCTGCCCCCTCTCTAAAATAAATAAATCTTTAAAAAATTAAAAGAAAAAGTAAAAGAAAAACTTTTCTTCAAAAAGCGTTTTACCCATATAAAGACAGAGTAATTTATGCTGTAGAATACATGAATAATTTGGCACAGTATTACCATCTGATGAGAGCTTTTCAGATGTAGATTATTAAAGTATGCAGAATTTGATTCTATTCATTTTATGCAAATCTAAATGTATAGCTTTGAGACCATAAATGAGGGCATAAATATTCCCTTTACATTTTTATAAAAATTTTTTTAACACAATATATTTAACATTTTCTTCACACCTTGGTTTTGGATTTACAAAACAACATGAATATTTCTTGAAAGCTGGCAAGCTTTTATGTTAAATGATGTTAGTGGCCTGTGGTCTTAAATTTTGACGCGAATATTTGAGGCTTATATAATAGCAGATGGATTAGCAACCACTGCACTAAAACTCATTAGTTTAAAAAAAAGGGAAAAACAATAGAAAAAAAGAGGAAGAAATCTTTAGCTTACTGTTAAGACTGTTTATTTTTGTCAATGTGAAATGCAGCATTTTTTTTCTCTTTTTTTTCTTTCATAAACCACCAGATTGTGGAAAGAATAATAGCCCATCCTGGAATTGCTATCCTTATTAACTAGTTCTCTAGTATTATTGTAATGACTTTACATTTCATAATCACAAATAATTTTCTAAATTTATTAGTTTATTGACAAATGTCATGCAAAACAAAGAAGGAAAATGTAAAAACTATCTTTTGATTATAAAATTGAGCTCAATTGCCATCTGTGATGAAAAAAAATCCTTTCCAATTGCATAAATTTCTAATGCTAAACCTATTGTAAGATGCACTTGTGTTCTACAATTCATTATTATTAATCTTTAAATTAAAATTTCCAAATAAAAACACTTAGCAAAGATTTGTGATTAATTTCTTGAAATGATATTTCCCAGGTTCTTATAATTCATTTTAATACTTTATTATTTATATATGTTTTCAGATTCTTGTTTCTATTAATGTTCTCGTTCAAGAGGAATTGAGTACTGGACCAGTGGAAATTCATTTGCATAAGAACAACCTAAATCCTCAAGAAGAAAGTGATGAGGAGAGATTTTGGCCTGTCAGTTAAACCTTTAAAGTACCAGTATCAAGTGGCTTACAAAGCCAAAATAGAAAACACTACAAACAAAACTGATAACTGGGGATCTAAGATACTTCAAGAAAGTATGGAAATTATCTTGTACTGTGTACAAAGAAATAATGGATCTGGAAGTAAGAAAGAAAAGTTAATATTCCTATTAGACAATTTTCTCTATATGTAGTACATACCTTAAACTGCATGAAGACACTAATATTTAACGAGACAACTCTTTTCTAATTGCCAGGTAGAGTAATGGGTGTTTTACATTCTTTACCTTGAGTAAATGTGGTCATCCTGACAGGATAACCTTGTTTTAATTCACTAGTCCTCCTCACAGGGGATCAAGAACATACATAGAAACCTAGCTTTAGCTATCCTAGTTGAGATTTAAACATGGGTCATTGTGAATTCAAAGTTTATGGTATTTCCTTTGTAGCACATAGCACCATGTAACTAGATTGTCCTCAAAATAATAAGCACAATGAAAAGAAAAGCAATGAAAATCATTAAAGTTGTTTTGCTTAGATCATAGTCTGGGGTCTGATTACTGGGCTATTGATCATGCAGTAATTTCATACCCTGTTTGGTTGGGAACATGAGACACCATTAATGAGTACACAGTTTTGATTGACTTGTTATGTTTCCCATAGATTTGCCTTTGTCAAAGCCATAAATCCTAGTTAGTATTTTCTTGCTTCTTATGTATGTTCCACTATAATTTTGATCTTACGCTTTTTTTTTACAAATAATAAACGTTTGCTAAAAATGACAATTATAATGATCTTTACGGTAAATTTATGACCTGTCAGAAAATACAGTTAAGAACAATTCCAGAAAAGAATAAGAGCAAAGAAAATACCAAACACTGATCAGATTCCTTTGATTTGTACGCTGTTTCGAATGAAATGATCCCATGTTATTTTCCCTCTCACAAATTTTCTAAGCAAAAGCCAAGTAAAAAATTTAATTCTACCTGAAATATTCTGTAACCAACCCTCTTCTTGCTCTCTTTATATATATGTGTGTATATATAAATATTATATATAGTATATATAATTTCACCAGCTTTATGTATCTTTCTGCAGTTGTAAGTTGCCCAGCTAGTCATCTACTTGTGAAGATTCTATTTCTTTGGATATTTTCCCTAAACAAAATGAGCCAAATGAGTTAAGAATATCTTGAGGTTTTTTCTTAAGAAAAAGAAAATCATATCATGGCAACAATAACTTCTTAAAATTATGAGTCCAGAAGGAAGATCTATAGGAGTTGAATTACACCCTAATCTGAAATGATGTTTAATCTTATATTTAAAGATTTTCCTAAAGCCCCCCCCCCAAAAAGATAGTTTAAAATCTTGCTTCAGAATTCAGGATTCAGCTAAGGGCTTTTGGTCTTAGACCATAAGATTTATAAAAGATAGTTGACTTCATTATTTATTAACCCAGATAAGAAAAAATGTTTAAATAAAACAAGTTTAGGATATAGAAGAGAAAAATATACCCCAGCCATGCCTAATTTAAAAAGTCTTCATAGCATGAGAAAAAGTAATATATACACAGCATAAAAACATTTCAGAAGCCTTTATCTAAGGGTAAACTGGTTAAGTTTCAAAATTACAATAAAAAAGATAAATCAATAAGAGTCTTCAAAATTAGACTCTGAGAAACTATAGTACAATATTTTGCTGCATAAAATACTGATAAGATAAAAGAGGAATTTCTGATTTTTTTTTTTTTTTGGAAATACCTTCAGGCTTGAAATAAGGGATTTAGTCAGGAAAAGTAATAAATATATTGGAAAAGGAAATCACACAATTAGAAAGTCTCCTCTATGTGCTAAACACTTTCAAATAGCCCTAAACAGAAATGTTATTGTTTAAAATCAACTAATCATCTTTACATAAAACACCTACTTCTCCATCCAAAATATCTAAAGGTTCTCTTTTCTCTAAGCATTAGAAAAGAACAAATGAATCATAGACTATGTAAATATTGCAAGTATACTCCAAAGATTTACTGAAATTCAGGGATACGTTTCATAAGCCTAAAACCAGAATTTTAAAGATTCGCAGTATCCTTGTGGGGGTACTCTGTTAAAATACATAGATATCCTCTCTTAATGTTGTATTGATATAGATAAATCTAAAATCGGTTCTGGTATTCATTTCCTATTGTTGTTATAACAATGGCCACAGATTTGGTTTATAAAGGCACACGTTTATTCTCACACAGTTTGGGAGGTTAGAGAGTCCAAAATCAGTCTCACTGGGCTGCAATTGAGGTGTCATCAAGGGCTTGTTACTTTTAGAGACTCCAGGAGAATTCATTTTCTGCCTTTTCCAGCATCTACCACTTGGATTCCTTGTCTCATAATTACCTCTTCCATCCTCAAAGTATATTACTCCTCCCTGCTTCTAGCACCACTTCTCTCCTCTGGATTGTGACCCTCTTGTAAGAACCCTTATTATTTTATTAGGACTACCTAGATGGTCTTCAGTAATCTTCACATCTCAGGGTCCTTAATATAATTACATTTGTGAAATCCGTCTTGCTATATAAAATAACCTATTTCTAGGTTCTGGAGATTAGGATGTAGATATCTTTGGATAACATCATTCTATCTACCACAATTCTATACATTTATTTTCTGATCAGTCTGAAAAGTGACACAAAGCTTCTATGTAAAGCAATAGTTATATTATCTTGCCCATGATTTGTTAAGTAAAAGATGAGTATTATCTAAGGATTGGGGTACCTAGGTGGCTCAGTTGATTAAATGTCCGACTTTTGTTTTTGGCTCAGATTATGATCTCATGGATTGTGAGATTGAGCTCTGCATTGGGATCTATGCTCAATGGGGAGTCTGCTTAAAGATTCCCTCCTTCTGTTCTCCCCCCAATTCACATGCATCCTCAGGTCTCAAACTAGAATTACTAAATGTGGTATATTTCCTACTGATGCTGCAAAGTACCTAATATCTATCTCTCTGAAAGATAATCAACTCATCACTGTCACATATTTTTCTCATTTTTCTATCCACTGACTCTGATTCCAAAAATACTTTTATGAATACACAAGGAGGAAAAAACTCATGATAAAACATATTATTGAGAATAGATCTTTTGGATACTGTTATAGTTAAGTAAATCCTGACTTAGTTTCATTTCTTGATGGGTCTTATCTTAAAAATAATGGACAGTTTTAGTCTGGTTTGGTAATAGCTAATTCAGACTTCTTTAAATCTAGGTTAGTACAAATTCCAGGTATTCAAACTTGTGGTCTTCCCTGGGACTCTACAAATTGTTAAAAGTGCGAGGCTAAAAATATATCCTCATATTCATTATGCTTTTGATACAGTTCATAGAGTGCTTTAGAAACAAAATTTTTTAATTAACCTCTTCAGGTACTATGCTATAAAAATGGACAATAAATATATGAAATGCTTATTGTCTTTCGTTACTCAGAAAAATATTGTCCACTTCAGAATAATGTCACTGGCTCTCTATGAAAGAGGTAATATAGGAGTTGCTTTAGCAAACTTAGAAAATCATTAGACTAAATAAATTGATCTACCTAAAGTTTTTTACAAAGCCAAATCCATGAAGACCTTTATAGGTTTCACATTAGGTGCATAATCTAAGAGTCTGAAAAAATATCTTGGAAAAATCAAGGTTGTCAGATCAAAGAGGAAATAATCTGAGAAAGCTAGGTAACTGTGCCTTGGAATCAGATAACCTTAAGTGGGCACTTGCTAAAGTACTCCATTAGACAACATTTTTAAAATAGAGTTGAACACTGATGGATTTTTGCAGTAACAATTCATGACTCACTTATAACCAAATATTGCTGGAAAAGCTGGAAAAGTGGCACCTGGACAGTAATCAGATCCTAGGGAAGATTTGAGCATCTCTAAATGAATTTGATATTACTATCTCCCATTACAGGTTATGAAAATGCATCACTGAATATATACTGAGTTCCTGTGTAAGTCTAAAGAATTGACTACTTAAAAAAAGCCATGACACTCACAGTGTCTTGAAAAACCACAAAAAAAAAAAAAAGAAAGAAAAAAAAAAGAAAAACCACAAAAATGCCTGGACCATTCTGATTTACTTCCTCAGTAATGAAGAAATACATTTTACTAGGACAGTTAGATGTAGATGACTCAAAGGCATTGCCCTTTATTCAGGAAACTGATTGTACTGATTATGCCCAATAATATGGAAAAGAAGAAAGAGCAGATGAAAAAAGAAAAACACGTGAAGAACAAATGAAGTAAAACATAAATTAGTTAAATTATCAAACAACTTTGAAATTCATGTTTTAAAGTAATTTCCTTAGCTGTCATGGCCTTACATAATTACCTTTAATAAAGTCATAGAGATAGAACCCATCACAAATAGGTTCATGCACTAGAAGTATCTGTATTCATAACTTACTCCAATCTTTTACATTTCAATCTATCTAAATGTTGTGAAAAATGTAAGAAGTATGATCATTCCTATCATTCCTGTATTCATTAATGGGTACAGGCTACCTTTACTCTCCTAACTAATCATCCCCTGCATGACTGTGATGTATACTTGACCAGAGATAGATTGCTCTTGATTTTCAATGCAAAATATCTCATGGGGCTCTCCTAATTAACAGTTAAACAACATTTATCTTTGGATTCAGACTTAATAACTGAAATGACATCAGCCATCTTAAAATGACAAGAATTAGTAAGATACAACCATTAAATATCTTAGTTAGGAAACCTCGAGAAGCAACTATCACACTGAAGTTGACTGCTGATCCAACAACCATGGAAAAGCAAATAGCTTAATAAAGTAGATAACTCTCACTTAAACGCATGAAAAAAAGAATTTTTTCTGGATACTTGGAAACAGTGATTATTACTTTCTTTCTTTAAAACTTTTGCTATATATAATTTTGATTATATTTTACCTTTACTGATTTATTGAAAAGATTATATATTCGTAACTTTATTTTTTATATTTATATATTTGTCATAACTATCATTTTGCTTGTTACGTTACTACTACTACAAATTTCCCATTCTTTTTAACGTACCTTTTTTTTTCCTTTCAAGATCCCATTAGGATACCACATTACATTAAATTGTCATGTCTCCTTAGGCTCCTCTTGACTGTGACAGTTTCTTAGACTTTCCTTTTTATTTATTTATTTTTTTGATAACCTGGACAGTTTTGCATTGTAATGGTCAGGTGTTTGTAGAATGTTTCTTTTTTTTTAATTATTTATTTATTTATGATAGTCACACACACACAGAGAGAGAGAGAGAGAGAGAGAGAGAGAGAGAGAGGCAGAGACACAGGCAGAGGGAGAAGCAGGCTCCATGCACTGGGAGCCTGAAGTGGGACTCGATCCTGGGTCTCCAGGATCGCGCCCTGGGCCAAAGGCAAGCGCCAAACAGCTGCGCCACCCAGCGATCCCTGTAGAATGTTTCTTAATTGGGGTTAGTCTAATGCTTTTACATTATTAGATGAGGTTATGTGTTTGAGGGGAGTAAGATCCCAGAGAAAAAGTGTTATTCTCATCATATCCCATCAAAGATAGATATTATCAACCTGATTGGTCACTGTTGATCCTCTTGGACACTTGGCTGAACACTTGGCTAGGGTAGTGTTTGTCAACTTTTTCCAGTTTAAAGGTATTATTTTCTCCCCTACCTATACCATAAACTTTGGAAGGAAATGACTTTGTGCAACCTATGCTTCCAGGGTGGGGAATTATGACACATGTCCTTGAGGGCAGAGTATCTACATAAATTATTAGGAATTCTATTGGATGTGAAATTTAGTTGTTATCGTTGCTATTGTTAGTACTTAATTATTTTTTAACATACAAGTTGCTTCAAGCTACTCTTGTGTATTTTCTGCTTCAGTCCTAGATTCAGCTTTCTCTCTGAGGAGACTTGGTTCCTTTTATTGGTAAATGGTGTAAGAAAGCAATATCTTGGTGTTCAGTGTGTTTGCTTGAATGTCAGTGCTTCTAGAATCTCTCAGATAACAGAGTAAATAAGGGGTTACGTATGTGTAAACTAATCCCTATACATGCACATATCTATGAATACTTCTCCATATCTGTAACCACAGTAAGATAAATACTATGTCCATACTGATGCTTCAAATCTAATTAAGTATCATTTAAATCATTCTGGTAGTTCCTCCTTGCTAATTTGTAATGACCCACACTAACAGTAAGAATATTGGTTCCCAGCACCTGCCATCCATTTACTTAATTATTCAATTTCAGTATGCAAAAAAAAAAAAAAAAAACTGTATCAGGGGCAGCCCCGGTGGCGCAGCGGTTTAGCGCCACCTGCAGCCCAGGGCGTGATCCTGGAGACCCCGGATCGAGTCCCATGTCGGGCTCCCTGCATGGAGCCTACTTCTCCCTCTGCCTGTGTCTCTGCCTCTCTCTCTCTCTCTGTGTCTCTATGAATAAATAAATAAAATATTTAAAAAAAACTATCAGAATTTATAATCCATACTCCTGTAGGATACAACTTTATCAATGAGAGTAAAGTACTTATGTAAAGATTTTCCCTTTAGTCTTATAGATTTCTCTTATTTCCAAAGTTACTTAGGTTAGCAAATTTTCCCTCACCCTGTTCATTAAGAATTTTCAAACATCGGGATAAGTTAGTCTTTTGTTATAGTCTGCATTCTATCCTGAGACTCCATGAACTCTTAAATGATTTTTCAAAATTTGCCTACATTGAAGCTCACTCTTAGTGCTGTAAAGTTCTATAGGTTTTGATAAATGAATGTCATAGGTCCATCATTATAATATCATAGAGAAGAGATTCACCACCCTGAGAAATGCCTTGTGCTTCATCTGTTCAACCATCCTCCACCCTTACCTCCGTCCCACTTCTGATCTGTTAGATATCTCAAGTTCTGCCTTTTCAATAACGGCATAAAAATGGAATGTTTGGTCCTTTTAGATGCCTTCTTTCATTCAGCAGTATACATTTAAGATTGATTTATGTATTTTTATGGCTTGATAACTCATTTTCTTTGTTGTTGAATCATATTCCACTTTATGGATGTAGTATAGTAATTTTTACCCATTCACCTACTTTTTTAAAAAAGATTTATTTATTTATTTGAGATAGAGAGAAAGAGCAAGAGAGAGAGGAGGGAGCAGAGGAAGAGGGAGAAGCAGACTCCCTGTTGAGCAGGGAGCCCAGCACGATGCTCAATCCCAGGACCTTGAGATCATGACCTGAGCTGAAAAAAAGATGCTTACCACCATTCAGGAGCCCCTCCATTCATCTATTGAAGAATATCTTGGTTGGTTCAAGTTGGGGCAATTATGAATAATGCTGCTATAAACATTTTCATGCAGGTTTTTGTGTAGACATAAATTTTCGAAGTCAATAGAGTAAATACAGTTTGATACCTGGGTCATATGTCAACACTATGTTCAGTTTTATAAAAGATTGCTAACCTTGGAAGTGGCTGTACAACATGAATTCCCAATGGCAATTAATAAAAATTCTACTCCTCCATATATGTGTAAGTCATTAATTTTTTCAGATGTTTACATTTTAGCCATTTAATAGGCATGTAATTGTACCTCATCACTGTCTTATTTTTTTTTTCATCACTGTCTTAATTGGCATTTCTGGCATTTCAGTGTATCTTTTTTTTTTTTAAGATTTTATCCATTTATTATGAGAGAGAGAGAGAGAGAGAGAGAGAGAGGCAGAGACATAGGCAGAGGGAGAAGGAGGCTCCATGTGAGGAGCCTGACATGGGACTCCATCTGTGGTCCCCAGGATCAGGCCCTGGGCTGAAGGCGGAGCTAAACGGCTGAGCCACCAGGGCTGCCCCCAGTGTATCTTTTCTCATGTTTATTTGCTCTTTGTATACCTTCCTGGTAAGGTGTCTGGTGATATATTTTACCCATTTTATTTTATTTTTTTAATTTGGGATGTTTGATTTCTTATTGTTCATTGCATTTTTGGATACAACTCCTTTATCAGATTAGTGTTTTCCAAATATTTTATCATAGTTTGTGACCTGTGTTCCTTGTTTTAACAGTGTCTTTCATAAAGCCTAAGTTTTTTACTTTAATAAAGTTCAACTTAGCAGTGTTTCTCTCAGGGAAAGTGTTTTTGTTATTGAAGCTAAAACTCATGTTCAACCTAAGGTCATATAGATTTTTCTCCTAAACCTTTCTTCTGGAAGGTTTATAGTTTTGTGTTTATGTTTAGGTCATTGATCCATTTTGAGTTACTTTTTGTCAAGGTATAATGTTCATGTCTAAGTGCACCTTTTGTTTTTCTTTTTGTTTTGTTTTGCATATGGACATCCAATTGCTCTAGCCTCCTTTTGAAAGACTGTTTTTCTCCACTTGAACTTCCTTTGTGTAAAAGGCACAACAGTTGCCTTTGTTGTAAAGCAGTTGATTATAATTTTTGGTGTGGGTTCCTGAGCTCTTCCAATTATGACCATAGGATAATTCTCTTTTTATTTAGATCTTCTTTTATTTTTTCACTACAGTTTTGTGGTTTTCTTCTTCCTGATTCTGGAAATATTTTTTTCTTACCTTTATGCCTTAATATTTATTTTGGAGCAATCTTAAATGCTTTTGCTTTTTAAAAAATGTCAAATTCTAACTGTTTATGGCTAGTTTATACAAGATCAATTGATATTAGTTTATTGATGTTCTACATTGGGAACTTGCTATACTCACTTTAAAGGTAGAATATTTGTGGTAGATTATTTGGATAGATTACTTATTTCTACATAGACAATTATGAGAAGAGCAGTTTTGTTTCTTCCTTTCCATCCATATTTATTTTATTTCCTTTTCTTATCTTACTGCACTAGCTAGAATTTCCACTATAATGTTGAGTAGAAGAGGTAAGAAAGCACAACTTTACCTTGTTCCTATTATCAGATTGGAAGCTTCTAGTCACTAGTAAGTATGATGTTTGCTTAAGATTTCTTTTATATATGTTCTTTATCAGTTAAGTAAACTCCATTGTATTTTTAATGTGCTGGGAGTTTTTTAGCATGAATGTATGTTTGATTTTGTCAAATATGTCTGCATTAGTTGATAAGGATTTATTTATCTCGTGGATGGAATATAATTTTAGGAAGACTCCAAAAAATTAAACTCTTCCAGGAGGTAAATCTAAAAGCAAAAAACTATAATGCCAATCATGGGAGTATGATTAATCAGTGGCCTCTTCAAAAGTGGATTCCTCTTTTGGGCTGACTTAATATTTAAAAAAGAGCTCATGTCCTTGAGACTAAAAAAAAAACAATTTAAAAACTTTAGACAAAATAGCTATGTATAATTGAATATAAGCAGAATTTAATTTGGCCACATAGGGTAATCTGAACCATTGTTAAAATTAATTTAGATTAATACCATAAGTGAAATAATACTATCTATATCTAAGCTGAAGAAAAGGAAGCATGGTTATTTAAGGTAGACTAAGGTGACCTTAGGGACCTTCTTTTATGGTCACTCAGGGAAATCTTGGGACATAGTTGAAGACCACCTTTCTGTCAGTTCTGCTAGAAATTTATCCATTTTTGTGTATTATGTGTCTTATGAAGACTATGATCCAGAGATTGAAATGTTTCTGGGAAGCCACTCTTCTGAAAGATGATGCAACAGGTCATTAAAAAAAATAAAGTCTGGGCAGCCCGGGTGGCTCAGTGGTTTAGCACCGCCTTCAGCCCAGGGTGTGATCCTGGAGTCCTGGGATTGAGTCCCACATCAGGCTCCCTGCATGGAGCCTGCTTCTCCCTCCGCCTGTGTCTCTGCCTCTCTCTCTCTCTCTCTGTGACTATCATAAGTAAATAAAAAATAAAAATAAAAAAATAAAAAATAAATAAATTATAAAAAAAAGAATAATTGGTAAACATTTTCTAAAATAAAGGAGAATACTAAGTCCAGAGCTCAACTTCTTTGTCCAGAAGTTCAACCATTTGATATGTAATCAAAGAGATGGTTGGAGAAGGAGAGATAGAAGAGAGGAGGAAGGGGAGAGAGAGAGAGAGAGAAAGGATGGGGGAGAGGAAGAGTGGGAGGGAGAGTGAGAGGAAGGGAGGGAGATTTATACTCTTAATAATTAATCAGTAGAACTGCTGATTAGTGCATACTTCTGAATATAAACCAATCCGTGACAACCCTCATTTTTGAATGTTAGCCAAGCAACAGCCTTATTTCATTAAATTTATTTCTGTGGTGAATCAGCCAGTTCCTAAACAGTCTTGCTTCTTTCAGTACCTAAATATATTCTTTTCTCAGTGATATATCATTATATGGAATCTTATTTAGTTTCAATCGTACGTTAAAATTGCATTTCTCTTTTGCTTAGCAAGCAATAAATTTGTTTACTTCTTTGAGATATAATTAGCAGCCTATGATTTCAGTATGACAAAGAATATCACAATGCTAATAACATTTCTGTATAAAGCAGGCACAATTCTTCATGCAAGACAGAGATGCCCCTAAGTAACCGCAAAGAAAAATGAGTTTATTGAAATAATATGCTTGATCTAGAAGTAAAGCTGAAATGTTAACTGGCTGACTCTGGAGCCAAATTGGCTTTTTTTCCCCTATAATCTATGCTTTATGTTATCATGAACTCTTGGCTTTTCCTGCTTTATTTTCATCTTATTACCAAGTCCTCTACAATTTTTAAATACTTTTAAATACTTTCCCCATTATTTCATAGATGAGTTTATATATGGCTTAGCTTTTTTTTTTTTTTGCCATGTGTGTGGTTAAATTTCATGGTATTCATTAACAAAATATCAGTTAAAATCCTAAGTGAATAATCTGTTCAATCTTCCTATTATAAAATTAAAAAGGCATAATCCTATAACCAAAACATTAGGCTTTTCATTGAGAAAATACACAACATGGGATGATTTAGCTTAAATTAGATATCTATGTATCCTTAAGTAGCCATAATACCTTAGTTAGCCACAATGACTATGATCTTTTAGAAAGATTATATGACAAACATGGAATTTTTCAGAAAGATTTTAAAATTTTTCTTCTACATCTTTTTAGGAAGCCTATTCTTATAAATGAAATTACAATTAAATTTCATTGTATAGTTCTCTTATAAGGAAACTTTGACATGTCACTTAAATATAAGGTTATTCATAAACAAAAAGTATGGTCTGCTTGTTTTAGGGTAGTCTCAGTTTGAATGTATTTTCCAGAGTATTTTCTTCCTTTTTTTTTTCTTTTAAGAATTTATTTATTTGAGAGATGCAGAGATAGCAAGAGAAAGCACAAGTGGGGAGGAGAGAGATAAGCAGGCTCCCCACTGAGCAGGGAACCTGATATGGGGCTCAATCCCAGGACCCCAGGATCATGACCTGAGCCAAAGGCAGATGCTTAACCAACTGAGCTATCCAGGCACCCTCTAGAATTTTTTCTAGTAGTTAAATTCTACCCCCCTACAAATATTTCCATTGAAAATTATTTTGTGTTATGAAAAAGATGATTCTGGACTTCTTTCCTGAAATAAGTGATGAGAAAGCTGGGTTAAATATATCATACAACTATTTCTGGAAGTGGATAATAGCACTAGCACAAAACCATGATACCTGAAAAAAATATGGAAAGAACAAGACTAATCCTACAGTGACAATTTGCTCATTACTGTGCAGAGATAAGAAACTCAGGCAGAACATGTCTTTTTCAATGAGCCAGTGGAAGGGGGATCAGAATTTGGAAGGCTGATGTGGCTGCATTTGCAGCAAATTAATAGAAGTTAGAGTGCTACACAGAGAAAGAACAATGATCTTTATAGAGCTTCCCTTAATTAAATTGTTCAGTATTAAGCCATGACTACATGGGTGAAAATCTAATTGCTTTCTTTAGATAAATTTTAAAAAATAGATATATTGATAATAAAATGGCAGTCATTAAAAATGAAAAAGGTCCATTCTTAGTATTAAAAACTTAAGGAATGCTATGGGATTTTTAAAATAAATTTGGGGGCACAAATTCATAGTTGTACTTATCAGATGCCAATGAAAAAAATACATAGAGGTCTCTGGGTGGCTTAGTCAGTTAATTGTAACTCTTGTTTTCAGCTCAGTCATGATCTCAGAGCTGTGGGAAGGAGCCCAATTTTGTGCTCCACACTCAGCAGGGAGTCTGCTTGAGATTCTCTCCCTCCCCCACCCCATATGAGTATGTGCACATGCCCTCTCTTTCTCTCTCAAATAAATACAGTCTTAGGAAAAAAGATACATAAATAAGTAGATTTTCTTAACTGCAATTTGAAAACAATATTGGTTGAATTTCAAGTTTAATCCCGAAAAATCATTCAAAGTATTATTGATATATGGTGCAATTGGTATTTTTCACTAAGGAAAAATATGGCTTAATAAAAGTTTCTACAGGGCCATCTGAGTGGTTCATCTGGTTAAGTGTCTGACTTGGCTCAGGTCATAATCTCAGGATCCTGGAATTGAGCCCCACATTGGGTTCCCTGCTCAGTGGAAAGTCTGCTTGTCTCTGTCAAATAAATAAACAGAATCTTTTTGATAAATCCACAATAATTATTATAATCCAATCTGTAATTATATCAAAGATGACTATTTTCTAAGAGTTGTTCTTTTTAGTAATTCATTTGTCAAAGTTTCAACTTTTTCTATATTTTTAGAACAAAACTGCATGCATATGAGGTGAAAATTATTGAAACTCATTTGCTTCCATTAATATTTGTAAATTACAACAATATTACAAGTAAAACATACAAATTGATAAATTCATAAACTATTTCCACAACTACTAAAAAGTGGAAACATTATTTGTTTACTAGGGTTAACTTTCTAAAACAAATTAGTGAACACAATTAAAGTAGGTCTTTTTTATGTAAACAGTACTATGTAAGTGGTTGATTCAGAGAATCAGATATTTAGAAGAAATCCATTGCTTGAGTAATGATAAGACAAAATTCGTACAATTTCCATCTTTCCTAAAGTGATGGAAACCCTACAGAACTCAATGGCCTTGGTCACATATGTTTTATCACTATTTAGAAAATAATCTCAGCAGGAAGCTAGAAGAAACACTAGAAAAAGTTCTTAACTACATTCTTTATTCAATAAGAAGTTGGTTATGAGTCTCACAGTTGCAATTAGGAACAAACAATAAGACAGGAAAACAGAGGCATTCAAAATCTATGCTAAGCAAAAGAAGACAAATTGTTCTTCAAATGTTTCTGTTTTTCTTATTTAATTTTACTTGTTCTGTTGTTTTGTTTTGTTTCTAATAAACTGATGACTTAGAGACAATCTTATGAAGGCAAACAATATAAGTTACTACATTATAAAACCACATACATAAAAACAGAGACAACATATAAAATAATTGTAACTAAAATAGAAATTAATTAATACAATTTGGTATTAAAAATTCTGTATAAGGAACATTCCAAATATGCCCCTTTTTATTCTATGTTTCAATAAAAACAAAAAATAAGACATTAATCTCTCCCTGCTTTTAAAAATAAAAGTGGGGATCCCTGGGTGGTGCAGCAGTTTGGCGCTTGCCTTTGGCCCAGGGCGCGATCCTGGAGACCTGGGATCGAATCCCACGTCGGGCTCCCGGTGCATGGAGCCTGCTTCTCCCTCTGCCTCTGTCTCTGCCTCTCTCTCTCTCTGTGTGACTATCATAAATAAATAAAAAAAAATTAAAAATAAAAGTGCATTACCTCTGCTTTTGTTTTCTTCCTGTAGCTTCCTATATGTATGTTGAAGTAAAGTTTAACATAGTTAAATCCCTTCAAGCATCATAAATCACATGTCCTTTAAATTCTCACATAGCTTCTTCTCAATACAGCCTGACCTGCTGGTTTCACCCTCATGTGTGATTTTTATTAATATGAAATCTTTCTCTTTCCAGTTTAACCATATCCTACAAATACACATCAAGTCAAGGTCATGCAGAAGTGGGAAAAATTCCCTCAGCAAAAATGCTGCCCCAGCTAAAATGATCAGATTTTAATTCTCTCCAATTCTAATTATAGCTCTCTTGTTATTTCTACGACATCTGAAGGTACTTCCTCCTGAAGTCTTGACCGCTCAAAGTCATCCATAAGGGTTGGAATCAATTTCTTCCAAATTCCTGCTGTTGTTGATCTTTTGATTTCTTTCCATGAATCACAAATGTTCTAAATGGTATCTAGAAGGGAGAATCCTTTCCAGAAGGTTTTCAATTTACCTTGTCCGGATCCATCAGGGACACCACTATCTGTGCCAGCTAAATCCTTACAAAATGTATTTCTTAAATAAGAAGACTTGAAAGTCAAAATGACTCTTGATCTATGGGCTGCAGAATAAGCATTGTGTTAATGGCATGAAAATTATATTAATCTCATTGTACATCTCCGGGTACCTTGTCAATGAACAGTCATATTTTTAAACAAATCTTTCTCACTAGTAGATCACAACAGTGGGCTTAAAATAGTAAACCATGCTGTAAATAGATATGCTGTCATCCAGGCTTGGTGGTTCCATTTATAGGGCACAGGCTGAGTAGATTTAACACAATTCTTAAGGATCCTAGGATTTGGGGAATGTTAAATAAGTATTGGCTTCAACTTAAAGTCACCAGCTGCATTAGCCCCTAACAAGAAAGCCAGCTGGTCCTTTAAAATTTTGAAGCCAGGCATTGACCTCTCTCTAGCTATGTAGGCCCCGGACGACATCCTTCTCCAATATAAGGCTGTTCACTTACATTGGAAATCTGTTGTTTAGTATAGATATCTTCATTAATTATCTTAACTGATTCTTCTGGATCACTCACTGCAGCCTCTAAATCAGTACTTGCTGCTTCACCTTGTACTTTTGTGTGATGAAGATGGCTTATTTCCTCAAACCTCATGAACCAACTTCTCTGTTAGCTTCAAACCTTTTTTTCTGCAGCTTCCTTACTTCTTATCATCTTAATAGAATCGAAGAGAGTTAGTTAGGGCTTTGCTTTGAATTAGGATTTAGTTTAAGGGAATATTGTGGCTGGCTTAATCTTCTATGCAGACCACTAGAACTTTTTCTGATCAGCAATAAGGCTATTTCTTATCATTTGTGCGTTTGTTGGAGTAGCACGTTTAATTTTCTTCGGGAAATTTCTTTTGCATTCACCATTTGGCTAACTGGTGCAAGAGGCCTAGCTTTCAGCATTTCTTGACTTTTGACATGCCTTCCTCATCAAGCTTAATCATTTCTAGTTTTGGCCTATTGATTTAAAGTGAAAGACATGTGATTCTCCATTTCATTTGAACACTTAGATGCCATTGTAGGGTAATTAACTGGACTAATTTCAGCATTGTGTCTTAGAAAATAGGGAGGCTTGAGGAGACAGGAAGAGAAAGGAAATGGCTAGTCTGTGGAACAGTGAGAACACGCTTAGCATTTACTGATTAATTTTTCTGCCTTACATGAGCATGGTGCAGTGTGTTCCCCAAATCAATTGCAATAGTGACATCAAAGATCACTAATCACATGTTACCATAACAAATATAATAGTAATATTTGAAATATTAAGGGAATTAACAAAATGTGACACAGAGACATGAAGTGAACAAATGCTTTTGGGAAAATGGCACTGATAAGATTTAATACAGGGCTGCCACAAACCCACAATTTGTAAAAAATACATCTGCAAAATGCAATAAGGCCAAGTGCAATAAAACTTGGTATGCCTTATAATGCATATTACATAACATGTATGTAATATTTCTCCTAGTTTCTTTTTTCTTTTTTTTTTTTTTTTGCGATTTTTTTAAAAATTATCTCCATACCCCATATGGAGCTCAACCTCACAACCCCAAGATGAAGAGTTACAGGCTTTACTGACTGAGCCATCCACACACCCTTGTTTTTTTCTTTTACAGAGCAGGTGTTTCTTTTTTAAATGATGGCCAAAGTTTTATTTCTTTATGATTATTACTTTTTGTGTTTCATATAAAATCTTCATCTACCCTGGGACTGTGAATATTTTTCCTAAGTGTTTTTCTCACAGCTTTATAGTTTTAGTCTTAGTTTTTAAAGATGTACATATTTTAGGGGGAGGGAAGAGGGAGAAAGAAAGAGAGAAGGTAGGGCTCAATCTCATGATCCTGAGATCATGACCTGAGCCCACACCAAGAGTCAGACACTCAACAGACTGAATCGCCGTGGTCCCTGTATAGTTTAGTTTTAAACTTACTCATATAGGGGATCCCTGGGTGGCGCAGTGGTTTGGCACCTGCCTTTGGCCCAGGGTGTGATCCTGGAGACACGGGATCGAATCCCACGTCGGGCTCCCGGTGCATGGAGCCTGCTTCTCCCTCTGCCTGTGTCTCTGCCTCTCTCTCTCTCTCTCTGACTATCATAAATAAATATAAAAACAGAAAAAGCTTTTATTAAAAAAATAAACTTACTCATATAATAAATTCCACACTAATTTTTATATATGGTATGTGGTGAAGAAATACTTAAATTACCCAAAATGATCTACATATTCAATGCAATCTCTACCAAATTCCAAAGGAATTTTTCACAAAAATAGAAAAAATAATACTAAATTTGTATGGAATAACAAAAACTCCTGAATAACTAAGGCAGTCTTGAACAAAAAGAACAAAGCCAGAGCTATTGTTTTCTTATTACAGACTATATTACAAAACTAGAGCAATCAAAACAAAACAACGTGGTGTTGGCATAAAAATAGACACAGAGATCAGTGGTACAGAATAGCCTAGAAATAAACCCATACACCTACAATCTCCTAATTTTTGACAGGGGCATAAGAATACACAATGGAGAAAGCATAGTCTCTTCAATACATGGTGTTGGGAAAATTGTATTCACACTTAACAATAAAATTTGATGTTTGGCTTACATCATTATCTTCTGCACAAAAATCAATTCCAAATTTATTAAAGATGTAAGTGTGAGACCTGAAACTGTTAAATTCCTAGAAGGAAATGGAGGGGAAAGCTTTTAGTTAGAATACAAAAGTACAGGCAACAGAAGCAAAAGTAGACAGGCTAAAAAGCTGAAAAACGATATACAGCAAAGAAAAACATCAGTACAGTGAAAATGCAACTTACAGAATGGGAGAAAATATTTACAAACTGCATATCTGATAAGAACCTATATCCAAAATACATAAGGGACTCTTATAAGTGATTATATTTGGAAAATGTTAATTATGCATAATCCACAATCATAAGACTTTCAAATGTACCTAAATCCATAGAAGTCTAAATGATGCCTGTATATTGAGGAGCATAGGATGAAAAAAAAATATGTTTTTTTAGCACTAATATACACAGGGTTTGATAAACTTAATTCCTTAAAGAGAGTTATTTCAATTGGAAAATGAATTATTTACTTTTGCTTTATTTGGCATAGTGAACAACGGGAACATCTGTGTGTGTGTGTGTGTGTGTGTGTGTGTGTGTGTGTGTGTGGACTGCTCAGAATCCAGCATTTTAAAGACAGAAATTCCAAGGTCTTATGTATATTTACAACACTGCAATTCTTCAAACCTCCTAGAAATGTTTTTAAAATAAACTATTAGTATATTAGTATTAGTATGAAGGAACACTTGTTTTTCTTTTTTCTAATTCATAACCAGCTTCCATCATACAATCGATTTTTGTGGGAGAAGTTCACTGCTGAGTAAGCCAACTTTGATATAATGGAACAGTTTGAACACTGTTCTCCAGCTCAATCCAATTTGCAATGCTCATTTTCCACTGCATGGGGAATTCAAGTTTTTGTATTAATTTTTCAAGCAAGACAAAGGTTGTGATATTTAAAATATTTTACATTTAGAGCTAAATAATTACTTTAAAAGTTAAATGATAAGTTGAAGCATATGCACATTTTTTTGCAGATTTAATCATAGAGAGTGATATGAGATGCCAATGATTCACAAATTATTCTACCAACAGCCTGTTTCTTAATAAATTTCTCCCTGATACCAGAAAAGCTGTTAAAAAATGAACTCACTCTACTTTCTTTGCATTTGACATAATCAATTCTAAGAAATGACTGGACATAGTTATGTTCCCAGGTAATTAATATTTTTTATTATTCTATTGTTTAGAGTAATAGCATAGAACAACATATGTCATAATTATATGAGGTTTAGCAAATTAAAAAATATTAATAGCAAAAATTAGTCCATAATGCTTGTTTTTTAAATTTTATTTATTTATTTGAGAGAGAATGAGCAAGCATGAGTTGGGGGAGGAGCAGAGGGAGAGGGAGAAGCAGACTCTTCACTGAATAAGGAGCTCAGGCAGGGCTGGATCCAAGGACCCCAAGATCATGACTTGAGCTGAAGGCAGACACTTAACTGCCTGAGCCACCTAGACACACCCATAATGTTTTTAAAAGTATTTATGTTTTTAACCATTAATAGGGCATTTTTAAGTATTTTCTCTGTACAATGAAATAGGAAAACAATCATGAATAACTTCATTGTTATAAAAAAATAAACTTTGCAAATTTAGGATTTAAAAAAATATAACACGAATATGGTTGAATACAAACGTATTGCAAATAGTCCCGTTTATTGTAAAAAAAAATTAAACCTTGATTTAAATAATTAATTTTATATAAGTTTATATATAGTTCTGTTAAGGTCAGAAAGCAAAAATTATAAGTAAAATGAAGAGAGGTGATGGAAGTTCTTTATTAAGCTGAGTTTATTTTCTTAAATATTTAATACATTTATCTGAACTTTTGCACTTATTTTCCCGTTTTTATTATCCCATTGCAAGCATATTTTCTTTATTTTAACTTACAATTATAACACCTAGCCATTTAAAAAATGTTTCATGTATTTGAGCTCTTCAAATTTATTCTATTTTATAACATTTTCAGCCATTGTCTCTTCATAGAATCATTCCCGTTAAGTTATATTCATGTTAGATCTTCTCCTAATCATATATTCAAAAATTATATCTCTAAAATTCACAAAATTTTAGATCTGTCTTATCAAGATGTGATACATAATTTCAAATTTACTTCATAGTTAAGAAAAATAGGAAATTTATGGTATTAAAGTGTATTGAACAAAACTACATTCTGGATCAGTTATGTTTCTTGGTTAAATTCAATAGTTATTTCCTCTGAAAAACTGCATTATATACATGCAAGGAACTAAGCTAGATGACGTTTTTGGAGTTTCGGTTTTGGAGTTAGGCAGGAAGCTTCTCATGTGTAAGGAACAGGAAATAGAGCAGGCCAGTTGGTGATGTTACACTCTGGTCACTTCACTTCTACTGCAATGAATGACCTACATTTCTCCTTAATGTCCTTGTGCTGTTAGCACAAGCTATAAAGTCCCCAGAGAGAGAGTCATCTTGGCCAAGCAAGCAAAAGTCAATGCAACTCACCTGTATTAGGAATCCTGAAGAAAAGAAAAGTTGACCCCATAAGTCAGAGTTATTTTCTCACCAATACTGCACATAACAGAGCAGAGGAAGTCCCCCCAAAAGGAAATTGGTAAATGTACAATATACAATCTAAACATGTCACAAGCAGAAATTCAGACAGTTGAATAGCATTCTTTTTTCTTTTTTTTTTTTTAGATTTTATTTATTTATTCATGAGACACAGAGAGAGGGGCAGAGACACAGGCAAAGGGAGAAGCAGGCTCCCTGCAGGGAGCCCGATGTGGGACTCGATCCTGGTACTCCAGGATCACCCCCTGAGCCGAAGGCAGGAACCCAACCACTGAGCCACCCAGGCGATATCAGTTGAATAAAATTCAATCACATTTACAAATGTGCAAATTACACATTATAAATTTTGGAAGATTGAAATATCTTTAAGAAGTACCAGTATATAAGTATTCAAGGCAGTGCAGGTTTAAACATATTAAATTTGAGTTCCGGGATTAGTCAAGTGGGGTATTTTTCTTCACTAAAAGAGAAAGGAAGAATAAGTGAATATTTAGGAGAAAGTTACAGTATTCTTGATAGGTTAATTTTAATTTTGGAGCTGTCTCTACAACTGCAACCAGATTAGCTTTATCGAAGCACTGCCTAAATTTGGGTGTTTAACTTCATGTTACAAGCGGATGGACTGCATGAGTAGAGTCACTGGGTCCCTCCTGAGTGGTGCCATCAGATAGACAAGTAGCAAAATGAAAATATTATTCTACCCAATCCGATTTTGACATGTGTGAGTAGGTCTGGTCTTCATTACACAGATAAGATTGGGAATTGATAGATGAAGTGGAGAGTTGAAATGATATCTTGAAAATTTCTATAGAAATAGAATGCTAAATTAGACTAGGAACTAAAACCTAATTTACAGCTGAAAACAGTGGAATTGAAAATCTGTTTTGTTCGTGTGCATCAGATGATTATAAAATGTTCCCTTCACTTATGATCACACTCATTTTTTTCCTCCACTTTTAATTTAATGGCATCAATATATGGCAAAATGCAATTTTTTTATAAAGCATCTTAGAGTGGACCATACACTTATTCTTCATGGAGTGCACAGCAAAATATTAGGACCTGGAGGAGGGTTTCCAGCAAGGGAAGATGCGAAACATGAATAGAGGTAGTGAACAAAAGTTTTCCTCATAATTCATCATCAAAAATTAGATACTAGATTGTTACCAACCAGGAGTACTAGTTTTCTCACATCCATCCAAAAGTTTGTCAGAATATTTATGAGTGATAACTACTAATATAAACATTTTGGGTGATATTGTCTTCCTAAAAACAATGTGTTTGCTCTTTAGGGAGCCTTTACTATGCCAAACCACACTGCTAAATGATCTGTACCATGAAGTGTGACGGTACAGAAATGCAAAAGTTTGAGTGTTGCCTTCCAGAATCACAATGTATTGTGTGCCAAGACAAAAGTCCATTAAAAACATAGATACAGATACCTATTATGTGCTCAGTTAAAAGTCCAAAAAAAAAAGACAAAAACAATTTTGAAAAAAAAATTAATGAGAACCAAACGTAGAGAGTCTATATTCTTTACATTTTTAGGAAAGTTGAGGTGTTTAGTCCCACTTAAAAAGAGCAGCAAAAGTATTAGTAAAAAGATAAAAACTTAGTGGGATTATGCATCCTTGTGAATTCATTCAACAAACACATTCTTTCATCTATAATTTTCTTCCAAACTATTGCTTGTATGATAGGTAAACTCAAGGCAGATAAAAGATTGCTTACAATCTTGCTTACAAGCCCCACATAGAAAAAAAATAGGTTCATTCATCTCTGTCTGCAATTTGAGAAAGTATTATGGATGTTGTGTATTATGCAATGGCTATGTTTATTTTTCACTGGCTTCTAGGAACTTATTGTAAGGAAATTTGTAGTAAGCCAAAAAGATTATAGGGTGTCTCCAAAGAAAAACTGCATTTTGTTTAGAGTAGAGCGTTCTGGTAAGTACTATCTGATTCTACCCTTTTAGGACATTTTTTTTTTAATTTACTTGCTAAATGAGAAATATTCTGTTAGGTTTTGTTTTGTTCTCTCTCTTTTTTAAAGAACTCATTCATATTGTAAATTGAATCCTAATTGAGATATTTGTGATCCAACTATTTTTGCATTTTAGTTGTCAGCTTGGGATTTCCCTGGGTTCTCACAGATATTGGACCAGGAAGATCAGAAATAGCTTCACTGAAACACACTAACTGTTGATTTCAATATTTGTTCCACTTCCCCTACAGTAGTTCAATGACCTGAAGACTATTCCTAAATACGTCTGTTTTTTCAAACCAGCATGGATATTTTATTTATATTTATTGCACATGATTTTGTTTTATATTTTATGTTGTTCAAATGATCACATGGACACTTTATAGGTTTGTCTATATTGTTTCTAAAGAATGCCGGGATACCTGCTATGTTAGTTATCTATAGCTGTTAGTTATCAATAGCTGTATAAAAATTACTTTACATGTTAGTGGCTCAAAATAAGATACATTTATTATCTCATAGCTTCTGTGGGTCAGGAGTTCAGGCAAGGACCACCCACAAGGCTGTACCCTAAGGGTCAGCTGGGCCAGGGTCATTCCAAGACTCCACTAAGGAAGGCTCCATTTTCAATTTCACTGAAGTGGCTGTTGATGGGCCTCGGGTCATTTCTTGCTGTTTGATGAAGATATCACTTCTTTGCCCAGCTTGTCTCCACATCATTGCTTCTGCAGTAACATGACAGCTTGCTTCCCCCAGAGACAGAGAAAAGGAGAGAGGTTAGGGAGATAGAGGGGGTTAAGCAAAAGGAAATCCGGAGTGTTTTAAAATCTAATTTCAAAAGTGACATTTTGTTACTTTTGCCATATTCTCTTGATGAGAGGCAAGTCACCAAATCCAGCCCACAATCAAGAAGTTACAACACAGAAGTCTGTGGAGTAAGAGTAGGCAGGGGTCATTGTGAGATTGTCATTGTCATTACAAGCTGTCCATCATACCATGGGAGCACAACAACAAAAACCCTGCACTTTCGACAGAATTATGTGAACCGATGTCATACACTTAGATGGATTTTAGCCATTACCATCTCATACCTAAACCTACTGGCCAACAAGAGTAGCTTAAAACATAATAAAGGGATAATAAAAAATTACTATCTAGGAAGTTAATAAATCATCAGGCTATGTTCTTCCCAGTGAAGAGTGTCTACCAGTTATTACTGATGATAAATAGCTTGATTTCTTAGGTCTTCAGCAATTAGGTGTTTTTCCCCCCTACAATTTAACATCCATCTCAAGGAGGAGGTTGTTTCTTACCCTAAAATCCTGATGATTAAGAGAAATGATGAGAAATCTTCTAAGCATAAAAGTGTTGGTTGTACAAACTGTATAAATGTCAGGAACACTGGATTGATTTAATAAGTTTACAGACTCATAACAGAATTCTGCTTCAGTCTCATTACATGAAGTTTCTGAACATCTCTGATCACAGAACTTGCTAAATTCTGAGACATGAATATTTTAGAATCAGTCTCTTGCACATTCCCCAACACAAACCATCTTAACATCCTGATATTTAAATGTACAGTTTCTCCCATGTCTTCATTATTGAGTTAAATGTACCATGATATTATTTTTATATGCATTTCATCTTTGAAGATTTATAGAATATTAAAAAGTCATAGGTAGGGAAATGGACATACTAATAATGCATGGTTAGTAGGACTCTAGGCTAATGTCTGTGTACTGACTTGAAAAGGTTTCCTAGGTACATTTTTTCATGAAAGAATTAAAGTGTAGAACTGCCTTTTAACTATTTTATCATTTTTTGTATATGAATATTTATATATATACATATGTATATGTCAAAATTTATCTGCATAAATCTACAAAATAATATAGAAATAGTTGCTTTGGAGATAAGAGCATCAAGTTTCAAGTAGAGCATCATTTTTCACCAAATACTCTTGCATTTAAAAAAAAATTTGTAACTGTCTTATATTAAAAAATTTCAAAGGAAAAAACAGTAATACAATTAATATAAAATAAACAATTACATGATTATTGCAGAAATAAAATGTTAACTATGATTTGGCAAAAGTTGCTTTTATATTAAAATAAACATTAACAATTATGATAACAGCTATTAAAGAAATAGGCTGGTTAGTTGTTTTATATGTCTAAAAGGTAATTCTTTCTGTGTATATTTGCTATAATAACTAATTCATGATTACGCTGAATATATTTTTATTAAAATATTTGTTAACTGATAAAAATATTTTTAATAGTTACACATACCTGTAAAAATTAACCACTTGAAAATATACTTTATTTTTCATATACAAATCTATATAAGTGAAGAATTGCTAATTTTTAATAGTCATTCAAATATCATATATCTTTATTATATTTTGCTCATAGCAATTTTGATATATTTTCTAACCTTTAACAGAAATATTTCTTTATGTGAATTCCAGAGCATTACATTTCATGGTCTCATAACAACCTCATTAGAAAATATTATTCATTCTTTATGTCCTGCAGACATAAAGGAGAGGTTTCTACCTTTCTTGGCTATTCAGTAACAGATTTTCCTCTTAAAAATCTAAAAATATATAACATGGGATGTATGCAAGAATTATCTGAAAGCCATATTATATCATCTTATATCCAATAAAGTTTAGCTGCTTTTAATTTTTTTAGGTTATGGCTTTGTTTTCTTATTTAAAATGATATCAAGCTGCCTGACTGGCTTAGTTGGTAGAGAGTGCTACTCTTGATCTTGGGTTTGTGAGTTCAAGGCCCATGTTGGGTATAGAGAGTACTTAAAAATAAAATCTTAAAAAAAATTGTATCCTTTTAATATCCACATCTACCTTTGTTAAAGATATTTTTTTTTCACTTAGCAGAACTAAGATAACTAATTTTATAAGACTTAGATAAAAATCCATTTTGTTTTATTCAGCAAGTTTCTTTAATTTGTCTCTAATGTTGAGTGGTAGATGGCATTAATAGCCTCATATCTTCAACTATTTTCTATGCTGTTCATTTTCTCCTCCATTTGACTTTGGGCTGTTATATGATTTAATTTGGGCAATAAAGTAAGATGGAAATGACAGCTTGTCAGTCCTGTGCCTAGGTCAAAAATGATATAGTTTCTGTTTTCCTTCTCACTATTTGGTCATCTCCAAGGGAAGCACATGTCTAGACAAGCCAGATGGTCTTAGAAGGAAGAATTCTCATTGCTATTATCTTGGTGATATTGTTAGTGGTGATATATTATATATAAGTAGAACAGAGTAAACTATCACCAAAAAAATGAAAACTTTGATGCTTTTTGTGAAAGGACTCTGGTACAATGAGAATGTATTTCCTTCAGAGAAAATTCATGACTGAATGAAATAAAAATGGTAGAAATAGAGATTTTTAAAAATATTTTTATAAGTGCAACTATAATGTTAGAAATGTAATATACAGGGGAGCCTGGGTGGCTCAGTCAGTTGATCTCTTGATTCTTGATTTTGGCTATGGATCCTACTTAAATAAAATAATAAAATAAAATAAAATAAAATAAATAAAATAAAATAAAATAAATAAATAAAATAAAATAAAATAAAATAAAATAAAAAATAAAATAAAAATTAAATTAAAAATAAATGTAATGTATAATAGAAAACCACCTTTGAACATTTTTCTAATCATTTACTTATTCATGAGGAGTTTGTCTTTGTCTGTGGGAACATTGTTCCTATGTTGACATTATATATCTTCAGAATAAATATTTTGGGCAAATTGCTTTTTAAAATAGTTTTTAAAAATATGAACTCCTTTGAACTTGTATATTCTATGGGTTTTGATAATATGCGGAAGAATTTTGAGTTAATTTTTGTAAAACATGTAAGGTCTGTTTGTAAGGTAGAAATAAAAAAATTTAAATAAATACATATCAAATAAATTGTGTAGTTAATTACTAATGATAAAAAAATTAATCTAGGAGAAAGTTTATAAGGTAAATCATCGATCTGTTGAGCAACTGTGCCGTGATAGATCTTGAGTATTTGTTGAGACCTTTTTTTTTTTTTTTTGGCTAATATGATAGGAAAAGATCTTGACTCTAAGTTAAAGGTTCAATGAAGTTCGGTATGGACCAGCCTCCAAGACACTAAAGATGAGCTACACAAGTCATTTCTGCCACCACTACTTCTAAGATTTTTATTTTAAGCCAAAAAATATTATGAACTAATGTTGGTGTCCTGAGAGGTCACTGGGAGAAGCCAAAGTGCCACATTATCAATTTATTCATCCATCCTATGGAGATACTTGAGTGATGATGAACCAACGCTTGCCAATACCCACATGTATGAGTTTGGAAGAAGATTGTTCAGACCTGATGAAGGTTGGGGATAAGCCAGCCCCCCAATGAAAGACCCTGAACAGAATCATTTAGCTAATTTGTTCCTGGATTCCTGACCCACCAAAAACTGTGAGATAAAAATGTTCATTTTTTTAAAGCTGTTAAATGTTTTAGTGATTTGTTTTTTAACAGTGGTAATGAATGTGCTAATTTGAAATTTAAATTTTCTCATTTCATTGCTAACCTATCATTTACTTGATATACTTGTTCAAAATGCTCAAAATTATACCCCAAAAGTGTAGACTATTTTTGATTCATAAGTTAATTGATCAAATGCAAGTTTAGGGCAGCCCCAGTGGCGGAGTGGTTTAGCATCGCCTTCAGCCCAGGGTGTGATCCTGGTGACCCGGGATCAAGTCCCACGTCGGGCTCTCTGCATGGAGCTAGCTTCTCCCTCTGCCTGTGTCTCTGCCTCTCTCTCCCTCTTTAAAAAACAAATGCAAGTTTAGTGGGATTGATTTATATGCTACATATAATTCTTTAAGAAAAAAACCCGGCATGCTCGTTTCTTATATTCAATCTCCTACCTAATGTATAAGCATCAGTGAGTTAAAAGTATACCATCTATTACTTTGAAACCTCTTTCAAAATATAGAATAGAACCTGTAGAGAGTAGATGGCTACAAAAGTTTTTTCAAAGGACAAATTTAATGATTTTTTTAATTATAAAAGAAGCATGATTTTTAAAATGTTGACTAAAACAAAGAAAACTATTAGAACTTTCATGAATGTTTTTAATTCCTAGGCTTTGTTTTCCAAAATATTTCATTAATTATTACACTATGTATAACCTTTAAACCAATACATCTCAAATGGCACTAACATAATTCACTACATCTAATCTTCATATTATTTTAAATACTTCTAATAATTTGAAGAATCTTGTTTCCAGTCCTCTCTTTTCCTAGTGTTCTAGTATATTTGAAGTTTTGAAATTCTACAATTTTCCATTCAATAGACAGTGAAGTTATAGAATGGTTATCTTTCTAATTTAGTAAAACAATATATACACACAAACAGAAGGATAAAGTGAAGTGTTAACACTGGCTGCCTCTAGCTATGGGTATGTATAATACACATATACATACATATATTATTTCCAAGGCCATTAACAAAATTCAGTCAATTCCAGCCTTAACCATTTTCCTATTCCATGTTAGCACCACTGCTACTACATAACCTCACCTTTTATATGCACCTCATTCCAATTTATCACCAATGAAAACATTGATAATTATGAAGGTACTGGGATGCCGGTGGCTCAGCGGTTGAGCATCTGCCTTTGGCCCAGGGTGTGATCCTGGAGTCCCGGAATCGAGTCCCACATCGGGCTCCCTGGATGGAGCCTGCTTCTCCCTCTGCCTGTGTCTCTCTGCCTCTCTCTGTGTGTCTCTCATGAATAAATAATTAAAATCTTTTAAAAAAATTATGAAGGTACTGTACATTAGGAGTTTCACCCACCCAATTTATGATTAGCAATGGTTATATAATCACTGTTTGGGCTCTGATTGGTCTAGCTCCAGAATGTCATGATTAGAGTCTGCATTCTAGAAGTTATATTAACTTGGTTTCCTCCCAAAAACCTTAGTCTTAGAAACAAGCCATTCACATGATCTTGGCATGTGATCTCTGGAAACAAGAGCAAACACATGGTAAGATAAAAGAAGAAGAAAAGAATGACCACCCTGTCATCAATAGTAGCAACTGGATCTCGAGCAAGGGACTCATTAAGGAGCCATGTTGAATGTATTTTATTATTCTTGAGAAACAGAAAATATATGTGCACTAACTCCTAAATATTATTTTACAAGGTTTACCCCATAGGATGTTAAATACTTCACATTTCCTAATTTGTACATTCATCGGAACATCAGAATATGTATATTCTACATCATTTCATATGGTGATGAAATATAAGTTTTAGGTAAGAAACAGAGAATATACATTAATCTTAGGCAAGGGGGGATATTGTCCGCATACATGTATTTACTATAGTAACAAACAGTTGTCCTGAAAAGATGAGTTGAAGCACAAGGGTTGTTCAGTTCTATTTCAGCTACCATAAAAGACCTAGACTTTTAAGATATAGGGAAGAAAAAATGTTTTCTAAAATAACCTCAGGTGGTGATCAACACTTTAAAGTGTTTAATAAAATTTACACTGACTCTTTCTGATCATATTACCAAAACATTTTGAAGAAAAATACTAGAGATATTAAAGTTTTAGAATTTATTAAAAGGACAAAAAATATTGTCTTAACAAATGAATGTTTTTAACTTTATTGATACTCAGCATAAAATTTGCTCTCAGACTAAAAAATCACAAACACTGATGGCAAGAGTTTTACTGTAGAACAACTAATTGTTTACACTTATTTATTCTGACTTTGAATCCCAGGATATTATGATGAAGAAAAGGGAAAACACATACACCACAGTGCCTAAATGCAAACAAATATTTACCAAAGCCATTTGGGGGACATTTTCTATATTACAGACAAGACCTTGTACCAGCCCTCTCAGTAGCAAATGAAGAACATATACCTGAAAGAAAACAAGACAAATATAACAATTGCTGAATAATTAAGTAGACAGTAAAATATCAATCTCATTATTATATTCTAAACATCACAATGATGCCTTATCCTGAATGGGAAATGCATTGTTTTGTTCTAAAACAATTCACATTATGTAATAGAGATTTTTTTTTGCCTTAGAAACCCTGATTATTCCATTGTGAGCTGTAGAATTTTCAAAAGATAAATAATAGAAAATCTTTTAAAAACCTAGATTTAAATGTATGTGACATCATAAAAAAATGCCATGCCATAAAATACATAGGAAAAAGGGGTGAAATTGCTATTTGCAGGAGTAAAATAGTAGCATTTTATGAGTTGGGGAAGTTTTATGATACTGCCTAATGATTTTCTTTGTTTGGCCTGTGTACAAATGTGTCACATCCATAGTTTGCCATGCCTAAATTGCTACTCTGCTCATATGCATGGCTTTCCTCCAGTTATTTTATGAACCTCAAGCTTATTAGATTTCATTGTTGAAAATGCAGTTTCCTCAGATATAAGGTGGGCTGCATCACCTCCATGGTGGATTTCTTCCACAGTGCACTTGTATTTAATGACAGCGTCTATACATCACGAAGTAAAGTGGTGACTTGGCAACTACATATTGGTCCATTTTATTTATGGCTCAAGAAAGGAACAGGAATGTCTAACTTTACCACAACCAAAGTTTCTTAAAGATAAGAAAACTGAGAGCCAGGGAATTTAAAAAGTTTCTCTAAGGTTTCCTTGCTCTCTGCTAAATGTAGTTTGCCTTACTCCAAGATACAGAGGGTAAATTCAAAATTAGAACTAATATATGTGAGATTCCAAATCATCTTGATTGACCACATTAAATCAAAAAAGCATGTTAAGAGTCTAGTAATGTCATCTTTTAAAATCCCCAAATTCATTGAAATGGGAAGAAGATGTAGAACCAATCATTTCAAAAACTTCATTCTTAGAAGTAGAAACAAAACCTAGGAGTGTGAAGTGAGTGATCCAGGATCACACAGCTGACAGAAATTATAGAATTATAAACATATGTTCACATAAATTTGTTCTTTTTTGTATCATGGCATAACAGGACTTTTGAATTCAATGCCCTGAGTTTCTAAATTTTTCTAGTAGAGGCTCTATGATAATTACATATCTAAATATAAAGAAAAAAAAAACTATTATTCCATTACGAATCTAAGGCATTTTTTTTCCAAAAAAAAGGATTAAGATAATCTATACTTTGATTATAGTAAGAAATGTTACATTTTCTTTATATGTTTTCTTTTCAAAGAGAAAAATTGGGAAAAGTACTGACAAATTCTAAGAAATGAAATATTAACTTTAAACATATTTGTTTAACTGTCAAAGTATTAACTTTAAATTTTTCTCTACAGTTTAACTTAGCACGGTATAAATCATGTAATGCATTTTTGTTGTGATTTTAACATGGCAAAAAATTACTAGCAGGTTCACAGGTATGGAGGACATGATCACTTAGTGTGATTATGTTGAAAATTGCTCCACATATCTTATGTTTTAACCAGAAAATCTCCAAGTAATCATCTAAGACCTCACACTGAGATCCACATACACAAAAATATATATAAAGCTATCCCAAATTCCTGCCAAAATCCTGCCAAGAATTTATATGATCCAAATAACAACACAGAGGTAACAGGATATAACAATGGAAGACACTAATTGAAATAATAAGCAACAAGGCAGAGGGATATGGAAGGATCGTAGAAAATATGAATCTTGGCTAATTTTCAATTTATGAATTAGACATTTTCAAGAATTAGTGGACTAAGGAATTGTATTAGAGTACTGGGCTTCCATCTGTGTCAACCCTGGATATTTATTTATTTATTTTCAATTATACTCTTATTAATTGTTCTTTTTGTCTCTTTTTATTCTTTTATTTATTATTATTATTTTATTTTTATTTTTTCCTTCTTTCTTTCCAACCTTCTTTCATTCCTTCTTTTTTCCTTTCTCCTTTCCTGTTTTCTTACTTCCCCTTTCATTACTTTTTCCTTTCATTATTCCTTTTCTTATCTTCTTTTTCATTTTTTGAATACCCTTATTTGGAAAGATTCAGTAATTTTTACCACTGTAAAAAGTTTTGCCCGTGTAAAAACTACTACCAAGTTCTCTTACATGGATAATATCCAACAATGGTTAGTCTTCAAATTCTGAGCATGCCAATTTAGTGGTATTCTTCTTAGCGTTGGTAGATAAAATACAGGATGACAGTTAATTTTGAATTACAAATAAACAACAAATTGATTTTTAGTACAAATACATTTCTTTGGATATAACAAGGCATCTGTATTTTTATTTGTTAATCTGGCAATCTTTTTTTTTTAATCTGGCAATCTTTGTTTATTCTATTAACCTCATGTGAAATGATAATAAGAATTCTAAGACACAGTCACATGGATTTTTTTTTTTTTTTAGCTCCACACTTCTGAGTTTTCTGAAATAGTATAAATTAAGAACATGAGCTTTAAAGCCAGGTAGTTCTGAGCTTGAATCATAATTGCATAAATCTGATCAAATCACTTTACCTCTCCAGACTCATTTGTTGTTGTTGTTGTTGCTGCTGTTGTTTCATTTAAATAAACAGTAGAAATGATAGTAAAAGCTTCAGAAGCTGTTGTGAAAATTAAATGATAATATGTAAAGTAACTGGCAGACAGTTTCCCTTATAAAATACTTATTTCAAAAATAAAATAAAATAAAAATTTAAAACTTCATCATGACACTAAAATAAAAGTTTTCTATCTCTTTTGAAAATGCACCCATTTATCTCCAATTCAGAGAAAATAATATAAGTCTCTTCATTATTTTGTTTATATATGAACTATAGCCATCAATTAAAAAAGAAGTGAGGAGGTCAAGATGGAGTCTACAAAATTGCAAGTCGGAATTTGGAAGACTATGACATGTTTTGAAAATATACTGTAGTAAAATAGATAAGTTAGTAAATACAGACACTGTGAACTTTGAACTAAAGAAAGCTGGGTTTAATTCCTATTGCCTTCCACATGATCTGTGAATTTGTCTTTACCTAGAAAATAGGAATAAAAGTTTCTTGTCTACTTGATGTATGATTAAAAGGACTAATAAATTTAAAATAATTGAGCATAATGAAGATACTAATACTACCACTCATATCTGACAGTTCTGTATCTTTTTATTTTAATCTTGTTTTGTAGCTGTTTTTATTATCAGTTTTTTTCATGTTTTCTCTTTATGCCTTGTAAAACTTGTCTCTATTTTCCTTCGTCTTCTCCAATTAAACAGTTTTCTTTTTATGTCTTAAAAAATTAGATTTATAGATGCTCCTCTCCATTTGTGATCGATAAAAAAAATTTCTCAAGTGTTAAAATGTATGAGATATGAAATCTTGGAAGAAATGTGTAAATTCTGCCTTTCACCTTAACCTGATGAGTAACTAAAGTTATGAACAGCTCATGATTGAAAATGAGAAGTTAATGACTACATTGCCTAAGGGCAAAGAAAAGTAATTTGATAGATAAGAAATTTACTGTGTTTTCAAAAAGAGATCCTTTCTAACAATCAGTTATGCTTTTACAAGTACTTTAAATATGTGAGTTAAAAAAAATTGGATAATAGAGTATTATAGACAGAAAAATTGACTTCTCAGTCAATATGGAGAGATTTTATGTCCCCCAGGAAACTTTCCTAACGATGAAAAATGGATGAATTGGAGGCAGGAAGATGAGGCAAGAAAGAAGTTATTACTCATAATTTATCAGAATACACGTTAACAGAAGTTTTAAATTATTATTCAATAAATTAAGGAGAACAAATTATTAGTTTTAAAGTTTTTTAAACTTAGTTTCCAAAAATATAATAAGCAGCCAAAGAAGAAATAATATATGAGCAAAGATCCATGGTACACAACTCAAGGGCCAAATTACAGGGCATTTTTAAAAGGTTGTAAAAAAGAATAAGAAGACACAGAAGCAGTAGCCAAGACCATGAAGGGTTTATAAATCCTAAAATATTTACTTTACAAAAAAGTTTTCAGATCTTTGACATATGGCATATATCTTAATTATTATATTAACTTGCTTTTCTACCCCTGAAGTAAATTTTATCAGTAAGATATAACTCAGTTTCCTTTTGGTTTAGTGTGGGAATGAGAATAACAACTGCTTGGCTATATTTAAATGTCACTATTGTTTTTAGAATTTAGAGTAGAAGAGAATTGCTAGATTGATTTATTTATTTATTGATTTATTTATTTATTTATTTATTTAGTATTTGGAAGATTTTATTTATTTATTTAACAACACAAGCAGGGGAAGCAGCAGGCACAAGGAGACAGAGAAGCAGGCTTCCCACTGAGCAGGGAGCTCATGGGGTCTCTCTTGAGGCTTGACCCCAGGACTCTGGAATCATGACCTGAGCTGAAGGCAGACACCCAACCACTGAGCCACACAGGCACTCCAGAGAATTATCAGTTTAAGCTTGAGACAGAAGAAGTAAGTTAAAGGCAAGAACCTAGCTGAGTTGGGCTCAAGAACTATAAGTAGTGAAAGTCAATATTGAGTGGAAGTGTCCAGAAAGAAACCAAGGTTTCCTCATTTACTAGATTCCTGGGGTAACAAGTTACCAAAATTGCATATCAATTACACGTGCATACATAACCAGAATCAAACAGAGTAGGTACTAAATACATAGGGTTTTTAATTTTTTTAATTTTTTTAAAATTTATTTATTTATTCATTAGAGACAGAGAGAGAGGCAGAGACAGAGGCAGAGGGAGAAGCAGGCTCCACGCAGGGAGCCCCATGTGGGACTCGATCCTAGGACCGTGGGATCACACCCTGAGCAAAGGCAGGTGCTCAGCCACGGAGTCACTCAGACATCCCAAAATACATAGTTCTTAAACAAATATCACCATTTTATACATTGCAATTTAGAAAACAGTAAGTGGTGTATGTGTGGGTTCAATTAAAGCCAATGATGTGTGTAACTTGCTGTAATAAGAAAAGTATGGGCAGCCTGGGTGGCTCACCGGTTTAGCGCCGCCTTCAGCCCAGGGCCTGATCCTGGAGACCCGGGATCGAGTCCCACGTCAGGCTCCCTGCATGGAGCCTGCCTCTCTGTCTCTCTCTATCCCTCCCCCCCTCTGTGTCTCTCATGAATACATAAATAAAATCTTAAAAAAAAGAAAAATATAATGACATATCATTAATATCAGTTAATATATTTGTGACAGTTACCTGAATTACTATACATTTATTTTTGGTATCTAAATTATTGGGAAATAATTCTGGGTAATGAGTTCTTTAACATGAATTATTTGCAAAACAGAAACCGGCAACTGGTGAGTTTGCTTTCAGAAACCTCAGAGGATGCAATTTCAATTGAGATGAACAGGTAGCAAATGGAGGAATGTGTGGTAACAATAAACACAATAAGAGTGTTCCTTGTGTTCTAGGCCAGTCCTAAGTGTATTACATGGATTATACAAGAGCTTTGTATAGATTATCAATGGTTGAACAAAAGACACAAGGCACAGACCATGATTGCAAAAAATATTATATGGGAAGATCATTTTCGCAAGAAATCCAAAAGACTCTTCATTAAATGCTCTAATGTTGGAGATGCTTATTGTGGAAAACAGACTTTAGGCTGCTGTATTTTCTCTGAGTAATGTCAAATGCCAATTTTAAATCATTTTCTCTTAAGAGTATTGTGACATATGAGCTTTCAATGAATGAGTTACTGTTCGCTTTTTGATATCAATTTCCCAAACTATGTCACTCAAATCTATTCTGAGCCACTTATGCCAATGGCAACTCCAAAAGAAGTTTTACAAATATAGGTTCTGGTGCCAGGTATTATAGTAATGTTGTTCTAACAGTTTATCCTCAAAAGAATTATAAAATATTGATAAAATATAAATACTTCAGATTTTGGAAAGATTAATTCCAATAATATTTTTAGTACAAATAGATACTTTAAGATGAATTCATCCTAAATATACTTCTTCATTGACATTTTCCCTGGAGTCAAATATATTTCATAATGTCATAAATCCATAGGAAATTTTATATGATCGCCTGTATTCTTAAATCAAACGGAGGGAGGAATATATTATCATGAAATACTACTCAATATGATACTTTTAAATAGTCATTAGTCGGCAGAGCCATGGCATTTGTAGTCTAGTAGTGCATAAAATTCATTAGGAAATTCTCCTTAAAGAAACTCAGGGCATTTTTTTTAAAGTTTTTATTTATTTATTCATGAGAGACACAGAGAGAAAAGCAGAGACATAGGCAGAGGGAGAAGCAGGCTCCATGTGGGGAGCCAGATGTGGGACTCGATCCCACGACCCTGAGATCACACCTTGAGCCAAAGGCAGACATTCAACCACTGAGCCACCCAGGCATCCTTAGGCCCTTTTCATATTTGACTAACATATTTCACTAAAAAATTATATAATTATATAATTGCTCACTTGTTGAAAATGAGAAAAATATTTTCAATAAGGACATATTATATTTTTGGACTATTAATAAATTAGCTGTCTGTACCAGTTAGCATTACTATCTGTCAGGTCATAAAACTGATTCTTCTTAGCTTGGCTTTGTGATGTTGGGGTTTAGACTCTGCTCATCACATTTTTCTGTCAGTGAGCAGGTGTGTATAGGGGAACTAAAGAAGTGTTCTAGAAATCTGAGAGGAAGAGGAAGTCTTGCCCTTTCCTAGTGTCGTCTTAATCCTGCCAACATGAACTTAACAATGGCTCTTTGCCCTGACATTTAGGTTTAATGTCCAGTTTTCCTCTACTCCCAGAAGCTCCCTTACAGATGGAAGCCCAGTACTCTAATACTCCCCCAACAAGGGTCCCCAAAATGCAGCTGCCTCTTCACTTCTGGGGTATGGTCACCAACTGGCAGCATTCTCACTTCAGAGGGCCTGGTCTCAGCTCCACAGAACCTCTTCTCTAAGCTTCTAGGCTCCAGTGACCTAAAGTTTTCCCTTTGTTTGCCAAAGAAGTTCTAGAATCACTTCCCCCATGTGTTATTCCATATTCCTCTTTTTGCTTTTCAGTTGTTGACTAACAACTGGTAATGAGATCTTGATATTAACTCTTCCTTATAAATGAATGATGTAGTTTCTGTTTTCTCTATTGAATCATGACTTAATCTTTAAATAAAGATTTGAATTGTTTTAAAGATCTATTTATCATGAGAGATACACAGAGAGTGGTAGAGACATAGGCAGAGGGAAAAGCAAGTTTCCTGCAGGGAGTCCCATGTGGGACTCCATCTGGGGACCCCAGGATGACGACCTAAGACAAAGACAGACTCTTGACCATTCAGCCACCTGGGCACGATTTAAAGATTTGACTTCTCTTATCAAATGTCTGAAGAAGCATTTTTTATGCTAAATAAATTTAAAGCAGGAAGAAAAATATTTTATTTTTCTTAATTCCTTGTCCCCTGTATTCTGTAATGGATTTTAAATTATTAGTGAATAGAAAAAGAAAAAAAAATATATTACTGAGTAGAAAAGGGAAATAAGGACCTACTTTATTTCTGGCTGTTCCTCAGTCTTAAAACATGTTTGTATCAAATTGTTGTGTATTTACGTCTGCCTTATAAGACATAAATAATATATGAACATGGTGGTCAGTATTAGTCAAGTATTAAGCAATCATTATGACATAATGCCTAGAATGCAGTACCTGTTCATACAGGAAATAGAAAACAATAAAATGGATCCATGCAAAAGAATACAATGTCTGTTAAGATGTTCTGTTTGGGGGCAATATGTACATAATGAAGACACATAAGAAACAAAATATTGTAAATAAAGACATCCAGTGAGTCATACAGTGCTTACAAAACACATTCAATGTATGTCTCTCCACTTGATCTAGAAAAAGAACAGAAGATTTTGAGCTTTTAGTTTTTTTCTAAGTGATTTGTCAAGGTGACCAGTGCTGAGACCATTAGGCCTCTATATGGCAGGTCATGTGAGTGTAGGTTTTTGATGTCTGAAAGACAGTGGCTAAAGATTGGCTCTGCTCTCCTAAGTTAGTAATTTTTAGGAGTATTGGGGTTTAGACAACTCTTGTTAGAATAAAAATAAATTCCAATATATAGTTCCTTATCAATGTGGCTTCGGATTAATATGTCTGTAATATAAAAGGATGATGATGAGGAGAGGTAAAAGAGGGCTTTATTATGTTTCCATTTTTTGATGATTGCATTCTTGTGCTTTTTAATTCCATTTGATCAGTCTCATACAAATAGGAAAGCACATTAGGTGTCTGAGCAGTTGCTGAGAGTCTAAGCAATATTTCTGTAAATGCAGATCTGATTATTTGTCACAGCCACTGTAAGGTGGTTTCTGTCCTGAAGTCCTTAATGTTTAAAAAATATTAACAAAATAAAACTATTAGTCAATTGGTTGTGGTCAAAATCAATCAACCAATCAATCAGTTAATTAGTCAAGATACTGTCTTCTCTAGGTTTTCTATGAAATTTTCACAGAAAAAAGTATTGTCTAAAAATGCATAAGTCAACAGCTAAAATCAAACTCGAAAGGGTTCACACTTAGATCATTTACCTTGTATATTTGTTCAGCAATTTAACTTTGCATAAAGTCTCTAAATATTCCTTGTTGACAAAAGGAGATTTTAGAATGATTGTTTTCTGACACTGTGTGAGTGATATTGGAATAGTGCAAATTTATGTCCTAGAGGTGCAACATCAGAATTTAGGTGTGTCTTGGGTGAGAGGGAGTACTTTGTTCAAATTGTTTGAAGAATGTAAAGACTAGATGATATATGTGGCCAACTGAAGATTATGGCAATAATCCTGCAGCAGATGGTAAACCTCTGGACTAAACCAGGGGATGAAATTTATCATAGGAGAATGAAACTAGGATACTGGAGGGAAGTAGTGAGAACAAACAGTGCAAAATCTAATAGGATCAAGTACTATTATTAAATGGAATAGGCTGGCAGGATATATTCAGGGTCCTAAATGAGAAGAACATGCAACCAAGAATACTCTATCCAGCAAGGCTCTCATTCAAAATGGAAGGAGACATAAAGAGCTTCCAAGACAGGCAGGAACTGAAAGAATATGTGACCTCCAAACCAGCTCTGCAAGAAATTTTAAGGGGGACTCTTAAAACTCCCCTTTAAGAAGAAGTTCAGTGGAACAATCCACAAAAACAAGGACTAAATAGATATCATGATGACACTAAACTCATATCTGTCAATAGTAACTCTGAACGTGAATGGGCTTAATGACCCCATCAAAAGGCGCAGGGTTTCAGACTGGATAAAAAAGCAGGACCCATCTATTTGCTGTCTACAAGAGACTCATTTTAGACAGAAGGACACCTACAACCTGAAAATAAAAGGTTGGAGAACCATTTACCATTCAAATGGTTCTCAAAATATACCCTAAAAACTATAGAACACTTCTGAAAGAAATTGAGGAAGACACAAAGAGATGGAAAAATATTCCATGCTCATGGATTGGCAGAATTAATATTGTGAAAATGTCAGTGTTACCCAGGGCAATTTACACGTATAATGCAATCCCTATCAAAATACCATGGACTTTCTTCAGAGACTTAGAACAAATTATTTTAAGATTTGTGTGGAATCAGAAAAGACCCCAAACAGCCAGGGGAATTTTAAAAAAGAAAACCATATCTGGGGGCATCACAATGCCAGATTTCAGGTTGTACTACAAAGCTGTGTTCATCAAGACAGTGTGGTACTGGCACAAAAACAGACATATAGATCAATGGAACAGAACAGAGAACCCAGAAGTGGACCCTGAACTTTATGGTCAACTAATATACGATAAAGGAGGAAAGACGATCCACTGGAAGAAAGACAGTCTCTCCAATTAATGGTGCTGGGAAAATTGGACATCCACATGCAGAAGAATGAAACTGGACCACTCTCTTGCACCATACACAAAGATAAACTCAAAATAGATGAAAGATCTAAATGTGAGACAAGATTCCATCAAAATCCCAGAGAAGAACTCAGGCAACACCCTTTTTGAACTTGGCCACAGTAACCGGAGAAGGACAAACAGTGTATGTTCTCATTCATTTGGGGAATATGAATAATAGCGAAGGGGAATATAAGGGAAGGGAGAAGAAATGTGTGAGAAATATCAGAAAGGGAGACAGAACATAAAGACTTCTAACTCTGGGAAATGAACTAGGGGTGGTGGAGGGGGAGGAGGGCAGGGGGTGGGGGTGAATGGGTGACGGGCACTGAGGGGTACACTTGACTGGATGAGCACTGGGTGTTATTCTGTATGTTGGTAAATTGAACACCAATAAAAACTAATTTATAAAATTAAAAAAAAAGGATTTTTTACTTAAAGTGGCAAATGGCAGAAGTAGGGAGTTAGCAAGGGAACTCGTTTTGAGAAAAATGATATTAATGTGGCCATTGGTATATCCTGAGATAAGGATAAATAAAATGAGATAGTTGGGTTCTGAGCAGAATTTTGAATTGCATATATGTAGGTGCAGGCACGTTCCCTAATTTCCAGCTAAATCTCCTCATATACTTAATTTTAAAAAGAGATAATGGTTAGACCATTAAGAAATAAAATGCTTTGTTTTTAAGGAGCAGGCATTTGTTTAAATGTTAATGATATAACTGGTATTTAGAGAAATAAATTCCAAAAGATTAGGAAAAAAAATTTAAGACTCTTTTTAGGCAAATTCTATACCTTATGACATTTATAGCTGGATCCCATTTACACTTTTGAGCTTCATTTAAAAATAACTACATGCCACATAATTCCAAATGGCCTTTCTCATCACAGTATGGTTATTTTAAAAATTCAATTTGCATTAGCATAATTCTAACTGACATTTAAACTGTCAGTCTGTACATTTCTCACAGAGTGTTAATTTTATCCAAAAATGATAGAGTATATCACCATTAAGTCAATGATCTGATATGGAAATAAATTCAATTAAATTTCAAAACAAAATACCACACAAATATCAAGATAATTAAATAAGTGTGCTAGATGTGAATTTGAGATGTCTGTTATTTCAAATGCTTTGAATAAATTAAAGTTGCATATACATATATAGGTATAGATAGATGCACACACACATTTATGCCAGATTTTTGTCATGACAAGTCCAGTCAGTCAAATGTGCATTATACACAGACGTATCAAATCAAAATTAGTTATACATATTCAAGCTAATTTGACATTTTCTGGTAAAAACACCCATGCTAGTTAGTCAAAATAATTTATTTATAATTGGAATATACATGGAATCTGAGAAAATATAATATTACAGTATGAAGTATTTGGATTTAAATGTGAAGGTGGATCAATTGATTTATTAATTTTTAAATATTTTGAAATAGGAATGCATGAATTTAACAATGTAAGGCATTATCAATGCACATTTTTTCGATGTGTGACTAATAAATGAGCTTTTTAATTATAACAGACTGATAAAATAATTTAGATTATAAATTTTGTATGTGATCCAGCTGTCTATACCTCACCACTTGTTTTGCTTTGCTTTTCAATGGATAATAAAAAAAGAAAGAAGCGAAAAGAAACAAAAAAAAAATGGAACATTTCTAAAAAGATGGCATATTGATATTAATTCTTTGAGGCCTTTAACATATCAGCTTTCATTCAAGATGTCTCTGGAATATACAAAGTCAGTGTAGGTAAACTGGGAATGTCTAAATCGTGAATTCTACTGAGATATGAAGAAAAAGAAAAGCTGGTTGTTTTTGTGACATAAGAGAGCTGGCTTGTTCTTATATATGGAATGCGGGCTCAAATTTTGTAAGTAAGGACCTGAAAATACATTTGAGTTGCCTCAGGAAAGGGTTGTACCACCATACTTGTATGTGATAATAAGAAAGGCCTCCTGACTCTGATGCTTGAGAACAATCTGAATTTATAGATTAGATTATTTCAGATGAAATTAGTTTGGACAGGATTCTGCATCTGCAGTAATCTGGCTAGCAGGAAAAATCAACAAGTACTATTCCATTTAATAATTTTTTTCATCTAGCACCTCAAGTGAGATTAACACTTTGGGCTATAAAGGGTATATGATATCATAAAGAGAAAAAAAATCAGGAATCAAAGGTTCATGACAGCACTAAACAGTCTAGAACATGTGCTTCTTATTGAAGTGAAACTAATAGACATGTCAAGAGAGTGATCGACAAAATAACGAAATTCTTCAAAGATTTAATTGATGCACACACATAAACACAAGTACACCATAAAGACTAAAGAATTTTAGAAGCAAAAATAACATTTCAAATATAAAAATTTATTAAGGAATGTTGGAAATAGTAATATCTACTTTTGAAAACAATTGCTTGGAAGATGAAGAAATATATAAAATCATTGAAAATAAGATAAAAGAATGAAAATATCTAAAAAAAATATAAAGGAAAGACTCAGAAGATATAATGTGAATAATAAGAATTCCAGAAGAAAATGGACAGATATGTAGAAAGAGCAAAACCCATGATAGACAGAGGCCTGGCTGGCTCAGTTGGTTAAGCATCTGCTTTCGGGTCAGGTCATAACCCCAGAATCCAGAGACCCTACTTTTCCCTCGCTCTCTGCCTGCCACTCCATTTGCTTTTGCTCTCTTTCTCTCTGTCAAATAAATAAATACAATCTTAAACAGCAACAATAGAGCAGAATTTCTCTGATCTGAACAAAGATCTGCCCAATGAAAGGCTCATGATAATCTGGGAAAGATATTTCTTTTAAAAAAAATTAGACAAATATTCACAAAATACTTAGACTCTAAGAAAAGAAATTTTAAAGAAAAATATTACAAAGTTACAAAAATGTTACAGGTCTACTACATAAAGACAATTTGCTCTGAAACTTCCTCTTATCTAGAAATCAACATGCAGTGTCTAAGTCAAAAATCACATGTGCTAAAAGAATCTTGAAATTTACCATGTTGGCTAGTTTTAACAGCCATGAAAAACAGGTATAAAATATTGCATGGAAAATATGTATCTTTTAATATTCAGCATAGCAAAATGCTCAAAACAATCAAAGGACACAAATCTGAACAGTTAAAATATTGTTCAAATATCATCTTTGCTTACATTGAATATAAGGGCCTTGAGTTGGTGCCCATATTATGGATCTTCTTTCTCAATTCATAGAAAAAATAAATGTTAATAAGAAAGATATTATAAATAATTTTATTGAGTTATAATTAAGATTTCTTAAGGAGTTTTTAAAAACTGACAATTCATAGAAGGATTTATCCATATGACAAATAAGCTTGTGAAATGAAAACCCAAACATCTCTAGTTCTCAAGAATGTGCAAATTAAATATTGCTTTTTATTCTCTAGACTGGGAATAATTAAACACAGTGGGAATTTCAGGGCTTGTTAAGACAGAAAATAGTGGATATTCTCATGAATTCCTGGTGGGAATGTGTTTTGCCACACTGCATTTTGTAGAACAACCAAAAAATAATTATAAACACTTGCAAGCAAGAATATAGTTGCAAGCATATCAATAGGTCTATAGTAGCAGAGTCACATTTTATGCTTGGTACTGATGATTATGGTAACACATATTATTTGGCACCTTCAATGGGCCAGGCCCTTTTTCTACACATTTTTATAGATGGAATAATTGAAGCAAAGATTATTTAAAAAGCATATCTAAGGCCATATAAATAGGAAGTGGGGAGATTGGTTGAAACTGTAAGCAGTCTATTTCTGAAGTCTATGTTCTCAAGCACACTAGGTATTTAACATATGATTGAAAATTTGGACACAGTTTAAAAAGAATGACCTAGATCTACATTATATATTTGGAAGACTGCTCATGATTTATTTTTAAGTAAGAAAAGCAATTTGGAAATGGGAATATTGATCTTATATTGATCTTATTTATCTTATATTGCCTGCAACAACTAGATCACTAACACAAAAACTATTTTTGGTGCACAAACTTTTATTTAATTAAATTGATTTAATTTGGAAACACCTACATGTTTCTGGACAAAGCATATGATGTACTTCTGATATTTTCCCAATTTTTATAGTCTGAATGATTCTAGTTTCAATTTAGTTATATAAAAACAACTAAAGGTGAGAGCTTAGGAAAGTCTACATACAGAAGCAAATTAAGCACTGCATTAGGCTTTCATGTCTTGGCCCATAATACTTTGAAAACAAATCAATTAAGTAATAAATCTTTCCATTATTTCAACACATCAGAAACAAAAGTTATTGTCCCCAAATATCCCTTTGTACAAATAACTTGCATTATCAAGCTGTTGATAAAACTCTTATGGTTCTGTCTAAATGACTTCTTATATATTTCCTTAAATAAATGACATAAAAGTAATTCCTGGCCTCAGTGAATTTTCAAATATTATTCAAATTGTATCAAATTTTTGTACTTTCAAAATAAATATGTTCCAGAAGTGGTTATTTGCTGAGTATAGGTCCTGCATGTCCATATTGCAAGTAAAAAAAATAAAATCCACTGGAGTGCCATAGAATGACTTTGAAGTCTTTTTAAAAAAACAATTCTTTGTAAATTGAAATGCTTATAGATAAAATGGAAAGATACATGAAATGACTTTGAATAGGAAGATGAGTTAAAGAATGACGGTGAACAATCTCTTTTATTTGCTACCAAACAAACCTGAACAAAATTTCCTCCTAGTTTGACTTTATTTTCAATGTACTTCCAGTAAATAGAACCACTTGCAGTTCCTCAACTCTATTTTTGGTTTTCAGGCATTTGTGCTACCTGCTTCTTAACTATTCATACCTATGTATAGCCTACTCTGATACATGGTAAAATCCTCTCTCTCTCTCTCTCTCTCTCTCTCTCTATATATATATATATATATATATATATATATATATATATATATATTTTACATTTTCCCAGGTAAAATCCTCTCTCTCTCTCTCTCTCTCTCTATATATATATATATATATATATATATATATATATATTTTTTTTTTTTTTTACATTTTCCCAGGAGTTTTCTAGTCTAGTTCTAGGCCCAGGCATTGTTTTCTATTTCTGCCATGCATACAAGTATTTCTCACATCTTACACCAAATTGTAAATTATCTTTTTATTTCAGCATAATCCAAGGAATTTACAACCTGTTTGAAGACACAAAGTGGTCTGGTCATCTTATATCCTTAACACTTTGTACAGTTTCTGATGCATATGAGACATCCAGATGAAAGATGAGGGAGACAACCAGGCTTAATTTACTAAAACAGAGAGACTCCAGAAATTTTCCTTCGTATTCATCATGAGAGAACGCTGTGAGCAAAATAAACCAGCAGAGAGTCAATCACCTCCATGAAACTCTGTAATTAAGAATGTGCTTATATAACATTAAACTCTTTGGGATTATATCCTGTGCTTTATTGAAAGTCATGTTCTTTCAATTCCATTATTTTTATTTATCTGATTTTCATACCAAAAAAGGAGAGTGATTGGAATTTAAAATATATATTTGGCATTTTTTTTAAAAATCAACTTTAGTTTCAACCAATAGATACTCAAGTACTAATCCCCATAATTTAAGTAATTAGAAATGTTATAAATTTAGTGTTTGATTGACATTTTTCATCAGTAACACTTGATTTTAATTTTAAATGTTGAACTTATATAATTATTTTCTAAATATAAATAGATCTAGGTAGAATTTGTTGCTCTGCCTAGTTGTACCGTATGTAAACTGTCTATAAATAAATACAAATATATGTATATATGATATATGCATCATATATTCACATACATACACTGAAGGGGAACAGAATATGCCACCTCAAAATATGTATTTTGACATATTGTTTGTTTTAAATTATAGTTACTTGAAAAGCCAGCGCAAGAAGGACATTGACCTTCCTTGTCCCCCTGAAAGCAGGAAATATATCTCCCATGTGAAGGGTACTTTGCTTATACCAGGAGGGGAGAAGGAATTCTTAACACCAGAAAGAGAATTCAGTGCTGAGAAAGCTGAACAAACAAACTTTGTTTCTTCCTTACTAATTTAACATCCTAAGGCCTAAACTCTTTTCTCTTGTCAATTCTTTACAGATTGATTGTTTCATTGCCTAAAAGATATGAAAGCATAAAAGCTGTCTGCTTTGGTCATTTCTTTGAGTCTCTCTCTCTCTCTCCTTTTTTTTTTTTTATGGAGTTCCTATCTGTATGAACTTAAATTAGTTTTTCTCCTGTTAATCTGTCTCATGTCAACTTAATATTAGTCAAGCCAAGGAACCTAAAAGGGAAGAAAAGTTTTCCATTCCTATAACACCCATAATTAGTAGACCTATTTCAACAAGGAATCTTAATATATTTTGTTTGGAAAGAAACTTAAAAAAATATCATCCAATTATTTTTGTTCATCTTGAAACCTGTAAACTTTAGCAATTAAATAGCATTTCAGAGGACAATTTTTAGCAACAAAATACAATGAAATATTTTTAGCAATGAACTAGCACTCCAAAGGGCAGGGATACTTTGCAAGTCAAAAATTAGTCTACATTCTACATTGTATACGCTTATATTTGTCTATTATTATTTTTCAATCCTTTTGCTAACAATAATCTAAGGTTGTCTACACTCTATCAATCTATCCATCCATCATCTATCTATTTATATAAGATTACTTGCCACAGCCAAAAATAGCTTCTTACCTTTCCATTTAATTATCCAACCTCTCTTGAGAGCTCTTGAACCATTTTCCACAATTGACGTGGGTGATTTTCTCTCTGGGTTAGCTTCATGGTCTCCGAATTTAGGATAACTTGCATATGACAAAGAGACATATGACACCCAGTTTACATTTTATGATCTATGCCCCTGAATAGAAGAGTGATGTTTGTGAGAACAAATCTGAAAATGTCCAGGAAAGTAATCTAATTGTCTGTTTATTATTTAGAGTCCTTGTCATGAACTGACAAATTAAGAAAAAAATAATGACAGAATGAATAAATATTCATAGATGTGGCTACATGTCCGTTCTTTGGCCTGGAGATTTCTTTTTTGGACTCTGCTAGAACCAAAAGATGTAAAAATGGGAGTAGGAAAAACCCCAAAAGAAGCATTTTGATTCCAAAATGTGGTAAATATGTGCAAAAATAAAGGAATACATGGAAATTAAAATATTTTTTCAAATCGCCCTTAATGAAGTACATCACATACCCTAAAAGGCACCCACAAAAATTACACATTTAAATGAGCTTTAACTAAACCACCAGCAGTATAGAAACATAGAAATCTGAGGCTAACTCAGAAGATTTTCTCTTGTCTCTCCACAATTTATTTCTTTTACTCTCCTGGCCCCAGGTACCACCCATTCTCTGTCATTATCTACTAGGTTTATCTTTTCCAAACTTACTTATAAATAGAATCATCTTCTTTCCCATGTAGCTTATTTCACTCAACACAAAATCTTCAGTAGTTTGTTAATATTTATTGCTGATTACACCACAGTCTGTCTATCCATTAACTTATTGATAGACTTTTGAGTCTTTTGCAGTTTGTTGCTATAAACAATTATATACAAATCTTTGTTTAAGGGTTTTTATATCTTTAAAATTAATATCTAGACATAGAATTGCTGGGTCATAGGGTAAATTTGTGCTTAACTTAAAAGAAAACAAACACCGTACTAATTTCCAAAGTAGTTGCATAATTTTAAATTCCCAGCAGCAATGTGAAAGAATTCCACTTGCATTACCCTTTCACCAACATTTGGAATCATATTTATTGAAAATAATTATCTTTTTTTCATTGAATTACTGTGTAGTTTTGAAAAATATTAATTGATCATATATATGTGAGTTTATGTGTGCACTGCCCTGTAGTTCAGTCATTTAGAGATCTCTCCTTACATCAGAGCCATAGAGTTGTCATCATCTTTAGAATAAGTCTTAAGATCACAGAATGTAAATCCCCTTCATTCATTCTTGTCTTAAGAAATTATTTGGACTATTCCAAGTCCTATGAATATGCACAGACATTTTGAATCATCTCAATGTCTACAAAAAATGTAGCCTACACAGATTTTGTTTGCATTGCCCTGAATTCATACATCATTTGTAAATGATGATCAGTTTAATGTATTGAGTCCTTCATTCCAAGAGTATATCCTAGCTTCCCTTTGTTTTGGTCTTTTAAAAGTCTGTATCATTAGTATTTTATAGTTTAAATGTGTAGGTTATTTTAATATTACACTATTAAACTTATTTTTTTTATATTTTCAGATTGTAATTGTCATTGCTTATGTAGAGAACTAGATTTTTTTTTAAATGGATAAAGTGTCCTGTGACCTGCTCAACTCAAGGATTAGCTCTAGTCAGTTTTATTTTGGTTTGTTCCCTTAGGTTTTTCTACATGCATAATAATTTCATCAGCATTTAGAGTGTTACTGCTTTCCAATGTGGATGCTCTTTACTTATCTATCTTTATTACACTATCTGGAACCTGAAGTATTCAGGTTGTTAACCATATGTGATGTTGAGTTTTGTCAAGTGCTTATTCTGGCTACTTTTAGATTATCTTTTTCAATGATGGTCAATAATCTTTTTTAAAAATGGTCAATAATCTTTTTTTAAGATTTTGTTTATTTATTTATTTATTTATGTATGTATTTATTTATTTATTTATGAGAGACACAGAGAGAGAAGCAGAGACATAGGCAGAGGGAGAAGCAGGCTCCGAGCAGGGAGCCCAATGTGGGACTCTATCCCAGGACTCCGGGATCATGCCCTGGGCTGAAGGCAGACGCTCAACTGCTGAGCCAGCCAGGTGTCCCTGATGGTCAATAATCTGATGATGATATGCTTTGGAGATTTTTACATCTTTACATTTAAGTTTTGATGATGTTTTATGATTCGGGTTATGGTTATTATTAAGTCTGGAGGTCATTGAGCTTCTTCAATGTATGGCTTTATAGTTTTTGTCCAATTTAGAAAAGTTTTAGCCATTGTTTTTCCAAATGTTTACTCTTCCACTATCTCCTTTTGGGACTCGAATTACCTATATCTCATGCTACGTGGTGTGTCTCAGCAGTCAACGAGGCTGAGTTAAAGTTTTCAGTTTTTTTTTTCTATGTATCCATCATTTTCAATAGATTCCACTGTGATATTTACATTAGTCTTAATTTCTGCATTGTCTCATATGGTATTATTTTCCATCTAACATATTTTTTCTTTTAAGTCATATTTCACTTATAGAGGTTCAATTTGATCATTTAATAATGTCCATTTTTTCACATTCTGAGCATGTTTTCCTTTACATTTCTATATTTCTATTTTTAACCACTTTATTGTGGTATTATTAGCATACAAAAAAGCTGTACATATTTAACATACTCGATGAATATGGAGATAAGTATACACTTAAAACACCATCAGCACAATCTATGCCAAAAACACATCCATGATCTCCAAAAGTTTCCCTCTCCCTATTTATTATTATTATTTTGATGAGAATACTTAGCATAATATCTACACTCTTAGCAAAATTTTAAGTATACAAAACAGTATTAGTAAACATAGGCACTCTATTGTACGACAGATCTCTAGAACTTACTCATCTTGCATAACTGAAATGTACTCTCAACTAATGCTCTTCATTTCTACCTCCCCCAGCCCCTGGCAACCACTGTTCAAATCTCTACTTCTGAGTTACTATTTTAGATTCCTCATGTAAATGGGATTATATAGTATTTGTCTTTCTGTGTCTGGCTGATTTCACTTAGCATAATGTAATATTTATTAGATGTTCAACATTGTGATATTGCATTGTTATATTCATGGATTTTCTTGTATTCCTGTAGAAGGGAGAGAGTTTTGTTTTGGAAGAATTAACATTTCTTTTTGATTATTTTAATCCTTTGTAGGTCTCTTCTTAAGCTTTGCTATTTTGGTTCTAGAATAACTTTCACCGGGTATTAAGTTCATCTCTAGGTCTTCACTAAATATATCTGCTGATCACTGAGCACTATTGCCTGGCTGATTATAGCCCAAATTTGTCTCCTTATTTGAACTCTGAAAATTATTGTTTATTCCTGCTCCCCATCACCCAATTTGGAGTTTTTGCCTGGATTTGTGGAGTTTCACTCTATGCATATACAGTTTAATAATCAGCTAACACTCAAGGGAATACCTAAACAGATGTCTGGAGCTCTTTTTTTTATAATAAATTTATTTTTTATTGGTGTTCAATTTACCAACATACAGAATAACACCCAGTGCTCATCCCGTCAAGTGCCCCCCTCAGTGCCCGTCACCCATTCACCCCCCCCCACCCTCCTCCCCTATGGAGCTCTTTTTCTGTATATTGTATCATCCTTCTTTTCATAATTCTGCTCCACCACTTCCAGGCATCTCAGCTTCTTCATATTCTGATTTCCATCTCTTTACATTGGTGAGACCAAGTGCTCTGAGGATCCCCTCTCTGAAAATTACCTGCAGAGAGAAGACAGGGACCGTGGTAATGCTCTCCTAATTTGTTTCCCTACCCTCAGGGATCTCATTCCTCTGCTGGCTGATTATTAAATGTTTTAAAGTCATTTTTCATTTCTTTCATTGAAGTTTTTAGTTTTTACTATTGGTAGTGAAGTCCAGTTTTTATTACTTCATCATATTTGGAAGTGGAACTCCAGGTATTATAAATTTTTAGTCGCTTCCTAATTTGCTTTCAAATTGTTCATTGAATTTTGATTTGTTTAATATGCAGACCTTAAAAATGTTTCCTTACTGGGCAGCCCGGGTGGCTCAGCAGTTTAGGGCCACCTTCAGCCCAGGGCCTGATCCTGGAGGCCAGGGATTGAGTCCCACCGTCAGGCTCCCCGTATGGAGCCTGCTCCTCCCTCTGCCTGTGTCTCTGCCTCTCTCTCTCTCTCTGTGTGTCTCTCATGAATAAATAAATAAATAAAATCTTAAAAAAAACAGTTTCCTTACTCAAATTCATGAGTTTTTGCCTTTGTGTTTTACCTTTTGAATTTTTGAAAGCCTACTTTAAATATTTTTAACTTTACTTTTTGTTTTATTTTATTATTATTTTTATTTGAGTGTAGTTGATAAGTGATGTTGCATTAGTTTCAGGTCTACCTCATAATAATTCAACAACTCTATATGTTATGTTGCGCTCACCACAAATATAGTTACCATCTGTCACCATACAACACTATTACAATACCATTGACTATTTTGCTTATGCCTTTGATCCCCATGACTTATTCTTTCCATAACTGGAAGCCACTCCCCTTCACCCATTTTACCCATCTTGCCACCTTTCTCCCTTCTGGCAGCCATCATTTTGTTTTCTGTATTTATAGGTCTGCTTTTCTGCTTTTCATTTGTTTGTTTATTCATTTCTTTGTTTTGTTTTTTTTTTTTAATTTTACATATAACTGCAATGAAAGAACAAGAATTAGCAAGGATGTGAACAAAAAAAAAAAACACTTGTGCACTGTGGGTGGGATGTAAATTGGTACAACCACTGTGAAAAACAGTATGGAGGTTCCTCAAAATAAGAATAGAAACACCATAGAATCCAATAGGTCTACTACTAGATATTTGCCCAAAGCAAACAAAACACTAATTCAAAAAACATATGCATACTTATGTTATTACAGCTCTATTTACACTAGTCAAGATATGGAAGCAGTCCAAGTGTCCATTGATAGATGAATGGCTAAATCATATATGTGTGTATATATATATATGATTTTTAAATTAATACATATGTAATCATTTTATTATAGTAAGGTAACTTCATATTTAAATACATAATGTGTATATTATTTATTTGATGTTCAATATCTGAGATATATAGGGCCAGTAATTCCTCAAGGTCCATTTCTCTTATCCTCCATTTTCTGCCAAGGATTATGTGTTATAGCTATGATTTGCATCCAGGTTGAATTATGTGACTATTATTCACCAAAATGGAAGCTGAGTTAAACTACTGTATCTTACGTGCAAGCCACAATATTGGGGGATTTGCTGTCTCTCTATTTGCTTGCTGGTGAGGAGGACTTCAAAGTCCTTGTGTATGGCAGAGGTTAGTATAGGTAGAGCCAGGAAGAAAGCTGCTCTCTGATGAGGAAAGATTATATAGGCTATTATATAGGTCATTATATTTTTATTATATGTTTATTATAGCAGTTAGCAGAGCTAATAATGAATTAATTAAAAATGAGATTATCATTATATTTTTCCAAACAATTAATCACTTGTTTCAATATCATTTATTGAATAATTTATCCATCCACTTAAGTAATAACGAGGTTATCATTTTTCCAAACAATTAGTCACCTGTCACATTACAATTATTGGATGATTCATCTAGCACTTATTTTGAAATATCATCTTTCCACATAACAAACTTTCTTTCCAAACAGTCTATTTCATTACGTTTTTATATATTCTGTTTACCCAAAGTTTCTATTTCAGATGCACATTATATTTAACATCATGCATATTTAATAGCCTTTAATATTTGTTAGGGAAAGTTTGCTTTAGCATTTAATTTTCTTGACTATTTTTACTCCTTTATTCTTCCACATAATTTAAGAATTTTTAGCAATTAAAGCATAGTATGTCAATTGAAATAGTGTTTAATTTATAAATTAATTGAGTGGAAATTTTTATCTTTCAAATATTGTATTTCTTTTCAGGAACATATTATGTCTCCCATTAATTTAGGTCTCTTTTGAATTTCCTTAGTGGCAGATACTCATTTGTAAAACTGTATGCAAAATAATTGGAAATGAAAACCAAGACGTTTAGAAAGAACACAGAGAAATATTAATGGCAAAGTAACAGTAATATTGTTTTTCACTAGAGTCTTTGTTGGGATTAATACAACTGAGCAAAGAATGTCAAGGGTTCATTTATCTTTTGGAAAATGGTAGCATTATAAGTTCACACTCTTAGGCACAATGGAAGAAGGGAGGAATTAATTCTTGTATCAGTTAATATAATCGTAATTGCAATAATCAGCCTCAGTGTCTTCTATATGAGCAGAGACCTAAAAACACCATGCATTTCCATTTTGTATTTACTATTATTCAGTGACTTTATACCATAATGAATGTTATATGTATAAAGTATTAGAATCCCTGATTTTAATTATACTAACCTATAGTACTCTACCCAAAAGTACCTCTCTTCACTTTTCCTTCTTTTCCAATATTGAAAGTAGCACTCTTTCCAACTCATTCCTAATTTATACTCAAATTTTATGTGTCAAATATAGGTTTAAGGGACATGTACAAACTGAGTTTCTAGTTTTGAACTAGAAACTTGTATGTCCAAATCTCCTCAACTATGTATTCAAGTTTATGCCCTACAAATACCTCCAAATCCATATTTCAAAGACAACAACCTGATTCACCACAGATACGTTTTTGTCTCCTGGTTGTTTGAAAACAGAATCATCAGCATCTGATGTTATCAGATAAACCACTAAAATTTACTTATATTTATGCTTCCTTTCTCAGTCTTATCTTTCATAAATGATGCTCAAAACAGTTTCTTTTTTTTAAGATTTTATTACTTGAGAGAGTGTGAGGGAGAGAGCATGAGCAGAAGAAGGGGCAAAAGGAGAGGGAGAAGCAGACTCTCCACTGAGCAAGGAACTCAGGTGGGACTCAGTCCCAGGACCCTGGGATCATGACCTGAGCTAAAGACAGGAGCCCCCAAACAATTCCAATTTGATCGTCATCCAAATCTACCCTCCTCCTATTGATTTTGTGCAGGTGTTCATTGACTTATGTGATTTTCTCTAATGGATTCCAACTCGTTCCAGTGATATCCTGCAAACACTTTTTTTTCCTCTGAAACATTATTATATTTTCGGTGCTTTTATACACTGTTCATGAGATGCTAAACAAGAGAAACTACTTTGAAAAATGATTTGGCATTTCCTTTATAAAAGTAACTTATTCATTGAATTAGCTATTCTACAGTACAGAAATGCACAATGGAAATGTCCACATTCACTACGTAAGGACATGTATGTTTATAGCAGTTTGCAAATAGTAGCTCCAAATGAAAACAATATCACTGTCTCGGAGGACCAGGTAAACAAATTGCAGTATTTTCCTAAAATGTAATCCTACTTAAGAGCATAAAGAAATAAATTATTGATACAGGAAAGAAATGACTATCAATATCATTTTGCTTAGTGAGAAATTCTGCCCAGAAAAACATATTCTGTATGATTCCATTTGTATAAAGTTTTAGAATAGGGAAAATAATCTATGATCAAGTATCAGACCAGAGGTGATTGTGTTTTGACTGAATACTGACGGGGAAGGAGCATGAGGAAACATTCTTGAATGATAATAATAGTCTATGTTAGAGATCTGGAAATTTTTCTGGAAGGGCCAGTAAAAGGGCATGGTCTCTGTGGCAACTATTCAACTTTGCCCTGATAGTGCAAAGTATTGTGAATAATTTGCAAACAAACGGGCCTAACTGTGTTTTAATAAAACTTAAAAAAATCAAATCAAGGAATGGCTGTATTTGGATCATAGTTTATCATTTTTCAGCCCTTGCTCTTTATCTTGATAGGGGTATGGGTGCCCTAACTGCTTGCATTTACAAAAAAAAAAAAAAAAAGATCAAACTGTAACACAAAGTATGTATTTCAGTCTCGGTATGTCTCATGTAAAAAGAAGTGTATTAAAGTTGTGTAAATCTTTAGTTCCAAAGGCCCAGAAACCGGACATTGGTATAAATTCATTATGTTTCTTGCCTCATTTACTGATAATGGTGGTAGTAACTGACATTGAGAACTAAAGAGAAAGACCAAAGAAGAGAGAGAGAACCAAAATTGCCTCATATTTTAACAGATTTTAAGTACAAACTTCTTTTAAGTTCCAATTGTTTTGTGCAGGGTCCTACAGAGGTCCTTGTCAAAGAAATATAATTAAAAACAAAATCCTACCCCATCCCAAAAAACTTCCCCGAAAAGGTAGCAGAGAAAGAAAAGCCTTGTTCATGAATAAGCATGTAAACAGAATGTGATGTACATCAGAGGCACTGCAGTAGGAGATAGCAAGACAGTAGGAAATCTCATCTATTTATATAGCCAAGCAGATACAAGTAATTATATACATGATCTGAAGATAGAAAATAACAGGTCCTCAAGTAAGAGAACCTGACAGCACCATTTGTCACACAGAGTTGAACTTAAGTTACCTGGTAATTGGGGTGACCATCTGTATTAGCTAACTGGCTTTATCCATGAAGAAACAAATTTCTTGTATCATTATGACAGGAACTTGGAGCAAAGTACCCACAAAATTAGGCTCCTATCTTCTGATAGAAACGGAGAAATAGGGGTCCTACCTCCTTTGATGTGGTTATTTCAAAGTGATGGTCCCAAGTGTCTGAGAAAATGATCTGGGTCACAAAGCTAACAAAAGATCTATCTAATCTTCCACAGGACTTCTATGCATTTAAAAGACATGAAAAATAACTTACCATAGAAAAAGTAAATGCTCTAAGACAAAGGAGGGGAGGGAAATCTTCCCTTTTTTTCAGGAAGGAGAATTAAGTCTCTCATTTTAAATTTGTATTTCTCCTTATATCTTTAAGTAAATAAATAAAATATATATATATTATTTAAATATGTGAATATTTTAAATATGACTGAACTGTCATATTAGGTAAGTAGGAAAGAATACATGATTCAACAAATGGAATCTGAAAAAATTGGTTATCCATGTGGGGAAAAAATTGGTCATGAATAGTTTCTTCATGGTGAAAACACAAGAGTCATTGCACTTAAAAATATATTCTATTTCATGGTTATTAGCTATATTTTCATACCATTTCTCCCATAAGAATTGGAATCTTCCCCTCTCCCCTTGATGAAGAAAATTTATAAAAAATACGCATCAGAACAGCCGTTGTGTGACCTTATGTCTCACCCTAACTATTTCCGTTTCATGGTTTTGGTAGCCAACTACCTGACTACACAGTGAATTGAAAGATCACTTGGAGAAAGAGAAGTCTTAGAGGTTAAGAGCTACGAAAGGAAGAAGGGAAGTCCATCACAGCCAACCATCTCATCTACTCTGTTGACACACTGTCATTCTCGTAAGGGCCTTTTGGGTCCTCCATCCTAGAGTAATTTTTATACTTCCTTGCTCATCTACTTTATATTAATATAACTAAAAATACAGTAAAATGCTTACATTTTAATATACGGTCATTTTTTTTCCTGTGAATCCTATGTAACTATGTCCTGGATTAAGATACAGAACATTGCCCGTCCTCCCAAAGGTTCCAATGTGCTTTGTCCTGGTCCATGAAGTACACTTGGTACAAAGTTAAAAACCAGTTGTCCTGTGATGAAGGCCCTTGTGCTTGAACAATATTTTTTCCTCTTTTAACATTAATTGTCTTTTATTAAAGCACATACTCCCATAGCCTCCTCAGAATGGATTATGGCAAGAAAAACAAGGTCTTGGGTATCTCTATGCTATTTTTTCATACCTATAATTGATTTATAATTTTTGAGTATAGAAATTAAAATTATAATTCTTCTTTTTTCCCCCTCTTAGAAAACTGATAGCATTACTGGGTTCCTGAGTGGCTCAGTTGGTTGAGTGTATAACTCTTGGTTTCAGCTCAGGTAATGATCTCAGAGTCTTGAGATAGAGCCCCAGTTCAGGCTCCCCACTCAGCAGGGAGTCTGTTTGAGATTATATCTCTCCCTCTGCCCCTCCCTTCACACTCACATTCTCCTCCCTCTAATCTCTTTCTCAAATAAATAAATAAATTTTTTTAAAAGAAAAAAGAAAAGAAAATTGATAGCATTACTTTACTGATTTATAGGTTTGTTTCTTTTAAGAGTCAAATGGCATTTGGATTTCTGAACATTTGTTTATGAGACTTGTTTCTTCCTTTCCAGATGCTGTGGTAATATATCTCTGTCCCAGTGTTCTGAATTTTAATGTAATGCACCTTGGTGAGAATTTCTTTTCATTCATTGCTTTAGGCATTGTGTAGGTCTGTCAATTTTGTGTTTTAAATCTATTCTGTGAAATATTCTGGATGAGATATTTGATAATATACTTCTCCATTTTGTCTTTTATCTATGTCTGAATAAAAGTTCAGATATTTGAATTTTCTGAAATCATTTCTTTATTTTATATCTAATCTCTCGGAGATCCCTGGGTGGCGCAACGGTTTAGCACGTGCCTTTGGCCCAGGGTGTGATCCTGGAGACCTGGGATCGAATCCCACGTCCAGCTCCCTGCATGGAGCCTGCTTCTCCCTCTGCCTATGTCTCTGCCTCTCTCTCTCTCTCTCTCTGTGACTATCAAATAAAAAAATTTTTATATCTAATCTCTCCTTTACTCAGTCTTTCTGCCTATTACAGCATCTGGAAATTATCCTTGACTTTTTTTTACCATCCCATTGGGCTTTTCATTTCCGAGATCTTTAAGTATCTTTAACTATATCTGTGTCTACATCTGTATTTCCAAAATATCTTTACCTGTTGTTCCTTATTACAGATTCTTTTTGGAGGTAGAAAATTTCCTTTCTGAGGCTATTACTCACAGATATGTGGGTGTCTTATATATACTCCTTTCTGTCCCTCATATTTCTTCTGGTTTCCATGATTTTTTTTCTCCTCAAGTATATGATGTATCTTAGCAATCCAATCACTTGTAGCTGTGAGGAACAAAACCCTGAGTGAGTATTCCTTGGTTTTATTCAAAGCATGCCAAGTAATGAGCTTCTCGATCAATGTGTCTGCTCTATGTTTTATTTTTTTTTTGTAGTTTTTATTTATTCATGAGAGACACTGAGAGAGAGGCAGAGACAGGCAGAGGTAGAAGCAGGCTCCCTGTGGGGAACCAGATGCGGGACTCAATTCCAGGATCCTGGGATCAAGACCTGAGCCAAAGGCAAGATGCTCAACCACAGAGCCACCCAGGCGTCCCTGCTCTATGTTTTTGAGGGAAGATCTGTTAGCTTTTCATTTCTGGTGGTCATTTTTCCCATGGAAGAATTCTCCAGTGTCCCACTTTGGGAGGTTTTAGGTCTACTTGTCATTTTTCTCAGTCCGACTGGAGATAGGAAGGGTTGTTCTCAGTTCAGGATAGAACATTTCATTTCCCGTAAGGTTCATTTTCCAGTGTGATCTCCCTGCTATGCTATTGTCAGAGTTCCCTGCCTTCCTTGGGCAACCCTTCCAGAGGGTAAATTGAGGCTTTATGCCTTTCATTTGTGCTGTGAGGGAAGAAATCTGAATATTTAAGAGCATTGAAACATACTTGCAAATGTGATTTTGGTCTGTAGACACCTATAAACAGCTTCCACTTTCAGAGGTAGTTGGCCCTTCAGAATCCAGCAAGCTGTGCAGATCTCTGCAGCAGGGATCCACTTGCTTCAGCCAAACCCACTACCAGAGTAAACAGTGTGTTCATCAATGGCACTTTGTACACTTTTTTCTGTCTTTCAAATTTTGTTGCTGCCATTCACTCTTCTATCTCCATTGTCTTTATGCATATATTCATTAAATATTCTTTTATAATCTTAGAGTGACTCTGTGAGAAGCAGACTGTATAAATATTTGTTTAATCTTTCGTATTTACTAGAAGTACACGAACTGCTTCCACAAAGTAAAGCAAAAAAGACAACAGTTGCCGGCAATGCACTCAGGACACTATACAATACCTTTGATGTTTTCATGTTTGTTTTTTCTTTTATTCCTCAGAGTTATACATTTCCTTGAAGAAATGTTGTATCTAAGATATCAGAAGTATTCCAAGTTGTTGAATTGTCTAATTTGCATTTGGAATGTGTGTTCACTAAAAATGAGGCCATTGATATCTGTCAGAGATGCAAACCTTTGGAATAAACATGAACTACTTTAGCATAAAACTCTTGATAAAAAAAGTTATTTTATCTTTGTATAGTCTGTATGATCCAAGTTTAATATTTTGTTTGATCATGCTTTAATGTACTAAAAATCAGAAAATGCAATGTTATCAATCAAATATGGAATTTTAGTGACTTATTGCTGTCCATTTCTGTACCTATGGAGATGAAGCTATCATTTTCACAAAGAATTCTGAAGATGATGGTGTTGTGAGGTCAAAAGGAGGCAAGTTTAAACTTGAGAGACAGATATTGTGTAAATACAACTGTTTTATTCATAAAGCACCTCAGTTTTGTTAATTATTATTTATTTTAAATGTAAATGCTTCCTCTAGGCATGTATTGTGATTTCATCTTTATTGCTAAAAGAAAAATCATGTATCTTAGACAACTCTTTAAGTATTTTTTTTCTATTTATGTGCTATTTGTTAACAGATCATTGAGAATCTTTTTATAGAGATTTTCAGTTAACTCTGTAAGTAGGACAAGAGAAACCTGGTATGATTAGAACAGTCAAGCTAACTCTGTAAGATTTTTAAAAATTGGAAATGATAGTAGTACCTATATAGTGAAAATAAAAAACTGAAGTAATATTGTTATTTCTACTTAGCAATGGCAAAATAATTAAACACCTCTGTGCACCCAGAAGGGGCAATACGATTCATCCGTTACAGTTTCGCTTTGACAGTGCTCCTTAGCAGTACATTTAAAATTTGATTTGTCTTATCCTCTTCCTAGTGGGTCTAAAAAGTGTATTTACATATATCACAGCCCTAAATGGAATGATTTAGTTCATACTTGACATAAAGCTGCTACTACAGTAAAACACACTGTTTTAATGCTAGAGTCTGAAACTGGAAAAGTCAGTTTTCCAGTTAATTAACTTAGTATTTTTCTAAAAGCGTTTCTCCCAAATAATGGTGTATTTTGAGCTACTTTAGTAATAATTATTTAAATAAGTTCACAAGTTGAGGCATCTGGGTGGCTCAGTCCCTTAAGCATCCGACTTAAGCTCAATCCAACCCTGGTCTCCCTGCTCCTTGGGGCATCTACTTCTCCCTCTGCCCCTCTCCCTATTAATTCTCTGTCTCTCTCTCTCTCAAATAAATAAATATATATATTTTAAAATAAGTAATTTCACAAATCTTCATCATGTATGAACAACCAGAAACCAGTGTTTTAGTTTATAGATGATTCAAAAAATTGAATATTTTACCTGAAAGTATTACAGATTGCCCATAGAACTCATGTGTAAGAACTCATCCCAGGAGAGAAATAGATGGATTTTTAAAATTTTTGAAGGGAAGAGTTGTAAAGAAAAAAGATCATTTTAGTTTTGAAGAAGAATATTATAAAAAGGCATAAAAAGTGAAATTCAAGAAAAAATACCATTTCAAAATAATTGTGACATAATCTATGTTAAGGCAAGCTAATTTAAATTAAGAGTTAATTTTCCCAAAGCTACATTACTTTAAATTATAGATTGCTGTCAAATATTAGGTCAGAGATGGAAAGAGTTAAGGCTAGTTGTATTTTGGCCCTTATATTTACCCTATAAGGTAGTTCATTTAAATATCACAAACTCTCTATGTAATACTCCCTTTAGACAGACAGGGAAATTGATTCACAAAAAATGTATTTAATCACTTTATGTTTTGCAACCAATAATTGGTCCTAAATATATAAATTTCTAAAGCCTTGCTTCTTCATATTTTTCCAGCTACAAAGTGCATGTTAATATATTAAAATAGCAAATAACAGAACACCCAAAATACACTGAGTTCTTAGTATCAATGAACCTTTTTTTTTTTTTACAAAAAAGGTATAATTTTCTCCTTTTTCAGTTATTCAACAAGTTGTTAAGATTACCTGTGTGTGACACCATCTTTGCAGGTGCTGTTGTTACAACAGCATAAAATGGGACCAGTGCATGTGGGTTTGGTTTCAAGTAATTAGAAATCAGTAATTGTGCTGAGACCTGAATAACATAAGTATATAATATAGCCCCACCTTTACCTAGCTCATGTGAAAATCTGGTGACAAATTTTTTTAGATAGAAGGAATTACAATATAAAGATCTTAAGGTAAAAACAAGCATGGATTGTATGAGAGGAAAATATGGAAAGTCATTAAGTCTGGGCTGTACCAACAGGAAATGGTCAAAGTTCGTACTCTGTCATCACATCCTCTATTCTTTCATAATTGTGTATTTTACAAGTTACTTTCTTACCATTATGGATCATTTCAATTCCAATTTTTACAGAGAATTTCGTATCACCTAAATGACCTGAAGAAAGCTATTTGAATAAACTAAGTCACATCAACACATAACTAAGTGGTAAATATGGGAATACTTTTATATTATGAGAAGATTCCTATAATTCAAATATAGATATTTTCTGAAAAAATAAAAAAATCAGAGATCACAAATTTTAAATAATATGAGAAGACATTTTTTGAGAAAAAGATCCCTCTAAAATTTAGCAGTTGCTACTTTTTAGTTTTGTCCATCCTGGCACATTGCGATAAAGATAGAATTTGTAATTAAGCACAATTACATTATTATTATACCTTACTAAATGTTGTCTTACACAAATAATTTAAACATTTAAACTTTAGTTGACTAAATAATTAAAAATGTGTAATAGCACTCTCAAATCTGCTCTCTGGTAAATTCTCTAGCACTCAAACTGAACATGTGGGAATTGTTTCCAATTTATTTCTCTCCCACCATATCTTCCAACACCAATCCTCATTCTTTATACACTCTTAGTATATGTCTAAACTTTTTATGTAGTTACTATCTTAATTATATCATTTTTGTCTCCTGTTTTGTTCTGAAATATTACAATAGTTTGATAACAGTTTCCTTCCTGTCAATCTTTCTTTGTTTTCTAATTAATCAATCTTATATCCATTTATTTTAAAGAGCTAATACTTTTTGTAGTATTTTATCACTACATTGCTAAAAGTCTTAATATCTTAATCTGTGCTTTTACTAAATTCCAAACTCATTGGCATAAGGTAAAAACTTATTTTGTATTTACTTTCTCAATCTCAGCTTATCTCATTCTCTCTCTGCTACCACTCATACTATGTCCAAAAATACATGGAATGTTTTAAATACCTAAAACCTAAGAGCCACTTTGGTTTTTAGATTTATTTATTTATTTGAGAGAGGGAGAGCACCGGGTGGGGGTGCATAAGCAGAGGGAGAGAGAGAATCACCAAGCAGACCACCCGTGAGCTCAGAGATCAATGCGGGGGTTCTATCCCAGGACCTTGAGATCATAACCTGAGCCAAAATCAAGAGTCCATTGCTCAACCGACTGAGCCACCCAGGCACCCCATTAAGTATTTTATTTTTCGAATTAATTTTTTTAATTTTTATTTTTTTTTTTGTTTGTTTTAAGTAGGTTCCACACCCATCATGGAGCCCAATGCAGGGTTTGCCTACCCTGAGATTAAGACCTAAACTGAAATTAAGAGTTGGATGCTTAACTAAGCTACTCAGCCACACCCACTTTGGCTTTTAGATGCATTATAGTGATATGCTTCTCTTATTCTAGCTCTCACCCTTTCTATCTCCTATTTCTGACCTAATATTTGCTGCAACAAATACACAAAAAAATTCTGAAAGAAATATTCAATATGGTAGGCATGGATGCATTTGGACAAGTATCCTTGCTAAGGTGCATTTTATGTTTCCCTACTTTATCCACCTCAATAAATTGGCAGTTTGTCCATTTATTCACATTTGTGCTGCTAATTGAGGGTGCTGAGCAAGTCAAATATCCCTTCTCATTTAGCAGTATTGAATGAAAGGGAAATAACACTCTTCTCACCAATGGGAAAATCTATTTCAATAGAGTCTCATCAAGAAGTAGCTCATATCGTTTACAAACTGACTTAACTTAAAGTAGCTTTGATTGAATATATCCTGATTTTGATTGTGTTTGAGTGACCTGTCCCTGCCATTCCTATAATCTTTGCTGGTAGGTGTAATTTGATAGATAACTTTTATTTTTTCCAGGAGTGACAAAAGCAGCCAAGATACCACATTCTTGACTAGTTTTTGGTCTGATTAATTTTCTTTAGTAATCCACCTATATATTTTCCTGGTTCTGATGCTTTTCCTACTACTCATGGTCACAGTGTTTGAATGCCTTGATACCACGATGGCATGGATTATCGCCTCACATTTGAGGTTCTTCATCTCCTATATTTTCATCATTCTTTCTCTCAAACAAAATCTTAGTCATCATTTAGATTATAGACCTAGAGATTGTTTCAATTTTCCCATTCAATAAGTACGCAGGTCGGCATATTAAAGCACTCTTGAATTTCTACTAATGTAACTTATAAAGGTTAGGAATACTAGACAGGAGGAAAGAGAAAGCACAAGCACAGGTCTGAGAATTCCAGGTGCATCTTACAAAGATTTTCCTTAGAAGAATAATATGTGTTTTTATCTTCGTTGCACCAAGACATATAAGAGATATTTTACTCAGGGGGGGGCAAGTTTTAAATTTACCTGGCGGGTGTTTTTATTCCACTGGCCACATGGTCAAAACCAGGCTGTGTAACTGGCTAAGGCAGGTACAAACCCACATCGATTTTCAATAAACTACATCAATGAGCTGGTTCAGAGTACTTTGGGGAATGATTTGGATGTAAATGGCATATTCTAAGTACCAGCTGGTACATTTCATCATTCTCTTGACTGAGGGTCAACATCAGAGTTGCAGGCATCCCTGATGATAAGCAGTCTAGTTACAAGTCAACTCTGTCCTTCCACCTGCTTTCATACATTTGACACCTGGCCATTGCCAGCAATTCTCTAGATTTATGTGTTTTGTTTGGTACTTTGTTTTTGTTTTAGTTTTTACCACTTATGTCAGTGTTTGGTGAAGTTATAGACACTTCACACACGTTATATTTTTATACATTTCATTTGCCCTGTGTCTTCCTTCCTCCCCACACCCAACTCTCCCCTTAAATGTCTTTGTTTCCTTTGAGCTTCTTCTAGGTACAGAGTCAATACCAATTAATGAGAGGATTAATAATGTCTACAAGCTATTATATTAGGCACTTCTGCCCTACTTACTTTCCTGAATAGTAATTTTCAGAGAAGAGAGCTACTGTCTGGGATGGGCACAGTATAACAGAACTTTACTAACACATTTTCATATAAATTCAAGAATAATTAGCTCGCCCAAGTTCTTCAATTGAATGAATATTTTGAGACTTTTTAATGTGGTTTCAGGAAATCAAAATATAATTGCGGGAAGGTGAAATCTGCAAATCTGGAGCAAAGACAGCTCAACAATAGGTAACTCCTATTTTGTCCCCATGTCCCAGGCACTATTCTGATCACTTTTTCACTTACTGAATCAGTACAACAACACTATTCGGTAGGTGCTATTTACTAACCTGAATTACAGGGCAAGGGACTGAGTCATAAAGAGTTCTCAGTAACCCACACATGAGTTCATAGTTATGGAGCAGTACAGCAGAGATGCAAAACTAGACCCTCTGGCTGTGCCATCTGCACTCTTAACTAGAGGACAACAGACACTTTTGTCCTGCAGAGATCATGGCGTAATGCCGGGGAAAATGTGAGCAAAAGTGAAGATACATTCAGCCAGATTAGTATATTCCAATGCCCAACTTCTTCTTTGTTTTTAAAAGCCAAAGAGAGTACAGCCTACTTTTTGGAAACCCAGTCTTAGTAATCAGTAGCTTAATCAGTGGTATGCCACCAACAACGCACTTCCAATTTTTTTCTGAATTTTAAAAATATATAGAGATACTCATGTTCACACATTTAAAAATATCTTCAGGTAAATTTGATTCATGCTTATGATAAGATTGACTCATTTAAAGACTTTTATCCTGTCCTTCCAATATAAAGCAGGACTGGAACAGACAAAGTTGCAAATAATTCACCATTTTCTTCTTGGAAAAGTATGCTTTAAAATCTATGAATATTGTGAAAAAGTAAGGTGACATTTACTTTGAAGTAGGTTTCTCTTAAATAAAACATCTGTACCTTCCTATGTGGACTCAATGGAATTTGATATGGTTGTCAGATTCTTAAAATGTATTGGTTTTCAAATATATTTAATATGGCTTTTCAGAGACCTTGATTTATATTGTTTTCCAACCTAAAATTGTTGAGATCGTTGGGTAGTCAAAGTTCAGAGATGTTCAGTGTCCTCAATCCTTGCATTCACAATATCTTTGCATTTTCAGTGCATTTAATAGTCAAAAAATTATGTCACTTGAAGTATCTAGGGATTACTCTTTCATTTATAGCCTCTTCAAATAATTTTCTAATTACTACAGAGAACCTCATTATGGAGACTGTTAGCATGTGCAAATAATTAATATAAATGTGTAAGTAGTTGTAAATAAAATAGTGTTAAAAGGAATTACATGTCTTCAGAAAGATATGCCAAACTAATTACGATATTAGCACATCCATAACATATGGTTCTTGACAGACAATGTGAATACATATTAATCTCAGACCAAGCACATTCTTCCTACAAAAATATATTATGGAATGATAAATCGTATTATGCTATAAAAGTTTATAAGGAAATATTCCTGGACTTTTGTACTTATCTGTAGGGTTATCACAGGAGAAACAAATTATGAAATGAATCATGTTTTCTTATTTATCTTAACTGTGTATTACTTTTTAATTTTGGTGAAAGATTAATTGTAACATTTATAAAATCCTAATTGAATCACTATAGCAAAAACAGTGTATCTAGAAAATCCAGTCTGAAGGTAGTATTTACTTTCAAGGTAGAAAATATTAAAAAGAGACCCCAATAGCAATGCTTTAAATAAAAAAGTTGCCTAATAACTGCATTAATTAATTAGGACTTTTCCTGTTGAAAGTGAGAGAACATCTAAGTCAAACTGTGGAAAGAGTATATTGAGTCTGATAAGAATAAAATTCTAAGGATCTAGGGCACAAGTGGTGTTATCAAGATGTTGTTACTTTCTCTCTCTTGTCTCATTGCTGTACTGACTTTACTTCCCACCACGTGGTAAAAGGATATTGCTGCTTAAGAAATCATATCCCCTCAAACTTAGATCCAGCAGTTAAGTTTGAATCTCTTCCCAAAACTCCATTAAAAATCTTATATCTCCAGATACCTATCTATTTTAGGCCTAAGTTGTCTGTTCATCTCCTGGAGTGAAATTAATGATTGCATTAAACTTTACCGAAATCCTAGGAAAATGGAAATTTCCTCAGAAGAAAGTTATTATAGGATTACCAGAAGGAGATTAATAGGGGAGTAGCAGCAGAAATAATAGATGTTCATTCTAGTTTATCTTTATTGGAAAATAGCACATATATGCACATACACAGATTCCCCTTACATAAGTACATGTAAAATCTGCATACTCATAGAATGGAAGGGTTTGCAATAAGCAAATGTCTCCAGTGAGAACTAGGAAAGCAAAATATATTACACAATTCCAATTATAAAAGTAGGAGTCCTATAGAATTAAGAAACACTAGGGGGACTAGAAATAGGCAAGCACTTCTGAGCCATTAAAAAGTGATATAACTTTCTACAGCTGTATTTCTCCCCTTCAGGTATTTATAAATTGTACTTTTAGGCTTAATAAATTGTAGGCTAAGACACTGAGATTCAGAACTTGGTCTAGAAAAAGACACAATGCTTCCAAAGGAAGAAAATTATAATGAATGGTTAACTTAGTAACAGAAATGATAGAAAATAGAATCAATCAAATGATATCTTTAAATTTTTTTTTATTTATTCATGAGAGATACAGAGAGAGAGGTAGAGACACAGACAGAGGGAGAAGCAGGCTCCCCACAGGGAGCCAAACATGGGACTCAATCTCTGGATCCATGATCACACCCTGGGCCCAAGGTGGCGCTCAACCGCAGAGACACCTTGCTTGCCCCAAATGATACCTTTTTTTGAGCTTGCATTTAAATTCCAGTTAGCATACAGTGTAATATTAGTTTCAGGTGCACAGTAGAGTGATTCAACATTTCCATGCAACATCCAGTGCTTATCATAACAGGTGTCTTCCTTAGCCCCCCTCACTATATATCCTATTCACCCTGGAATGATACCTTTAAAATGATGAAATAAAATACTCATTAGTTTTAATCATATGCTTAACAAAATATACTCTTTATATAAAAGTAGAGTGAAGACAGATTGTTTGTTTGTTTGTTTATTTATTTATTTATTTATTTGTTTATTTATTCTAAATTGAGACATAATTGAAATAGACTTTAGGCCAAGACTGAGTTCTTTTGGTGTCTGTAGGACTGCAGTAAAAGAAACATTTAAGTAGCCCTTTGGGAACAATGAGATGATACCAGAAAGAAACATGGAAACACTTGTAAGAATACGAAACCTCAGAAAATATAATAACTTTAAATAGACATTAGTTTTTAAATAGACATGCAAGATTAAGTTACATGTAAAATTAAAACACTGTTTATCATAGTCCCAAAGAGGGAACCAAATATTGATCAATAGCCACACAATGGAACATTTCTTAGTAATGAAAATGAATAATACACAAATTCATGAAACTATGTAAATGAAAAAAAATGATATTAAGAAAAAGAAGCAGACCATATACAACTTTGTTAATATAAAGTACAAGGAGAAGCTGAACTATGCTGCAAGAAGTTGAGATTGTGGGAGGTTTTGGAGGTTGGTGTTTAAAAAGGATCAAATGATATTTCTGGCATTTTATGATTTGAATATTGATTGTACGGTTATGTCTAACTTGTGAAAATTCATAAGCTGTTAATCTATTGCATGGACATTTTTCTGTTTGTACATTTTACTTTAGTGAGAAGTTAAAGAGAAAGAGAAATAGAAGCAGCTCTATTTACTTAAATGTGAGCTGGTAATGTAGGCTTAAATAACTTTTAATACTTATCCTACTACAAATTTCAAAAGTCCATTATTTATCATAGTAATTAAAAGATTAAGCATTAGTAATATCTACCTGAAAAACTAAATGAAGCATAATGAAAATGTATTATATTAGAAACTAATCATTAAACTATTCATAGAAAGTTTCTAAGGATTATCTTCAGTTAATGGTAAATGACTAATATATTTAATAATGATTATAGCAAGAGATAAATGTTTTCAAAGATTTGCAGGCATTGCACTTATTGCAATGAGTTGATAATATTCTCATGATAAAATTCAAATACAAAATGATTTAAGGTTATGTCAGATAACCAAAATGTGACAGTTAAAACTAACCATAATTTTATTTATTTAAAAAGTACTTGTTAGGACATATTCCTGAATATCAGTGAACATTGTATAAAGCCAATAAGCCAAAATAAATGTAAAAAAATTAATTGTGCAATTTGTTATGAATCTCTTTAAATAAAAATATTGCAACAGTTATAGTTTAAAATTTTCTTGAAAAGGAAACAGAAAATATAATCAACTTTTGAAAAATACTCAGAATTGTATAACATAATGACAAATTTTTTACACTCTTACCATGTGCCGCAATTTGTTATGCTCTGGCAACATCTTCCCTATAAATGTCACTGCATCATTGAGAGTCCTACACTTATTATTCCATTTTATAGAGAGTAAATTGAGAAATGTTTTCAGGTTGTTCTGGCCCTACCCTCTATGCCCTCAAATGAGTGATTCTCAGAATGAATCGTATACCTGAATTTCATATGGAACTTCAAAACACACATGGGTCATTACCAAGACTCATTGAAATAACACTTAAGCAATGAGTTCTAGGTACCTGTTTTTTTTCTTTTTTTTTTTTTTCATAAAATCCCACAAATTCTGAATTTTCCTTGTGCTCACTTAACACTCTTTGACACAAGCCCATGCAGGAATTTCCTGAAATATTTGTGTTTTTTTTTCCTTTTATTGGATGATATTGTTGTTTTGCTGTTGTTGCCTTGTTTATTTTCAGAATTTTTGCAAAATTCTGTTGAGAAACCTAGATCGCTGATTTTCACCTTGTGGCCCTATAATTCTTTCCTTACTTTTGACTTCGCTGTTTGTCTTATTTACCTGTTCTTACTTTGTACTTGAAAGTCATGATGCCATGCGTTGGCTACCTCTGGTCTTCTGTTCTGACTGACAGCCAAGATGGATTGACTTACCAAATGACTGAATTGATTTACTGTTTTTGCTGTGGCTAACTATAATCAATTTTAATTTAAACTGTGATTTTGCCTTGGCTGTCCCCTGGACCCACTGGCTATTATCACATCGATATTTGTGAATTGTCATCCCATCCTTAAGAAGAATATGTTTATATTCTTGATGATTCTATAAATCATTTCACTGATTTAGAAAGAGATAAAAATTGAGGTATCTTGGGGTCACTGAGAAAATTTTATGTCTTTACTAGGATGTGTGTTGTAGAGTGTTCAATTTATAATATTTTCCTAAGTTATATTTGGGAAAAGTGTTTTTATTTTAATATCTGTATTTTTAAATTAAAAGTTTTAACAATGAAAACAAAAGTGTTAGACTAATTTCTTTTAGATGAGGGGGGACAAAGACTGTGAGGGAGAGCTTTTTGGAAGGCTATTGTAAAAGTCTATGTAAAAGAAATCAGTGTGGAAGATGGTAGCAAGAGTAAAGATAATTAGAATTACCTGAATTCTGGATACAGGGTTAGTACAAACAGGAAGTGCCAATTAATAACACATGGGGTGTTAGAGAGTTGTCACTGCTATGACTTCAGGATTTGGGGCCTGAGCAATTAATTACTTATTTCTGTCACTGGGGAAAAAAGCAGGAGAAAAGTGTTTTGTTATCATTTTGTTTTGTTTTGGGCAGGAAGATCAGGGGGTCAATTTGAGCCATTTCATTTTTGGATTGCTTAGTAACCCATGAGACCAAGCGCAGTCACTGAAGGAGTGAAAGCGCAGACAGAAATAGAAGAAATAAAGAATTAAAGGATGGAGCAACTCTGTATGTAGAGGTCAGAAAGAGAAATACCATCTATGAAGACTGAGTGAGATTAGAAGTACAGTGAGTGACAAGGACAGAGTGGTGTGACTGGAGGCAAGTAAATTGATGTTTCAAGAAAAAGATCAAAAAAAAAAAAAAAAAAGAAAAAGATCAGCTGTGCCAAATGCTGCTGATAAATTAAGTGAGAGGAAGATTAAGAAATTAGCATTATATTTACCAGGCCCATGATAAATCAAAACAGTTTTTGTGGAGTTTAGAGTGATAACACTGTTTTTAAATGGACAGAATCCAGGAGAATGAATAATTAATAATGCAGAAGAGGGGGGAAGTTGCCGAAAACATTCTTAAGTAGGAGAAAGGGAACACGTTACGCTGAAGAGAAAAGGGACAATTTCAATATTCCCAGATTGTTTTCCATAGGAGAGTGTGGGCAAAATATGTGAATGCAGATCCAGGTAGCCTAATTGATCCATGTGATGGGTAGATTTCTTCAATAAAATAGGAGACATGATCATCAGTTTAAGGTAAGGTCAAGGAATACATGTGAGGTACTGAGGCTTTGAGAAGAAACAGAATGAAACCCCTTCTTGGAGCAAAGGATAGTTGAAGGGATTAGAGAAATACTGTAAGATTTCCATCTACATCAGGTGGTTCTTGGGCTGATCATCATTATTTGTCTGTTTTTCCCAGTGACTTCCCACTGTGGTGGAAAGCACTGTGCAGCTAGAGCACAGTTAGAGCCCTGGACTCTGCTAAGGCTGCCATTCAGCAAAGGGAATAGAGTGAAAGGAGACACAAGAGAAATGAAACCAATAGGTGAGAGCATGATTATAATGAGCTGAGCATGGAATTTAACAAGAGAAAGCAGGAAATTGAGATTAAGCAAATAGTGAGGAATAGTAAAAGACAGTAGGATCAACATGTCTGTGCATATTGTTTCTGACCTTTATTTCAGATTTTACCATTTATTGACTTAATAACAATGTAAATAATAGGCCTGATAAAATATTTCTGTATAAATAATATGTCTACATATGGAATACTGTAGCACGTTAGATTTAATTAACAAATAATGTTTATTTAGGATGACTTATTATGAACCAATAAAATTTAACATAAAATAAGAATAAACTCATAAAATAGGACATTTAAGAACTTCCAAAGAATAATATTCCAAGTTTAGATTTAAGGATCATGATATCTTGGCAGAAATCTATAGATATCAGCAGTATTAGACACATTGTCATGTAGACAGACAGCTTTGATTCTTTTGACAAATTATTATGGTTGGAACTCTTCCCAGACTCATTCAGCTTTGTGAGTGTAGATTCAATCTAAATTAGAGAGGTCTGGCCTTTAGTTACATAATTGCAATTGGGTATGAATTAATACTCACTGTTTAAGGGAAAGACTTTTAAAAATATGTAGATTAAAGGGTAGCTTATTGCTAATGATCATTATTTATTCAACACCATTCATTACATTCTGGAAGAAATGAATAACATTGCTGAAATGCATAGATTATCTTAGGGCTGTGCATAACCACATTGTCAGAAGTTTCTAGAACTTTATTCTGAAAGTCACAGAGTGAAAATAACTGTTAGATTCTTTTCTGGTTGGGGAAAGAGTGAGGGATAATTATTGTCCTACACTGAAGACCAACGAGGATTCCTTAATGCTTCATCCTTTACTTTGTCTTCTATCTTCTCTACACACATTCCATTTATTTTATTTTTTATTTTTATTTTTTATTTTTTTTACATTCCAAACATTTAAAGGGTAAATGACAGCCTCCTAATCCTTAAGGAGAAAAAATGTAAATAAAAAATAAAACTTTAATATAATCCCATTTTAAACCATTAGATAAAAAATTATTAAGAATAAATGAAATCTCAATAAAGGGCAAGGCTACCTACAAAGTCATTCTCAATTTTAGATACTAAGTTTGTAGTTTGTATAAAAATATAGTTTCATTTTAGCATATCAGATTTAGCACATAATTTGGAAAAAGAAAGATGTTTAACCCCCCTGTCAATGGGCAAAGAGACACCTTGGTGGTGGTTGAGAAAAAAAAAAAAAAAGAAAGAAAGATGTTTAGAAACAAAGTATGTAATAAGTCCTATTCAAATATTTTGATTTAGTTCAGTTACCAGTGTTGGTTTCCAAAGGGTAATGTCTATTTGCATTATTTGTATTTTTTAAGCATTTATTAATAATATATTTACTATGTGCAAAGTAATCTGGTGTCATATTTAGATATATTCCAATACATTCCAGATTAATTTTTCTACTTTGAATGCATACTCATTGAGACTATATAAGTTAATTGACTTAAAAAATAAAAAATAACTAACTAAATAAGTAAATAAATAACCAACCCTGAGAATATAGGTAGAAAACTATGTTGAGTCATTTGATACCTAATATGAATATTAGTTTTCTTCTTCTATAGAAATATATAGAGAAAGAATGAGATCAGATTAGTTTCTGCCTTTGAATTATCTTATACTTTACTTTTTTCTGCTCTAAAATTCTGTTTGTGAAATTTAGACTCTTGTGCCTTTTTTCCTTTTAATAGAGGAGGTTGAGGTAATATTTTAATATTTTACAGCCCAATGACAGAAGTTTTTGGATGCATGCTTAGTAGATTTGTAAAACATAATCATGTTTGATTCCTCTAAATTTTATAGATTGAGCCAAAAACACATTATTTAGCATGTATGAATTTCAATATAAGAATAAAATTAACTGATATGTCAATTGAAATATATATGATTACTATATTATCAATTGATTTAATCATTAATATGGCAATTGTTATGTTAGGAGTGATAATCTTTTTTTGAAATGGAGTGTGTTATTCAAAGCTACATGCATATTGAGGCACCTGAGTGGCTCTGTCGGTTAAACTCTTTTTTTTAAAGTAATAAATTTATTTTTTATTGGTGTTCAATTTGCCAACATACAGAATAACACCCAGTGCTCTTAATTTCAGCTCAGGTCCTAATCTCAGGGTCGTGGGATTGAGCTCCACATGGGGCTCCATGCTGGGTGTGGAGGCTACTTAAGATTATCTCTTTCCTTTCTCCCAGTTTGCAACACACTCTAGCTCTCTCTCTCTCTCAAAAAAAGCTACATACATGTTTTAAAATACAATTACTGGATAATATATCAAATAGATCATTTTCCAGATTAAAATGAGTGCTTTATTGGATTCGGACTTTTGAATAGGACTCATTATTGTGTTAATTATCTTAAACACTTTCATAGCGAATATTGGAAAGCTAAAAATATTTCTGAAATGATAATTTCCCAATAATTGTTTCAGACAAATTCAAGCAAAAATTATTTCAATGAGATATAATTGTAATATGTAATTATATATAATACACATTACATAGTTGTAATTTCAACACGATTAGTAAAAGAAATAAACTGAATAGAGCTGAAGCCTCTCCCCAGCCCAGATTTGCGTTGTTTTGGCCAAGTTTCTGTTATAAAATAGACCATCAGTCAATTACCTTATACCATGATTTCTAAACGTTGCTTTTTTCCAACATCATGTAATATCAACATAAATTACCAGATTACCCAGTTTTTTTTTAACCTGCAAACTTTTCCATCTACTTACAGTGTTGTTTATAATTGGCTATGTCTGCTTGTTTTATTTTCCTGCTTCTGTTAGAAATGTGAGAGTACTTGATCTACCTCTATTAGGTTCAGGTTCTTCCAATCTATTCTGATTAAACATGGTCAATAGGCTAGTATATTAATATGTGAATTGATTTATTTTGAAAGAACTTGAAAATAGAGAGTCATCTACATACATAGTTTAATAAGTGGTCACATGATCTAATAGCCTTAAGTGTGTCATACATAACTGTATAATGAATCACAATCATTTACATTCAAAATATGAAAACTTAATCATTTTTCCATACAAACTAGATCAGCTCAAAACATTTTAAAAATAATAGCACAAAAATAAAATCATCAAAAATACTGGTATCAAAGATTCTAGAAAGTAATATAATGCTTACTTATAATTTTAAGAAAAATTAAACATGAATAAATAATTATGTATTTTATCAGTACACACAAACACACCCAAAGTATCACTAATTAATACACTTGGTAATCTGGGTCACAACTGTGTGGATTAGTAGTATTAGAGCCAATTGAAATACAACCAATTTTGCTTATTTGTGTGCCCATACAAAGGAGTAAAATAGAACAAACTTTGTTGAGATGTCTGAATCATTTATCAGAAATGCACTATCATTTTAAACAGAGTAAAATTATTAGGGTACTCTTACCTAAAAATCAAAAGTATGCAAGCAGCCTGGATGAGCATGAGGTAAATAGAAAAATCAATAATGGAAGATTGTAAAATGTCATCCTAGGTTCTGAGGGGATTTTTCTTTTATTTATTCAAGCAGTATTTATTGAGCATCTACTAGGCAGTACACTGGAGTTTCACTGGTGAGCAACATGAGGCATATAAATAAATAAACAATATAATGAGATAATTAATGAAAAAGTGTGATTTGCAGGCATATAGGAAAGCAGTTAGAATCAGTAGCTTTTATTAAAAGACACAGAGGAGGTTGGGGTTCAAGAAGTGCACTTGTCATGAGCACTGGGTGATGTATGGAATTGTTGAATTGCTTTATTGTACACCCGAAACTAATATAATACCATATGTTAACTAAACTGGAATTAAAAATTAAAAAATAAAGTATAAAAAAACCCACGGAGGCCATTTGTAACAAATGCAGTAGGTATTCTGCTTATAGCACTTGGAGATAGCCCATTAGTGGGGTTGTCTGACTTGGAACAGTATCTGAATCATTCTGGCCCTGCCTTTGCCTTTTACTTTTAAGGACCCTTCCTATTCCATTGTCCCAAATGGATAATTCAAGACAATTTCTTTATCATAATGTCAACTAATTAGTGAGCTTATTTCCATCTTCAATCTTAATTTTCCTTTTTCCATGTAAGGTAAAATATTCATGGTTTCCAGGGATTAGGACATGGTGAAATATTCATAGTTTCCAGGAATTAGGACATGAATTTTTGTTAGGAGGGGAGTAGCATTATTCTGCCTATAACACTAAATGATCTCTGGAGTCATTTTGATCAGAAGTTTGGTTGAAGATATAACTTAATATGTGGTATTTACAAGTCAATGTTCTCTAAATACTAGTTTTCACTCTTAATTTGATGAGGAAATGTCAAATTGCAAAACACTCTGATTTAAATGAAGTCTTATGCTCAGTTTTAAGTACACAACATTCCAGAGTATATGGAATAAATACTCTCAAAATTTTCAGAAGAGTCATGTTTTGAAATTTGTATAAATCATAAAACAAAACTCTGATTAATATTTATATTTAGATATGTACCTATCAGTCTCAATACTATGGTTTTTACTTGATTTGTCCATTTTCCATTTCCAACTTCCCTGAACAACATCACTGGACAAGTTCTACACATATACCCATGTGCATATGTATTTTTTGTGTGTGCATATGTATTTTTAAAAGTTACTTTCTCATCTAGTTTAACCTTAATGTTATGTATTTGGATAAGAGCAGATCAATATTATAATTTCATCTTGATTTTTAAAAAGGTAAATTAGATAAAACTTTATTCAACTTCTGCAAATGCAGACTTCATAATATTACTTGAAGATTTATATTTTTCCATACAAACTAAATATGATCAATAGAAAATTCTGTGAATGTACTGTCAAATACACTTTGGATAGTTTTCTCTTTCCTTTCCCTAATTTATAATGCAACAGTTATAAAAGCTTACCCCTACCTTGGGGAGAAATCGGTTGAAATTTCCTAACCTCAGTTCTTATGAAGCTCTTCGCCACAGGCTTCAGGCAAGAGAAATGTTTATCACAAAGTAAAACATCTCCTGAGTCAGCCTGTTCAGGGAGATTTGCTGCCACTTTTATTGAATTCCTGAGGATTTTATTCCTCGAGCTATTACTCTCGAATGTATGAGCAAGGAAAGGCCAAAGACCTGTAACACTTTAATATGTCTCTCCATGTAAATGTTTACGAAAACTAAGAACAAAGCCGTAAGTCAAAGCACCACTGCCTGGTGGCTTTTTATCTTTTCTTTCCCCTCGATATTGCCTGGGGACTAAGGAAGACTTGAGTTCAAGTTCTGTTTTTGACACTTTTTTTTTTTTTTTTTTTTACTTCATGGTAGTAACAATGTTTCTAAGGACATTTCCTATAGTCAAAGAGGTAATGGAACTCATCTGAAAGTGTTGGGGCTGGGTAAAATGAGACTATTTATCCAAACAATTTATTAGAGTGCCTCACCCCCTGTAAGTTTTCAATGAATTATAAGTTCATCAGCATCCTTCCAAATGGCTCTTTTCTGTTCAATTACTTTTCTATTGAATTCTTCTATTTTGACTGTAGACTTCTCTGAACTTTATTAACATCACTCAGAAGCAGGACACATCATAAGGTGTTTATCATCCTTTGCCAGTCTAAATTCAAAATGAAAAAAAAATATTTGAGAAAGTACTAGGGCAAAGAAAAGAATTTTATTTCCAGAGGGTTTTTTTTTTTTTTTTTTATCACCTTGTGGTCTGTTTGGACAAAAGCTTTGTCTCAGTCATACTGAAAATTCTTTGCATTAAAGTACTACAGATAATTAACATAGCGCTAACCTGTCAAACTAGGTGAGAAAATTTGATTTAGGTAAATTGAATATTATTACTGAAATACCAAATAATTTATTAAGAAACAAGCAAATATGTAGACTAAGTCAATTTAGTCTCATTTACACACTAAAGCCAACTCTTCCTGCAAACCATTCTGTAGCTAAAAAAAAGCCAGAGATCTTTAAATGAATGTGTCCATTATATACGATTCATATCAGTGGAAAGGAAGGAGGGATGTTTCAGGGAGTAGATTTTCAATTATCAAATCAACTTCAGGCCCGGACCAAAAGAGCAACACTCTTATGTGACATGTTGTAACATGAGGTCTCTAATAATGAAGTGGTCAGGACCTCATTTTTATATTCCAACGAGATAGCTCACAGAATAACATGCTACTCCCCTAATTATGCTAAACAATAATTACAGGATCAGATTATTAAAGCATCGTGATAAGAAAAAAAACTTGAACTGGGCTAGAAAGGAAGGTGAGGAGGTCTCTGAGAAGAGCTTCATTTTATTTTCAACTTTATTAGACATTTGCCATGAGTGAAAAGTTAAAGGTGTTTTTATTTTTTCTTAGCTCACAATATACCATGCAGGTTAACAAAAGAAGTGATACAGGCACAATTACATATCTCACCATCTATCCTAATGTTATGACACAGAAGCAGGTGGGTGAGAATGTGGCAGCCTTAATTTTTATTATTATTGTTCTATATTATTGCTTCCAACATAGTGATGACTGCAAATGCCATTTAATATAATTCAGCATTATTCCCAAATTTGTGCACCTGTCTCAAAAAAAGAGAAGAGCTACAGGTAGAATTTATTAATAGCATAGGAAAAGCAATCATTTGTTTCTTTTCATTCAAAGGTGCTTTTTGTCACAATATATTAATGAAACTTAATTTGGAAAAAGACCAATAATGTGTTTTTAATTCAATGAAAATTTATTGAGAAATTACTTTGTTTCACTTGTACTCGGGGACTAAGTTGACCAACTGACAGTATGTTCTCCAATCCAAACTACCATAAAATCAAATACTAACGGCGACTTAGGCCAATGTAAGTTTTAGGTTTCCTGCGTGTTAAAAATTCATTTACTCTACACTTTTTAAGTAATATGATAGAAGAAACAGAGTGCCATATTTGAAAATACTATTTTTTATTCTGTTCTTACATTTTTGTCAACTATTTCATTATTTTTTGCCATAGCATTGGTTTGGCACATGAGGTACCCAAAATGGCCAATTTATTGGTTCCCTGTTTAAAATATCTCACTCCTGGCATTCCAAATCCACTGAGGCCAAAAGCACAAAGACAATAATCAAATTCTTCCAGTTGGTATTGTGTGTATTGATGAGAGGGGCCACATATAAGTACATTACTTGATTCTTGGATGTGTGCACACACTATTGTTTTAAGATATCCTGGTACTGCAGCCAGTGGAGACCCCAGCCCTCAGAATGTTGTCTCCAAAGTAGGGAAGTAAGTCAGTCTTCATCAGGCCATTCAATCTTTCTATTAGGCCAGCTGCTTCTGGGTGATGGGGCTCCTTATAGAACCAGATTCCATTTACACAAATCTGTTGTCGCACCTCCTCAAATAAAATATGACACTGTATGGATTATGACAGCAATAGATAAGGCACTAAGTTCACAGTGAGGATGCTGGTGGGTCTACAAGCAGGGAAGACAAATCCATGACCCAAAATGTGACTTTATAAATGAGCACAAAGTACTACTCTTTCTATGACAGAAGGAATTCAATATAATCAAGCTGCCAGCTAGCGATTTGCGGATACTGTTGTGTATGTTGGTATCCACTTTCGGAGGTGGGAAAAGATCTGAGATTTGTAGTCTTTGCTAATTTCCGTCATGTATGTATTCTGGCCACTGATGATTTCACACTACCAACATGATTTTTGAGTAATAAAACTGAAAAAAATGTGCACAATTGACTTTTGAGATCTGGTAGGAGCTTCAGAACACCTAGTTTGATTGTTCATGTTGTGACAGTAGCCATATCAACCATAGTAAAGAAAAACCTATTTTCTTTTTTTTCTTTCTTTCTTTTTTTTTTTTTTTCCTGTGGAGGAGGACATCCCTGTGTTCCTCAAAAACATAAGCACCAATCCCAGAATCCCCTTTGAGGACCACTTTCCTGAAGCCTTCAGGAGTTATTCAGGAAGGTAAATAATGACTGAGCAGGAAAATAGGAGGTTTCTGGCACATATAGAAACCCTAAATAGGTACATCTATTAGTGAGTGGTTGATTTAGGATCAGAATCAAAAGGATATGACTTTAAGACCCTTCATCTAAATTATGCTTCATTTATTTTATCTTGGCTTTCTAAAAAATTAGTAAATTCACAATCCTTGAGGTATATATGAATATATACATGTGTCTATGTGTATATGTGTGTATATATGTGATATAGCTTATTTGGAAGAGTGTAACATTGCACATTTTAATACATTCTACTTCACAGAGACATCTATGCTATACAAAGCATACCGTTTCCATATTCTCAAAATATTTTGTTCGCTGTGTTGGGTACCCTGAATGCCAGATGGATAGGAACAAATGTATGGCATTATAGATTATTCTGATATTGCCTATTTGGAAACATGAAACACAAATATAGTGTGGGTTGGTAGAAAGGTTGAAATTGGGTGAGATAAATTGGGAAATTGAAATAGTATTGATATTTCTGGGTCACAAGAAAAATGATATACCCATCAGTTTAAACTAGTGAGTTGGAAACTCTAAAACTGCTCAAATTATCTTGAACTGGTAAAAATGACATAATATATCTGCTGGTAAAGTTTTAGTCTTGACAGATACATTTACCTAGATAAATATGACACCTTTTGTTTACTTTAGGCTCCGCACAAAATTATGGAATGCCTGTACTACATTATTATTCGTCACACCTCCTAAGGTTAAAAAGGATAACTCAAACACCAGAATCCAATGAATAGGTTAAGAGAGTTTTATTCCATATTAAAAGCAAATCTCAGGGGATCCCTGGGTGGCTCAGTGGTTTGGCACCTGCCTTTGGCCCAGGGCACGATCCTGGAGTCCTGGGATCGAGTCCTACGTTGGGCTCCTGGCATGGAGCCTGCTTCTCCCTCCTCCTGTGTCTCTGCCTCTCTCTCCTCTCTCTCTCTCTCCTCTCTCTGTCTATCATAAGTAAGTAAATAAGTAAATAAATAAATCTTTAAAAAATAAATAAATAAAAGCAAATCTCAAAAAAAAAAAGTAACCAACTTCCATTCTGCTCTCTCTCTGCATTGAGGAATTTTAATTATGTGATCTGTCTCAAATTGTAGGCAAAAATTGTTTGTTCACTTTAGGGACAATTGACAGAGCAAGGGTGCCTTCAGCCAAAAGTTGAATTCTATAGGGAACTGAAAAGATGGAGTGACTGAAGCTGCTAATTAGTTTCCTGAGGGCAGAGGGTAGAACTTGTGGTTGATAACAAAAGCTTTTCCCAGACTTTCCAGATCTTAATTCCATCAGATGAGATCTTGCCAAGGCAAATATTATTGAACCTAAAAAGATAGTACAGACATTTCATGCAGTATTAGAGGTACAGATATGCAGTAGGAAAGGATTGAAAATTATCAAAATAATAACAGTACTTACATGTATTATTAATCTTTCCTCAGTTTAAGCATTATGAATCTGAAAGTAGTCTTGAAGTTCTTAATTTAACATAAATAACATAATTAACATTTATTGTCATCTGAATGTTAGAGAAAAAACTGGCAACCTTTTGGGGTACTATTTGTGGGTTGAATACTTATTCATAAGTTTAAGCTTTCCTTGACATATGGTAAAATACACAGTTATCATTTTAAAATAAGAAAATGCAGTTATTTCAAGTTAAAAGGAAAAGGATAAAAAAGAAAACCCTGAAAAATATTTATTGCTTTTGACTACATGACTTCTTGATTAGTTTGAATGTAATATGTCATTGTAGTACATGTGGTAATTTCAAATGCGAGTCAGTTTTACAGCAGGAATAATATTAACTCAACTAACATTAATTTCACTGAAAAAATGAAAATATAGGAAAAAGCATTGTGATGACTGAAATGTAAACAAATGTCCCTTCAAAAACATTAGATCATGTTTTTTTCAAAAGAGAAGAAACAATTTTATGCTAAAATTTTAAAAAGCAGTAGGGATGAATTGCATATTTCACATATATAACTAGAAGAATGAGAAATATTTTTTACAATGTTCACATTTTGCTTTGAATTGAAGCCTGGGGTATAAGTGGCATGATCATATGAGCCATGAAACGTTTAGAAATGAATATCTATCTGTGTATGTATGTGTGTTTATGTCTATATGTTTACTTTTGTTATTATTTCAGTATAAATGCAGAGCAAAAATATTTGCCTAAGGCAGAGTACACATATTCCAATTTGATTTTCAAGAGTAAATAATTTGTTTAAAAATATATGATACTGTTTCTAATAGTATAAGCTGTTTAGGAAATGAGAATTAAAGGAAACAACAACCATTATAACAACGAGTTTTCATGATAGCTATGCTAATAAATTATTCTTTTATTTGTATTATGTGTTCCAATTGCTTTTTACTTCCATGTCCTCTTCGTTCATTGACATTCTTCTGCATTTAGGAAGAAATTGAACTAAAAGGCTCAACAAATATTTATTGCACTTGCTTCCAGTCATCTACCTAATGTCTTTCCTCTTCTCTCATATAATTGCTATGCCCAAAAATCTGCTTAAACCTTCTGATGGAGTATCCCAATAGGTTAAGATTTCCTTCTTGATAAATGTTGAGCTATTTCAACGAGCATCACACTTTATAAAGAGGTAAAGTGAACCAGTCCTCTGTCCAGTTATATTCAATGTCTTAGCTGTTCCCAAGTGATTATATTATTTTCTGTGTTTCTTTTAACATTTTGCTGATAGATACTTTGACATTTTTCTTACCCCTTTATGACTGTAAAATCTTCAAGTCCTCCTGTCACTCTAAGGTTTGCATTAATTCAGGCTCAAGCTTTTTCCTGTCAACATCATGAATATACACTATGCAATTGAGCATTTATTCATATACTTTCATATAGTTCTTTGTCTCCATGCATTTATTGTTACTAGTTTAATGCATCAACCATCTCCTGCTTCTAATGGAATCACTTCATTTTTTTTAAGATTTTACTTATTTATTAATGAGAGACACAGAGAGGGGGGGGGGTGCAGAGACACAGGCAGAGGGAGAAGCAAGCTCTATTTAGGGAGCCCGATGTGGGACTCAGTCTCAGGACTTCAGGACCCTGCTCTGGGCTGAAGGCAAGCACGAAACCGCTGCGTCATCCATGGATCTCTAATGGAATCACTTCAATGTTCAGTTGCCACTCTAACCAGTAAAAGAATCCCATAGCTAAAAAAAAAAAAAAAAAAAGAATCCCATAGCTAACTAAACATGTAGATTAGATATAACATCTGAATTCAAGAAACTTATACTTAAAAAAGGATCACTCAAAACATTTCTCCATATTACTAGGAAGTAGACAAATGAGCATATAGAAGGAATGCAATAAACCAGCAATGATTTTTTTTCATAATTTAAGCAAATGAGTATCAAATTCTAATATAAAATAACATTATAAAAGCATAATGATATATGGGCAAGTATTTTAGTTCTTGAATTAGAGATGGATTTAGTCCTAAAAAATAGCATGCATTTCCCTTTATTTCTGAAATAAATATATTTCTGAAAACTTTGGATAGAAATCTGACTTGGTTTATAATGTCATCTGTGTAAGAGGGTGTTACAAAGGATTTATGATAGGATTTGGGTTTTGGTTGGGTGATTTTGGAGACTGTCCAAGGAAGCAGGGGTTGGCATTGTATAGAGCGCTGGTAGGATGCAGACCCAATTCCAACAAATCTTACCTCTGGGAAGGCACATTAGAGTGAAGCTAAACTGTAATTTGTAAAGATGCATCATTTAATCATTCCTACTGTCCCTGAGAGGGGAAGTTTGATATTTTGTGTCTTGGAAAATATTTACAACTTATGTTTGTTCTATAATCACTTATGTGATTACAGAATGCTATGGGTTTTGTCGTGGTCTATCATGGTCACAGAATGATCTTTTCTGATATTGATGTTTTGTGAATTATTTTCAACAGGAGAACAATAGAGCCTAGCTGAAGTAGCAGGCCAGCTCCTGAATGTCAGGTACAGCCTTGCTCCTTCTCAATAATATAGTTTAAAAGGAGTAAATTTATTTTTATTTTTATTGCAAGAAATATTGTGATTAATTCTACAGACAAAACACCAGGATGCTCAGAAATAAATCAGGCTTTATCTGAAAGATACAGATAGAAGAGGATTTTGGATATGGCAACCAGAGGCACTTATTTTAAAAAACCCGCAATTCGCAAATATTTGTTTATTTGAATGCCGGTACTGTAATTTTCTTTTGCTTTTGTTTAGCACCAGATAAATATTATGATTAATTATGATTCTCATGTTCTCATGGCATAATTCTATTTTCATAAAGTATTCTCCTTATAGCTCCTTAGATGAACTCATTCAAGATGTGGAAACAACCAGTAATTGTTTTAACAGCTTGGATTCAGCACTTTTGCTTTAGTGGTATCATATAAATTCCTTCCTAAATACATGTATGGTTATGGTGCTTGAAATTAAATCTAGTATTGTATTTGTGTAGCGTGGGTTATTTATTATTGTAACATTTGGAATGAAAAAATTAAGGTAGACAGGGCACTTGGATGGTTCAGTGGTTGAGCATCTGCCTTTGGCTCAGGGCATAATCCCAGGGTCCTGAGATCAAGTCCTACATCAGGCTCCCCATGGGGAAACTGCTTTCTCCCTCTGCCTCATGAATAAATAAATAAAAGTCTTAAGAAAAAGAGTTTCAGTTATTAAAAGAAAATATCACTAATTTTTAAGGACAACTAGTTAAATTAGCACAATAGAAAAATAAATCTGTGAACCAGAAAATTAGCACAATAGAAAAATAAATCTGTGAACCAGAAATAAATATTTTCCCGTCTTTAATTTATATATATATATATATATATATATATATATATATATATATACAGAAGCAGCATAAAGAAGAGGCATATTTAAATTTTACCTATAAAAATTCCTTTGAAATGGTGTATATAATTTTACAAATTGATGTTGTTCACTACTTATTAAGTGTCTTGTATTTGAATTGTTGGATCACGATTTCCTAGACACCATGATTTGAGGATATTTCCACACATTTTTCAGCGTATATGCACATGTATTTTGCCAGTGACCCTCATGCAATGCCTTATACACTGTTTCTTCAAAGGGTTGATTTTTTAAATTAATTCTACATTGTTTTAAAATTAATGAATCTTAGATGGTAAATAAAATCACTTTTACTTTTAAAAATTCCAGAATTGGGGATCCCTGGGTGGCGCAGCGGTTTAGCGACTGCCTTTGGCCCAGGGCGCAATCCTGGAGACCCGAGATCGAATCCCACATCAGGCTCCCGGTGCATGGAGCCTGCTTCTCCCTCTGCCTATGTCTCTGCCTCTCTCTCTCTCTCTCTCTCTCTCTCTCTCTCTCTGTGTGTGTGTGACTATCATAAAAAAATAATTTAAAAAAATAATTAAAAAAATAAAAATAAAAAAATAAAAATTCCAGAATTGCAGTCATTTGTAAATTTTCTAATTTCCAAAATTATCATCAATAATATATCCATACTTTAAAACTTTCCAATATTTTTATTTAATATTTTACACATGTGATCTGCCCAGAAAATTCTAATATAGCACAATTGTAATTTCTTTAAGTAGTATTGTGATTTTGTTTACTTGTTTACTTTTTATTGTTGTGTTGGATAGTTACAATATGCCATTTCTCTTTGTTAGTGTTTTGTTATTTCTTTTTGGTGATAAGATTTTTTATTCTCTGACCTCTTAACATTTTTGCTAAAGGTATTAGAGAAAAAGTAAAAGTATATCTCAGGTTTCTGCCTTACCTGTATAAATTTAGAAGAATTGGCTCTAGCAAATGTTCTATGCTCAACATGGGCTTGAACTCATGACCCCAAGATTAAGAGTCAAATGCTCTTCCAACTGAGTCAGCCAGGCATCCCTCTAGCAACTGTTCAAAATCTTTGGGTCCAGCAGAAGATGTAGGCTATTTGAAGGAAAGATTTGTCTTTAAATTTCCAAGATTTACTATAAGATTTGCCTTATAGCAAGTTTTGTCCACCTAATTTACTTATAATCCCTGAATAAAACACATAATTGATAATTTTCATAATTACTTCTGTTAATAATTTAATAGCTATATATGATACACATATAATTTAAACATGTTATTAGACTTCAAGATAATGGAGAATTTTATTTTTGATTTAAAAACAATCTGTCTGATTGGCAGAGGAGAAGAGAGTAGGGAGATGGGGAAAAAGGGTGAACGGCAGTGGGAAATAAAGACTTCCAGTTATGGAATGAATAGATCATAGGAATAAAAGATAAATCATAGAATATATAGTCAATGGTGTTTCAACAGCATTGTGCAGTGACAGATGGTAGCTACACTTGTGGTGAGCATAGCATAACATATAAATTTGTCAAAACACTTTGTTGTATACCTGAAACTAATGTAATATTGTATGTCAACTAAACTTCAATAAAAAATAAATTTAAAAATCTGTCAGTGAATTTAATTACGTTTAATTAATATGAATTTACATTTGAACAAATGATGCAATATCTAGTATAAATTAATGTGTCACCCATTCTAATCAAACTCTAATAAAAAATAAGGTATAGAAACACTGAGCACTTATATGCAAAGAGTAGATACAGATAGATGAAAAGGAATTACTTTTTTGTTTCTTCTCTTATTCCATTTCCAATCTAATCTTCTCTAATTCAGTAAAAGCCACCATTATCCCTGTAGTTGTTGATCAGTAACCCAAGAAACATGTTTGATTTTTTTCCCTATCCACATCTAAATAAATTAAACCCTAGCATTATATATGCTAACTATATTTCATATCCATTTCCTTTTCAACACACTACAGTCATTTAATCCAAACCACTGTTTGCATCCACCTGGTCTATTACAATCTTATCCCAACTTTTTCACTGTCTTCTTATCCATCGGTTCTCCTCCCTCAAAAACATGAATGGTCTACTAATATGTAAACTAGATGATATAAATTTTCACCTTAAAATCCTTCAATATACTTCCATTGAACTCATAGTAAAATTCAAGTCCCTTACCACAATCAACAGAAGCCATCATGATCGACCCTTTGCTATTTCTAAAACTTCATTTTAGGGGTGCCTGGGTGGTTCAGTTCGTTGAGCAGCCAACTCTTTTTTTTTTTAAGATTTTATTTATTTATTCATCATAGACACACAGAGAGAAACGCAGAGACACAAAGAAACAAGCAGGCTCCATGCAGGGAGCACGATGTGGGACTTGATCCAAGGACCCCAGGATTATGCCCTGGGCTGAAGTCAGACGCTTAATCGCTGAGTCACCCAGATGTCCCCAGCATCCAACTATTGATCTCAGCTCAGGTCTGGATCTCAGGTGGAGCCTTTAAAAAGATAAAATATAAAATTAAAAAAATAAATGAGACCTCATTTTACTTAATACTCACTCTTTACTACTGTCCAGCCACATACTGTTCCATTAGTTTCTTGAATAAACCAATTTAAACTGAAATTTTTATTGAAGTGAAAGTAGGATCAAATTCAGTCTAACAAATAATTCACAGAGACCCATGGACTCTTTACAAAGACTACAAATGTCCCAATGGTAACATCCTGCAAAATTATAGCATAATGTTACAACCACGATATTGACATTGATACAATCCATCATTATATGTTGCATTTAGTTCTATCATATATATTTTTTATCATACAATTTGTGCAAATTTGTGTAAATTTATAGCTTTATGCAATCATCACAGAAAAGATACAGAATAGTTTCATTACCACAAACATACCATATGTTACCCTTTTATAATCAAGCCTATCTCCCACCCACTAGGCCATCTGCCCCATATTTATCCATTGTCAAGCACTAATTTGTCCTTCATTTCTAAAATCTTTTCCTTCTCAAAAGGTATGTAAGTAGAATCATATAGTAAGTAACACTTTGGTATCACCTTTTTTCATTAAACATTCATCCTGGAGATTCATCAAGTTGCTGTATGGATCAAAGTTTGCTCCTTTTTTATTGATGATTCCAGGTTGGAGTTTAGGGAAAAAATGCTATGAATGTTACTGTACAGATTTTAGTGTGAATATACATTTTCATTTCACTTAGATAAATTTCCAAGACTGCAATTGCTGGGTTATATGGGAATCATGTATACAGCTTTATAAGAAACTACCAGACTATTTTCCAGAGGAGCTGTAGCATTTTACATTCTCATCAGCAATGAATGAGTGATCCAGTTTCATTGTAGCCTTGCTAGCATTTGGTGTTGATACTATTTTGTACTTTTAGTCATTCTGATAGGTTTTTTTGTGCATTTTCTTATTGTGATATACTTTACATTTTCCTTTTGGCTAATAGTATGTTAAGATGTTTTTGTGATGAGCTGTATATATCTCTTCATCGAAACTGAATTGTTTGCTCTTGTTTGTAGAACTTTGGGAGCCCTTTTTGAAGTTTAAACAGAAGTCATTTCTTGTACATATAGCCTGTGAATATTTTCTCCCATTGTCTTGTATTCTATAGAATACTGTTTAAAAACCAATGTTCTTGATGTTTTAACTCAAAAGATTGCTTGATTGTAGTAGAAATAATTGTGTTTAAAATGTTTAATAGTTTTGTATATACATATATATATATATATATATATATATATATATATATCTCAGTTTTAAACCTTATAGTTTTGTGTGGATATATCACAAAACCATAAGGTTTATATATGCATATATATATATATATATATATATATATAGGTACATATATACACATGCACAGTGGTTTTAAACCTTTACCTATTGTTGTGTGTGTATGTATATATATATATACATACACACATATATATTATATATATTATATATGTGTTTGTGTGTGTGTTTTAAATCTTTACCTACTCAAAGTGACACTGGGAAGTGGATTGTAGGTATGATTGAAGAGCAAAGAAAATCGACTAAACAGAGGTTGAGTAACGAGGTTTTTAGGGAAGAAGTATTAAATATATTGAAAGCGAAAATAGAGATGTATTAGCAAGTATACAACTTCTTTCACTGATTGGCTAAGTAAATTTGTCATTTAGTTACTGCAATTATCCTAAGAAAAATGCTATTGCTTTCTTAGAATGCTAGGAAAGATCTTTCTTCAAAATTTTCACTGCAACAATCATTTTGAAAATTGGTCAAGTGGATTAATTGTGAGCTTTGTAAGTTTTGGGGAGTGCAGCCAAGATCTTGAATGTCCAAAATGTCAATGTGCCAGCTTTAGTGTCAGCCATCTAGAGGCAGATAAATAACATGGATGACACTTTAGGCATTCTTTATTCCTTCTAAAGAGTTGAATGTATGGTTTTCTTTCCTTAAACACTGAAGTGAAGGACCTGAAGTCATTTTTACCTACCGACAAGACTGAACACAGCCTGCTTCACTCCCTGGTCCTTGTTTCTTTTGAAATTGTGTTGTGTCCTTTTGGGAGTTTAGTCTTTGAGAAAGTTACCCACCTCCCTCCTTCAATGTTTTGCCTGTTAGTGATCTCTCCTTTCCACATGCTGTCTTCCTTAGCTACACTTTCTGTGTAGTCTCGTACTAATCTCATGTTTTAATCTTATCTATCAATATGTCAATTATTAGCATGTTTACGTTTCAAATCCCAAATTCACTCTTAAACTACATTTTTATATTACTTGCTTGACATTTTTCTTTGTATTTCTAATAAGCAATCCAAACTTAACACACCAAAAATATAAACCTCTAAACTTTTTCTTTCTCAGAATATCTTATATCATTAAATGGTGCCACTTTCCTCCAGATCGTCAAGTCTCAGTCCTATGATTAATTTTTGACTCACTCATTCTTTTATTCAACAAATAAATACTATTGGGGATTTAATTTGTGTCACATTTTTTTCTCCATCTGTCTCCAGGCACCATATCCAAATAAAGCCTTCAAAATATATTCCAAATATATACAAATTTCCCATTGTCTTTACCATTGCAGTGGACAAGGCTGCAATAACTGCTCACCAGGACTGATGCATATAGCATTCTGACCACCATTCTTACTTTCCGAGAGTCTATTCTCAATATCCAGCATGAGCTTTTACAACCATACATTAGATCCAATTATTTTCTTGTCTCTGACCATATGATTTTAGCAATAAAATTATTTTCTTATTTTATCAGTGTTTAAATTTACCAATTAAATAGAGTGGAATTAACATGCTAGTCTTTCACTCTAAGCTACAAAGCCCTATATAATCTGTCCCTGTGTCTTTCTCTCAACTTCATCATTGATTTTTATCTGAATTGCTCACTCTGCTTCTACAACATCAAGCTTGATTTCCACAAACAATCCCAAATTGCTTCAGACCTGAAACTAAAATGCTTCTTCTACGTTTTAAAAAGTTATATACTTCCGGTCATTCAGGTCATGGCCTAAGTGTGTGCCTCCCTGGACAGGCATGAATAAAAATCCAGATATCTGACCCATGTTTACTAACAAGTTAGAGTAGGACTCACTTTTCATTTATATCTTAAATCACCATGGAATCAGATGCACTGAGTTCAAAGGTGCCTAATATTTTTTAATGCTTATCTACAATTAAGTTACTAGAATAAGTGTAGGCCTTTATAGCAGCAGTATTTTTAAAAAGCTAACAATTACTCAACACCTACTATGTAGCAGTACTGTCCTAGTTATTTTACAATGATTACCTCAGTTAATTCCTATGAGATGAAAATTGTGAGCTAAGAAGGTTTTTGTTTGTTTTAATCTATTTTACAAAGGAAGACTAATGTTCAGATTGATTAATTAGCTTGAATAAAGTTCTTCAGGGAATAAAATGTGAAGTTGCATTTGACCAAAAACAGCTATTGCTCATAATCATTAATCTTTCTTGAATATAGCCAGATGAATTTGCAAGATTCAATCAAACTTTAATATTATTCTATTGAAGCCATTGATTTTAATGATACTCTTACTTCTTAGATAATATTAATGCTTATTGTAGAGCATTAATGCTCATTATATTTTCAAAATTGAACATTAAGGGAGCTTGCAATGAGAATTTTATTTACTTTTCTTTTTCTTAAATGCAGATAACTTCTAAGAATAGGTCTTCAGTTCTTAATTCTCCGTTTGTCCACACAAATTTTATCTCTATTCTAAACAATATCAAGCTTCTCTATCTACTCAATTTTTTCCAACTGACCTTTTTGTAACAAATGCAAATTCAGCAAGGCCAAAACAAGCTATCACTTTTATCTCAAACTACTATTTCTAATATTCCTTTGTTGGGGAATAGTATCTATCATACATTTAGTTATGCCAGTAGAGACTTTAACTCTTCAGATAGACTTGTCAATATCATGTGCATACATTATTTGAACTTTGAACTTATTGTTAATTTCTTTCTATCATTTATTTTTTAGAGAATTGATCACTTTCTTTTTTAATACAATTCTATATCTGGAATGCATCTCAAGTTTTTCTTTCTTTCCTGTCCTTAAATGGTTTATTGCCTAAATTTCAACCATTCAAACTATCATAGTTTGTATACCAGCATTCTTCCTGTGTAATTATGTACTCGTTTAATTTTTATTAAAATATTTAGAATGCAAATGTTTTGTTACTATAATCAATGGAAATCTATTTCAATTGCCTTAGAAAAGATTGTGAAAGCTTTGCTACTTTTAAGAGAGTCTTTCCCGTTCATCTTTCATCCCTCCCCAATCTCTCTCCATTTATTTTTTTTCTGGGGTCGGGGGTGGATTTATGAGTCTACTTTGAGGAACACAGTAGAAGTAGTTTGGTCCCTTTCTTCTTCTCTTCTAAACAGAGAAAATATATTGTTGCTTTGCTATCTCCATGTCATATGATTTACAAGAACATAATCTTTTTTTAAGATTTTATTTATTTATTCATGAGAGACACAGAGAAGGAGAGAAAGAGAGAGAGAGACAGAGAGAGAGAGAGAGAGAGAGAGAGAGAGAGGCAGAGACACAGGCAGAGAGAGAAGCAGACTCCATATCGGGAGCCCCATGTGGGACTCGATCCCCAGACTCCAGGATGATGCCCTGGGTGGAAGGGAAGTGCTCAACCACTGAGCCACTCCGGCATCCCTACAAGAACATAATCTTATCTGGGGGGAGATTCTGAAGAGTTTTGAGTGATAATTTCGAGTAGAATTGATATTAAGATCTGGCTCATTGACCAGAAATTTTGAGAAAGAGATTAAAAGTGGATTCAGCAAGGGGCACTTAGGTGGCTCAATGGTTGAGTGGCTGCCTTTGGCCCAGGTCATGATCCTGGGGTCCTGGGATCGAGTTCCACATAAGGCTCCCTGCAGAGAGCCTGGTTCTCCCTCTGCCTGTGTCTCTGACTCCATCGGAGTCTCCCATGAATAAATAATTAAAATCTTAAAAAAATAAAAGTGGATTAACCAAAATAAGAATTATAAGGTTAAAAAGTGTAGCAACAAAGATGATAAATTTAGTAATGGTCATGTTGAACATAGGCTACCTGTAAGAGATTCATGTGCACATATTTAGGATTATATTAGATGTCTAGATAAAGGTTGAACCTTTTGAATCAAGTAAATGCCCAATTAGAACAATAAGAATATCACAGAAAAAAGTCAATAGATACTATCCTAGGGCTTACTACAGGGTAGTAGTTGGTTTTAGAGAGACAAGGAACTGATTTGTATAAACAAGGCTACACACAGACATTAGTCACACATGAATTGTGAACAGAATTTGGTAAAACTCTGGCCATATAGACCCAAGCATGTGGGTCAAGGGGGTCTTTAAAATGTAAATTGATATATTTTGACTTTAGACTTCAGAGGCACAGCTTAATATGTATATAAGAAAAAATGAGGTGAGAAAGATTTATATATATATATATATATATATATATATATATATATATATATACACATTTTTTTTTCTGAGCCAGGTCTGTGTTCAGATTCTTGAGAGTGCAGCTGTGATACAGAATACTAATGTGTGATGTTCTCACTTTCAGCAGTCAGTGACAGTTGACAGGCACCAGAATAGCTGCCTCCAAATCTGTTCTTGTTTTGTGTAATTTTGGGCTACATTCAGAGCCAAGTAAGGCGATCTCGTGATTCATGTGTTTATATACAGGGTTCATGTGTTTCTCCACCACACTTGTCCCGGGATGGCTCTGACCAAGGCTTTAGATCCTGGGATGCAAATAGGAACTTCTCCAATGGAAAGATAGTAAATAAATAAATAAATAAATAAATAAATAAATACCTGATTGGAATTCTTAATTTAAAGGGAATTAGGAATTCTTAATTTAAAGGGAATTCATAATATAAAAACAGGTACATTGGCCAGAAAGTATAAGAAATTACAGTGACTTTTTACACTTAAGTTTAGAAGCTTTTGTTATCTTCCATTATGTTGGAGGGAAAAAATTAGTGGACAGTAGTCAACTTTCCTGAAATAATTTTGTGGACATCATAGAAAAACATATACCAGGATTCATATTGGCACACACACACAAGAAGGAATCAAATACAGCTGAAAAATCAAATATAGCCTGCCACAGCAGGCCTCCACAAACTGAAAAAAAAAAAAGTTAATAGAAATACATGGTCAAAGAAGTAGTCCTCACAAAATTCTAAGAACTCATACTTTACCTCCATTATTACCCTCAATTTAGAAATCAGCTGAATTGTTTTTCCATCTTAAGTCAGAACTTGTTTGGAATCATATTTCACAAATCTAATGAATTTTATAGCAATATGTGTATCTCTGAATACATGGTGTTCAATATGCACTGGAGTGAGGTAATAAGAGCCAGCGATGTAGATGGTCATTGAAGGTTTTTTAATATTATGGATTAAAAAGAATGACTCCTTAAATAAGGATTTAGTGAGGGCTATCACTATTTTAGATTTATTTACTTTGAAAGAATTTGGAATGTCTTAGTTTCATTTAGCTGTAGGACTCAACATCATTTTCTTCGAAATCAGAAATGGTGATAGACAAGACTGGTGCTATATACTTATGCAATCCCATATGCACAATCTCATAAATCTCATCATACTTGCATAGCTCTATTAATTAAAGGAAAGTAATAGGTCTTGCCTACAATCCATGAGAGGAGATTACACAGTGGATCAACTCCAGACTATGGAAACACTTGTGCCACTTTAACATCCACCCCTCTACACTTTCCTATATCATAATTACCTTATCTCTATTATCCTATTTTGATGTCATCACTTGACCTGACATTAAAAACCTGCCAGATTTCGTACCTGGTTTTCATATCGAAACTTACAGCACTAATTGTAAGCAAAGGTATTAATCACTTAAATAGAAACTGTGTAGAACTTCAAAGAGGTAATATTTAATCTTATGAGATCATGTGGAAAAATGGGAAATATTCCATTTTACCTGCAAATCTTGAAAGACACTATTTTTCAATATTTCTTAAAAGTTATTTTTTTTTTTTAGGTATCAGATTTTTAAAAGACCCAAGGAGCACAATTATCTGATGTGAATAAAATTAAAAATGAGTTTAAAATGCTTACTGAATGGGACGCCTGGGTGGCTCAGCGGTTGGGCGCCTGCCTTTGGCTCAGGTCGTGATCCCCGGATCCAAGATCGAGGCCCGCATCGGGTTCCCTGCGAGGAGCCTGCTTCTCCCTCTGCCTCTCCTCTCAATCTGTGTCTCTCATGAATAAATAAATAAATCTTAAAAAAATAAAATGCTTACTGAAATATCTTTAAGGCTGAAGTGATATTAAGGATTTATTTATTTTATGCCCCGTTTTTAATTAGCACGTTGAATTGTAAGGTAAACTGTGCTTCGTCTTTCTTAAATTACCTAGAAAGGGGAACCATATTTGCACTTAGATCTATGTGTATATCAGCCTACCTTTATAAAGTATATTGGGTTATATTTTATAACATTTATATGATTGACATTATTAGAACTTCAGGCAATTTTATGAAAGAAATGCTGAATCAGAGGTAAACATGGGAAATCATATTATACCTAATTATATAAAGAAGAAATTAAAGTGTCCAAACTGTATTCCTTATATGTCTGCTTAATTTTCTTTTTTTTTAATTTTCAAATTAAATACATCTGTATAAAGCTGAGACACTCATTGTTTCATGAATAAGCATATTATTTACATTAAAATCAAATAATTGCTAAATTTATTTGCTTAATTAAAGCTAAATTAACATTATAAGAAAAATGTAAAACCATTTGGGAATAGTACTGAATATAACTTATGATAAAGAAAATCTCTCAAACAATAGTGTATCTATTTGAATAATAGTGCCTTTACTTTCTATCCTTAGCTTCTATTTGAAGATCCAGATACTATATAGATAAAAAAGTATATAGATTTCCAACATACCACCAATCTACCATAGTCACTGTAATGTGGATGGTTGCTATTAAGAGAGTGAGATGTCATCTGGGTTAAGTACCCTAAACTTTAATATTATAAAGTGAACAAATGAGATTAGTCTTGTAATCACAATCATTAATAAATATATATTTTAACCACCAGTGAAATTAGTGATGAAACATCTTAACTTAAAAAAATATAAGTGGAAAATTGGTGTGATTTAAGAGAATGAAAAGACAAGCCTCAGCTCAGGAGAAATTGCTTATAAAATGTATACCTGAGAAAGGACTGGTTTCCCAAATTTATATATAAACTTTAATACTCAATAATATTTTTTAATTTAAAATGGGCAAAAGATATTAATATACACCTCACCAGAGCAGTTATTCAGATAGCAAATAAGCATATGAAAAGTTGTTCAATATCACATCATCAAAGAATTGCAAATTTTGACAATAATAGTACCATTGCATACCAACTAAAATGGTGAAAATCCAAGAAAACCAATAACATCTAATCCTGAGGCAATAGGGACTCTTATTTGCTGCTGATAAAAGTGCAAAATGGCACATCCAGTTTGGAAGACATTTTGGCAGCTTCCTACAAAGCTTAGCATAGACTCAGCATAGACTTACCATAGACTATGGACTTCAGTCCAATAATCACATTCCTTGGTATTTACCCAAATGAGTTGAATACTTATATCCACACAGAATACTTGCCCATGAATGTTTATAGTAACTTTGTTCATAATTACAAAACTTTGAATTAGCCAAGATGTCCTCAAGTAGGATAAACAAATTGTAGTGCATCCAGACTACATAATAATAATGGCATATTATTCAACAATGGAAAGAATGAGCTATTAAATCACAAAGAGGCATAAAGAAAATTGAAATGCATATTGCTAAGTGAAAGAAGCCAACTTTAAAAGACTATATACTGCGTGATCCCAACTTATAAAATTCTGGAAAGAGCAAACTATGGAGACAATAAAAAATCAACAGTTACCAGGGTTTCTGGGGAGAGAGAGGAGAGATGAGTAGGTGGAGCACAGGGAATTTTTTTAGAATGGTGAAATGATTTTACATGATACTGTCATGGTGGGTACACCTACAGTATATGAAAAACCAAGAGTGAACATTAATGTAACTACGGACTTAGCTAATAGTAGTTCATCAATATTAGCTCATTAATTTTAGCACTAATTCAAAGTGTCAATAATGGAGAGATCTGGGGGATGGGTGAGAGGATTACATAGGAACTTGTGTACTTTTCACTTGGCTTTTATAAAAACCTAAAACTTCTCTAAAAATAGTCTTTTTACTACATGAAAAAAAATGTTGTGATTTGAGTTTTCTAAATTTCCTTACTGCACTTCTTCATATTTATATCCTCCTTGAACCCTTCTTGTTTTTTAGGATTTTTTAAAATCAAAGTATAGGGGATCCCTGGGTGGCGCAGCGGTTTGGCGCCACAGTGACTGTGGAAACCAGTATGGAGTTTCTCAGAAAATTAAAAATAGAACTACCCTATTATCCGGCAATTGCTTTATAAGGTATTTACCCCAAAAATGCAAATACACTAATTCCAAAGGATACTTATACCCGTATGTGTATAGCAGCATTATTACAATATGCAAATTATGGAAGCACCCCAAATATCTATTGATAGAAGACTAGATAAAAAAGAGATGGTGTGTATACACACACACACACACACACGCACACACACATATATATGGCATATGCTATTATATGGTATATGCTATATATGATGTATATATAGCAACAATATAGATGGAACTAGAGAGTATAAAGCTAAGTGAAATAAGTCAGAGACAGACAGACAAACACAATATAATTTCACTCACATGTGCAATTTAAGAAGCAAAACAAATTAACAAAGAAAAAGAGAGACAAACCAAAAGACAGACTTTTTTAAAAAAGATTTTATTTACTTAACAGCACAGGCAGGGGGAAAGGTAGGCAGAGGTTGAGGGAGAATAAGGCTGTCTGCAGAACAGGGAGCCCAAGGAGGGACTCAATCTCAGGACCCTAGGATCATGACCTGAGCTGAAGGCAGATGCTTAACCAAGAGGCACAGATTCTTAACTATAGAGAACAAATTGGTGGTAATCAGAGAGGAGGCAAGTGGGAAGAAGGGGAAAATAGGTGAAGGGGATTAACAGTTCATTTATCATGATGAGCACTAAGTAATGTATAGAACTGTTGAATCACTGTATTTATACCTAAAATGAATATAGCACTGTATGCTATCTATAGTAGAATTGAAATTTTAAAAAGTTACAGCTGATAACCCAAGAAGGGATAAAATGGAATCATTAAAAATACTTAATTCAAAAGAGTTGCGAAAAAGAGGAACAAGAAAGATAAGGCAACTAAAAACAAATGGTAAATGGTAGATTTAAACCTAAATATATTTAAAAAATCACATTAAAATGCACCAATTTGGGGATCCTTGGGTGGTGCAGTGGTTTAGCGCCTGCCTCTGGCCCAGGGCGCGATCCTGGAGACCCGGGATCGAATCCCACATCGGGCTCCCGGTGCATGGAGCCTGCTTCTCCCTCTGCCTGTGTCTCTGCCTCTCTCTCTCTCTCTCTGTGACTATCATAAATAAATAAATTTTTAAAAAAATTAAAAAAAAATAAAATGCACCAATTTAAAAGCAAAGCTTATCTTGAATTCTGCACACAGCATGGAATTTGCTTAAGATTCTCTCTCCCTCTCCCTTCCCCCCTCCTTCTCATGTGTTCGCTCTCTCTCTCTCAAATAAATGAGTAAATATCTAAAAGCAGAGATTATCAGCTATAAATAAGAAAGACTCAATTTAATGCTACCTAATAAGAAACCTGAATATGCATATACATTATAAATAAAAAATGGAGACAAGATGTACCATGTTAGCACCTATTAAGATAAACCTAGAGTGGCTTTATTACAGCAAAGAAATCAGATCTCAGGGGAAAGGATTTTGCCAAGGATAAATTAGCCATTTCATCAAGAAGGACATAGCAATCTTAAACCCTTATGCACCTAACAACAGAGCTTCAAAATACATCTAGGAAAACTGATTGAATGGCATGGAGAATTTATTACTTTCTTAGGGCTTCTGTAACAAATTACAACTAACTTCATGGCTTAATACAACATTTTTTTTCCTTTGTCTAAATTCTATGTCAGAGTTCCAAACTCAAGGCTTCTAATGAAGAACCTTCATTGATCTTTTCATCTGGTGGTTCAAGATATTCCCTGGCTTGCGGCATAATGTTTCCATTCACTCCCTTTGGCTTTCTTTTCTTTCATGTGTTTGTATATCAAATATCCCTCTGCCTTTTTCTTGGAAGGATATTAATCATTGGATTCAGGGCCTACCTAGGTAATCCAAGATTATCTCATCTCAAGATATTTAATTTAATTACACAAAATTGCTTTTTCCAATTGAGGTCATATTCATGAGTTCAGTTGCTTACAACATGAATATATTTTTCTGGGGCCTCTATTTAACCCCCAACAGAGAGGGGGAGAGGCAAATCTACAAACACAGTTGGAGATTTCAATGCCTCTGTCCCAAAATTGATAGAACAAATAGGTATTAAGTTAACAAGGACACAGAAAACTCATACTATCATCCAACTTGAACTAATTGACATTTTTATAAAAATTACCTCAGCCATAGCAGAATATACATTATTTATAAGTGCATCTGGAACATCAATCCAGAGTTTCTTCTGGGCCATAAACCAAGTTTCAATAAATTAAAATTTTAAAGTTTTGAATTATACATATCATGCTCTTTGACCATATGAAAGTACATTAGAAATCAGTACCAAAAAGATATCTGAAAAATTTCCAAACAATCAGAAAATAAATAACATATTTCCAAACAGCCAATGTACCAAAGAACATACTAAAGTAACAATTACAAAGAATTTTACATTGAATGAAAATGAAAGCATAACATTTCAAAACTTGTCCAAAGTAGTTAACACATTTATTTGAAAGAAATGCATAGCACTCAGTGCCCATATTAGAAAAGAATAGACATTGTATACATTTCATTGGTGTGTGTGAAATGATATACAGACACCCCTAAAAATGGTAAGTATCTCTAAAGAAACAAAACAGAAACGTAAAAGTAATAAATGGGACCATGTTTATATGCCTACACCCACTGAGAAAGAGTCTATGTGAGAATAGATCAGATTTCAATTCCTGTCAAGTTAACAGAAGCTAAAGTGCTGATTGTAGCACATGGAATGGAATTTGCCTCACTTTATAACTGGAACTTGTGCAAGGTTTCTTCATTCCTTAATGAAAATTGTGATACTGCCTCTTTTTTGGAAGTTATGATTGAATTCTATGACTGAAATGTGGTTAGTGGGGACAAAGCAGCCTCAGATATGAGACCTGTGTAATTGCTTTCTGACTCAAGGACAGCATCTGAGATATACTTTGCAGTTTCAACAAACGAGAGCACTAAGGCATAAAAAAATTTGGTGTTATCTTCAGAGATCTGTGGACCTGAGTGAAAGCATATCTCAAATCATGAAATAAGTCAATATGAGAGAGAGATATAGAACCTTCCAAAGAAGGGTAGCCCGGGGTGGCTCAGCAGTTTAGTGCCGCTTTCAGCCCAGGGCCTGACCCTGGAGTTCCTGGTCTGCTCACTGCTGGGAGCCTGCTTCTGCCTGTGTCTCTGCCTCTCTTTCTCCCTGTGTCTCTTATGAATAAGTAAATAAAAATCTTAAAAAAAAAAAAAAAAAAAACCTCCAAAGAATCCCAAAAGCAAGTAACATTTTAAAATGAACAAAGATCATCAAATGAATTTGCAAATGCAAAACTCCTTGCTAATGAAATAATCCAATATCTTGGGGGAAAAAAGTAAGCTCAATAAGCAAAGTATATCTTGATGCTCAAGAAATTAGATATAATTTTAACTACAAAAGGGAAGTAAAAGACGAGAAGATTGAACACTTTATACATGTAAACATCTGCATGGTTAAAGGTAGACATACCAAGATTTTTTTTTTAAATTTATTTATGATACTCACAGAGAGAGAGAGAGGCAGAGACACAGGCAGAGGGAGAAGCAGGCTCCATGCACCGGGAGCCTGACGTGGGATTCGATCCCGGGTCTCCAGGATCGCGCCCTGGACCAAAGGCAGGTGCTAAACCGCTGCACCACCCAGGGATCCCGACATACCAAGATTTATCAATTAATTAGGTAATCCTGAACCCGAAGTGTCCCGAATTTGACTTTAATCTTTTACTACAGGATGTGAGCCAAGAGCACTAAATGTAATGAAGAAGCTGGGATCTCCATTTACCCTCTGTGTTTACCATATTCCCAGGAATGTTTGTATGCTGTTTTTCCTTTCATAGATAATTTCCACTCTCCACTGATAAGAGTGAATACAAATTCCAATTTTCATATTTCACAATAGAATGTATCACTTTATTATAATTCTAGGTAATAAGTTGACATTGCGATTTTTCTCCAATGCTAAAATACTGACATTTACAGAGAAATTAGTTTTCCTTGGCCAAAAAAGGGGCTATTTTTAATAATTAAAAAATAGGTTTTAGTAACAAAGTACATTTAATTTAATTTAATCCACAGTGGGCCAGTGTATATATAGACTATATGAGATGTTGATAAAACTGCAATTTATTTCAGTTTTGAAATCATTAGACTTGATTGAGTAAACCTAATATGAAGCTGATGATTATAAATACTTGTGTTGATTAGTATGTGATTAAAAAGAAAAAGATTTGAAAACATGATTTACTTTTCTCTTTTACCATTATAAACTAAATATATGCAATTTCCTTATTCTAAAAATGTGAGCAAGGGTAAACAATTAAATTAGCTAAATGAAATATAAAATAAAACAAAGATTTTCTTTTTTTGTGACTAAATGCATACTGTGTATCTATTGACAGATTATATGTCAAGACTGCGTGAGCTTTCTCCTATAGCAAGAAGCAATCTAATGATTTAAACTATTTGAAGAAATGGCAAAAGAAAAAAATACTTCCAGAAAGTTTTTTCCATCATCTACATATTTTATACACACTTTTGAAAAACACACACAAAAAAACAAAAACAAAAAACAAATAAATCCACATCCACTGGAGCCATATAGATTACTCTGATGAAAAAATAGCTATCACTAAATTTCTATGAGAAAATATACTAAATTAATTGCTCAAAAATAAATTATCAAATTGACTTTCAAAAATATTTATTGCCACAATGAAATATTTCCATTTAAATCTAGTTAGCAACTTTTTCTTCAATCACTAATTTCACAGAGGGTTTCATTTGAATTATATATATTTATTAACCACATTGCTGAAAATGATCTAAGTGACAAGTCACAGAAGTCACAAAAGTGACTAAGTGACAAAAGGTTTGCCTATACATTCTTACTGGGCTGTGCTGTAACCTAAAATGACAAGAAACCAACACAGCATAACTAGTATAAAAGTTTCGAGACTGTTTTCTAGGTTTCCCTAGTGAATATTTTTGAGTTCTTCAGAAAGAAGGAAACGATTTTAATGGTATTGTAAATTACCATTTACAATATTGTAAACTATTACTTTTAAAAGTCATTACATTTTACCTCATAAAATTCAATATTGTGTTGATATATTAGTTTCAAATCTTTTAATTTCTAAATTCCTTTAACATGTAATTCCATATAATTCAAAATATTAATGGGTAACTTAAAGGAATCACACGTGTTAGTCATTTGCAGTTGACTCTAAATTACTTGGGGATACTCATACTGTTTAAATATTTGGATTTGGATTTACCCTATGTATGCATAAATGCCTTAGTACTATAAAGCCACTAACTCTGGGGCTACTGGGTGGCTCAGTGGTTGAGCATCTGGCTTTGGCTCAGGTGGTGATCTTGGGGTATTGGGATCAAGTCCCTGTGAGGAGCCTGCTTCTCATTCTCCCTCTGCCTATGTTTCTGCCTCTTTCTCTTTCATGAGAGAATAAGTAAGTAAACTCTTAAAAAAAATAAAGCCACTAACTCATTTTTTAACTGAAGAATTTTTGACAGTCACATATCACCTGAAATAACATTGTTAACATGGTGCTTCTGCTCCTATTCAAATCAAATGATTATTTATTATGTATATTTTTAATCTGACTTAAGCAGTTGTTTCTCTACGAAACCTTATTAAATCAAGAAATTTTATAATGAAAATAGGAATTAGACCTTCTAAACTCAAAGAAAATGAATGAGTAGCTAGAGTGACAATATTTTTGTAATAATGACACAGTTTGTCAAACAAGACTACTAGTTCAATCGCCAACTGAATGATTACATTGCCTCTACATATGTGGTCAAGATCCTGTTGCATGTCAGAATGAAATCTGCTATAATTAACATATTTAATTAAATTTTCAATGCTCTGAGTTGAAGATAAATAAAAGCTTTATATTATAAAAAAAGGATGGTAGAGAATTGTTTGTCAAGTACTGATAGTCTTTGATTCTTGCAACAGCCTGGGCCTGGAATCCTTTAGGATTGTCTCTAAAGAAAGTGTTCCCAAGAGAAAATTAAGTAGTGCAATTTTAGCTACATGTCATAGATTACATTATCTTGATTTTATATTTTTCTACTTTTTAAAAATCATATACATATTATTTGTACTATTAGATCTTCTGCTGACCACTTAAGTATCATTTAAATTGGAATAAAAATTTCCCTGATGCTAATGGTGCTTGAGGGTGACTAAAAGATTACTATATTTACATTTTAATTTAAGTACTGTAAATGAATACTCATCATTATTGAATACTTAAGTATACATATCATTATTACTGATTTTGTTTTGAATTTTCTCAAAATATTTTCTTATTTTTATAATCATGAAAAAGAAATAATAATCTGCATCTAGAAATAAATTATTTTTAGACAAGTTTCTTAAAGAGTTGCTATTGAACCCATGATACTTAGAGTTGCCTATGACTGTTAGTAAAAATTATCAGTCACATTTTGGTGGATGGTGAAGTCTTTTTTGATTACTATATATAAAACGGGAATATTTCCTTAGAAATTATTCCAAATTCAATACATATTTGAATAATGATTCAAGTGTTTTTGCAAATTGATTAATCAGAAACTGAGTAAAAAATTTTATCTAAACATTATAAAACTATGAATATTTATTTAAAATTGTATTTATTTATTTGTGAGAGACATGGAGAGCGAGAAAGAGGCAGAGACACAGAGACACAGAGGAAGAAGCAGGCTCCATGCAAGGAGCCTCCATGCAAGGAGCGCGATGTGGGACTCGATCCTGGGTCCCCAGGATCACGCCCTGGGGTGAAGATGGTGTTAAACCACAGAGCCACCCGGGCAGCCCTGAATATTTATTTATAAATTTCTTACCACTCAAAATGCTTCTGCTAAACAGAATATTTTGACAATACTTGGTAGTTTTCCTAGATAGCCTAGCCTATAGTTTTTCCCAAGGATAGTTATGATATTTTTACAATCTGCATTCAAAGCTTGTCTAAAATTTAGCTGAGATTGCTTACTCACCAGTACAAAGGCTTACTTAGAAGCATTCAGATCTAGATTCAATTGACATGCATGCAGATATCTCTTCAGAGGAAAAAAAAAAGATTGTTTACTATAGAAGAAGATTAAGAAATACATTTTTAGCCACTGTAATGAGCTTGCTGAAGACAAAGTTATAACATCTTTTTGGGCAAGGGAAAAGTCAGGTGGAAAAATAGGTGAAACAAAATAGAATACTAAAAATGCAGGTTTAATTACAGACTGGACTTGAGTAAAATGACACAGTGATATGTGGAGTGAAACTGATATATAAAAGCCTGTGGCTATACATTGAAGAAATATAATAACCTAGAACTCTAGTTTGATTAATTGAATGGTTGTTAAAAATAAGTACTGTGTAGTTCACATAAGTTTCCCTCTTTCTTGTGTGAGGAAAACCCTTGTTCAATTATTCCTCACGGCTATACACAGAATAAAAGATTTGGGTATACATTAGTTTGTAGTTGCCTGACAATGCTTAAGCCAAGGAGCTGTATATCACATTGATGGATATCAAAGCATTGGATTACATGGTTTTTTTGGTGTTTTGTTTTTTGTTGTTGCAAAGAAAGTGCTGTTTTCACAATGCATTGGAATTCATGACCGTAGATGTTTATTTTCCACAGAGATGTTATTATGCCATGGTAAGTATGATGCTTTTACTTACAGTGATCAGCAGTACAAAGGAAGGAAAATAAGCCACAATTTACAGCATATGATTTTCAGACTGCTGTTTAGATTCAGTGTGGGCATGTATGTTTGTATGATTTTCCCATATCTGAGATGAGCAATATTTTCACAAAAATTATCAGTTCTGTAATCTCCACAAAAATTTGGGACTTTTACTACTTTAGATACAGTAACTTATGAAATATTTTTAAAAGGGGAACAGAAAAAAATAAAAAAATAAAAGGGGAACAGAATGGTTACAAATTATTTCTCAATTAATAATTATTGGCATTTTCAACAGGCTTTATGGCACTGTCTTTTGCACTTCAAGATCTTCAAAATATTCTTATCACGATTTGAAATTATATGTTCATATAAAAGCTTGCACACACATATTTATAAGAGCCTTATTTAAAATTACTCCAAATTGGTAGCAACCAAGGTACAGTTGTATAGGTGAATGGATATACAGATAGTGATGCATTTATGCATTTCAATACTATTCAGTGCTAAAAGAAATAATGAGCTATCAAGCCACACAAAGATATGGACAGAAGAGTTGAAGAAAAGATTATGATTTAAGTAACTCTGGAGAAGAAGAAAACTAAGACAAATGGCAAAAGGAACCTTATATATAAACACATTGTATTTTCTACTTGGTAAAGTTGTTTCCCATGGGAGTATGAATTAACAACTCTGAAACTAAATATACTGGAATTGAACAAATTAATTAAAATGATGAGTGGTGGGAGTCAGGTTTCTCATTATTGGAGTTAAAAATTACAGATAAGCAAGGGAGAGGGCTAGAATGATCCATGTGGTACTGGATCAGGTGAGAAATATCAATATGAAGTCAAGCTTAGCTTAATATAGCTACAGATATATACATATAGAAATATTTATATATGTGTGAATATATAGATATGTACATACTGTGTAATCTGAGAAAGCTGAGAGCAATGACACTACAGTTGTGATGACTACAGCTAGTGCCCACATCATGTTTTCTAATACCATTCACCAGTGAAAAGGAGTCAGGACTCCTTGAAGAAACAGCAGATTCTCAGACTGGGGCAAGGAATATATAAACTGAGCATGGAGCATATTGCAGTGCCAGAAAGTGATGAAGTGTTAAAAAATCCACAATATATGTCAAAGGGTCACAGTTTGCAATTGAATGAGCCCCCAATGGCCAAAGCAGAAACGATTTGAACAAAAAGTAAATGACATAACTCAAGATACAAAACAAATGTCTGTAAGTCCATACAACACGAATATATGCTTAAGTAGATGACAGATGATTGATGACAGAACATAGATGATAGATGGATAGATAGATGATAGATAGATGATAGATGATAGATGATGGCTAGATAGATGATGGCTAGATAGATGAGAGATAGATTATAGATGATAGATGTTATATAAAGAAAGAAAAGAAAGAAGGAAAGAAAAGAAAGAAAGAAAGAAAGAGAGAGAGAAAGAAAGAAAGAAAGAAAGAAAGAGAAAGAAGAAGAAAGAAAGAAAGAAAGAAAGAAAGAAAGAAAGAAAGAAAAAAGAAAGAAAAGATAGAAGAGAACATGTCCCATGCAAAATTACAAATAATTTTGTAGATAGCCTCAAAGAGGATCAGCATAACTTCCTACCCCATAAGTGTTGGTTGTGCATAGTGACTTCATTCCAAAGAATACAGTAATGAAAGCAAAAAAAAATAATAATAACTTTACAGTGGAGAAATGTGACAAAGACTAGCTTAACAAGGTGATCGAGGTTAACATGCAGTGTAATGTCATGTTGATACCGTGTGCCCCTGATAAGGCGTGGTGAGAATGGTCTTTTATAAAAAGTTTGTAATCTTCCTCCACAAAACCCATAAACCCCCTGTTTAATTGTAAGAAACACATCAAACAAATTCCAAACAAGGGACATTATACAAAATACTGGATCGGTGGTCTCCAAAACTGCTGCAGTCATCAAAAACTAGGAAAGGCTGAGAAACTGTCACAGTCTAGAGGAGCCTAAGCAGCAATGGCATTTTGTGGAAATAACATGCTAGTGTAGCAGAGAAGCCCTAGTTTAGAAAGCTGAAGGTGCACAGAGCAGCTGATTCCCAGAGCTCAAGTGATGTCTGCACGCAGCTGGCACAGCCACAGCAACAAGATCAAGAGGATTTGGGATAGGGCTATAATTATTTGACAGGATTTGGGCTTACATTTGTACCTCCAATAACTTGGTAAATGGCTTTCTTTTTCAGTCTCTCTTAGGCAGTGTTGAAAATAGCTGTCTTGTCCCTCTATGAAGTCGTTATGTAAACCAATTCAAATAATGTGTAATGTTTTGCATATGTTGAACTTCTATTCCAATATGCCTTTTGACAGATCATTACGTTATTACTATTTTGCTTTGCTTATCGGAAATACTGACTATCATCCTGACATCTTCCATATTTCCCCCAAGATAATGTGATTCTGACTTCCGTTTTGCTGTGCTTGGGATGAGACGTTTCTGCAAGTATCTATGAAGCTATTGCAGACGTAGCCTTATTGGATGCCACTTCTTTCACTACTTTAATTATATCTTTCTGACTATAACAAAATATCAGAATAAGCTACTCTTGCTGATTAACAATTCCATTTCAAAAACTTCTTGGAATTTTACTAATCTTTAACGTGAAAATATTTTTTTTCCCATCACAATATATGCATGGGTTTACCGTTTCATATAATGATGATTATAAATACATTTCAAACTCTTGACAGTTACATAAATGATTTATGATATGCTGTGATATATACCAGAATAATATTGACATGAATTTAAAATATGTAGTTTAACTAAGAAATCACATTTAAGATTTTAAGAATCTGTAAAACTGTCACAGATATATACATTTTAGAGATCATCATACTTGCATGGGTGAAATGGATATTCTCTTCTTGATTATTGTGCAATAGGTGGATGTATATTAAGGGAATATAATGGCTGAGAGCCTGGGGCTTTCCAGTAGTTGCCAGGTGATAACATTTTGAATATATGAATAAGAAGTATGAAAACCCCCAAACACAGGCACAGGTATGCAGGTGGATAAATCTATTTAGACACTTAAATATGGGAAGTTGGGAACTGTGGGAAAAATTTTAACTGTGAACCAAACATGTGGAGCATTTAATATAGTATAAAGACAGCATGTTCTAGAGTTTTATTCTCATTTTCATTACTTGTTTCAGTTAGGAATTATTGAAAAACTAGTGCCACCCCCTCCCCATCTTCATCTATTATGGGATCTTTTCACAGTGTAGTTATGAAGCGCTTGTGAGGTACAGGCATGGAGTAATGCTATGCTGAAGAGAAAATGGGGTCCTTTATTCCAATTTAGAAACTGTGGTATAGTAGGTACATGGCAACCAGAATCAAGACAATGCCTTTATATTCTCTCTTCTTAAGACTTATTTTTTTGCATATATGTACAAGTCCAGATATAACAAGATAACCTCATGCAAGAAACCTCATGCAACAAATCTGAATATAAACACTCAGTAAAAAATTGAAATAATAATACCCTCGACATGTCTTTGTGGAAACTCACAGATCTCTCTCCTTTATGCTGTTTTTAATGGTAACAGAAATAAACAATACGTATACAATAATCAATTGTGACAACTCTTTTAGTGAAAAAAAAATAAAACATTCCAAATTTCTAATTAACACCTTTAGGTAATAAAGGAGTATCAATTAAAGTCACCAAACTGTGATAATATATATTTATATGTAAGTATAAATAATTATATACCATATATATTCTCAAAAATATATATATTCAAAAAAAGACCTGAACTTTGTTAATTTTCCACCAATCTGAAGTGTCTGCTGCTGTTTCTCTGGGTCCTACTGCGCCCCCTTGAGCCTGTAGGAGGTGGGACACACGGGTGATGCCGATGAAGCCCTGCAGGTGCCCTCACAGGGCTGGCAGGGGGGTCAGAGGTGCAAGAAGGGCTCCTCCAGGGCGATCAAGGGGGACACCTGTTTCTGATGCAGCTCTGACCCCTGGGCTGCAGAAGCCACACACACAGCTCCCCGGTGGCTGAGGGCAGGGCAGGGGCAGATGCCAGGAGTCGCCCACCGGGGCCTGCATGTCTACAGGTAGGCTGGTCCAGGCCTTGGCGGACTGATGATCACCTAAGGAGCACGAGGCCCGGCTGCTGCGCTCCCCGGGTCCCCCTTGAAGCCTCCAGGAGCAGCCCCGAGGGGCCTGCTTGGCCTGGTGATGAGCAGCTGCGAGATGGCCTTGCGAATGGACAGCGGGGGTGGGGTAGGGGATGGGGGTGGGGGTGGGGGTGGGGAGGGTGCTCTGTGTGGGCCACGGTACCTGCGGGGGCCTCTGTAGGTGTGCACTCGCTGCAGCCAGGCGGTCAGGAAGTTGGCCGCTATGTGTGTCCACACACACACACACACACACACACACACACACACACTCACTTCATTATGAGGTAGATGTGTGTATCTCATAATCCTATGTCTCTCTCATTTTAAGTGACTATTATTTACCGGCTTGTTTCATCCAACATTAAAATAGCTTTCCAATTCTTTTAGAAGCCACCATTCACATAGTAAATAGAGTAAAATATTTTCCCATCATTTTACTTTTAAGCTATTTGTGTTTTGGGATCACATTATTGGATCTCGTTTTTAATCTAGTCTGACAATTTCAGGTATTTTGGACTTTCTATTCTATAAATTATTAATTCATTCAATTATCAATGTGGTTGGATTCATGGTGCCGTTTTGTTATTTGATTTGCTTTTTTTCCCCCTTAGATATCTTATTTACAGGCTTTTTCATTAAGAAAAAAAAAATTCGTATGTATTATTTTATTTTCATTGTTGATTTCCTTGCTATATCTTTTGAGTTTTTATTCTTTAGTGATTATTCTGCAGATTAAATATACATCTGAACTTATTAAAAACTGCTTTGGAATAAAACAGCATTAATTCCAGAAAGATATACCAAATTTCATAGAGTTCCATTTCTCATCCCTCTTTTTAAATTATTTATTTGTTTGTTTGTTTGTTTGTTTATTTATTTATTTATTTATTTATTTATTTATTTATTTATTTAAAGAGAGAGAGAGAGAGAGAGAGAATGAGCCCAGGGAAAGAGAGAGGGAGAGGGAGAGGGAGAAGCAGACTCCCTGCCTAACAGGGAGCCCAGTGGGTTATTTCATCCCAGGACCCTGGGATCATGATCTGAGCAGAAAGCAGAGACTTAACCAAATGAGCCACCCAGGCACCACTCTCATCCCTCTTTTTCTATTACTACCATATACTTTACTTTTTTTTTCTTTATATTAGGGGGGCTGCCAATGGGGAGGGACAGAAGGAGAAGGAAAGAGAGAAACTCAAGCAGGCTCTATGTACAGTGTGGAGTCCAACTGGCGGGTCATCCCACCACCCTGAGGTTAGGACCCAAGTGAAAACCAAGCAGCCCATACTCAACGTTTGGACCACCCAGGCTCCCCCACCTATATTTCATTTTATATTATTTACAAACCCTGGTTACTATAATTATTAGTTTAAACAATCCTTGTTTTAAAATTAATTAGGTAGTCCTTATTCTTTCCTACAGATTTGAATTAGTGCCATTTTTGTTCAGTCTGAAGACTTCATTGGTATTTTTGGGGCACATCTGATACCAAAAATTGTTCTCTCTCTCACTCTCTTTTAATGAGAAAGTGTTCATTTTGGGGGGCACCTAGGTGGCTCAGCGGTTGAGTGTCTGCTTTGGCTCAGGGCGTGATCTCAGAGTCACGGGATCCAGTCCCACATTAGTCTCCCTGCATGGAGCCTGCTTCTCCCTCTGCCTATGTCTGTGCCTTTCTCTCTGTGTGTCTCACAAATAAATAAATAAAATCTTTAAAAAAAGAAAGAAGAGAAAGAAAGAAGAGAGAAAAGAAAGAAAGAAAGAAAGAAAGAAGAAAGAAAGAAAGAAAAAGAAAGAAAGAAAAGAAAAGAAAGAAAGAAAGAAAGTTAATTTCTCTCTTTCTGCCCCTTTAATTTTTTTCATTCCTTTTTCAATGGATCAGAATTCATGTTTTCTGTATTTAGCCAATGTTTAAAGTGAATACTCTCATGCATTTTCTTTTAAGAGGGTGAATGTTTCTTTTTTCTGAATATTTAATTATTCCTTACCCAGAACCTTAGAATTGCAGTGTATTTTTGTTTGTTTGTTTGCCTTTTACTTTGATCAGAGTTCCATTTCCTCTCCAGTGTGCCATTTTGGATATCTCTGGCTCTATCTTAAATTTGTCCCATAGATTTTCATACATTCTTTGTTCACGATCATTTCCCAAATCATAGGTTTGTGTTGTGTTGTGCCTTACCGCCACTTGTTGATTCACCCAAATTCTCCCTGTTTTGATGACTCAGACATCAGTTCACTAAATTCCTCAAACGGTGGAATCATATTATGCTCTCTAAGTGGCTTCACTAAAGTCTTATCTATTTTGGCTGAGGGTTGCACCAGTAAATATAAATTCGACTCACATTGTCTGACAATTCTCAGGTTTCTTTCCTGTCATTCATTAAGAATGTGCTTTGTAGAAGGCCATACTATTTAAGCCTGGTCATACCCTGACATTTTCCCTGGCTTTGCCAATATAAATTTATGCTTGTCATATATGTTGTGTTTATTATAATCAATGTAACATAAAAGTATAGCAGTGAAAAAAATTCTATTTCTAAGATATTATGAATGAGTGTGGTTGTTGTTTTTGGCTTCAAAATATGGAGTATTTTTTTCAATCTATTTGCCAAGTTATCATTGTAAAAATGATATAGTTTATGCAGATATTGGCTGGCAAATTTATAAGGTTAGAGGATTCACAGTTCCTGGCACAACTATCACTAATACCTAAACTACTTTGGTGGCAAAAAGACATTTAATCATTGTTCGAAAGTAACTATGGAGGACATAATATGTTTCGGTTTTTTTTTAAACTCATTCTGAGTTGTGTAATTTCCCTTTTGTTCTTAAATCAGATATATAGATATAACTTAATTTTTTTTATTTTCAACTTTTAGATGACATCACTTCATCTATAGACCAAAAAAAAAAAAACATGTAAGTAATAATCATGGAGCGAAAATTGCATTTGGCATCATTGCTGACTAATTATGATGCATACTGATTTGGAAATGGGATTGAAGCTAAAAGTAGCATTTGTCATGGCAGCCTTCATACCTCCAGAGCTTTTAGCCAGAAGTTCATTAATTTAACAAAAATATATTTTGCCAGGCACTGTGAAAAATGGAAGAAAGAAGAGGAGGGACAGATGGAAGAGGATAAAAAGAATGAAGAGAAGGAGGAGGAGAAGAAATGAAGGTGATTTTTTACCCAAGAGCTTAAAATCTGACATAAAGTGAAGAAAAGGCATAATGGATAAATATAAATGAATTAAAAGTCTTAATCATCATGCAAAATTTCTCTTTTCATTGACCTAGAAATAAATTAATTTATTAAATAACTTATAATTAACTGTTGGTAGTGAGTCATTAGTGATTTGATTTACTGGGCTATTATTTTACTTGAGATGACTTGTCGATTGTTTTAAATAATAATTTTACATTTGCATGTAGTTTTAAATTAATAACATGCAAATAATTTACAACATCAACCTTTAAACATAGTTATTCAACAAAATATTACCTTTGGGGACAATGGTGGAAATAATAAAATGCTGTTTGTCCTTAATTAATATTTGCATACTTAAAGAGTGTTGTGCTTAAGATTTAGACATATACCTGCATTTGTAAAATGATTATATATGGGCCAATATTAACAACAGAGATTCAAGCAAAATATTTTGTCATTTCCTCTATTTAAACCAGTAGATGCAAAAAAAAAAAAAAAAGTAGATGCAATCTACTTTTCATCATGGTTATTTAAAAAAATAGGTCAATAAAGAAAATATATGTAAAAGTCCTTAAATTATACATGCACCTATACATATATTTGCACTGAACTGATCACTATGTTTATAAAAAACAGAAAATTGGTGTACTTTTTCGTTGCTACTCAGCACTCTGTGCAGGGACACATTCTAAATGACTTCATATAGTTTCCATAACACTGCATGTTTCTGTAGACTATAACAGTTATAAAATTTGGTTTAAAACCATATTTTTAAATTTAATGACAGTACTTTATAAAAATAACACTAAGTTTCAGCAAATGAAGTCCAGCAGAGATTTACTGGACAATGCACAGAAGATTGATTTAACAAATTTTTATTCAAATTTAAAATACCCACCTTAAAACATGTTAATCCATCTGTATTCCAAGGCTACATATGTGTAGATTCTGAATGTCACAGCTCCACATTAACATGATTTGCCTAGCAGGTGGAAAGAGATGTGTCATTCAGATTGAGGTGCGGAGAAGAGGTGTTGGGATAAGCCTATGTGGTCTTCACCAGAGTCCACTGAGTCTTATGCCACAGTGATTACTTGGGTTGGAAGAAGTAGCCAAATTCTGAAGACTGATGAGTCAAAGAATCTTTGAAGTGGTGCATAAATAGTACCCATGCCTTAGAACACTGATATGCTTGTGCACTGTTTTTATGTCTTCAAATATTAGTTTGGAGTGTCTCTCTTATTGTAAGAAAAAGGTGCACTCACATGTGCCCCAAGTTGATGCTGCAATTCCAATAAGTCAAAGTTTTCTTCAATTGTTGACCTCAATCTCTGACAAGATTTAAGGCAAAAGGGTCAGTGACTTAAGCAATGGCCTCTGCTGGTAAATGTTCTAAAAGTGTAATAATCACTCATGATCTCCTTTGCTCACCCTCAGGATAGATTATCTTCACCTTAGTCCCATTTCAGATTGCCTGGCTGCTTGCTTCCTGAATGACCCAGATGGTATTCGAAGGGTTTCTTTCCTAGTCACTGTGGTAAATCAGCACTCCATTGGCTTCTAATTTGTTCACAGCTCCCACAAGGCATTTGGGTTGTCCTCTCTCACAGTAATTCTGGGCTTGACTATGGGACTTGCTTTGGCTGTGAAGACTTGAAAAAATATGGCATAAGTAGAAACTTCAAATGAGCTTGAAAAGTGAGGCTTATCTTCTGTGGCTTTGCTTAAAAACCTGAGACTACCGTTGGAATAAGCTCAAGTTCATGAGGCACCTTCTTTTTTTTAAGATTTCTTTATTCAAGAGAGACACAGAAAGAGAGGCAGAGACATGGGCAGGGGGAGAAGGGGGAGAAGCAGGCTCCTTGCAGGGACCCTGATGTGGGACTCGCCCATGATTCTGGGATCACACCCTGAGCCAAAGGCAGACAACCGCTGAGCTACCCAGGCGACCCATGAGTCACCTTCTGAGAACTGAAGTGATCTGGCCAGCAACTAGCCAGCAAACATCGAACCATCAGATACATGAATAAGGCAATCCTATCTCATCTAACCATCAGCTGATCTTTCAGCTTTTCACAAAGAAGAGGCCTTTTAGAAATCATCTAAGGTGATCAAGAGCACAAGATAGGAAGATGGAAAATGTCCACTATGTATAAAATCTGCCCACTGTATATAAATAGCATTCCATGCAAAAATCATAAATGAGCAAATCTAATAAATAGGAAAATGTACATACACTCACTAGCAGTTAATCAAATATAAATTAGTGTGGACATATGGTGTTTTTTAATGCCCATTAAGGCTAAATTAAAAACATGTGATTGCACAAATTTTGGTATAGATGGGAAAGTGAGCACAGTTGGATAAAACTGGTGAAAATGCAAACAAATATTTTTGGAAAACATTCTGCTAAATTCTATCAAAAATTCCTATTCACTTAAAGAGTGGGTACACTAGAAAGGAAATTCTCAGTTCTGCCTTATGAAACTTTGTTTTATACTGTTTTGTTTATTTGTTTTGATAAGTTTTAAATTACTTATTTAATTGATATTCAGTATATAAAGGAATTTGTTTTCCAACAAAATACTTTTAGAAGAATACTTAAGTCTGAGGCAACAGTCATTAGAGTATTTAAAAATTATTAGAATTAAATATGCATTTATAAACAATTTATTCACTGATTTAAACATTCTTTTCACCTCTAGTTAAAGACAGGAGAATAAAGTTCTAGAATATAATGTGAAGTGCAGTATGTGCTACCTACCTTCACACAGTCAGTAGGTTAGTAGAAGAAAGAAAATAAACATTAATTGACAAATACTATTTTGTGTGAAACATCATATGCTATGGGAGCACATGAACCACTTAATACAGTTTTGGAGCTTAAGAAGAGGGAAAGCTATCTTGGGGTGGAGTCTTTGGGGTTTTCTATGTAGAGTATCATGTCATCGGTGAAGAGGGAGAGTTTGACTTCTTCTTTGCCAATTTGAATGCCTTTAATGTCTTTTTGTTGTCTGATTGCTGAGGCTAGGACTTCCAATACTAGGTTGAATAGCAGTGGTGAGAGTGGACATCCCTGTCTTGTTCCTGATCTTAGGGGAAAGGCTCCCAGTGCTTCCCCATTGAGAATGATATTTGCTGTGGGCTTTTCGTAGATGGCTTTTAAGATGTTGAGGAATGTTCCCTCTATCCCTACACTCTGAAGAGTTTTGATCAGGAATGGATGCTGTATTTTGTAACAAATGTTTTCTCTGAATCTATTGAGAGGATCATATATATGGTTCTTCTTTTTTCTCTTGCTGATATGATGAATCACATTGATTGTTTTACGAGTGTTGAACCAGCCTTGCATCCTGGGGATAAATCCTACTTGGTCATGGTGAATAATCTTCTTAACATATCCTATTAGCTAGTATGTTATTGAGAATTTTTGCATCCATGTTCATCAGGGATATTGGTCGATAATTCTCCTTTTTGGTGGGGTCTTTGTCTGGTTTTGGAATTAAGGTGATGCTGGCCTCATAGAATGAATTTGGAAGTACTCCATCTCTTTCTATCTTTCCTAACAGCTTTAGTAGAATAGGTATGATTTCTTCTTTTTTTTTAAAGGTGACATCTTTCAAGTCCCAATGTTTTTATTTTTTTATTTTTTTTTAATTTTTATTTATTTATGATAGTCACAGAGAGAGAGAGAGGCGCAGAGACACAAGCAGAGGGAGAAGCAGGCTCCATGCACCGGGAGCCTGACGTGGGATTCGATCCTGGGTCTCCAGGATCGCACCCTGAGCCAAAGGCAGGCGCCAAACCGCTGCGCCACCCAGGGATCCCGGTATGATTTCTTCTTTAAACGTTTGATAGAATTCCCCTGGGAAGCCATCTGGCCCCAGACTTTTGTGTCATTGGAGGTTTTTGATGACTGCTTCAATTTCCTCCCTGGTTATTGGCCTGTTCAGGTTTTCTATTTCTTCCTGTTCCAGTTTTGGTAGTTTGTGGTTTTCCAGAAATGCATCCATTTCTTCTAGATTGCCTAATTTATTGGCGTAGAGCTGCTCATAATATGTTTTTAAAATCGTTTGTATTTCCTTGGTGTTGGTAGTGATCTCTCCTTTCTCATTCTTGATTTTATTAATTTGAGTCTTCTCTCTCTTCTTTTTAATAAGGCTGGCTAATGGTTTATCTAGCTTATTAACTTTTTCAAAGAACCAACTTCTGGTTTTGTTGATCTGTTCCACAGTTTTTCCAGTCTCTATTTCATTGAGTTCTGCTCAAATCTTTATTAACTCTCTTCTTCTGCTGGGTGTAGGATCTATTTGCTGCTTTTTCTCTAGCTCCTTTATGTGTAAGGTTAGCTTTTGTATTTGAGTTCTTTCCAGTTTTGGGATGGATGCTTGTATTACGATGTATTTCCCCCTCAGGACTGCTTTTGCTGTATCCCAAAGATTTTGAACGGTTGTATCTTCATTCTCATTAGTTTCCATGAATCTTTTTAATTCTTCCTTAATTTCCTTGTTGACCCTTTCATCTTTTAGCAGGATGGTCCTTAACCTTTATGTGTTTGAAATCCTTCCAAACTTCTTGTTGTGATTTAGTTCTAATTTCAAAGCATTATGGTCTGAGAATATGTAGGGGACAATCCCAATCTTTTAGTATCGGTTAAGACCTGATTTGTGACTCAGTATGTGGTCTATTCTGGAGAAAGTTCCATGTGCACTTGAGAAGAATGTGTATTCAGTCACGTTTGGATGTAAAGTTCTGTAGACATCTGTGAAATCCATCTGGTCCAGTGTATCGTTTAAAACTCTTCTTTCTTTGGAGATGTTGTGCTTGGAAGACCTATCGATTGTAGAACATGCTACATTGCTAGAACTCATACAGCAATTTGGCAGTGTGGCAGGATACAAAATCAATGCCCAGAAGTCAGTGGCATTTCTGTACACTAACAATGAGACTGAAGAAAAAGAAATTAAGGAGTCTATCCCATTTACAATTGCGCCCAAAAGCTTAAGATACCTAGGAATAAACCTAACCAAAGAGGTAAAGGATCTATACCCTAAAAACTACAGAACACTTCTGAAAGAAATTGAGGAAGACACAAAGAGATGGAAAAATATTCCATTCTCATGGATTGGAAGAATTAATATTGTGAAAATGTCAATGTTACCCAGGACAATTTACACATTTAATGCAATCCCTATCAAAATACCATGGACTTTCTTCAGAGAGTTGGAACAAATTATTTTAAGATTTGTGTGGAATCAGAAAAGACCCCCAATAGTCAGGGGAATATTAAAACAAAAATCATAGCTGGGGGCATCACAATGCCAGATTTCAGGTTGTACTACAAAGCTGTGGTCATCAAGACAGTGTGGTGCTGGCACAAAAACAGACACATAGATCAATGGAACAGAATAGAGAATCCAGAAGTGGACCCTAAATTTTATGGTCAACTAATATTCGACAAAGGAGGAAAGACGATCCACTGGAAAAGACAGTCTCTTCATTAAATGGTGCTGGGAAAATTGGACATCCACATGCAGAAGAATGAAACTAGACCACTCTCTTGCACCATACACAAAGATAAACTCAAAATGGATGAAAGATCTAAATGTGAGACAAGATTCCATCAAAATCCTAGAGGAGAACACAGGCAACACCCTTTTTGAGCTTGGCCACAGTAACTTCTTGCAAGATACATCCACGAAGGCAAAAGAAACTAGAGCAAAAATGAACTATTGGGACTTCATCAAGATAAGAAGCTTTTGCACAGCAAAAGATACATCAACAAAACTCAAAGACAACCTACAGAATGGGAGAAGATATTTGCAAATGACGTATCAGATAAAGGGCTAGTTTCTAAGATCTATAAAGAACTTATTAAACTCAACACCAAAGAAACAAACAATCCAATCATGAAATGGGCAAAAGACATGAACAGAAAATTCACAGAGGAAGACATAGACATGGCCAACAAGCACATGAGAAAATGCTCCGCATCATTGGCCATCAGGGAAATACAAATCAAAACCACAATGAGATACCACCTCACACCAGTGAGAATGGGGAAATTTAACAAAACAGGAAACCACAAATGTAGGAGAGGATGGGGAGAAAGGGGAACCCTCTTGTACTGTTGGTGGGAATGTGAACTGGTGCAGCCACTCTGGAAAACTGTGTGGAGGTTCCTCAAAGAGTTAAAAATAGAACTGCCCTACGACCCAGCAATTACACTGCTGGGGATTTACCCCAATGATACAGATGCAATGAAACGCTGGGACACCTGCACCCCGATGTTTCTAGCAGCAATGTCCACAATAGCCAAACTGTGGAAGGAGCCTCGGTGTCCATCGAAAGATGAATGGATAAAGAAGCTGTGGTCTATGTATACAATGGAATATTCCTCAGCCATTAGAAACGACAATACCCACCATTTGCTTCAACGTGGATGGAACTGGAGGTTATCATGCTGAGTGAAATAAGTCAAATGGAGAAGGACAAACATTATATGGTCTCATTCATTTGGGGAATATAAAAAATAGTGAAAGGGAATAAAGGGGAAATGAGAAAAAATTAGTGGGAAATATCAGAAAGGGATACAGAACACGAGAGACTCCTAAGTCTGGGAAACGAACTAGGGGTGGTGGAAGTGGAGGTTGGAGGGGGAATGGGGGTGCCTGGGTGACAGGCACTGAGGGGGGCACTTGAGGGGATGAGCACTGAATGTTATTCTATATGTTGGCAAATTGAACACCATTAAAATAAATTTATAAAAATAAATAAAATAAATAAAATAAAATAAATTAAAATAAAATAAATCTCCACTACAAGAGTACCAGAAAAAAAAAAAAAAAGAAAGAAAAAAGAAAAAAAAGAATAGGGAAAGCTTCCTAAGAAAATCATTTTCAATTAAGTCCCCAAAAATGGTAATATTGGTGAAAGAAAGAAGAGAAGCAGGAGATAAAAAAGAGACTGTTTCTGGCAAAATGGACAGAATTTAAAGATGTACATGTGAAAGGGGCATCATACATTCAAAGATTAAAATGCAGTGAGGCATGTATGTGGTGTTAGGACATGTACAGGTGTGCACCACAAATCTGTGGTTATGAATATACTAACTTTTTGCTTTCCTTAAAACATATCTAATTGTCTTCATGTTGCAAAATTGGTCTCACCATATGCTCAAATATACATTCTCCTGGATTTAAATAAATTCCAGCAAACCATTAGTTTTTTTTCCTGTGCATGTTTATAAAATTTGGAAATGTGATTTTTAAAAAATGGCATAGTACAAGAGTTTCAGGTGTCCTGAACCCAAAGAGTGAGGAATCAGCTATGTGAAAAAATTCTAAGCTGAACTTTCACACATAAGTGGATTATCTATGTACACACACATATAAATTTATATTTTCATGGCTTTTTGATATTTTCAGTTTTGTTTGAGGTTATTTGGTTCAAACCAAAGAAAAGATAAATTGTACTTTTAACGTGTACTCTGAGATAAAGGAGATGCTATATTTTTAAAGATTTTATTTATTTATTCATGAGAGACACAGAGAGAGAGCAAGAGAGGCAGAGACACAGGCAGAGGGAGAAGCAGGCTCCACGCAGGGAGCCCGATGTGGGACTCGATCCCGGGACTCCAGGACCATGCCCTGGGCCGAAGGCAGGTGCTAAACCACTGAGCCACCCAGGGATCCCCAGGAGATGTTATTATAATATACTTTAAGAAACATAGAGTTGCAGTAAATATGTATATATTATTTGTCTTGATAAAATTGTAGACAGTGATATGTAACTATGTAACTATGTAGTTAATGTAGACTACACTGTTATTTTTATATTTTTATTTAATGAGTGATTGAAATAATGAGAATTTAATGTCAAGGGAATCATACATTTGAATTAAAATACATTTTTAATTCCTTATCCTAACTGAATTATTTTTTCAATATATCTGATTTTAAGCAGGCTTAAAATTAATCACTTGACACTATATGATTAAAATTATTATTTATTTATTTTATTATTGATGACACTTTGGAAACTAAGATAAATCTACATATGATGGGATTAGAATACTATTTTTAAAATTATTATGAACTTAGTGACAATTAGCTAAATTTTATGAGTCTATACAAATCTTTGGAGAAATAGCTTTCTTTGGAGAAATAGCTTTCATAAAGCAGAATAAAATGTAAAACTCTTTTTTACAAGATATCATTTTCATTCATTTTCAATACTTTATCAATATAGACTATGCTGTATTGTTTATAGTTGGCAAAGATCATACACTCTGAATGCTAACATTTTCTAAGTTCTCTAGGCATGTGTCATGGATACTTAGAGAATAATTATAACTCTTTCTTATCCTTGATCATATAAAAGATTTTGGCTTTATAAGTGTAGTTTCACAGGCATTCTACTTTTGACGATCTGGTAGAAATGGAAGGAGAAAAATTAATGGGGCATACTGAATGTAATAATTGGATGCTGGACTACAAGTCCTAAACCTAAATGGAAAATATCCTTAACCTCCTAGAAAATGTGTCAGATAAGAAAGGGGCCATTTCTTGAGGTGAGAAAGAGTAAGAAGAAGGAGCTCAATATTGAGATAGTTTTAAATTTTACCAATCAGGGTTGTATGTCATCTGTGAGATATCAAAGTTTGAGAGGCAAGAACAGGGCTAAAGCGATAATGAACAATGAGTGGGAACTAAACGTAAGGGAATTTTCAGAATTCAGTTTTAGCATCTCCCTTGTCTCTTGTATTATACCTGTCATAGTTAATAGGTTTTAGAAAACTAGAATTATGTCACAATACTTGCAATCTATTGGTCACTTTGATGTGTTTGTTAAATTATAGTCCTCATCAGTAAAATAGGCATGCCTGCTGATTGATGTTTATCTTTCTTTGACCAAATGGTCCTAAAGATAAAGCTACTCCTTGATGTGTCTTCAAAGACCAGACTAGATTATTTGATTTCAAGTATATTAAGATTATTATTTAATCTTTAAGATAAGTAGAGTTAGTAAAATAGAAAATATAAAAATTTAAGTCAGAGAAGATTACCTAAAAATATCTAAGGATCAAATTTGCACCTGAGTGTGCTGAAACCATATGTACTTTCTTTTGAAATAAGCACCAAACTTTGGATGCAACCTGTAGACCCTTCCTTCTCCAAGTTACAATGCTGAGCTGCAATTGGATGCGCAGGTGACTGAATTTCTAGAGACACAGTCCAAGATAAATGTGACATATGTAGAAGATTATGTGGAAGTAAAGATTACTGGCAGGTGTGCCCCAGTGAGAGACCGCTGGTAGTACCACACCTTGGGAAGAGACATAAGGGTGTCAATTTGAACCATTTAAAATCAATGTTTTATGAACTATCCAGAGGAGAGAAGATCCCCATGACGATAATAATGAATTTGCTGTCTCTCTCATACTTAGTAGCTGTAATTCATTGTAATTTACTTTGTAGAAATAAAAATAATATGATTAGTCTTGATCCTAAGTGCCATGAGCAAGACATACATGATGCATAACTAAGAAATAATTGTAGAACATCAGAGCCTAAAAATTACTCCAATCATGTCTTTTTTTTTTTTAAGATTTTATTTATTTATTCATGAGAGACACCGAGAAAGACATAGGCAGAAGGAAAAGCAGGCTTCCCGCAGGGAGCTTGATGTGGGCCTTGAGCCCAGGACCCCAGGATCACAACTTGAGCCAAAGGTAGATACTCAACCAGCAAGCCACCCAGGTTCCCTACTCCAACCATGTCTTGTAGGTATATTTGCTTTGCCTTAGCTTGAACAGGGTGTCTGTGTCACATACAGCAGCCACCCCTTGTCTGTGGTTTCACTTTCCAAACTTTTAGTTACCCACAGTCAACTGAGGTCTGGAAGTAGATGACCCTTTCCAACATATTGTCAGAAGGTCAGTAGCAGCCTATCGCTGTACCAATACCTACTCTATTTACCTCACTTCTTCCTGTCATATAAGCTTTTTAATCATCTCACATTATCACAAGGAGAAGGATGAGTATAATATAATAATTTGAGAAAGACTCATTCACAAAACTTTTATTACAGTGTATTGTTATACTTGGTCTATTTTTAGTTGTTTTTGATCTCCTACTGTGCTTAATTTAAACTTCATCATAGGTATGTATATATAGGAAAATAAAACATAGTATAATAGAAGGTTGGTACTATCTCTGACTTCAGGTATCAGCTGGGGGTTTTGGAACATATTCCCCAAGGATTTGCAGGGACTACTTTAATAAGTGCAATGCTAAGTTGCAATGATAACTATGCAATTTTGGACAATTTATTTCACTTCTCTGAACTTTATTTTTCTGAAAGAAAATAGGCTTTGGAGCTGACTATACCAGAATTTGAAATGAGGTTGTTTACCTTACCTATTTAATAGTTTTAAGTAAGTCTTAGAAAATTTCTGGGCCTCCATTTCCTTCATCTGAGGAAAGCTAGCACCTAGCTCTCAAATATCTCAAATATGGAGATAACAGATATGTAAGTTTCTTTGTAATGCTATGGGTTCTTGGTCCTATGCCCTAAATCTGGGTCAGTTTTTGATTGCTTTAAACAATGGGTCATAAAGGATGGATGTTCTATGACTTTTGTTTGTTTTTTCCTTTTGTTCTTTACGTGTGTGTGTGTGTGTGTTGTTCTGTTTTTTTTTGTTGTTGTTGTTGTTGTTCCTTTTTGTTGTTCTTTTATTTTGTTTGTTTGTATTCTATGTCTTTTGAAGCTACATTACAAATGATATGTAGCTTTCACATGGTCTTCTGCATATTGACACTACCTGGAAGTTCCCTTTCTGAACTCAGCAGCCACACTGAGGAGACACATTCAAACCATATGCATCAGCAACATGTGTCCTCCAGACCAGAGTCCAGCTGAGCTGATTCTTTAGCCTTCACAGCCCAGTTAGCAGACACTTGATTAAAGGACCTGCCATCAGAATGTATCAACTAGTCTTGAGGATTTTAGCACTCAGCCATTCAGTTCTTCTTAGGTGACCCATGCATTTTCTAAGCATAATAAAATGATTGTTTTATGCCATTAAATGTCACTAACTCATATCATTATCATGAAAAACACTAAATTTAAGAACAAGTATTTAACAAATTAAAAACACACCGCAAAAGTATTATGAAAATAAAGTACATAAAATTTTGTGAATCTACATAAGAGAGTGGACAAATAAATATATTTTAAAAATATGAGTAGTGCTCATTAATGAATGATTGGTCCATAAGAGACTACATAAAATTATGACAGTTTAGAATATGTCCTGTTATATTCTGAGCTGGATACTATATTAGGCACATTACATTATCTTATACCTATTGCTTATTAGTATCATTTTCAGAAACAAATGCTAGACTAACTGGAGAATTAAACAGTATAGAATGTGTAGTAACCGTGAACTGAGTTTCTGTCTTCATTCTGAATGTCATTTGTTTACCTCCTGGGTGGGATGGGGATAAAACCTAGCTCTTGTACTGAAAGTAGGCCAATATATTGAAAATAAAATTCAAGAACTAATGCTCAGGAACAAATTACATTCCACACTGAAAGTAAGGATGTAAGGTACGCCAACAGAGAGCTGAGATGCATATTATTCAAGTGTGCAAAATGACTTCTTCATGAGGATTTTGTAAGAGATGAATACTAAATTGGCTAGACTACAACAGGAAAATTGTATGTTAGATCAGAAGTAGACACTTTAGTTTCATGAGTCATTGGCTTGGAAAACTGTCTTAAAAGTATTAAGGAAGGAAAAGGAAAAGAAGAAAAAGCACAATAAAAAATAGAATATCTATCACAAACTATGTCAGCAGGGGTGAAAAAAGAGCATGATGCATGGAATCATAGAAACAGAGAATCCAATTTATCAGGAAAAACTTCTCACACCTGGCACTCTTTTGACACAAAAAATTGCAATAACAACTTTTTCTCCCTGAATTAAGATCCCACCAACTATGAAAGATAGCACAGTGATCAAACATTAGATGTGAAATAGTTTTATATGATTAAACTGATATTTTAAAGTTAAAGCATTCCTCCAAGAAGTTATTTATCAATTATGTGATTCATTTGTCAACCATAATATATCAAAGCAAAACATTTAAATATATATCATTTTATCAGTAGTGGTAAAATTGGGTAATAAAATGTACAGTTTAAAATATGTCTCTCTTAATCTGGTACAGTGTTCTGAAACAAAAAAATTAAAAATGTATATTAAAATACTGTCATAATATATTTTCTTTTCCACCATATTACAAATACACACCATGTAGAATACACACACACTCACACACACACACATACACGTACATGTCTACAAAGTTATAGTGCTTTTCAAATCTATTTTATCTTTTTCCAGCTTTATGGAGCCATAATTAAGAAATAAATCATATATATTTAAGGTATACAGCACTATGTGTTGGTATCAATATATCTTATATGATTACCACAATCAAGCTCATTAACGTACTATCATCTCACAGATAGTTACTGTTGTGTGAGTGTGCGCACGTATGTGGTGATCTACTCTCTTAAACTCTACTCTTAGCAAAATTTAAATATAAAATGCACTATAGGAACTTTGTAACTCAATAGCAAAAACCAAACACTTCTCCAAAGAAAAACATACAAATAGCCAGCAGTATACTGAAGTTGTTCAATATCACTAATCATCAGGGAAATGCAAATGAAAACGACAATGACATATCACCTTATATGCATTAGGGTGGCTATTATTAGGAGGAAAATAGATAACAAATTTTAGCAAAGATGTAAATTGGTATAACCATTTGGGAAAAGAGAGTGGAAATCCCTCAAAAATCAGAACTACCATATGATCCACAAGCCCACTACATCTAAAGGAACATCTAAAGGAAATAAAATCAGTATTTTGAAGATATTTCTGCACTCCCATGTTTATTGAAGCATTATTCACAATAATCAAGATATGGAAACAACCTAAGTTGTCCTAAGAATTTAGTGTCCAGTGGCATGGATAAAGAAATTGTGGTATTTAGATATAAAGTCAGATTGTGAACAATTAATTCATATGCAGGTATCAGGCAAGAAGAATTTAGATGCCTGAACAATTCCTTCCAGTGTGAAAAGAAGCTAGGTGAAGAGATTCTTAGGGAAGAAAGAATTTCTGGGAGAACAAAGGGTGTGTAAAGATAGAACTGTGAGAGTTTTTGAGGAAACTAAGTAATGGTATGTAGAAAATATGAGGGATAAATTTCAGACAAGTCAGTGGAAAGAAACCACTTTAAGAAAAAATTAGAAGCACGTCATTATTTGCTAAGTTAAAGAGATGAAATGTAATACTCAAAAGATTTGGAAACTCTTAAGCTATGTAAGCAGATAAAAATTACAAGGTAACACATTGTTAGACTTGGACAGATTGTAAAAGAGCACTCCCCAGAGTGGATGGCGCTCCCCACAGTGAACTATGCAAGAAAATCCACTGAATGGGGAAAAAAAACCAGCATGACTGTTGTTTACTTTTTTAAAAATAAGAGTGAAGGGCAACCAGGTGGTTCAGTGGTTGAGAGTCTGATGCCTTTGGCTCAGGTCCTGATCCTGGGGTCCTGGGATTGAGTCCCACATCAGCTCCCTCCAGGGAGCCTGCTTCTCCCTCTGCCTATGTCTCTGCCTCTTTCTCTGTGTCTCTCATGAATAAATAAATAAATAAATAAATAAATAAATAAATTAATATCGTTAAAAATAAGAGTGAAAAATTGTTTGCTAATTTTAATGTGTTCATTCCAGTTCTCCCATGTGCCTTATGTGAATGGATTTTTCTTTAAACAAAATATTTACGATATTATTTTTTAACTAAAAAGAGGTTGAAGCTTTTTGGTATTTGCCAAAATGAGTTGAAAACCTATGTTCATGCAAAAACTTGCACATAGATGTTTATAGCAGCTTTATTCATAATAGGCAAAACTTGGAAGCAACCAGGAAGTCCTTCATTTGATGAATGAATAAATAAATCATGATACACTCAGACAATGGAATATTATTCAGTGCTAAAACAGAAATGAGTCACCAAGCCATGAAAACACAAAGAGAAAACAAATTTGCATTACTAAAGTGGAAGGAGCCAGTCTGGAAACTCTACATGCCATAGAATTCTAACTACTGGACATTCTGGAAAAGTTAAAACTATGGAGATGGTAAAAAGATCAGCAGTCCCAGGGGTTGGGGGCAGGATGTCCGGAAGAGAGGAATAGGAGAGAACAGAGCATTTTTTATGGCAGTGAAAATATTCTGTAAGACACTATAAGGAAGATGCATGATATTTTATATATGTTCAAGCCCATAAAATGGACAACAATAATGCATCCTAATGTAAATGTCCATAGGATTTGTGTGATTACACTGTGTACATGTAGGTTCACTAATTGTAACAAATATTCCACTCTAGTGGGAGATGTTGATAATGGGGATGGCTATATCCATACACCTGTGTAGATTCAGGAGATATATAGGGAATCTCTGTGCTTTTTTCATAATTTTGCTATGAACTTACAAATACTCAATTTTTTTTAGACCGAAAGTAGATTACTTTTTGTCTAGGACAGAAGTAAGAATGTCCATGTAAATGGACAGAGGAAATGTTTTGGGGGTGATGGAAATGTTCTAAAACTAGATTGCAATGATTGGTTGCACAACTCTTTAAGTTTACTAAAAATTATTAAATTACACACACAGAATAGGTGAATTTATGCTGTGGAAATTATACCTTAAGGAAGCTTTTTTATTTTTATTTTTTAAAGGCTTTATTTATTTGAGAGAGGGAGAGAGGAAGCCCAAGCAGGGGATGAGGGGAAGAGGGAGAGGGAGAAGCAGGGAGCCCCATGCAGGCGCTTCATGCAGGACTTGATCCCAGGACCCAGAATCATGACCTAAGCCAAAGGCAGATACTTAACTGGCTGAGCCAACCAAGTGCCCTGAAAGCTTTATTTAAAAATAAAATCTGAAAAAAATAGGTGAGAAAAACATGAAAGTATTTTCATTGTTCAGAGATAAACTAATTATCTTTTTTATTTTTATTTTTTTTACTATTTCTCTTGTTAAGGATTTCAAAGTATTTTGAAACTTAAAAAATGTCATGCATTTTTTTCCACAGGTATATACAGTTTCAAATTTCTTGGTCAGTACTTTATTGTGGTCAGATAGCTCTTAATATTGCAGTAACTTGTAATGATTTTGGAAAGCGAACCATGCCTAACCTGTCTCTACAAGATCAAGATGCTATTATTTTTTAAATAGGCAATAAAGCATTTACCTAAAAAATCTGGTGCTCTCGAACATTTTTAAAATGAGTTGGAAATGTTTCAGTGATTTTCTTTCTAAAAAGTATTAGCTGACATTTCGCTAAACTTACAGAACTTGTTGTCAAACTCACTAGGTTGAAAAATTCCCAAATTAGTAGTATCAGCAGTTACTTAACCAACTTATTATAAATATTATAATAACATTTAAAAAATTCAAGAATAACTAAATGATATCAGAAGAGAAGGGAATTTACTACTTTGAAATAAATGTAATTAAAGTAGTAAGTGCAGTTGACGATGAATTTTACAACTGTTTAACATCCAGATCTAGATTTTGGGAGTATTTTTAGAGTCAGAGAGGTGTTTTGTATGAGAGTGTAATGATGGGTCCGTGACATTACACATTTGTCCAAACCCATAGAATTTTAGACCAACAAAGAGTGACCCTTAAGTATGCAAATTAAAAAATAATTAGGAGTTTGTGGATCTCAGGAAGAAAATAAAAATGTTACAAAGCAATCCGACTATATTATATATATGAAATGGTTCATTGAAGGTGGTGGTGGGAGGGAATGTGCTAACTTAAGTAATTTTGGAAATAAATGAAACCTGAAACAGTAGAAGGAAAAGGACCTGACACAAGCCTTATACTCTAGTTCATTAAGTTATTTTGGAGGGAGACATTAGTTAACATTGAGGCTGCAGACTCCTATACATTTATAAGGCAAATAAAGAAATAAATGGATGGTGGATGATGGTAATCACTCTTCTTCCTGTTGGAGTGAAAATTTACAGATAAGCAAGGAGAGGAGTCTAGAATTATCTATGTAATAATGAAATAGAATTGGCTATATCAGTATAAACTCACGCATCTCAATACAGCTACAGATGGTTACATATAGAACTATTTATAGATAGATGTATACACACAGGTTAGTATATATGCATATATTTCATTGCTCTGTCCCCTGAGTGTACTAGAAACAATGAGACTTCAAAAAGAACAAGTACACCTAGGGCCCAGCTTTTGGTTTCTAATACCATTCTCCCATTAAAGGAAGGAACCGGGGTTTCCTGGAAAACTGAGCAATTCTAGGACTGGAATAAGGAATATACAAGATGAGCTTGGAGCTGGAGTAAAAAAGTAAGAAAGTGCTAAAAACCCCACAAATCCCTCACCAAAAACCCACCTCAATGATGAGGGTACATCAAAGGAATATGGGAACTAACTGAATCGCTCCCAATGGCCAAAGTTGGAATCAATGAATAATTTAATTTAGTCTGATATAAACAAGTAAATGATGAGATAAACCGATACATGGGGAAGAGGAGAAAAAATTCAAATAATTTATATAGAAGCCCTACCCTTTAGGAAGCAAAGTGGAACTCTTAAGTGTAAGTTAAACTGTGCAGAGCAATTACTTCCAAAGAGAATGGAAATAAGAAAAAAAAATCAGTACATCCACAATGGACAAATTTGACAAATACTCTCTTAGCTAGGTTATCACTACATCAACAGTATTAAGTAGAGCTAATACCATGTACCATTGATGTGATGAAAATGATAATATATCTCTGTAGTCTTTCTCCCCAAAACACATAACCCCAGTCTAATCACCAGAGGGGGAAAAAAAATCAAAGCAAATACCAATTGAAGAACCTGCCACAGAATAGGTGGCTAGTGCTCCTCTGAACTGTCAAGACAAGGGGTATCTAAGAAATGTTTTCCAGCCAAGAGGAGCTTATGGAGAGATAACAGCTAATGTATTACATTCTGTATTGGAACCTGCAACAGAAATATTCCAGTAGGTACAAATAGACAATCTGGATTCAGGATGAGCTTTAATGATACTATATCAATATTAGTTGATTAATTATAACAAATGTACCCCCCTAATTTAAAATGATAATAGAGGAAACTGGGTATATAATATATGGGAACATACTTTATTGTCTTTTAGAATTTTTCTAAATATAAAATTTTGCTAAAAGTAAAATTCATTGAAACACACCCATATGCAACTAGGCAAAAATAATAATAGAAACAAATTCCCACTGTTATATGTTTGTATTCTATTTTTGGAAATAGACTATAAACATATATACTGGATATAGGCATATATACTCATGCAGTGATAAATATTCTGAGAAAATTAACAAAGTAAAAGAGAATGGCAAGGGTGCTATTTCAGATAGTTTGGTTAAAACAGACCACTTCAAGGAGGCAAAGTCTAAATTAACTGAGTTGAAAACACTGTCTCAGATATAAAGTAAGAGAAGAGAATATCACAGTGGGAATGATCAATCCTGTCAAAATGCCACTGAGAAATTTAGAAAGGTGAAAATTTAGTACCAACTTTAGAGTTTTGACACTGCTGGAAAAGGCAGTCGTGCACAGCCTGCTGACCCTTGCATGGTTCCATAAATGTGCTTCGGGCCTGGAACATTTTTTAACGTGAAGATAAAAATCCTTCACAGCTTGTGCTGGGCATATTGCTTTGTTTGGGAATACCTTTCTGTGTTCTGGGTTTGATGTGTACATCTTTGTTCTTATTAAGGGTGTGAGTCATAGGGCACCTGGCCAGCGTCAGTGCTGCAGAAGTTCCCAGCAGAGAGACAATGGGGTTCTTCACCTTCAGAATAACAGGTTACTGGGGACCAGCGCTTACTATTGAAGGTGAGCTTGATCTGTCTTCTCTATGCAAGTGAAGCATCCTTCCATCCAGTGCCTGTGTGAGTCATGTCTTTCTTGGTGACCCCGACATCTGCAAACCATACAATGAGTCGACATCTTAGAAAGGCAGTTCCTACAGGTAGATATTGTTACGCTCTTTGCTCTTCCTCATACAGTGGGGAGCCTCTGCTGGATGTGGTAGTGTCATGGCTCTGCAGATGTAAATTTGTGAGTCTGAAAAGAATGGTTAAAGCAGAGTATTGGGGACAATGACCTGGCTGGCAAAAAGGGCTCTAGGGAGACCCGGAGGTGAAATGTGTGGAAAGCAGTGGTGGGATAATCTGAATCATGAGAGGAGAATAGCTGACAACCTGAAATGGAGAAGTCAGAAATAATCCTTTATGACCAAGCCAGAGTAAGATGGCTCTTTTGGCAAGATTGTATACTCTGAAGTGTTATTAATTAGAGAAGGAAAACTCTTGTTCCATTTCAGGCACATTTATGGTAAATTTCCTTTGTAGCATCTAAGAGAAGAAGGAGAATAGGCAGCTGAATATATATGGTTTTGGAATTCAGAAAAGAGGTCTTGGCAGAGATGAAGGTTTTTGAACATTGGACATATCAGTTGTTATTAATACAAGGGGACATGAGTTTGCTTCATAAAGGCAGAGAGTAAGAAGAGAAGATAGTTTGATATGGGGACCCTATCACTGAGCCTTGGAAGAACAAGCTAGATATTTTGGAGGAAGGCCACAAAGAATAGAATTCAAGTACAGAGACTATCAAAAAAAAAAAAAAGTTAGGGAAAGAACAATCACGAAAAGTACTTTTCAAAGATCAAAAGTAATCTGTGCTAAGAAAAAAAACGTTCCAATGGTATTTTTTTTATTTTTTTAAAAGATTTTATTTATTTATTCATGAGAGACAGAAAGAGAGAGACAAAGACATAGGCAGAGGGAGAGGGAGGAGCAGGTCCCCTGGGACTCAATCCAAGGACCCTGGGATCACAACCTGAGCCTAAAGCAGATGCTCAATCTCTGAGCCACCCAGGTGTCCTGTTCCAGTGATTTAAAAAGATAGAGGTCATTAATGTCTTTGTTGAGAAGTTGGAGTGTGCCAAGCTGTGAATGTAGTCTGTGTGTCTATCTATCTATCTATCTATCTATCTATCTATCTATCTATCATCTACCTACCTACCTACCTGCCTGCCTACCTATCATCTATCCTCTATCTTCATCTATCATCTTTATGCTTGGGTTATAGTTGTAAGTGCATGTTAGATTGATCTTCTCAGCCATACAAATTATTAGCTTGCTAGAATCGCCTACCTGTCTTTCCTGTGCAGTTGGATTAAAATCTTTTTAAGAGTGGTCACTGTATCTTTACAGTGTTGATATCCACCCTCTTCCCCACAACAATTTACATATAATCGGCGTTCACAGGTCTGGCCTAGTTTTGTATGTACAGAAAGATTTAAAAACAGTAGAGAGTGAAGCTGTAATATCCTTATTAATAGTTTTATTATATTCACTGGATTCAATTACTTTATATCATTTATATTAACCAGGTGATCTTCAAAACACTCTATGAGTTGATATATATGTTCAGACAATCCACCCATTGGAAAATAAAATGAAACAGTTCATGCAAAAGATACTTACTGAAAATGCAAAATCCTTTAGATTATCAATAAGAAAATCAGTGAGCATTCCTTATTATTCCTTCTTATTTCATATATTTATTTAATGTTTTCTATGCACTTTTAATGTTAACTTAGAGTTAACCTTATTTTAAATGGATTATTTAATTACATTCTCATGCAAAGCATATAATATAGCTACTATTATTGCCACTACTTGACAGAAAAGGGAAAGAAAGTATAATAAGATTAAACCAGATGCCAATTAACCAGTCACCCTTGTTGTCTCCTCTACACAAATTATGTTTTTTAAATTGCCATTTTCTGGCCAAACATTTTCAGTTCTTATATTGTAATGCCTATTTTTTGAGCAATTGAACATTTGGCTTTCTACATATATGAAGATAGTTTGCAAAAATAGCATATTAATTGTCAGAGTGTTTCTACAGCCTAAGTGTGTTCAAATAGAAAGGTTTTATAAGGTTTGCTAATAACATATTTTAAATGTGTTGTGTATAATTTAAAGTCTTCCACATGATACATGGATTTAATAATTTTATACATTCCCTTTCATTGTTTAAAAATCATAAAAATATGCTATAAACCTGAAATGGTCAATTTGTCTCAGTTCTATTTCTTTTATATTCAATCACAGAAAAATAGTTCTAAGCCATCTGGCTGCTCAAAGAAAGTGAAAACTTGCATTCTGTTTTGTGTTCTCTTTTGATAGCAAGCTTTGCTTTTTGGTTTATGGAGCATACTGCAGAATTTCAAGCAATGGATAATTGCAAATTACTAACAGCAGGTGCACAGATATTTACTTACTAGTTTTATAGTATAAAAATACATTAAGAAAATGGTTAATTTATTATCGTTCACTATTCTCTCATATGAATACTTACGATATGTTATGAGAGATAAAAGTTTCATTTTTAACTTGTCATTTATTTAACAAGCCAAAATATCCATGATGATCTCTAAGAATAAAGGAGATGACATATATGTACAGTGTCATGCCCGGCATACACTAAAAACTCTAAAGAATGGAAGCTGCTGTAATTATACTTACGATTCAAATTAGCAAACTGTAGTACCTGTTAAATATTAAACACATGTACTGCAATACATTTAAATACTTAATCAGTTCTGTCTCTTCCTGCTATCACCAAATCAGGAAAAAGCTCATATCCTTTAAGATAAATGCATATCGGGATCCCTGGGTGGCGCAGTGGTTTAGCGCCTGCCTTTGGCCCAGGGCGTGATCCTGGAGACCCGGGATCGAATCCCAAGTCGGGCTCCCGGTGCATGGAGCCTGCTTCTCCCTCTGCCTATGTCTCTGCCTCTCTCCCCCTCTCTCTCTGTGACTATCATAAATAAATAAAAAATTTTAAAAAAAAATTAAAAAAATAAATTAAAAAAAAAGATAAATGCATATCAACTTGAACAGAGAATGAATACTGAAATGCAAAAGTATTGTTTAGAATGGTAAGCAACATAATAAAGCAAATTTTCAATGTTGTTTTTCCCCAATAATCAAAGTGAAAGATGTATTCCAGAGTTCAAGGATTTGAGCAATTTGGAACACAAATCTGATTTGTGAAGGTGGGTGTCAGGGTTTCCTGGTAAAAGATCAGTGCCACAAAACTATCCCCATGCCCAACACACTTCAGACGCCACTTCTATGCCCAGGTTATTACCTTGATTCTGACTGACTGGCTATAAATCAAAGGTTCCCACGAACCCCTCCCTTGAGTTCCATTACCTTCTAGAGCCAGCTTATGGAACTCGAGAAACATTTTACTTACTAATATAATTACATTTTACTTACTGGATATAATTCCTTTTAGAGGACATAACTCAGGAACACATAAATGGAGGAGAGGCATAGGGCAACATATGAGAAAAAGACATGGAGAGCTGCACCCTCTCCATTCTTCCCGTGTCTACGTGTGTCCACTAACATCGAAGCTCTCTGAACCTAGTCCTTTTGGGTTTCTAGAAGGCTTCATTACAGAGACATGATGGAATAAATCATTGGCCATTGGCAATTAATGCAACTTCCAGCCTCTCTCCCCTTACAGGAGATGGAGGGTGGGGATGAGACTGAACATTCCAACTCTCAAATCACAAGGTTGGCTCTCCTGGCAAACAGCTCATGCCTTAGGTAGTTCCAACATAATGAAACAAACCAGACGAACATAACAAAAGATACACCTTCTTAGCTCTATTAGGAAATTCCAAGAGTTTTAAAATCTCAGTACCATAAAGGAATATACTTACTATAAATTACAATATCACATAGTATATCCAGATTAGTTGCAACTACTAGTTTCCCAAATACAAATTCATCTTTTTCTTCCAGTTTTATTGAGAAATAACTTACATATATTACTGCATATGTTTAAGGTATGATTTGATGCTTGATGATTTGACTTACCTATATGAAATGATTACCTTAATGGTTTAGTTAACATCCATCTTCTGATAAAGACACAGTAAAAAGAAAAGAAGAAAGGAAAGGAAAGAAGATTTCCTTGTGATGGGAAATAGGATTTACTCTCTTAACAATTTATCCCATATATCATACAGCACTGTTAATTATCATCATCATGTTGTACATTCAATCCCTAGTACTTATATCTTATAACAGGAAGTTTGTTCATTTATTATTTTTGCTCCAATTCAATAAAAAATATCAAAATATAAGTAAGAAAATTATATTAGAGAGATAACCCAGGTATGTGTTCCAATTTATTTTAAAATATCATAATGTATTTTATTCAGTGTAAATATTTTACTGCATTTCTTCTAATTTTGTAGCAAAGCACAGCAACAGTGCATTAAACTGTATAAATATTTTACTTTGTTTTATATTTTTTAGAGATTTTATTTATTGACTTGAAAGAGAATGAGAGAGAGATTAAGAGCAAGGGGAGGGAGAAGCAGACTCCCTGCTGAGCAGGGAGCCTCATGGGGGGACTCCATGCAGGGCTTGATCCCAAGGCCAAGAGAATATGACCTGAGCCAAAAGCAGCTACTTAGCTGATTGAGCCACCCAAGTACCCCAAAATGTATAAATATTTTAAAAGCCAGGGATGAAATTAATATTTTTCTCATGAAAGATAACCCAAAACCTCCTTGATCTGAAAATTATACTTCATATTCTGTTAGGTTTAATCACCCAGCACTACTTCAGTGCTTTAATTCACTTTACTTTCAAAATCATTATTGATATTAGGTATCACAAGAACTTATTCTTCAGCAGATACTTCACTAGCTTTTCCTTTTTTTTTCTTTCTAATATATTTGAGAGTTACTTTGTCTAATTCTACAAAAGCATGTTGAGACTTTAATGAAAATTACATTGAGTCTATAAATTAATTACTACTAATACCATAGGCCATTTTCATTGAATTTTGCAATTATTTTAACAAACTTGTAACTAATACTTGTGTGTGTGTGTGTTTCTTTCTTTTTCCAATGATTCTCTTCTGATTCTAGAAAAAAAAATCCTTATTATGGTTTAGACTATAAAGTGAACATCCAAGTCTGATTTTATTTCTTACTATTCCCTCTCTTGCTCACTCTCTTCCAGTCAACTAGTCTCCTTTGCTGTTTATTTTTTTAAGATTTTTTAAAAGATTTTAAAAAATTATTTATTCACAAGAGACAGAGAGAGAGAGAGAGAGAGAGAGAGAGAGAGAGGCAGAGACTCGGGCAGAGGGAGAAGCAGCCTCCATGGAGGGAGCCGGATGCGGGATTGGATCCCCGGACTCCAGCATCACGCCCTGGGCTGAAGGCAGGCGCTAAACTGCTCAGCCACCCAGACCTCCCTCATTGGTCTTTAAATATGTCTCATATCATGAATGTTTACACCTCAGTATTTCTCTGCTTATATTTTCTTACATAGTGACATTGAAGTCATACCCAATAATTGTAGTTAATAGTTCACCATTTCTAACAGTATCTTCTCTATTCTTCAGTTTTGGTTTCCTCCAAGTAATAATAATACCTAATAAAATACGTATTTTACTTATTAATATGTTTATTATCTTTCCACTAGAATGAAAATTACATAAGAGTGGCTGGCATTCTTCATTCGTCTCTTTCATTCATGAGTGCTCATCCCTATACCCAACAGGGAGTAGCTACTCTATAAATGGTTGTCAAATGAATGCATGCATGGATGGATGAGTTTAAATGAACGAGATTTTTTAAAAAGTGCCTAATATGTAATGTGCCAGTAAAATGCTTTGATTAAAATAAGATTTGATATAAATTATTTTGCATAAGATTATTATATGTGATCTATAAAAGTGCTTTTGAAAGATTAAAAATATTTTAAAATAATTCAGTTCTTATTAATTTATCTGTAATATAGCAAATATCAATGGACTCTATCAAAATTATATTTTCATCTGGAGGTAATAATATTTAATAGCATATATTTAATACACAATTATACATTAAACCTAGAACGTTATTCTTCAACATTAATGTGGGCCTAAGATTTCATGACCAATAGACGAAACTCTCCCTCTCTCTCTCCATCATCACTCACTGAAGTTAGTACTATTCTCAGCAGACTTAGGCAGAGGCTATCTTGGGGAGAAACTGAGGTCTTCTACTAAAAGCCCAAGACAGAAAAAGAATTCAGGCCTTTGGCGAATAGCCAAGGAGGAAGTGGATGGTAATACTCCACTCTCAGTGAAATCTTTGGATGACTCATTAAAAATTTTGCACCAAAACTAGCCAGCTAAACTACTCCACTTAAAGACTACATAAGATAATAAAAATTTTTAAGCCATTAACCTTCAATAATTTATTATACAGCAATGGATGATTAATAGACAATGTTATAGATATAAACAGTAATATCCCTTTCTAAAACAGGCTAAAGTTGAAAATAAAATTTTTCCAGTATTGCATATAATTGAAATAAAAAAACACTTACATAAATTCACTTTTATTTTTTGTTTTAGTTTTAATCTTTTAAGATTTATTATTTATTGGTGTTCAATTTGCTAACATATAGAATAACCCCAGCGCTCATCCCATCAAGTGCCCCCCTCAGTGCCCGTCATAAATTTACTTTTAGTTTTTTTTTAAGATTTTATCTATTTATTCATGAGAGACAGAGAGAAAGAGAGAGGCAGAGACATAGGCAGAGGGAGAAGCAAGCTCCATGCAAGGAGCCCGATGTGGGACTCAATCCTGGGCCTCCAGGATCAGCCCTGGGCTGAAGGCAGCGCTAAACAGCTGAGCCACCCGGGCTGCCCAACCTTTTAGTTTTTTCATAGGTGAAAAACAATTATACTTATTTTACCCCTATTTCTGTTTTATGTGAAATATATAATTTATCAGTGGAATAATATACTTTCTCAGATGATTTTTGATGTTCTTCATGAACCTGGAGGGACAGTGAAAAAATGAAGTCATAAAAGTGCAGTTTGATCCTCCCTATTTGTGGACTATCCATTTGTGAACTCACTCGTTTGCTAAAGTTTATTTTTAACCCCCAAATCAAAGCTTGTGGTATTTTTGTGGTCACTCAAGGACATGCTCAGAGTGGTGAACTAAGTAGAAGAAAAAAATAACAGAAATGAGATGGTTCAACTCAAATTTGAGCTTCTAGAATATTTCAAGATGATAAAGCCAGAAGCATGACAAGTAAGTTTGGATTTTGAGTCTCCTAATTAACTTGTGAAATCCTAGATCTGTCACTTCTCTTGAAGTGGGCTCAGTGTTCTGAATAGTAAGGTAGGGTAATATCTAGAGGACAGATTGCTGAGAGTATTCAATTAGACTTATGCAAGTACAGTGGTTGGCATAATTTCTGGCACATAGTTTAGTGAGTCACTGTGGTTATTGTAGCTGTTAATATTATGATTGCAATCTTCATTAAATTTATGCTGTCTATAAGACTGAGTTATTCCAAATGACAACTAATATGGCCAAGTAGACTCCTCAGTATTTTAAAGCAAATAAACAAAAACGCAACACAATTAGTTTTCATCCCTCTCCTCAAGGAAAATTTATGTGACTCCTGTTTATCAGAACATTTCAAAGTGTATGTCATAATTTTTAGATTAAAAAAGAAATAGAATACAATTATTTGGGAGGAAACTAAAGTTTTTATACATTTATTTAAATAGGTACCTCAAAATAAACATTTTTATGGCAGCCAAATATAACAGTTGCAAAACACATATATGTGTCTCATATAATGAACTTATTGTACTGAAGTTATATTTTCTGTTACAGATATAACCAGCATCAAATTATTTTAACAAAATGAAGAAAAAAGGGGGAACCATGCAGAATTATGACGCATAGGATTGCATATTTAAAAGGCAAGAAAAGAACTTAGAAATTTAACTGACGGATGAAAATCAGAGAGTGAGCTGGCATTTCTTCAAACTAACCCCATTCTCAATGCTAAAGCATCTCGTCTTCCATAGCACATTCAGATAGAGTTTCATAAAAAGGCATTTCAATTTAATTTAAATTGGCTGAAACAATCAGATAGCTTTTTCTCTCCTAAATGACTTGCTTTTGCAATGGATGTAAAAGCTATTAGCTTTTTTTTTTTTTCTAAAAGTAGGTATGAGGTATGAGGATTTTGTCTCTTGAGATACACTCTGATTATTAATAAAGAGGTTGTGAAAATTGAACATGACTTTCAGCCAACACAGTAACACAGACTTTGTTAAGTGACAAGTGACATTAAGAGCCCTTGAGAGGCAGGTTTCTGTCAGAGGAAGGAGATTCATGTTAGTGTAAAGGGAATAAAATATTACCATTATTGAGAAATTTAATCTTATTCCTTATCTGAAGATTAGAGTAAACTAAAGAGAACTTGCTGTTCAAGAGATTGTTATAACATCTGATTTTGTTAAACTCCTGTCTGACTTGTTGGTCATAAAGGACGCCATGATCCTTTTCCATTTTCTTCAAGTTCTCAAATTTCTTACTCAGTTTCTTGCTCTAGTTCTATGCCTTATAATGATGACATAAATATCTCCATGTTGATTATCTATTTCCTTTCATTTATGGTGCTACAAAATTCTTAAACTCCACAATAATGATGGCACATTCAGATGTCACGCCTCAGACCCTGACATTGCTCAAAACTACTGTGGCTGTCAAATCTCGAGATTAATCATCAACTTCTGTCTTGCAGCCTTTCTTATAACAGCTCTTTTTCTCTCTTAAATGCCTGGTCTTTCTGTTCTTCACACAGTTTTTGTGATTATACAATCTCCAACTAAATCAAAGTAATAGGAATTTCATAATGCATTTGCTTTTGGAATCCTTTAATCCACCACCAATTCCCTGATATTTTTGCATTGATAATCTTTTTAAAGATTTTACTATTTATTCATGAGATACTGAGAGAGAGAGAAAGAGAGAGAGAGGCAGAGACATAGGCAGAGGGAGAAGCAGGCTCCCAGTGAGGAGCTCAATGTAGGATTTGATCCCAGAACCCTTGGGGTCACGACCTGAGCCAAAGGCAGACACTCAACCACTGTGCCACTCAGGTGGCTCCTAATTGATAGCTTTTAACCATCAATACTTTCTATTGTTGGTTTTCAGAAAAAGTAGAGAACTTAGTGGAACCTACTATAACTTGACTTTTTCGAATTCTTTGAGCCTTTTCAAAATCTTTCAAATTATTTGTTCAGGAATAATTAAATAAAGTCATTTCTGATGTCTTATGCACTGTGTTTTCTTCTCTTGAGGTGATTCAATTCTCACTCTGTGAAAATACTCTAAAATTAATAGCTCTAACTTTCATTTTCTATTGAATTCCCTATGTACTGGTTCTCTCTCTCTCTCTCTCTCTCTCTGTCTCTCTGTCTCTCTCTCCTTTCTAGATAGATTATATAGAGATAGATGATAGATAGATAGATAGATAGATAGATAGATAGATAGATGATAGATAGATAGATAACCTGTGAATTGATTCATTAAATGCAAAAAATTAAAAACAAAACATCTCTTCCCTTCTATAACCAATTTTTATTATGCAGAAACTAGTATATTTTGTAGATGTTTAGACAAAATAATCCATTGATCCATCCATTTATTTGTTCATTTATGTCATTATTTCCTTATTAAAAATATTTATTAATACCATAAGCCAGATACTACCCTTCATGGTATGACAGAAAGATAAATAAGGCACTAAATGACTTCATAGTCAGATAGAAGATCTAGAAATAGGTATTTAAAAAGCATCATAAGTTTAGCAAAAAAGCCCCAGCCAAGAATGTTGCATTATAGGAATAGAACATAGAACATAGAATGCAATATATAGAGGCAAGAATGTAAAGTGAAAGTAAGTAAAAGAACCCAATTGTAGGTATGCATGTAGCTAGTATTTGTAGAATCCAATTGTGGAAAATTGGCTACATGTTATCTAAGTGATAAATAATTATTCCAAATAGACTCAAAATGTTCTCTTTCTTTCTTTTTCTTTCTTTTTCTTTCTTTCTTTCTTTTTCTTTCTTTCTTTTTCTTTCTTTCTTTCTTTCTTTTCTTTCTTTCTTTCTTTCTTTCTTTCTTTCTTTCTTTCTTTCTTTTCTTCTTTCTTTCTTCCTTCCTTCCTTCCTTTCTTTCTTTCTTTCCTTCCTTCCTTCCTTCCTTCCTTCCTTCCTTCCTTTCTTTCTCTTTCTTTCTTTCTTTCTTTCTCTTTCTTTCTTTCTTTTCTTTCTTTCTTTTGTCTTTCGTGTTGTCACCTCTCTCATAGGATTTGAATCTTCTTGTCTGTTCCTTTAGCATTTAGCATACATCCCTGTAGGTATCAGAGCTCACTTAATTATAGGTTTACAGTACATATCATTGTCTTCCATGAAACAGGTTATTGATGTTAATGACAACATCATATTTGACTTTATATCTTAGCATTTAGTATATGTGCTGCCGAAGCGAGCACTATATCTTAGCATTTAATTAAATGATTTTCACATATTTGACATTGTGTAAATGTTTGCTGAATGGAACCAGTAAATCATCCAAGTTTCAATATCCTAAAGAACATAGATTCTAAGGTCACAACATCAATGGTTGGATGTTTGGTTCAGTTTATTCTAGCACCATATACTTGAGCAATTATTTGAGCTCTCTTCCTTAGTTTCTTTATCTATAGACATCTTTCTAGGATTATTGTGAAGATTAATTGATTTGAGCATTAATGGACCCTAACAAGTCAGTGCTATACAGGATAGCTATTTTGTTAAACACTTTATGTCACTTTAAATAACTTCTACTCTAGTTCACACACATACACATATACACACACACACATATTTTTCCTTAACTTGTAACAGCTTTTGAGTGGATCTTTGTACCACCAGCATCTCTTTCTTCCAACCAATTATTCACACTACTGTAAGAATTCATGACCTAAAACCCAGATATAATCACACAATTTTCATCATGTGAATTTATATTGACTACAATTTTAATGGTTTCAATCTAGTACTTAAGTATCTCAATAAAATATAGCAAACTCCTTTTCAATAATTATTACTTTTAACAAACTATTGAATTACAATTCGCACATCATATAATTCACACACTTGAACTGTACAGTTCAATGTGATTCTTAGTATATTCATAAAGATGCACGGCCACCAACTCAGTCAACTTTAGAACATTTTGACACCTCAAAAAATAGACCTGCATCCTTTAGATATCTCTTCCCCACTATTCCTTAGTTCCTTCCCACCTAGCCATAAGCAAACACTAATCTACTTTCTATCCCCTACTTTTTCGTATGGATGGAATCATGTAGTAAGTGGTTTTTTGTAACTGAGACTGACTTCAGTAAACTGTTTCAAGGTTCATCCCTGTTGAATGTTCATCCCTGTAAAATGTTTCAGTGCGTTGTTAGTGGCAATATAGATTTCTATTGTAAGGCTATACCACATTTGGTTTCTCCATTTATCCTTTGATTGATATCTTGACTGTTTCCACCTCTTAGCTACTATGAGTAATGCTGCTATAAACATCCATGTACAAGTTTCTGTGTGGGCATATATTGTTATTTCTCTTGGGAATGTATTTAGCAGTGGAACTGCTGGGTCATATGGTAACTCTAAGTTTAAAAGTTTGAGGAACTGCCAGACTATTTCCCTACAGCATCACTTTGCATTCCAATCGGTAATGCATATGGATTCTGATTTCTCTTATTCCTAGCCAATGCTTGCTGTTAACTGATTTTTTTATTCTAGTCTTACTACTAGATTTGAAGAGGGATCTCACTGTGGTTTTGATTTACATTTCCCTGATGACACCTGCTATTTCTATCATTGTCTTTAGAGAAATTATATTCAGAGCCTTTGACGATTTTAATTGGATCATTTTTTTCTTTATTACTGCATTTAAAAAGGTTTTTTTAAAAAATACATTCTAGATACTAGTCTATTATAGGATATACAATTAGCATATGTTTTCTCCATTTGTGTGGGTGGTCTTTTCACTTTCATTATGATCCTTTGAAACACAAACCAAAAGGTTAAAAATAATTTGAATCAAGTCCAATTTATCCATCATTTTCACATCCAGATGAAATTTACTTTAAAATGGAAAATCACTTTAATACAATAAACTGTAAACCAATTTAAAAATTTAAATAAAAAGGAAAAAGGTATTTGATCCCAGGGAATCCAAATGGGATAAATTTACATAGGCATTTGAAATTCACATAAGGAATAATTAAAAACAACAGCATTGTCTTTCCTCTGTCTGATAGATAGATGTGCTCCCCACCTGTGCTCCAGGTATCTGCTCTGGAGAAACACTGTAGTAAGGATGCAGCCTACAGCCCAACACTGGACATTCCTGCAGAGAACTGCCATATGAAAAGGGTGACCTCAAACAGTCAATACCTTAGTGACCCAGGCAGATATTTAAATGTTGTGAAGGGGAGGTGCAAACAGTTCTTTCAAGATGTAGCATAAAGGTAAATAAAGAGATCCTATGAGAAACATTCAAGAGATTTGGGAATCTAAAATTATACCAAAGCTTCCAAACGTACTGAATCCAAGCTTTGTTCAGATGGCAGCCAACTGTAGAGCGGCTTCTCTAAAGTGATAGAGCATTTAGTTTGTATGCGGTTTCCACTTGGGTTTTTTCTCATAAAACTTCTCAAATATGCTCACGCTGCTTTTATCCACAGGTTAATGCCATCTTTGGTAAAGGTAAACAGGAAACACTACATGATCCCTAAAACATGCCAGCCAGTGTGATGTTGGCATGGCGATGGTAAAAGCTAAGACATAGTCAATGAGTGTATTGCAAGCTTTGTAGATAAAGGTCTTCTAAGGTAGACTTAAAACTGACTTTATCTTCTAATTCATAAAGCTGAGGTAACAGAGAAAAAGGCAAAAGCATATTCCATCAGTTGACAAAGCTGATTAACCAGGAAAACCAACTTTCCCTAGTTCCGTTGCTAATCCAATGCCTATTGGGATAAGGACTAGTAAATTCATCTTCTCATCCAGAAAAGCAAGTAATATAACTACTGTGCAGCAGCTGACCCAAATCACTACTTTGGTGGATATTCCAATCATGCTCTTGTTTTTCCTTCAGAAACTGATGTCATTTTTTAAATGCCAGGAAATCAAAAAGGAGATGAAATGCAATAATGAAGAGGGCTAAAGTTGGTGTCTGTAAACATTCCTTTCACCTCCTCAGCAACTATCTTTGAAAACCCAAACTCCTTCAAGGAGAACAAGGACTCTTGCTCATGAATCCAGAAGACTATTCTCCCCAGTGAGATCTTTCTGTAGGACACTGTGAGAGGTAACCCAATAGTAGAATGATTTAAGAATTTATGATCATTAAATCCTCCACATGATCTGAACTATGAACAGAATAGAGAAGTAACATACATTATTTTTTTCTAAATGAATTACCTTCACCTATCTATGCACATGAGCAGGAAGAGAGGACCCATCAAAAACAATATCATCTGCCTCCACATTTAGTGTTATTCTTGGCCTTCAGTGAAAAATGGGCTCATTCAAGGCATATATCCATGTCTTTTCAGTTTTCACTTACTGTGTAGCAGATTCCTCTGAGAGAAGATTGATTTCTTTGGGTTTTGTGAGTATGTAGGAGATAAGAGGATTTATAAAGTGCACTTGTTTCTTATTACACCAAATGAATTTCCAGTATGATAGAGAAAAAAAGGTAGCTATATGGCATCCCATTATTTCTTGTTTTCCTTGGTTCAGAAACATTAACTATCCTATTATGTTTGGACTCCTCATTGAAGTCTTCCATATTTAACACCAAATAGATGTTGTTCTCAGCACCAAGGTTGAACCTTGTCATGGTATATACACTCAGTTGAAATTTGAGCCTCCTGGTCAGATAGAGCTAGATGCAGTTCTGTTGTAGGCAAATGGAAGGCTATAGACATGCCATCTGTGAGGAACACACTGCTGCGACATGAAGGAATTTCTTGTGTACAAGATCCATCTGTGGATAGAGACAGTTTTCCTCTTTTCCAATCTGGATGCTTTCCACACTCCCATCCCCACACCCCTTTCCTACTTTCTCTAGCTAGAATCTCCAGGGCAATAGAATAGAGGCAGTGGGACTGGACTTCCTTGTCTTCTTGATCATAAAGGAACCATAGCTAGTCTTAATTAAGTCTAATACTAGCCGTGAGTTTTAAAGTTTAGAAAGTTTTTCCCTTCCTATTTTGTGGAGTGCTTTCATCCTGAAGGTGTGTTAGTTGTTTGGGTTTCTTTTATTTTTTTAATTTTTTTTTAATTTTGTTTTTCAAATAATTTGCTATATGCATTGAGATATTGAGATGATCTTTGCAAGTTTGTTTTTAATTTTATCAATATGAGTAGTGTTGCATTAATTGATTTTTTAAAAGATTTTATTTATTCATGAAAGACACACGGAGAAAGAGAGAGAGAGAGAGAGAGAGAGAGAGAGAGAATGGCAGAGACACAGGCAGAGGGAGAAGCAGAGGGAGAAGCAGACTCCATGCAGGGAGCCTGATGTGGGACTGGATCCCAGGTCTCCAGGATCAGGCCCTGAACTGAAGGTGGCTCTAAACCACTGAGCCACCTGAGCTGCCTGCATTGATTTTTGGATATGAAACAAGTCTTCCATCCCTGGGGACAATTCCACTTGGTTACAGTATATAATTTTTTATATGTTGCCATAATCAGTTTGTTGTATGTCGTTGAAGATTTTGCATTCATATTCATAAGAGATATTGGTACATAATTTCTTTCCTTGTAATTTTTTTGTCTGGTTTGGATATAATACTGGCCTCATAAAATAAATTGAGAAATATTCCCTCCTCTTCTATTTTGTGGAAGTTTGTAAAGAATTGGTATTCTTTGAACGTGTGGAAAATTCAGGAGTGAAGTCATCTGGGGTGGTCTTTTCTTGCTAGTATTTTTTTTTTAAATTGAGCAAATGTTGGCACCTGATATAGTTCTAATCACATTATCTATTTCATCTTGAGTTAGTTTTGGTACTTTATGTCATTCTAGGAATTTGTTCATTTTACCCCAGTTACCTGATTTGGTGGCAAACAATTGTTCATAGTATGGCTTTACAATACTTCTTATTTCTATAAAATTTGTAGCAATGTTCCCTCTTTAATTTCCGATTCTAGCCATTTGAGTCTTTCTTTTTCCTTTGATCAGGCTAGTTAATAGTTTGTCAATTTTATTGATCTTTTTAAAGAATCATCTTTGGATTTTATTGATTTTCTTTATTGTTTTCCTATTCTTCATTAATTTTTGCTTTAATTTTTCTTCTTTTTTTTTCTTGCTTTAGGTTTAGCTTGCTCTTCTTTCCCTAGATTGTTAGATTGTAAGGTTATTGATCTAAGTTTTTTTTTCTTTTTTCTTAATATAGGGCTTTACAGCTGTATTTTTTTTCCTAAGCATTGCTTTACATGCATCCCATAGATTTTCATACATTATACTTTATATTCATCTAAATAAGTTTCCATACATTATATTTCATTCATCTAAAATTGTTTTTTGATATCCCTTTTGATTTTTTTCTTTGACCCAGTGGTTACTTAGGCATGTGTTTTTAAATTTCACATGGTTGTAAGTTTCCTGAAATGTCAACTGCTGTTGATTTCTGATTTAATTATATTGTTTTAAGATAACATATTTGATATTATTTTTATTCTTTCAAATTAATTTCTTAAGCGCATGTTCTAACCTAGAGAAGATTCTGTACATCCATGAAAAGAAAGAATATTCTATTGTTGTTAGGTCATGTGTTCTATAGCTTTCTGTTAGATCCAGGTAGCTAATAGTATTGTTCAAGACTTTTATTTCCTTGTAGAGCTTTGGTCTGTTGTTCTATCCATTAATGAAGGTGGATATTATGGGTTGAATTGTGTCACCTTAAAAAGAAAATATTGTTATCTTAACCCCCAGAAACTGTGAATGTAATCATATTTGAAAACAGGGTTTTGCACGTTGGACTTCTACTCTCCAGAATCTTGACACACCAGATTTCTATTTTATCATTCACCTGGTTTGGGGCATGTTTTTATGGCAGCCCTAGGAAATTAATACATTAAAGCATTGAAACCTCCAGTGATTATTGTAGGGGATCCCTGGGTGGCTCAGCGGTTTGGCGCCTGCCTTTGGCCCAGGGCACAATCCTGGAGACCCGGGATCGAATCCCACGTCGGGCTCCGGTGCATGGAGCCTGCTTCTCCCTCTGCCTGTGTCTCTCTGCCCCTCTCTCTCTCTGTGACTATCATAAATAAATAAAATTTAAAAAAAAAAAGAAACCTCCAGTGATTATTGTTAAATAGTCCATTTTTTTCTTCATTGGGCTATTTTTGCTTCATGTATTTTGATGCTCTGTTATAGGTATGTTTTATAATTATTATATACTCCATATGAATTAACTTTTTATTGTTATAAATTATCTCTTTATCTCTAGTAACATTTTTTTCTTTTAGCATCTACATCACCTGTTCTTCATATAGTCATTCCAGCTTTCTTGTGTTTGATATTTCACTAATGAAATTAAAATGTTAAATTAGGGGATCCCTGGGTGGCGCAGCAGTTTAGCACCTGCCTTTGGCCCAGGGCTTGATCCTGGAGACCCAGGATCCAGTCACACTTTGGGCTCCCTGCAGAGAGTCTGCTTCTCCCTCTGCCTGTGTCTCTGCCTCTCTCTCTCTCTCTGTGTGACCATCATAAATAAATAAAAATTTTTTAAAAAAGTTAAATTAGAAAATATTCACTCAGTGCAAAAGGAAGCAGTAAAAAATAGAAGAATATAAAAGATGTGGGATATAAACAAAATGTTAAACGAGAGATACTACATTCAATGACTACTTTTGAAATGTTTAAAATTAAGAAGTCTCACCTCCTCAAAATTCTGAAAGATTTTGTGCACTAACTCCAATTATTCCTGAAGGTGTTTGGTAGAGTGTTTGGTAGATGGTTCCCTAGAATTCTCTAGGGAAATCATCTAGACCTAGAGTTTCTTTGAGCAATGGTTTTTAATTACAAAATTAATTTCTTTGATAGATTGTAGAATATTAAGCTATGTACTAATTATATTAACTCAGTAAGATTTAGTACTTTGTGTCTTTTAAAGAATTTTTCTAATTCATCTAAGTTGTTGACTATCAGAATGAAGTTTGTTCATAATATTCCACAACAAAGCTTTTTAATTTTTATTGTTGCTGTTTTGTTTGTTTGCTTGTTTGTTTGTTTGTTTGTTTTAGATGGTTTTAGTCTGTTTTAGGGGGTCACAGAGAGGTAGAGGGAGAGAGAGACTTTCAAGCAAGTTCCACACCCAGCTTGATCCCACAACCCTGAGATGACCGGAGCCAAAAAAAGAGTCAGATGCTTAATCAACTGAGTGACCCAGGATCCCCAAAACTTTTAATATTTAAAAACTGTGTATCGATGCTCCATCTCTCATTTGTGATACTGTTGTGTCTTTGCTCTTTTTTCTTGCTCAATGTGCTTGAAAATTTAACAACTTTATTTTTTTTAATATTTTATTTATTTATTTGAGATAGTGTGAGAGAGTGAGGATGCGCAGGAGGGGTGGTGCACAGAGAGAGGGAGAAATAGAATTTCCACTAGCAAGGAGCCTAATGCGGAGCTCCATCCCAGGACCCTGAGATCATAACCTGAGCCGAAGGCACATGCTTAACTGACTGAGCCACCCAGGTGCCCCAATAATGTTATTGTTTTAAAGAACCAGCTTTTAGTTTCACTGATATGTCTATTATTAATCCTTTTTCTGTACCATTGCTTTCCTCTTCCTCTCTGATATAGATATATATATATATATTTTTTCCTTTCTTCTCCCTTAATTTACTGTTCTTTTCCTATTATATAAGATAGAAACTATGGTGATTGATTTGAGAACTTCATTTTTTATCTATGTATTTAGTGATTATAATTTTTTTCTGTAAGGCCTACTTTAGCTGCAAACCAATAAATTTGGATAAAATGTTGGCTGTTTCTGTTGGAGAATCATTATTAAGAAAAGCTTTAGAAGTTGTCTCACAATATATTTTTCCCTGACAATTCTCACTAATGCTACTTTATGTCCAATGAAATTCTATCACACATATTTATTGAATAATTCTCTCTAGTACTTAATCACAGACAACTGTATGTATGCATTTTAATGTTTCTTAGGCATATAACTTTTATATTTGACAAACTTTTAACTATTTAAAAGTAGAGATTTTAGTTTCTTTTTTTGAGGTTATAGTTTGTTGTTTTTTAATGTGTCCATAAAACATCTAAATTCATGGCTATGAAAGAAAATTGGTTAAATTGAATTGATTTCAATTAATTTGAATTGAAATGTAGTCTGAATTTGCAGTGAAAGAAAACATGTTTAGGAAAAAATAATGAAAACAACCAGGATATTTTTTTATAGATAAGAAAAAAAGTTTTTATTTTCTTCACCACAGTCAGGAGAGAAACTAGCAATCTGTTTCCTTCAAAAGGAACACATTGTTTTGAAATTTTTATCAAACTGAGGTAAGAAGGCAAAGCTAAGAAATTGACTAGAGAATCTATATAGAACTACGAAAGCCTGATGTTTACCATACAGATCTTAATTTAAATCATTTTGGTCTACATAATGTATTGTATCAATTAGTATTCACTTCCGTTTTACCTTGTCATCATCTGTTGTTGTTGCCTTAAAGTTTCTAGTCTTTGTTAAACAGTTTCCCAACAGAATTTCAAAAAGCAAATCAAATATGAGGGTGATGTTCCAATCATCAAAAATATAGCTAGCCTCAGTAGTATGCAATTATTTCCTATAATTCACTATTGTGAATCAAGCTGTATTAATTTTATAGTGCTTTATATGTTTTTTAAAACTCACAGGGTAAGTTTAGAAACTACAGAAAATTTAAAAAGTGCATTTCTGGGTTTTAGCTATTGCTGTCAATTGTGGGGAAAAAAATCCACTAAGTAAATGCATTCCTGGTACAACTACAAATCCCTTGGGAAATGTTTTTTAAAAAATGATTTAAGAATGTACAATACTGGAAATATTTGAACATTGCTAAACTAATATAGATTCAACAATGACCTAAAATGATGGAATTTTCTGGCTTTTTCAAATATTGAGAATATCACTTTTTCTTGTTCTATATAGTAGCATGCTATTGATTTTTTAGAAGCAAGATATTACTAGCTGTCATGTGAGCTTCTTCTTATAAATACTCATGTTTTAGAAATTTGAATGTGGTATTATTACTGTTAAAATTGATGTGTAAATAAATAATTGCATTTAACAGATTTAAAAAGTAAGAGGACATTTAAAGATTGTGACTAAGGAACATTTCAACTATTTTTAACTCTACAGTATTCACTGACATTCTTAGTGTTAACAGTTCTTGCAGCCACTCACACTCCAAATGTTCTCCATTGCTTTTCTCTTGCCCTACAGTAAAAAGAAACCATAGACAATAAACAAGAAACAAGTTTAAATCATGATGTTTGTGGCATTTGGATCAATAATAACACTCTTAAGATAGAAAAATCAACTTTATAAAACAGTCTTTCTAACAAGATTGCATGTTGCTCTTGAAAACATACAGCTTTTGATACATTAGGGATACAATTAATAATAACTAAAGGTTTAGTGTTTCAAAAAACCCCTACAGAATAACAATGCAACTCTATAACTTATGTATTTCAACGCTATCAATCAATCATGAGTTATTCCAGTAACTTTGGATGATATTGTGACTATTTTTATTTAAGGCAGACACTACTAGGTGTGTTGATCCATACATGATGAGTTTGAAAATGCTTATATGACTCTAGTAGCCACAGTTGTAGGTCTAGGCAAAAAAAGAAAAATAACAAAAATTTTTAAAATTACATAATATATATATATATATATATATGGAGAGAGAGAGAGATAGTAGACAATTTTTTCTTGATTCATAGTTTCCTTTCTTCTCCCCATTTCATTCATGTTTAATTTTATCCTTCCATTTCAATACATTTGGCAAATCAGTCCATCTCCCTTGATTTTTGCCCTAAATTAAAATTAAAAAGTTTCTCCTCTTTCCTGTAACAAATTAAATGTAAGTAGGGGTGCTATATTATTTCTCCCAGAAATATTAAATGAACGTTATATTTCCTTAAGAAGCAGCTAGCTTTGCTCCTCTTAAAACACTTCCAGGTTAAAATAAAAGAAAGGTTAAAATAAAATAAAAAAGATAATTGTGCACAATTATCATGACAGTACACCTGAAATCATACCAGCAAAAAAAAAAAAAAAAAAAAAAAAAAAAAACTATACCAAAGAGTCACTAGTGAAAAGCAACAACAAAAAAAATTACTCAAATGGCATCTTAAAGACAAATCAACTAACCGATTGGTTATGAGATCTTCTCTCTTGTCTACTGGGCCAGCATCTGACTTCTTTTATTTTTTCCCTTACCTTTCTTCCTGTGTAATGTAAATATTTAGTACTATTTTGGGGGGTGAGCTGTTTGTTTCAGTTTTATACCTTTGGCTTTTTTTTTTCCCATTCATTACATTGTATCTTAATTGTCCACATTCAAATGCTGTTCTCCAATCACTCTCATTATATAAGACAACTAACCATTTCTTTTGATTTTTAATTGACATCTTTATTAATTTAAAATGTTTTATTTTCAATTTGTACTTGTCATTTGTTAGTCTTTTCCCAATGGATGATGACTTTCAAAAAACAAATGTATTGTTTGTGAAACTCCTCAGTGTATATTACTTATGAGGAATTAAGGATGATTTGCCTTATTAGTTATTAAGGCTTTACATACAGGTATGTGTGTGTATGTGTGTGTGATATGTATGTTTGTGTCTATGTACCAACAGAACAACTATTCTACACATTCTGTGAATCTGTTAACTCTCAGGCAAATTAAGTATTCACATTATCCCAGTACTTCTATTCCTGAGTAGTGTATGTATCCCAGAAAGGTTATCCTACTGTTCTCTGGGGTCCCTGTTCAAGGATGTACTTCCACAGTTACTAGTGACATGAGGGAGTCCTCAGTAGTCTGGATTTCCATCTCTGCTAAAGTAAAATGTGGACACACATGAAAAGGAATAAATACAGCAGCAAGCATACGGACTCTACTAGAGCAGACTGTTAGGATATATGGTAGATATTTAAGAAATAGTATCAACCCCAAATTATGCATCCACTAGTGAACTGATAAACAAAATGTGGCATGTTTGCACAATGGAACACTATACAAAAATAAAAAGGATTGAGTGCTGACACATTTAACAAAAGCCTCATGATAAGTGAACAATCCAGACACATGCAACTGCATATTTAATGCTTCCACAGAATATATAGAGAGGGCATAAAATTGTGGGTGATAGAAGAGAAGTGAATGGTAATCTGAATACTTCTGAGAGAAATGGTGAGAGTCGTGTCCTAAAAGATCGTATGTCTGGAGATGCTGGGAAGAAGGAAGATATTTGTGATTGATCTCTGATGTTTTTTTAATGGTACTCATTGACAGTTTCTGTATGTCAGGTAAAATGTTACTGCACAATTGCTGATGTAAACATAATTATCTCCAGTGTTGCAGAATATCGGCTCCTTTTGGTATTAGAAAATGAGATATAATTTATTCTCAGGCTAGTACATTTTGGCTGCCTTCCACCTATTTCCAGAAGTAAGATGTGCAGAGCGAAGATGTACTGGTATCAATTATTGCTAAATGCATTAGAGAATGTGATATCATTCCTTTCTCCCTGATCCAAGGGGGTTCTCATTATGGCTCTGTAAAAATATTGGGGGAGTGGGTCATAGAAAAAATTCAGTGTCATATATAGCTTATATATTGAATTATTTGTCTATGATTCTGTTGGTCCTTTTTAAGTCATACAACAGCAGCAGTATACTCTAATGGAGTGAACTTCACAATATATGTAAGTCTAAATGCTATGCTGTACATTTTAAACCTATGCAGTGCTGTATGTCAGGTATATCTCAATAAAACTGAAAAAAAATCACCGAAAGTTGAACAGAGATGATCCACATATGATGATATTCAATGTTTTAACGATATTTTGTGCAGTAAATTGAAAAAGACAATGTTTTATGATCATTGTTCTTAAATACTTTTCAATTATTATTGGGTATTCGAATTGTTGTAAGGATTTTTTTCAAGTTAAACATGTTCACAATCCAGAATATACTGAATCATTTCTCAAAATGTAGCATGTTCCACTGAGGGGGGCACTTGATGGGATGAGCACTGAGTGTTATTCTATATGTTGGCAAATTGAACACCAATAAAAAATAAATTTATAAAACATGTAGCATGCTCCAAATAACAGCATTTACATAACTGGACATGCAAGGAAGTTTTCCTTACAAGTTTGCTCCATTAAAGCAGAACCATTTCCACCAGGCGAAAAGAGTCTCAATGAACTATTAGCCATGAGTGTCAACAGGGCACTTAAAGATCTTTGAACTCAGGAAACAGAAGCTTAGAAAGGGAGTCAGTATTGTGACAGGGGTAACTCACTCTGACCCTCAAGAGTTAGGAGTGCTCTAAGGAAATGGGGAATGGTGGATTGTTTAGCTTGCAGGCTAGCACCTGGCACCTGTTGGTATTCCCTTGTCTAGTTTTTATTTGTAAACGCACAAGTACAGCCACTCCAGACTAAGGGTCATGGTGGTCAGGTGTTCAATCTCAGTGACGAAACTACAAATAAATCTTGGGTGATTGTGCTTATTAATTTAGCAAGGAGGGATCCCTGGGTGGCTCAGTGGTTTAGTGCCTGCCTTTGGCCCAGGGCTTGATCCTGGAGACCCAGGATCGAGTCACACGTCGGGCTCCCTGCAGGGAGCCTGCTTCTCCCTCTGCCTGTGTCTCTGCCTCTCTCTCTGTGTCTCTCATGAATAAATAAAATGTTTAAAAAAATTTAGCAAGGAAACCAATGGATTATAAAACTATGGCCACCCACTATGTAAGACTGATGAAATTGCCTACATGAATTGTCTTTAAACGTCTGCTGAAACAGCATCATATAAAGTAGAGAAATGTGTATGGCTTTGTTTTCATAACTTTGCATCTTAGTAAGTTTTTAAAATTTGGCTATAACTAAAAATCAGAGTCTAGTTAATTCAGTGGCCTCAATATCTATAATCATGGTTCATTTAGGTGAAATAATTTTCTTTAATTTTTCAAAGTAATTTTTTGTTCCTAAAATAGTTTTGTGTTTTTGTAAACTTTTCAAATTGTTTTGAGAATGATTGGTTTGAAACATAGAGTGGTTCACACAAATCTGTAGGCCAAGGGGGAAGTGCTGGTTACTTTGTCTTAAACAGAACATATGTGATACAGTGACAGTTCAGAGACAGTACAGTTAGATCACTCCCATGGCTGCCAATATCTTCGAAGACCTTAAACAGATGCTAATCCATCCTCCAAGGTTGCTGGTCACCTGTACGAATCTCAGGAACAACTCTTGGGTGTGTACATTTAGTATGAACTTTTAAAACTTAATACATTATACTGATCTCTCATAATTGAGAGTTCTGTAAGTTTAATTCTTTGACGAAGTTTTCTCAGGTTAATCAAGTAAATGTTTATTATTTATCTCTAAGCATCCTATTTAGAAACATTATTTCTGAGAAAAAATTGCCAAACCTCCAAATTTGTTTCTACATGTTTTTACATATCACCTATAAATTATTATTTTTTTTACCTATAAATTATAATCAATGTCTTACTTTCCATTTCTAGTTGCTTAAACCTTCTGTTTAAACTTAATTTATTCTTGTTCATTTGTGCTACTGTTTATTGCCATAAAAAGAAACTCCAAGGTAGAAAAACTGTACATACATATCTAAAATTTTTACACTAAAATAGTACAAGGCTGTACATGATTATGTATTTAACACACCATTTGATTGAATGTAGCAATTAGCTTTTATCAAAGTATGTAAATATTGCATGTTTTATGGCCAAACTATAAATCGTTACAGCTATTTTAATGGATCAGGTCAATGATATTAAAAAGAAATCCATCACATTGAATGTCACTTGGAGAGAAAAGAAGTCCTGAAACACAGTTTGCATGCCTTATAGATCCTGTTATTTCTGTATTATTGGCAAGTTTTGAGTTAAAATCTCTTATAAAAGCTATCTTCTGTCTATGAACTGTGGTCCGAAGGAAATTTAGCTAATAATTTTACTCTCCATCATAGTAAATTTCACTTGTAATAAAATAAAGCACATTCCTGAGGATAATGTGCTTTAGTTTATGACTAGGAAGCAAACTTTGTTTCACTTTTGCCACCTTGAATGAAGACATTTGAATATTTAAATTAATATCAATTATAGAAAAAATCAACCAATATGAATAATGGATTGAATGAGTAAAATATCTCACTATGAAAAACACTTTTTATTTTTCCAATTTTCTATGTAGGTTTTATATTTCTTGTATTGTTCACAAGCATGCCTTATAAATATTCCTGATTTATGGTCTTCCACGATTCATGATCTGCCCTGGATGAAATCATCTGAATATGTACTTATTTTTATTACTCATCCTTATCATAACAGGAAACACGTTCATCTAATAAAAATAATCTGCAATAAAAAGATGCTACCTTTTTCTCATTACAGTAACACAGAAAATAAAATATCATTTCTTAGCTATTCTGTTCAGAATAGAAAAAAAATATGACAAATAATGAGATAGGATTTCAGAAATATAAGAAGAGAAGCAGATTATGGAGAACTCTGTATGGCATACCAAGGGCTTTGATTGTATGAATTGGAAAAACGCTGGAAAGGTATAACCATACAAATGACAAAGGAAGATTTTTGTCATTGCAGAATTAGTCTGGATGCTGTGTTAACAATGAAGGACAGGGGAGCACAGTAGAAGGAAAAGGATGATTTAGGAGGTTATTGATAAAATTCAAGGAGATAATGACAGTCAAAGAAAACGGCCATAGATTATAGTATTGGATGCATTTCATTCCAAGGCCTATGTTAAGGCTTAAAACCTGAGCATATGCTAGAATAGAGTAGTCCCTAACTTCCAGTAGGAAGTTTTGAAGAAATTATATTACTGTTTATGTTTTTCCAGTTTGTAGGTTTGCCTCTGGCAAGGATAAGAGGAGGATATTAGGATCTCATATTTGAACATATCAGCTTGAAGCTGCATTTTAAACATTCAAGTAGGCCTGTTGGTACACAACTGGAAAAAAAATGAGTCTAGATTCAAGAGAGGGCTTCAGGCTGGATATATATGTTGGGAATCATCAGAATGAGATAGTATTTTTAGTCATGAGATTGAATAAATCACCTAGGGTGTCAATGTAGATTAAGAAGTTGTTCAAGGAAGAAACCCTGGAACATTCTTCCATAGTCTTACTGAAATATTTTTGTCATATAAAATTGTATATTTCTGGTGTATAACTTGATGAAGTGATGTATGTATATGCTGTAAAACATCACCACAGTCAAGTTAAATAGCATATTCATCACCTTTACATAGTGCCCACTGCGTGTGTATGTGTTTGTGCATGTGGTGAGAAGACTTATTTAAGATCTATTTTCTCAAATTTCAAGGACACAACAGAGTATTGTTAACTATCTGCATCATGCTATAGTTTAGATTTCTAGAATTTACTCATCTCGCATAAGTGAACCTTTATATACTTTAACCAACATCACCCCAATTCTCCTCCCTCAATCCCCATTTTACTCTATATTTTTATGAGTTTAATTATTTTGGATTCTATAGATAAGTGACATCATGAAATATTCCTTCTTCTTTCTCTTACTTAATCCATTTAGCATCATGTTCTAATTCTATCCATGTTATCTCAAAAGGACAGAATTTCTTTTTTTTATGTATGAAGAATAATCCATTGTGTATATTATATTATTATATTATATTATATTATATTAGACAAAGAGAAAGAGGTATCTATCAATCTATCCATCTATCTATAAAACATTTTCTTTATCCATTCATCTGTCAATTAACATTTAGGTTGTTTCCATATTTTGGCTATTGTGAATAATGCCACAGTGAACATGAACACACTGGTGTATCTTCACAAACATGATTTCAGATGATTTGGATATATACCCAGGAATTACATTTTTGAATCACATGAATCACATTTTTAGTTACTTGAGGAACTGTCATACCATTTTCCATAATGGATGCACTCATTTACATTCCTACCAGAAATGTACAAAGGTTCCTTTTTTCCGTACCTTCACCAACACTTTTTTAAAAAGATTTTATTTATTTATTCATGATGGACATAGAGAGAGAAACAGGCAGAAACACAGGCAGAGGAAGAAGCAGGCTCCATGCAGGGAGCCGACGCGGGACTCAATCCTGGGTCTCCAGGGTCACGCCCTGGGCCGGAGGCAGGCGCTAAACCCCTGAGCCACCCAGGGATCCCCTTCACCAGCACTTTTTATCCATTGTCTTTTTTTATAATTGCCATCTAAGGTGACATCTTCTTAAGGGTTTAATTTGCATTTTCCTGCTGCTTAGAGATGTAGAGCACTTTTTCATATAAGAGTTGGTCAAATGAATTTCTTTCTTTCTTTCTTTCTTTTTTTTTTTTTGAGAAATTTCTGTCTAGTGTCCTTTGCCCGTTTTATTAATTGGGTCATTTGTATTTTGTTATTGTATTTATATGAATTCATTATATATTTAGTATGTTAACCCTTTATTGAATATATGGCTTCCTTTACTTTTAAGGCTGAATAACATTCCATTTTATGTACAAACCACGTTATCTTTATCCATTCATGTGTTGACTGACTTGGCTTATTTCCATGATGTGGCTATTGTGAATTTTTTTGCAATGACATGGAAGTGCAGATTTCTCCTCGAGATAGAGATACTGAATTCAATTTCTTTGGGTGTGCACCCAGAAGTAGGTTTGCTAAATCAGATAGCAGTTCTATTTTTTATTTTTTAAGGAACCTCCATACTGTTATCCATAATGACTGTACCAATATATATTTCTTTCAATAATGTATGACTTTCCTTTTCTCCTTATTCCCACCAACATTTGTTATCTTTTATTTAAGAAACATCATCCTAACAGGTATGATATGATATTTCATTGTGATTTTGATTTGCATTTCCCTGATGATTAGTTATATTGAGCATCATTTTGTATATGTGTTAGTCATATATGTTGTACAATTTATGTTGTACAATTTATACCTATGTTTCTTGGGAGAAATATTTATTAATTTTTTGCTTGTTTTTAAGTTGGATTATTTGGGTTTTTATACTGAGTGGCAGGAGTTCTTTACATATTTTGTATATTAACATTTTATTGGCTAAATGGATTACAAATACTTTCTGCCATTCTGGAGTCTGTCTTTTCATTTTGTTGATTTTTTCCTTTGCTATGCAGAAACTTCATAGTTTGATATAAATTCACTTGTCTATATTTGCTTTTATTGCTTGTGTTTTTGGTGTCACGTCCAAGAAATCATTGCCAAAGCCAATGTCCAGAAGCTTTTCACTATGTTGTGTTCTATGAGTTTTATGGTTTCAGATCTTACATTTAAGCCTTTAATCCATTAATGACTCTGACTCTTTATAGTGTTTCTTTTCCCATTCCTGGCATTAATTGAAGTGTTGCCAACTCAGAGTAAAGGTCATTTTAGTGCTTGTATGACATACTATAACATGTTGTACAATTTATACCTATAGGCATTTTAAAATTAAGTGATATCCAAAGGTGAACATTTTGTAATAGATAGGATAGATATTAGCGCTTCATGTTTTGCAACACAATTTTATCAACTAAAATTAGTACCTTTTTTTAAAGGTTAAGAAAACCAGGACATTCCAACATTATTTGATCATTTACCGATTCCCGTAACTTTAGAGCACCTAGAGTTTTATGAATATTTAATTTATGATAGTAATGAAAGTGTTAGACAGAAAATCTTAATTTTAGTAGAAGTATATGCAAGATCAATTATCTTAAATGAAAAGAATCTAACCTTGAACAGCATACATTATCAGCAATCTAGACTTCTATTCAGTTATAGATAACATCTCTTGGCAAATTTTAGTGGCTTGATAGAGAAACAAATATTGGGAAAATAAATATTTAGGTTCATTTTATTAAGTATTGAAGTTTTAAGTAAGTATAGCCAAGGAATGACCAATATTTGTACAAATTTTCAGTGTGATGCTTCAGATTTTGACATATATTTTTTTTCAGAATGCTCTGTTAAGAAATTGTTATACACATGTTAAATTTACTTTAGAAATAAATATTTCATATGTATGTATTGATATTTTATAAATGAAAATTAAATAAATGTCCATATATTAGTAAACAGATCTTTTGGTAGTGACACAATCATATAATGGAAACCAGAAATATTATTTATTCCATCTCTCTTTTTATAGTCTCCCCATCCTACCTTGAAAAAGTGGTTTTATTGGAGGTTAAAAAGAAGACTAGACATAGTAAAATCATTTATCGTGTGATTTTGAGTCCTTCTTACCTGTTCCATGTAATAATGAATACAAGAAAGCAAGACTCATAGAAGACAAAAATAGCATAAAGCAAAATTCAAAGCACAATGATTTACTTTTAGTCCCTTTCACGAAGTAGATAGAGAGCAGTGTTGCATCTCCCATGATCATTCCAGGCTTAATTATTATGTATTTTATTTATTCTAGGAATTAGCAAAAATATTTTTTAAAAATTTTATTTATTTATTCATAGAGACGCAGGCAGAGACACAGGCAGAGGGAGAAGCAGGCAGAGGGAGAAGCAGGCTCCATGCAGGGAGCCCGACGTGGGACTCGATCCCAGGTCTCCAGGATCACACCCCGGGCTGTAGGCAGCACTAAACTGCTGCGCCACCGGGGCTGCCCACAAAAATATTTTCTATAAACGAGGCTGTGTGTCCTGCATAAAGAAATTTAAGGATTTTGCTATTAGGATACTTCCATTGGAGACAAAAAAATTATCAGTGTAAAATATAATACTTTTTAAAATGCTAGTAAAATTTTTACAAATTAAAATTTGTTACCTAAAATGGCATTACTAATTGTTGCCACTGTCTGTATTTGTCTGTGACTATATAGATTAGTACCAGGAACACAGGAAAGGAAAGATAGGATTGACTCAGAGAAGTAATTGAATGGCTAAGTCACAGCAAACATGGATGTGCAAAGAGATGATAAGTTCCAAGTAATTGGATGGGATTGATCAATCTCACAGGACAAAAGAAATCCAGAGAAGGATAATAATTGAAGATAATAATAATGTCTGATTCTGATAAGAAAGAGAAATTGAGGGCTTTGAGGCAGTTATGAGACTATATTCAGTATATAGTATGTAGTATATGTACTATATAGCATATATCACATACAGGCAGACACTATTATATAATATAGTGTAGGCAGACACTATTATATAATAAACCATTATATAATATGGTTTATTTTTATTTTTGTTTGTTTGGGCATAGAAAATAAAGGATATGTGGATTTCTTCCAACATATTAGAATAATTCCTAATGTTACATATTTAAGAAATGCAGTTTTCCAAGGAGAGTCTTTGGATAAATAACACCTATCATTAGACTTGTGTGCTTTTGAGAGGGGTGCCATCCTCATTTAATTCTGACACTTGCTTTCAGTAATTATTTTACTTAAATATATTTTTATTAAAAATGCTAGAATTGATATAAAAACATCTGTAAGTAAAGTAGAGATATGCAAAATTGCCAGATATATTTTTCAAAAGTGATTTATCAGTTTCGAAGATACCACCTTCTGAAGAAAGCATCATCGAAGCTCTGTAATAAGGCAGTTTTCTCTAACTGGAGGTTGCCGAATGGGTAATTGAAGAAATGGGTAAAACCAAGAGAATATAGAACAAATGCAGGGGAAACAAGGATAAGAAATATACTCAAAAAAACAATTATAAAAATGAAAAGCAAAAAAAAAAAAGCTACTCTCTTTTGGCTGATTCACTTTTTAAAAACATTGCATATCCTATTTTCCTTTTTCAAATGAAGGCTGTAAAAAAAGGTTTTATTTAACTCTTTTATGTGTGCACTTTCTGCAAAAAATAAACTGCTTTGACTTATGCATTATTCTTTTGAGATATAAGTGGAGTATTGGCTTGACTTTTTGACATGCTGTTTGATTGGTTTGAAATAGTTCACGTGTTCACAAAATAAGCAGATTCAAGGAGAGTCTACCACAAGCCGTCCTCCTTTTTGGCTCTGGGGGAGGAACCAGGCTTTAATGAAGCAACTTCCTGCATGGTGCTACCTACGCACTTCACTCCACCAGTCCAAACACACCCAATAAATGCCTGCATCAGTGGGTATTCTTTGTGAGCAAACAAAACTTCTTTCATGGACCTTATATTTTACTGATGGCAAACAACCTAATTTTTAAAAGTTAATCTTACAATAATTTAGAAGGCAATATATTTTAGGGAGAAAAATGCAACAGAGACACAAGATAAATTTCAGTCATAAGGATGCACTTTTAAAAAGAATGGTCAGGGTAAGCCACTTGGAAGAAGTTGACCTTGAAGCAAAGACTGGAAAAAGGTGAAGAAAGAAGAAAGTGGTGTGGATATAAGAGGGGCAGGGAGAGCACTTCATTCAGAGTGAACTTGAAATGAAAAAGCTCTGAAGCAAGTAATTGTTATTGACACACCCCAAGTAGTTGTTAATCGACAAATAGGATAAATAACATGGACTGTCTATAAGAAATGGACATTTATCATGTAATTGCATTTCCCCAAATCAAGTGGAAAATATATAAATGGTAAACCCTTGAACTTTATAAGAATAGAAATGTAGTAATTTGCATAGAACTTTCTTCTTACTCTGATCAGATTACATCTTAGTAAAAAGAGATCACAGACATGCATCTGCCCACTAGGATTTTTGGTTGATATAAATGTAATAATTAGATGAGATCATCTCTCAGGTTAAACCAAATGGTGGTGATTTTTTTTTTCATGATAAAACATTTTTCTTTTATTAAATGTTTCTTAGGGCAATATTTAACGTGTGGTTTTTACTTTTATCTTTTACATAAAGAGTAAGGGACTCAGACTTTGTTGAAAAAAATCATCTGGAAACTGTTTAATTAAAATGAAGAACATATAATTTGAATAAATTCTTAGTAAGTAAGAGACATCAAAAAAATCTGCCCCATATTTAGTGAACACACTGAAGGACAAATCAATCTCCCTAATGAACACTTTTTCCAAATAGCTTTATTCCAGAAAACAGTGTGGAGATCAGAGTTGTGATCACCATCTTACAAGGACCAAGTCAAATATCATTTTTCTATAGAGATACATCCACTTAAAAATGAACTTGTTTTGTTTATTTTTAAAGATTTTCTTTCTTTCTTTCTTTCTTTCTTTCTTTCTTTCTTTCTTTCTTTCTTTCTTTCTTTCTTTTTCTTTCTTCTTCTTTCTTTCTTTCTTTCTTTCTCTTTCTTTCTCTCTTTTCTTTCTTCTTTCTTTCTTTCTTTCTTTCTTTCTTTCTTTCTTCTTTCTTTCTTTCTTTCTTTTAATTTTTTTATTCATGAGAGACACAGAGAGAGAGGCAGAGTCATAGGAAGAGAGAGAAGAAGACTCCCCATGGGGAGCCTGATGCAAGACTCGATCCCAAGACCCTGGAATCATGACCTGAGCCAAAGTTAGATGTTCAACCACTGAGCTACCCAGGTGTCCCTGAACTTGTTTAACTCAGTTTCAGGAGCACTTTGGGCTCTCTCATGGTTATCTTATCTCCTCCCTTGGATTTGCTTATTTATGTCACCTCTACTTACGGAATATAACATTCTTTAGAACATATTAAAAGGAATACTTTTAATATTAAAATATTGAAAAAACATAGCAATTAGAGGATGCTGAGATGGAAGAATGATGTGCAAAGAAATGATGAGTTTTAGAGAGAGTGTTAGAAATATCTTAATAAATTTTCTATGTCTAAATCAATAACATTATTGTAATATTAACATAATGATATATTAATGGTAACAAAATCATGACTTTTGTATATTATTTTGGATCTTCTACCTTCTCGGCTAAGACAAAAACTCGAAAAAACAAAATAAATTTTATCCATATACAATGTTTTTTTTCACATCTACAAAATTCAGATCCTAGCAATAATATTGTAAATCATATGATACTTTTGATGTTGGCTTTATTTTTTAAAAAATCAATATTTTTATCTATATTGGAAATAAACTTAGAAATGATAAATTTAGAATTTTACGATTGTAATAGTAACAAAATTGAAATAAAATATACGATAATCTGTTTATAGTAAAGTGAACAGAAAACATGTGAAATTCTGTATGAAGGTATAAGAGGATATAAAGAGCCATGTTCAGGGGCCACATGTCCATGACAAAGGTGGATGAACAGATACTTATGAAAATCGATGAAGGAAATCTGGCCTAAAACAGAGTCAGGAAGCCCTGAAGGGAGATCCCTCACACAGGTACCTCTGCTCTTAACTTATATGACTGGCAAGACAAGGGAAGATTTCCATGTGCCTCAGTAGCAACAAATTGCACACCACTTGCAGCGGGGGAGAAGCTGTCACAACCTCGAACTCTCATTCTCCTCCAATGAACTTATATTCAAAACGACCCTCCCCAGTTTCCTCCCAGAGCTTAATAAAAGCTGGCCTCCTTTTGTCACTTTAGAATTGCTTGTGGTTCACTATAGTTTGCTTGTCTCGAATTGCAGTTCTCCCACCATTCCCAAATAAACTCATCTTTGTTTGATGAAATTACAATTGGTTTTATTTAAACTTGACAAGCTTAGTGTCCAAAACAAGAAAAGTGGATCCCGAACAATGTAAAAACTGCTCTCCATGACATCCCACCCCAAAGGCTAAAAATGTCCACCACATTCATCTGCAACAGCAAGACCATTGGCAAGCTGTTCAAGCACATCCTGGAGCAGTTCCCACCATGTTCAGGTACAGCACCACCCTGCACTGGTATACAGGTAAGGGCATGGTAAAATGGAGTGGAGGACCTAGAGCAACATGAATGACTTAGTGTCCAAGTACCAATAGTACCAGGATACCACAGCGGATGAGGACAGGGAGTTTGAGCACACGGATGAGAAGGTAGTCTACAGTCTGGTCCCTGGCACAGCATGGAAGCCTTATGAACTCTATCCCTTCACAACTTGCTCCCCAACACCCATGTCTTACTGTGTGTACACTTGTTCTGTCTTGACATCACATGCTTCCTGTACAGGTAGCACCATTAAAGCATTTTTGTGGTGAAAAAAAATCTTTTAATTTTAAATTAGACTTATTTACGTATTTGTTTACATTGTTTTTAAATGATCATGAAATAGGGGATGAGATTAAATCAAATAACCTAATTTATATACATTGATAATCTTAGACTGTTGAAGAATTGACAGGGAAAAAGAGTTCAGTTTGTCTTTCCTAATATTGTAGGGTTTTTTTTTTTTTTTGCACTATTTACCATGATCTTTTTTAGTTGCAGTGTAATGCCTAAAAATTTAGAAGAAATATAGCAAGGAAAAAAAGAAATATAGCAAGGAGAAATTATACCGATTTTATATTGTGACTCGTGAGTGTCTCAGGATCTAAATATTTTTTTGACCTCTTTATTTCAGGGACTTCACAGCAATGATCATCCGCCCCTCTCTACACCAAAGCATGAAAGCAGATAGCCTTAAATAGAAAGGTTGATTGCTTCCTGAAGCCACTCTTCCCTAGGAGACACGTCCTTTGAAAATGTTCTGCATTAGAAAATATATTTCATCACATAGCATTCAGATTTGTTTTAAAATGGGTAAACAAGAAAACAGTTTCATGAAGTAAAGAGAATTTGTTGAAATTATTGTAATCCCCAAGGCATTTTTATACTCTGATTAAAAGCACAGCAATTTAATATGAAGTTCTTTGAAAATATTGTATCACTTTTAAAAGTAGGGGCAATAGAGTTTAAGTTCTAAGAAAAGTCTTTTTGGGAGACAGCATTTGTGTTGAAATGTTGAAATGTTTACATCATTTCTGATCTGTCTAAATATTCCTTCCTAGTAAGCTTGTAATTTATGGTCCATCATTTTAAGTCCTTTTTGCTCTCAGTATCCATTTACTTGCTTTACTATGACATTATAGATTGAATTTAACACTCACATTTTTACCTTTAGCACAATAGCTACTTAGTATCAAACACTAATTTCAGAACTTAAAAGCTATGGGATTTGGACCAATCTATTTAGCTTTCTTATATGTAAATTTGAAATAACAATACTTTTCTTAGGGGATAATGGAGATTTAATGAAAATGTTGCATAAAAAACTTATATATTGTGTCTTAAGTCCAACTGATGCTTGGTGAATAGGAATTCTAATAATATTTGTTGAATAAGTGGATGCTCTCTGTGCTATCCTATAGCTTTTTAGTCTTAAAAACCTAGGCTGAGTAAGAACATCTGCTACACTATCTATGACTTTACCTGTCTCTACCTTATGGGGTTACAAAGCAGAGCAGCATGCCTTTCCAGAATCTTCACTGAGGTCGCAAGTTCTGGTTTATTGAATTTATCTGTCATACCTTAATATGTAAATATCTTAAAATAAACCTACATTCATTGCTTCCTGTTGTCCAAATTCTGTCTGATGGCATCAACTCATGGATTCAGAATATTTTTTGGAGTTATGGAATCACTTGGTTTTACCGCATCTTAAATTTCCTCGCAGAATACTAAAATGAATATGAGCATGTGGCAAGATCTCCTAAGAGATAGAACCAAACCTATTCCAATTTTCTTAAAAAAAAGATTTTTAAAAATTTATTCATTTGAGCGAGAGTAAGAGCAAGAGCAAGGATCAGAAGGAGAAGGAGAAGCCAATTCCCTGCTTAGCAGGGCTCAGTCCCAGAACCCTGGGATCACGACATGAGCCAAAGGCAGACGCTTAACTCACTGAGCTGTCCAGGTACTCCATCTAATTTTCTGCTATTGGAATAGAAGAGACAGGGAGTGGATACTTTTGAACTCAACAGCTGCCTGCCAGATGCATTTGTTTTTGCAATGAGCCAATCATGTAAGATTTTGAAGAATGTGCTAGAATCACAATATACAGCAAAAGGTAAAAGTAGATATGTACCAAATCAATATATATGACAGGATTAAAATAAGATTCAAATTATTAAAGACAAAACATATTTGGAACCATAAGACAGTTATAAATTATTGTGAAAAATAAGATTTATAAAAGAAGATCATGGACCCTATAAAGACACAATAATTAGAAAGCATTGGAAAAATGAAAGAAAGCTTATCAAAATTGAAGAAAACGTACTGTATTAGAAGACTGAATTGAGGAAAGAAATAAAAACAAAATATGGAGAAAATAGAGATAAAATACGAAAGGTCAAAAGGCATAGATTGGACTGAGAACAAGGAATAAAAGAAATTGTAGCGAAATTAGTGTGTGAGTTTATACAAGCCCTATATTTGATTATGAATATAATTAATGATCCAACAGCTTAAAAACCCACCCATGCACACCCAAAAGATGATTTTCTAGTTACCTTTATCATTCCCTCAAAGAATGAGAGTTCTAGAGAATGAAGAGAGGGAAAGAAGATGGGGAGAGGGAGGAGAAAAAGAAGAAAGAGAGAGAGAGAATGGAGATAGTGTCCACAACTTATTTTAAGAACTTCTTAAAATACATGTTAACAGGAAAAACCAGTTAGGAGTATTTGAGAAAGAAGAAAAAGACAAGATTTGTTTAAGTACATAAATTCAGTAGCAGAAATCAAATATCAGTACATCAGATAAGAAGCTAGTATGTTTTCCCTCAAAATAGAAAGGAGTAAAGTATGAAAATCTACTAATGTAAGTTACAACACTGCAAAGGTGTGCAAGCTGTTTGCTGGTGTCCATTCTTCCACAGGACCAAACAAAACCTACTAGATTATGAGAATCCACCCTTGCTACTAGATGTGTTCACGTGAGTTAGTTCTGCATTCACTCTGCAGGATGTTTATTGGAGAGTTTAGAATTTATGTTGTTTAACTAATTGCATATAGGATATGATACAATTTTCTGTTTTACCCTCAAAAATATATTTACTATCTCTGCACCCTGAATCTGGCTGTTTAGTAAAGAGTGCATAGTTGGTTTATGGAAAAGAGAAAACAAAATCATTTAAAGAACTTGAATTTCATTAACACTTTTGAATTGTTTCTAATTCAAAGAAAAATGTTTTCTCAATGTTTAAATGTACAAAACATTTTACTAGCCCCTAAGCAAAGCACAAAAATGAGCAAAATGGCCCCCACCCTCAGGAAAGGGAGAAAGAAGCCATGCATATCCCTAATGAGAAGAATGGGAAAAAAATGTCTTCAGTGCTCCTGGACCTGGTAGTAGTGGAGAGAGATGTCTTCATGGAGAAGATATAGATATTATAGTCCTTTAAAGATGAAATTGCCATGTATGATTCACACACATTTTTCATGGAAATAGCTACACTCTACTGTGTTTGTCTATAAAGATATTTTGCTTTGTTTATCAACACATTTATTGAGTTCCCTGCATGTGTCAGTAATGGGCTTTGCCCATAGCCCTCTTACTCAGGAAGGAATATCTTTATTTACTGAGAAATTATTCCTAAATAAATTACTTATTATAGGTGATATATCTACACACATCAATTAACCACAGACAATAAAGGAAATTTATTTTAACAGTTTTCATAAATCAGGAAGTTTGAAACAGACACTTAAGTAACTTAAATAATAATATACATAAAATTATGTTTTCAAATAAATCCTATATTTTAATGATAATGGATGGTCCTGGTTTTACCTAGAGTTTTTTTTTTAACATGACAAAGTGATACAATCATAGAGAATAATACATTTAATTTGTTTTGCAAAGTGCACTTTACACTTGCTCAAGACTTGTTTCAGGACCTATTCTAGAAAAAAACTTTGAAAGACAGTTTGAAATATTGCCTTTATTAATGTTCTGTGAGATTTTGAGAGCTTATATAGACACTTAAAAATTGAAGTTGGCTATCCTTAAGGAAGAACAGATGTTTTGACATATGTCCAGATGAGTACTTTGAACTAGAAATTCAAATCTCCTTCTGGAAAACTTTTTGTGCTAACATATGGTAGACAATGAATCTTAAAAACCATTGGCCATGGACTTGACAGCAAAATGGGATTAGTTACGATTTATTTACAGAGATTAACCAAATTGAGCACAGAAATGAATGGAATTGGCTATATTCCTCTGATTTTCAAATGATTGGCAAAAATTCCTTCAAACTTCCCAAAAAATTCTTTAAACTCCCTGAAATTTACATGAAATATAATATTTCTAACCACATTTCCTATCTGTCTTTGTTAAATCATGTGGAACACTTTCCATGCCCACAATATCATTAACAATTCTAAAAGGAATATAAATTTGTAGTCCCCAAATTGTAGAAAGAAATGCTCAAATTTGAGTAATTTTACTCTTTTCTCTGTTATCATAAAAAAAGATGGATTCAGAGCATAACAATATCCACATTTAAATGGCATCAAGAAAAATCATATCCTTTCTCTATTGCTGATGATAATTACATATAGAAATACCTCCCCATTTTTGTAGATTTACATTTATATAATTTAAAAGTTTAAAATAAGAAATGCATATTTGTCAGCTATTATTTTAAACAAGCCCAAACTTATATAGGACATTTATGAATTTAAACAAGATGTAAAAGTATGGTTTTTATTTTCTTTCTTGGAGATATGTACATGGCAAAAATAGCAATCTATGCTTCCTTCTGTTCAAATGCCATTTTCTTTCCTTTCTTTTTTTCCTCTTTTTGTATATATTGTGTTCTCACTGGACATTAAATATGATCAGTAACCCAGAATATATTTTTAGCATCCCCCACAGAAATACTTCAAAATTAATTCATAATAATTGCAACAATGGAAAATACATAATAGATATCTAATATACTTAGAAGTTGAAATTAGTGATAAAATGAGAGTAATCAGTTCTATTGGGCTCATGTACTTATCTGAGAAAGGATACCCCATGATAGTGACTAGTTTGGCAAGAACAATAATGAGCTTACATTATCCAAATTTCCATATGGTCCCAGAATTAATCTTTTTTTTGGGGGGGGGGTACAGCTGAAACCTCAATTTCATTCTTCTCTGCAAAGTATTAAAAAAATTCTATTCTATTTCACACTTAGAATTAAGGAAAAGTGTATAAAACTAGTTGAACTATATCCGGGGTCTTCTAAGAGATTACTGTAATAACGAATAATGTACTCATTAATGTTCTGTATATTTTAACCTAAACACTTTTCCCCACAGGTAAATTTTCTCTAGGCCAGATTTATCAACTTTTAAGGGGCATACACTCAGTGTTCCCTGGTGCAGAATATAAAAATTACTTTGAGAGTTGTTTTTGTATAACTCTAACTGTTGTCTTGATCACAACAGCAAGCAAAGGTATCTTTCTTTCTCTTTCTTTCTTTCTTCTTTCTTTCTTTCTTTCTTTCTTTCTTTCTTTCTTTCTTTCTTTTCTTCTTTCTTTCTTCTTTCTTTCTTTCTTTCTTTCTTTCTTTTCTTTCTTTCTTTCTTTCTTTCTTTCTTTCTTTCTTTCTTTCTTTTCTTTCTTCTTTCTTTCTTTCTTTCTCTTTTTTTCTCTTTTCTGACCAATTGACCAATATGCCTAATCCACATAAGGTGGCAAGGCATATTTATTTTAAATAAATATACTGATATGGTTCTCAAATCTCTGCTGTCTTCTTGAGAATCGCTTTTCTAGGTACATGCTATTAATCTTTAATATTGTTTCCCTGCTTTTTAGTTGGTTATTGCCCATGACTAGTCTTTGGCCAAGCAGTAAACATAGGAATGTGTTTACATTATTCACTTAATTATAAATTTCCCGTTCTGGGTATTTTGGATAAAGTTTCACTGAATTTAAATATATCTGCTAAATATGAATTTTTAAACTCTTTAAAATTTGTGTGCAATAATGAAAACAATGTTTAAGAAACACATTTAGACTGGAATGTAAAATCTGCCTTTTTTGTATCTGTATTATCTTAGGTGATTTGATTAACCTCTCAACTCATTTTTCTTATCTATAAAAAGGAAATAACATAATCCATTCTTCAATATTCAAAAAATACTGTTTTGTGTTTTGTTTTCACTTCAAAATCAGTATCTCCTTAGAAATTGAAAAATTAACCCTCTGACACTCGGGCTGGAAAAAAGTCTCCAGCATCCTGAACTATGATTCATTCACATTCACATTCACAATGCCCCCAACAAACAACCAAATGTACACCAAAAATATATATACAAAACAAAACACACTTTTCAAATATTTATCAAGATAGAATATTTTCTGGGCCTTCAAGCAAACATCAATACATTTAAAAGAACTGAAAACAGTCAAAGTATTTTCTGACCACAATGGAAAGTTTATATGGAAATCAAAAACAGAAAGATATCTGGAAAATGCCAAAAATTTAGAAATTAAAAACTTTTAAATAACTTATGAGTTAAATGGAGATTCAGAAGAGATATTAGAAAATATTTTGAATTGACTGAAAATGAAAATGTAACATATTACAATGTGGAACATAGGTAATGCAGTGCTTAAAGGGATTTTACAACATTAAATACTTGTTTTAGAAATATGGTCTCAAATCAAATATCGTCCATGTTAAGCAATGATTTAAAAAAGAGAGAATTAAATCCAAAGCAAGCAAAAGAGAGGATATAATAAAAATAAAAGGAGAAAAGATGAAATAGAAAGCAGAAATAATAGGAAATCATCTATTCAAAGAAGAACTGGTTCTTTTAAAAGAACAATGAAATCGATAAATCCCTAATTAGAGTGATCAACTAACTCAAATCCACAAGAGGAAATAAAAATTGCTGGAATGGCAAATATATCAGTATATATAGAATATATTTATATGTATATTTCTTCTCTTAATTTTATTAAAGACAAAATGTTACATAAAGCAATAATTATAATACTCTATTTGACTTTATAATGTATATAGATGTGATTTTTAAATTCAATTTATTTAAACAAGAAAAAAAAAATTCACCTATCTCTCCTGCCCTCTATTCCTGCCCCTAATGACCACCAATTGATTTTCCACATCTATGATTTTTTATATATATATATATATATATATATATATATATATATTCTATATAGACTACAATCTAGTCCATATCGTGTATATATATATATATATAAAATGCATATTATAAATGCATTTAGATTATATATATATATGGGATATTATAGGGTATTTATCTTTGTCTGACTTAGTATAGTAATTTGTTAGAGGACCAAAGAGGAAAATGGATATGGAGCAAGAGTGGAGCAAAGTTGCAATATTTTATTAGAATTAAGTCAATATTAATGTGAAGTAGATAATAATATATAAAGATATATATTGTAAATCCTAGAAGGACGAGAAAATTAACATGGGGATTAAAATGATATACTCAAAAGTATTTATTTTATATGACAGGAGTTGATAATGGAAGAATGAAAGAGCAGCAAAGATAAGAGAATTATCAAAAATAAATAGGAAAATAATGTGTATATATATACATTATATACACATTGTATATGTATATGTAAAATATATATATATATATATATGGCAGATGTAAACCCAATCATATTAGCAATTAAATCAAATATAGTAGACTAATCACTATAATCAAGTTCAGAGATTATAATTTTGGATTAAATATCAAGATCTAAGTATATTCAGTACAAACAGACATTTTTAGATTTAAAGGTGCAAATGAAGGTTTATCCACATATCACTCTTTTATTTCTCAATATGTTAAATCTACTTAATCATCTCAGTTTTGACAGATAATTTTTAAGTGATAACACATTTTATGAAGGCTTTGCATATAAAAATCTGGTTTCTAGGAAATTATTTTCTTAAAAGCCAATCCAATAATAGTATAGAATGTACAACACCAAGAGTGACCCTAATGTAAATTATGGATTTTGAATGATTATCATGTGTCAACATAGGTTCATCAGTTGTAACGAATGTACTACTCTGATGCAGAATGTTGATAATGACAGAGGCTATGCTTGTGTAGGATAGGGGGTATATAGGAAATGTCTGAATCTTCTGAATTTTGTTGTGAATTTAAAACTGCTCTTAAAAGTAAAGCATACACATTATTTTTATACATATAAATGCATTTACCTGATGCATAAAATATATATAAAATACAGTAAACACATTTTGTATGCACATATATACAATATATACAAAATATATATTTTTGAATAAAAAACATTTTTGAGAAAAATATTTTTTTGAAAAAAAATTTCTAGTGTGTAAGCGTTCCTAGGCAAAAAATAAGAGTTAGAGATTAGCAACAGTTATAATTAAGAAAAAATTTGCTTTTAGGCATCTGTTGTTTGTGGATACATATAGATTCTGGATGTTTCAAAGTCAGCCATGCACTGACAATATAAATAAAGCATAAGAATTTAAATGATGACGCAAGAAAGCCAAACAGTCATCTTAACACAAATTTTTGTGATTGATGATCCTGAAAATTGGTAGCAATATTCATTGCAAGTGTTTATGTAAAAGAGCAACCAAAGTAAACCAAAGTGACTTAAAAAATACATTGTTAACACAATTGTATGCCATTAAAGTTAACATATGGTTGAAACGGGATTGTTTAAGGAACGTGACTGTTAGAACCTCCTTTTTAAAAAGAAAATAGCCTAACTAGTATTGAAATCTATGTAAATTAGGTTTATAGCTTTAACTTGGGGTAAATGGGAGACTGCAAGACGCAAGCACAGCTTGTTTATTACACGAGAAACGCACATGTCTAAATGCCTTTTTGTTTTTGCCTCATATAAATTCAAGTTGTGCAAGATTATCTGAAATGAAGCAATTGTAAAAGAAAGGATTTATCTCTAACCAGTTACTTCTTAGGAGAGGGATATGGAACAATTTAGGAATGAAGCACATTGACATAGGTATCTCTTTTAATGATGCAATTTTTCTACTCAAGATGTTAGGCAACATGTTTACCTGTTAGCAAAAATTACAACCATTTGAGGAAAGAAAAAAAAAAGGTTACTCTATTGATAATTCTTAAATGGAATAGGAGTCCATTAAATCGTAAAGTGTCAGTTTCACGAAAATAGCAGGATAATGTTGGTGAATTAATATTTGACATTAGGTGGTCTAAAGCACTGAGAAATTTACTTCTACATGAAAATAAGACTATCACGAGTTTTAACACCATTGCTAATTGCTTTATAAAACTACAGATTCTTATAATTTTATGGCTAAAGATGCTTTCCGAATTTTTCTTTTCTTTTTTCTTCTCTTTCTTTTCTTTTCTTTTTTTTTTTTTAATTTATTTATTCATGAGAGACTCAGAGAGAGAGAGAGAGAGAGAGTGGCAGGGACACACAGGCAGAGGGAGAAGCAGGCTCCATGCAGGGAGCCTGACGTGGGGACTCATCATCACGCCCTGAGCTCGAGGCAGACGCTCAACCCCTGAGCCATTTAGGTGCCCACAAGAATAGTGTGGGCACTATCTTAATGATAAAGAGGTTAATTTTCCAAGAAGATGTAATGTTCTTAAAGCTGTATGTACCTAACTTTATTTGTCTGTGTCAAAACACATGAGGCAAAAATTATCATAATTGGAAAGAGAAATAGGCCATATGGTTAAAGACATCATTGTCACCTATCAATAATTGATACATTGCAGTGACAGAATGTCAGTAAGAATATAGATTATCTGAATAGTGCTATCATAAACTTGAACTAATTGGGACTTATATAACACCCTACCTAATAGCAGAATATATATCATTCTTAAGTAAATATGGATCATCACCAAGATAGACCACAATCTAGTCCATAAAACCAACCTTAGCAAAGTTAAAAAATAGAAATTATATGAAGTATGTTTGTAAACTATGAAACAAACTAAAATCAGGAACGGAAATATAGCTGAAAATTCTCATTAATTGGAAATTGAACAATACCCTTCTAAAAGTCCATGGGTCGGGCAGCCCAGGTGGCTCAGTGGTTTAGTGCTGCCTACAGCCCAGGGTGTGATCCTGGAGTCCCGGGATCAAGTCCTACATCAGGCTCCCTGCATGGAGCCTGCTACTCCCTCTGCCTGTGTCTTTGCCTCTCTCTCTCTCCCCATGTCACTCATGAATAAATAAATAAAATATCAAAAAAAAACCAAAAAAATAAATAAGTAATAAAAAATCCATGGGTCAAAGAGTATATATCAAAGGACCTTTTTTTTTTTTTTTTAATCCTATAATCCAGCAATCACTCTCCCTGGTACTCACACAAAGAGTTGAAAACTTTTGTTCACACACAAAAAAAACCTTATACATGAATACTTACAGCACTTTTATTCATAATTGCCCAAACTTGGAGGCAACCAAGATGTCTTTTGGAGGTGCATTGGTAAACTGTGGTATATCTAGACAATGGAATATTATTCAGCACTAAAAAGAATTTACCTCTTAAACTATGAAAAGAAATAGAGGAACCTTAAATACATACCACAAAGTGAAATAAGTGATTCTGAAAGGCCACACACAATATCGTTCCAACCATATGATATTTTGGAAAAGGTAAAAATATAGAGACAGCAATACAATCCATGGTTATGGAGGGGGAGGGATGATGAGGTGGACACATAGGACTTTTAGGGCAGTGGAATATTTGGTATAATACCATAGTGATAAGTATATGTTATTATAAATTTATCAAACTATGAAGAACAAAAGGGAACATCTTTGGTCAATTTGTAGTTTTTTTTTTCTTAAGTTATGTATTTATTCATGAAAGACACACACAGAGAGGCAGAAACAATAGGCAGAGGGAGAAGCAGGCTACGTGGTGGGGGTTCTGATGTGGGACTCGATCCTGGGACTCTGGGATCATGACCTGAGCCAAAAGCAGATGCTCAACCACTGAGCCACCCAGGTGTCCCTGTAGCGTCTCTTTTCAAGCTCTGGATTGTGGCTTTCACAGAGGAAAGGTTGCTAATCCCCTATCTTAAATATGATCGAGTTTAATGACTTGTTTCCAAAGTACAGAGTATTGAAATGAGAAGAGAGGTAAAGTACAACTAATTAGGGGTGCCTGAGTGATACAGTCGGTTGGGCAGCTGACTCTTGGTTTCAGCTCAGGTTGTGAATTCAGGGTCATGCAATCAAACACTCAATAAAGCCCCTGGTTGGGCTCCAAGCTTGGTGCACAGTCTGCTTTAGATTCTCTCTCCCTCTCCCTCTGCCCTTCTTGCTCATTCTCTCTCTTGCATGAACTAAAATAAATACATCTTGAAAAAAAGTGTACAACTAATTTTGCAATGAATAACCCTGGCAAACAGTACCTCAGCCAGTTGATAAAGTTTAATACCAATGGATATATCATATTGATAGCATGTACCCTTGAAATGATGTAATAAGCATAGGACTTCACCTTTGTGATATATTTCTACCTCTCCCAAAATTATAATCCTTGTCTAATCATGAGAAAAAAAATCAACCAAACCCACATTGAGAGACATTCTGTAAAATATCTAACCAATATACCTTAAAACTATCAAGGTCATCAAAAACAAAACAGAACAAAATCTAGAAAGCCATAACAAACTAGAAGAGGTTACTCAGATATGACATTTATGAATAAATATATTGCTAATAAATGACTTAAATGCACTGTAGTAATGCACCCTGGAAAAGAGAGGGAATATTTTAAAAAATAGTGCAATAGGAATAAATCACAAATATACTTAATAGTAAATAATAATAAAAAATATAGTAATAAATACATAAAGTGTAATATGTGCATATTGGGATACAGGAGCTACAGGTAGTAAACTACTGTCACTTGTGTCAACTTAGCATTTATTGAGAAAATAAATTGAATGAAATATATAACCCAATATACATCATATATTTTAAAAGTGTGATATAATTTAGATGAATTTTAAAACTTGAAATATACTTAAAGATACAAAGAAATGATAGATGGATAGATAGATGATAGATAGATAGATAGATAGATAGATAGATATCCTATATTATCGCAAAAGCTAATTGTAGAACAATGAATTTAGGAGAATTTAATATTTTTCAACTTTATTAAGGTACAATTGACAAATAAAAGTATATATTTAGTGTACAATGTGATGAGTTGAGAGAATCATGGTGAAAGGATTTTCTATGATCTATAATGTAATATTTTATATTTTGTAATATAATATTTTATATAACATATTTTATAATCTATAATAGAGAGAAAGGATTTCCACCATTGAGTTAATTAGCGCGTCATTGCTTCACATTTCATTTTTTTGTGAGAACACTTAACACTTCCTCTCACAGCAAATTTGAATCCTGTGAATGTGAGCCTAATGTGTCTGTCATCTTCTTCCTTGTGAAGATTGTGTTGCATCCACATGCACCTCACTTTCCTTATATGTGACCTGCCTGACTCTTTTTCATTTGCTTTGTACCTCAGATGTATCTTCCTTCCGAAAACCAATCTTGATATCTGGGTTAAATGCCCAATATATTTAATTCCTGTGGCATCCTGCATTTTCGTTATGATATGACTGATTATGCTATAAAGATATGGCTAGTAAAGATATTGCACTGATCCTCACTAAAATGTAATCACAATTGGGGGGGTGCTGAGTTTATATGTTCAGAATTTAGTGAAATCCTGACAGAAAGCCTTCAAGAGATTATAGATTAAGGATTAATGTCAAGATTGTTTGCTCTCAATCAAAATATTAGAAGGCAAACACTAATTTTTTTAATAAATAGAAGAGGATTTGTGAAAGATGATGTAGTTACAATGTAATGTTTTGAAGGATAGCTAGAATCCTTAAAAGAAAAAAAAAGAGCAATAAGGTCTGGCAGGCACTCATGGTGGAAAAACTGGCATCAGTAAAGGCAGA